>NC_073255.2:88847500-89472500 GCF_029289425.2 Pan paniscus
TTTTTAGCAGAGACGGGGTTTCACCGTGTGGTCCAGGCTGGCCAGGCTGGTCTCGAATTCCTGACCTCAGGTGATCCGCCCACCTCGGCCTCTCAAAGTGCTGGGATTATAGGCGTGAGCCACCATGCCTGCCTTATGTACTTATATTTTAATGAGACTGTTTCTCTTGGTTTTCTGATAAATGAGTTACTGGAACCCTTATGAATCTGAATGCAAAAGAAACAGCTAAATGTTATGTAATTGTTGTGTTTAAAAACCAGATTATAAAACTATCTGTATTATATGATTACGGTTTTATAAAAACAAAACAACGGCCTAAATGTGTATAGTATAAAGGCTGGAAGAGTCAGCACTTTCATGTTCTCAGCGGTTATCCTTGGATGTGAGATCTCATGCACTTTTTGCTCTCTTCTTTGTGCCTTTCCATTTTGTATGTGTATTTTTTACAATCTAAAAAGTTACTTAAACATATGCAGCTAAAAACTTTTTTTACTCGTAAAGCATTTGGTGCTAATTTTAACTGTTCTGTTTTTAGACAGAGTCTTCTCACTCTGTCGGCCAGGCTGGAGTGCAGTGGTGTGATCTTGGCTCACTGCAACCTCTACCTCCTGGGTTCAAGTGATTCTCCTGCCTCAGTCTCCCAAGTAGCTGGGATTATAGGTATGTGTCACCATGACCAGCTAATTTTTGTATTTTTAGTAGAGATAGGGTTTCACCATGCTGGCCAGGCTGGTCTTGCACCCCTGACCTCAAGTGATCTGCCTGCCTCAGCCTCCCAAAGTGCTGGGATTACAGGCATGAGCCACCACGCGTGGCCTTTTTTTTAAAGCTTTTTTGTAAGTCAGCTAGCAAGAACGCAGGAAGAAATACTCAAATCTCCCTTACCCAGCTGGGGGCTATGTCAGGTTTTATAAGCATAGGGTAATGAGTTGTGATTTGATTGGATCTTGCAATAAAGTAATGCTGGGAGGTGTGATCTGACTGGATCCTGCCATGGGGTGACAGCAAAACTCAATCTGATTGGATCCTGGCTCCTGCCATGGAGTGTCCAGTTCTTAAATCAGTCTCAGCTCTTCAGGCCGAGCTTTTAGTTTCCACTCCGTGGTTGCATGCTTGGTTACCCTGGGCATGCACAGGGTACATGCCCTTCAACCTGTGGGTCCATGGCAATTGAAAAACAACTGACAACCTCATTACATAAAAGTTGAACTGAGCCGGGTGCAGTGACTCACGCCTGTAATCCCAGCACTTTGGGAGGCCAAGGCAGGTGGAGGTCAGGACTTCAAGACCAGCCTGGCCAAAATGGTAAAACCCCGTCTCTACTAAACATATAAATATTAGCCAGGTGTGGTGGTACACCCTTATAATCCCAGCTATCTGGAGGCTGAGGCAGCAGAATCACTTGAACCTAGGAGGTGGAGGTTGCAGTGAGCTGAGTTCATACCATTGCACTCCAGCCTGGGTGACAAGAGTGAAACTCCGTCAAAAAAAAAAAAAAAAAAGTTGAACCAGATTTGGTCTGATGCAGTTACAGATCTACAAACCTCACCCCCACCCTCCTGCCAACACCTTCCACTCCTCATTCTTGAGGGATTAGGGATGGAGGTCATGCTTCTGCTTCGACTTCATGCTGAGCAGGGCACTGAGTCCCCTAAAGTGAAAGGAATGAAACTCTTGGGCTTCTGAGTTCAAATGAGTTCTGGGGTCACCCGGAGTAGCTTGAAAGGCTGGTATTGTTGTAATACAAGCTGAAGGTGGAAGTGTTGGAGCCTGGAGGACAAACAGCTCACCATCCATTTAAATAAATAGGACCAAAAAGTAACAGAACAGTGGCCACGAGGGGCCCCAACAGAGGAAGAAACCAGGTGAGGTGCGGTATAGTGGACTCGACTGCCTTCTAAATCTCAGTTGTTGGCCGGGTGCAGTGGCTCACGCCTGTAATTCCAGCAAAAGAAAAGCCGAGGCAGGGTGATCACGAGGTCAGGAGTTCAAGACCAGCCTGGCAAACATGGTGAAGCCCTGTCTCTACTAAAAATACAAAAATTAGCTAGGCATGGTGGCATGTGCTGTAGTCCCAGCTACTCGGGAGGCTGAGGCAGGAGAATCGCTTGAACCCGGGAGGCGGAGGTTGCAGTGAGCCGAGATTGTGCCACTGCACTCCAGCCTAGGTAACAGAGCAGGACTCCATCTCAGTCAATCAATCAATCAATCAATCTCAGCGGTTGAACTACCCTTGACATGGTTCAGCTCTGTATCCACACCCAAATCTCATGTCAAATTGTAATTCCCAGTGTTGTGGGAGGGAGCTGGTGGGAGGTGATTGGCTCATGGGGGCCGACTTCCCCCTTGCCGTTCTCGTGATATTGAGTGAGCGCTTGTGGGATCTGGTTGTTTAAAAGCGTGCAGCCCTCCCACTTCACTCTCTCTGTCTCTCCTGCTCCAACATGGCCAGACGTGCCTGCTTCCCCTTCGCCTTCTGCCATGATTGTCAGTTTCCTGAGGCCTCCCCAGCCATGCTTCCTGTACAGCCTGCAGAACTGTGAGTCAATTAAACCTCTTTTCTTCATAAATTACCCAGTTTCTCATAGTTCTTTATAGCAGTGTGAAAACAGACTAATGGCCCTTCTGGTTGAAGGAATGCAGCCATTCTGCTTGTTTGACTATGTCCTTTCTATTCATCTGTATTTCCTGGGAGGTGTTTATCCAAGTGCAATAGGAGGTATTGGTGACCGCACAGTCCCCTCAGTCTTCTGCTAGTAAATAGTTGAAGGTTGATCATTGATCTCCTGCGTTTTCAGTCTGGCATGGAAAAGCCCCCGTGCAACTGGTAAAGATATCAATAAGCACCAGGAGGTATCTAAATCCACCAGGAGCCATAGGCATCACGTCGACGTCCATTTACCAGTCTTCCCTGGCAAGATTCTTCTGAATTGTGCTGCCTTGACCAAAAGAGGTATGGGAGGGGCTGGGCGCAGTGGCTTGTGCCTGTAATCCCAACATTTTGGGAAACCAATTCAGGTGGATCATTAGAGGTCAGGGGTTGAAGACCATCCTGGCCAACATGGTGACATCCCATCTCTACTAAAAATACAATAAGTTAGCTGCGTTTGGTGTTGGGTGTCTGTAATCCCAGCTACTCGAGAGGCTGAGGCAGGATAATCGCTTGAACCTGGGAGGAGGAGGTTGCAGTGAGCTGAGATCGTGCCATTGCACTCCAGCGTGGGCAGCAAGAGTGAAACGTCGTCTCAAAAAATAAAACAAAAGTCCGGGCGTGATGGCTCACACCTGTAATCCCAGCACTTTGGGAGGCCAAGACGGGTGGATCACGAGGTCAGGAGTTCAAGACCAGCCTGGCCTAGATGGTGAAACCCTGTCTCTACTAAAAATACAAATATTAGCTGGGCATGGTGGCATGCACCTGTAATCTCAGCTACTCAGAAGTCTGATGCAGGAGAATTGCTAAAACCCAGGAGGGAGAGGTTACATTGAGCCGAGATTGCACCACTGCACTCTAGCCTGGGCGACAGAGCAAGACTCCGTCTCGAAAGAAAGAAAGAGAAAGGAAATTCCCCAGGGAAGTACCTCGGCTTATTTCATAAACAGGTACTGAAGGAAGCAGAGGCATGTGGAGGACTTCCCCAACTCATGCAGCTATTTGGGCCGTGGCACCTGAAATTTATTATTTCAGAGTCACCCCTTTGATGACCTTGGCAGTGAACTGCAGTCATCTGTTTAGGCCTCTCCATGGCCCACGTCAATGCCGGTATTTCTGTTTGTTGCACATTTGATTTCCTTGTTGTTGGCATTTAGAAGGTCCCCTGTTTCCCAGATCACACCATGGGCATGGACCACAGAGATTGCATCTTGTGAGTCTGTAGAAATGGTCAAGGCCTTGTCCTCTCTTAGGTCCAGAGGTCAGGTTAATGCAGATTTTCCCGGCCATCTGTGCTGAAGTCCCTGTGGGGAGGCTCCTGGCTGGTTTCCTGTAGGTAGACAGCTACGCGTCCTGCCCTTCATTGGCTTCTTTTCATGAAGCTCCTGCCATCTACAAAACATGTCTCCCTTCTTGAATCACATCTCTGTTATTGAAACTCTAGAAGTCGACCGGGCATGGTGGCTATGCCTATAATCCCAGCATTTTGGGATTGCAAGGCGGGTGGATCACCTGAGGTCAGGAGTTCAAGACCAGCCTGGCCAACATGGCGAAACCCCGTCTCTAATACAAATACAAAAATTAGCCAAGCATGGTGGCCACTGTACTCCAGCCTGGGAGACAGAGCAAGACTCCGTCTCAAAAAAAAAAAAAAGAGAAAGAAAGTATCATGCTTTTCTGCATTCTGTGAATTGTTTTAGTGAGTTATCGAACTTGAGGGCATGGTGGGAACCTCCAAATTTGCAGCCAGTTGGTGAGAAGTACATGTGGTCTGAGGACACCCAAGCCTGCAGGTGTGTCTAAAGCGAGGGCAGCCTAGTGGGGGCTGGTGGCCTTAACCTGTGGCATTTGAGGTAACATCCGGGAGTTGACATCAGAATTGCATCACATAGGCTGGGTGCGGCGGCTCACGCCTGTAATCCTAGCACTTTGGGAGGCCAAGGCGGGCAGATCACGAGGTCAGGAGATCGAGACCATCCTGGCTAACACAGTGAAACCCCGTCTCTACTGAAAATACAAAAAATTAGCCAGGCATGGTGGCGGGCGCCTGTAGTCCCAGCTACTCGGGAGGCTGAGGCAGGAGAATGGCGTGAACCCAGGAGGCGGAACTTGCATTGAGCCAAGATCACGCCACCGCACTCCAGCCTGGGTGACAGAGCGAGACTCCATCCCCCTTCCCCCCCAGAAAAAAAGATAAAAAACAGAATTGTGTCACACAGGCCAGATGCAGTGGCTCATGCTTATAATCCCAGCAATTTGAAAGGCAAGGTAACAGGATCGCTTGAGCTTGAGTCTGAGGCCGCAGTGAGCTATGACCACACCACTGCACCTCAGTCTGGGTGACAGCGCAAGACCCCAACTCCAAAAAGAAAAGAGAAAAATCACAAAGAATTGCATGGCAGAGTGCCTGTCTTTCACAGCTTTAACTGCTGCAGGAACTTTCTTTTTTTTTTTTTTGAGAGGGGGTGAGGAGACACAATCTCTGCTAGTGATTCTCCTGCCTCAGCCTCCCAAATAGCTGGGATTATAGGCGTGCACCACCACGCCTGCCTAATTTTTGTATTTTTAGTAGAGACAGGGTTTCTCCATGTTGGCCAGGCTGGTCTCAAACTCCTGCTGGGATCATGGACGTGAGCCACCACGCCCGGCCACCTTTAGAGTTTTCTTACCACCTGGTTTTCCTCTCTCAATATCTTTCTCTCATTTCCTGCCTTAAAACTCTAGCTTGGCATCTGGGCGCAGTAGCTCATGCCTGTAATCCCAGCACTTTGGGAGACCGAGGTGGGTGGATCACTTGAAGTCAGGAGTTCGAGACCAGCCTGGCCAACATGGTGAAACCTTGTCTCTACTATTTTTACAAAAGTTAGTCGGATGTACAGACGGGTGTCTGTAGTCCCAGCTACTTGGGAGGCTGAGGCAGGATAATTTGTTTGTACCCAGAGGTGAAAGTTGCAGGGAGCCGAGGTTGTGCCACTGCACTCCAGCCTGGGAGACAGAGCAAGACTCTGTCTCCAAAACAAACAAACAAACAAAAAACCCTGTAGCTTGGGATCAGCCTTCTCTTCTATTGTTTTTCTTTAAAAAATAAAAATTAAAAATAGATGTAGATGCTATGTTGCTGAGGCTGGCCTCAAACTCCTGGCTTCAGGTGATCCTCCCGCCATGACCTGCAAAACTGCAGGGATTGTAGGTGTGAGCACTGCACCCAGCCTTATGGTTTTTTCTACATAAAAAACAGCACAGGATTATCTTCCAGAGCTAATAAATATGTTCAAATAACCACAACCCCATTAAGGAAAAATGTCACTGGGCAGCAAATAATCAATCCAGACCAATATGATCACAATTGCTGTGAAGGTGAGAAAAGTTCATTTTTATTATGTTTCCCCAAGAGACGCACTCTATTGTTCTCTTGAAAACACACAGCTCGTGTCCTCCTTTAGAACACACATCCTCTTTAACATACAAACATGCCAAAACAAGATAAAAAATTACATCTGAATTCTCACATTTCAAACATATATGAAATATCAAATAAAAATTTATTTTTACAAGAATTTAGGGGAACTACCACATAGCTATAAATGTAATATATATGTTAACTAAGTATCATAGATAAAAACCATGCTCCCTTCAGCAGCACGTGTAATAATAGATACAAAGATTGAAAGGTAAAAGATTTAGGATGAAAAGAATCCTCTCTTAAAAAGGAAAACAAAATTATATGTATGTGTATACAACAGTTATAACACCCATCACACAGCTTTATAGAAACAGCATCTATTCAAAAATACCAGTATTTCCAAAATATTTAAAATAATATTGAAAGTAATAATATTTAAATAAATATATTTAATAAATATTTCAATAAATAAAATAATATTTAAATAATTCTATATCCATGTTTTTCAAAATAAACCAATAAAATAGATAGTATATATTAGACGTGTTAGTATATATATCTGAGACATGTTAAAAATCACAACTGAATTCTCACAATTCAGTCACAAACCTAAACAGCAAATAAAAATTTCTATCACCAGAATTATGTTTTTTTCTGGTGGGGAACTACCAATAGCTATAAATAGAAGAGATTATTATGGAAGTATCATAGATAAAAAGAGTGCTCACTTCAGGAGCACATATAATAATACAGAAACAAATTTAAAGATAATAAAATATTTAGGATAAAAAGAATTGTCTCTTAAAAATGAAAAGAAAATTATCTTTATGTATATATAACAACTATAACTCTCATCAAAAAACTACAGGAACAGCATGTTTTCAAAAGTACAACAATTTCCAAACTATTTGAAATAAATCTATGAATAATTCAATGGCCAACATTTCCCAAACAAACCAATAAAATGCAGAGTGTGCATGAAGCTATCTGTTACAATCTGTGGCACTGATATTTCACAAAAGAATTCTGTGCCAATCTGAGCCCCTGCATTGTGCCTTCAAATGCTCCTGGACTGTGGCAATCAAGTCCGTAAGAAAGAGGACCTCCAGGTTCCGCCCCAGGGAGGTTGGAATTCAGCAATATAAAAAGGGTGGTGGTACCGCAGGAAAGGGTGGAACTGGAAACACTCCTGGTTTCTTACTTTTCTCCAAGGACTCCTAGAAGGACCCCACCCCCCTCCCCCCACCCCTGCTCCTAGGAGGACAACGTGATCACTGTATTCAGCTCCATCAAGAATGGTCCAGGTTCTTCTAGATGATGTGCACAAATGGTTCCTCTCCTCCTTCCTGGTGTCTGCCATTAGCATTGGAATAAAGTTCCTGCTGAAAATCCACATCTCCCCTGGGTCCGGTGTTCTGGAAGTGAGAGAGACAATGTCACACTTCAAGGAGGCAGCTCTCTAGACAGGAAGGTTATTCACGTCCCATGTCAAGTCTAGAGTTCAGAGCAATTGAGAAATGCAATTTTATCTGCTGCCTTTCATTCTATACCCTGCTTCTGAACCATCGTGTTCAACTGTGAAACTCACACTTTGGTGACCACGACTCCAAAACTCACTTAATACACCCAAGGTCAGCCCCAGTGATCTGCTTCATAGCAAGGACTTTGGGTGGGTCTGCCCAGGGAGTAGGGCACCCTCAGAGAATGTGGCTTTGGACTTCATCACAGCTGGGGCCTTTTGTGTCACTTAAGATCCAGACTTGTAACCATGCTAGATGTGTTTGTAATGTGACAACATCAGGAACCACGAGTCCAGAAGCCTAATCCTTAATCCTACCTCCTCATGATGAAGTCTCATGCTCTGTGCTCAATGTGGTTAGCTGCACAAGAGGTAAACCAAAGCTTCACTGAACCCTCGACCCAAATCGGTAACTCAAGTGCGTCAATCATAATGAACCTCCCCAAACTCAGTATTTATGATTATTTTTGAGGCAGGGTCTCACTCTGTCGCCCAGACTGGAGTGCAGTGGCAGGATCAGGGCTCCGTGCGGCCCCGACCTTCCAGGCTCCAGCGATCCTCCCGCCTCAGCCTCCTGAGTAGTTGGGAGTAGAGATGCGTCCCACATCGCCTGGCTAATTTTTGTATTTTTGTGGAGAGGGGATCTCGCCACGTTGCCCAGGCTTGAAGCCGGATCAAGCAATTGGGTTCTTCGGATGTCCGAAATAGACCCCAATATTCTGCCTTTACCCCGGAGGATGCAGATGTACCTTCTCTCAGGCCGATGACCTCAGGCCTCCACGGTCCCTGGAGCTCTAGGAAAGGCGAGCGCGATCTCGCGCCCACACCCAGTGCTCTGGGTCATAAGCCTGGATCTGGAAAAACAAAGGCCCTTTGAGAAGACGGGGACTCGCCAGGTTACCCCTCTCTCCCCTCATCCATCCTCCAGCCCACCCAATTCCTCCCCACCTCCTCCACCTCCCCAGGCCCCACTCACCTCCTCCAACTCCTCCGGGGAAACCCAAGCCCTGCCGCTCATGGAACAGAAGAAGTGGAACCGACGTTTCTGGAACAGGACTATCTGAGAGCGGTTCTTCCTGGCCCTCGGGTTCATGCAACGGCGTAACTGGAACCGACGCTTACGGAGCAAGGGTATGCGAGAGCGGTTCTTCCTGGCCCTCGGGTTCATGGAACGGCCTAACTGGAACCAACGCTTACGGAGCAAGGGTATGCGAGAGCGGGTCTTCCCATACAGGAAGTGGAAGATGTTTTCTTTGGAGTCCTCATCGTCCTCCTCCATGTCATTGGCCAGGTAGCTGAGGACAGAAATCAGGTTGCTGCTCAGGGGCACCACCAGGAGAGGCCTCCGGCTGAGGTCAGCTTCCCAGAGAGGAAGGTAAGGGACCGTCCCTAGCTCAGGACTGGCACCCACCCTGCAGAGAGCCATGCCTTCCTCAGGAGGGCTCTGCTGGACAGAGACCGATCAAGGGCGTCTCCCACTCCTTCAGGATGGAGACAAAAACCCAACTGGTGGCTGAGAGTGGTGGCTTATGCCTGGAATCCCAGCACATTGGGAGGCCAAAGCAGGAGGATCACTTGAGGCCAGGAGTTTGAGACGGGCCTGGGCAACATAGCAAGACCCTCGTCTCTATTAAAAATAGAAGAAATATGCCAGACGCGGTGGCTCATGCCTGTAATCCCAGCACTTTAGAAGGCTGAAGCAGGTGGATCGCTTGAGACCAGGAGTTGGAGACCAGCCTGGTCAACACGGAGAAACCCCATCTCTACTAAAAATACAAAAATCAGCCTGGTGCGGTGGCACACCCGTTAGGCCTAGCTACTCAGGAGGCTGAAGCATAAGAATTGTGTGAACCCAGGAGGCGGAGGTTGCAGTGAGTTGAGATTGGGCCACTCCATTCCAGCCTGAGAGGCAAAGCAAGACTCTGTCTCAAGAAACAAACAAACAAACAAACAAACTGTCCAGGTGTGGTGGCACAGCCCTGTAGTCGGAGCTAATAAAGAAGCTGAGGTGGGAGGATCGCTTGAGCCCAGGATATGGAGGCTGCGGTGAGCTATGATCTCACCACTGCACTCCAGCTTGGGGGACAGGGCAAGTCTGTCTCAAAAAAATAAAAGCAATTGAATACATTGATATTTTGCCAGGACCCTGCCTTCTACAGGCATCTAGTCTAATGGGACTGGGAGTAATCAAGGCAGATGACCTAATCCCAGTGTCCAGGATGTAACTAGAGAGCTACGGGCATGCAGAAGTTGGAAGATGAGGGAAGGCATCACAGAGGCTGTGGGGTGAACTGACTTCAAGGAATGGGTCCTTCCCTTCAGAGCCACATGTGTGCGGGACACCCAGACAGAAAACACAAACACAAAGTCGAGTGGAGGGCATTTGGAAGGAGCAGTGAAGCCGAGCCAGGAAATACCAAGATGGCGAGCCAGTGTGCTTGTAGAGATTGTAGAGAGGGTAGAATTGACACTGTGGACCCTGGCCTCGATAGAGAAAGGCATCAGCTAAGGAAGTTGTTCAGGTGGGCAGTGAGGTTGTCGTGCTTTGGAAAGATGTTCAGGCTGCACTAGGAAGCCCCCTGGCTTGGGGAGAGACTCCAGGAGACCCCAGCGGGGAGCATTTGACAGTGGATTCGAGTGATGCGAGGGGGACCTGAACTGTGGCCTCTGTCATGGGAACCCAGAGGAGGTCGATGGCGTTTGTGGTTGATGTGGGAAGGAGAGAGAGAGAAGAACCAGAAACGTCTGCTTGCTGGAGGAAGTGGCATGTCCGCTCCTCCACTCCTTTTCTTTTCCCCTTAGGAGCGGTTTATGGTTCCTTTTGTTTTATTCTTTTATTTGTACACTGGCATTGGAGTTTGTTTTTTTGGCTTTTTTTTTTTTTTGAGAAAAAGTCTCACTCTGTCACCCAGGCTGGAGTGCAGTGGCTCGACCTTAGCTTACTGCAACCTCCACCTCCTGGGTTCAAAGGGTTCTCTTGCCTCAGCCTCCCGAGTAGCTGGGATTACAGATGCACTCCACCATGCCCAGCTAATTTTTCTATTTTTAGTAGAGACGGGGTTTGGCCATGTTGGCCAGGCTGGTCTCGAACTGCTGACCTCAGGTGATCCGCCTGCCTCGGCCTCCCAAAGCGCTGGGATTACAGGCATATGCCACTGTGCCCAGCCTGAGTTTCTGTTTAGAAACAACAGTCTATGATAGTATAATCCTCTCTTTTTTGTACACAGAGTAAAGAGGACAAATAGGTGAAAGAATAAATGAAAGGCTGGAATCCCACTTCCCCCGCTGTCCCAGGGCATTGGATATTGACGGATAGGAGGCAGCAAACCACTCACAGAGCCAGGAAGAAATGAATGCGTTGGTATAGCCAGGAGGGGAAGCCGGCCCGGCTGAAATACGCTATGACCATAGCCAGGAGATACTGATGGAGAGAAAGGAACACAGAGAGGGGGAGGTCACATCTTGGAAGAGGAAGATTGTGGAGAGGGGGAATGAGGGTCTGGGGAGGGGCTGCCCATCAGAGAAGGGACCTCAGTGTTGGGGTGACTGTACTCATTTGGAAATTGCGGGATGGAGGGGTATTCGAAGGTCGGATGCAAACCCAAGAAGCCAGAGGAAGGGTTTTGGGTGATGCTCCCAGGATGGTGGGCTCCGATGGTATCTTTGGTGGGGGTGTGTCTAGGTCGGCTGGTGTCAGGAGGGTCATTTGTGTGCCAGGCAGAGAACTGTCCCAAAGAGCTGAGAGTAGAGGGGCCAGGAGCTTCAGGGCTGTGGCCAGACTGTGGCCCAGAGCTCAGATCCCAAAGGACCCATAGGAGAGGCAGGGGCCACTCATTCACTCTGCAAGAGACCAGCAGAATCCTGAGGGAGATGCTGACAAGTCATAAAAAGACCAAGAATAGCCAGGAGTGGCGGCTCAAGCCTGTGATCCCAGTACTTTGAGAGGTGGAGACAGGAGGATCATGTGAGCCCAACAGTTGGAGAACAACCTGGGCAACATAGTGAGACCCTGTTTCTACAAACATTTCAAAAATTAGTTGAGCATGGTGGCATGTGCCTACTCCGAGCTCCTCAGGAGGCTGAGGAAAGAAGATTGCTTGAGCCCAGGAATTAGAGGCTGCAATGAGCTATGATCATGCCACTGCACTCCATCCTGGGGAGCAGAGCTAGACTCTGTCTCACAAAAAAAAAATTTGTGGGTGCCAAGACTCAAGACTGTGGGAGCTGGTCGGGCACAGTGGCTGACGTCTATAATCTCAGCACTTTGGGAGGCCAAGGCGGGTGGATCGCCTGAGGTCAGGTGTTCAGGACCAACCTGGCCAACATGGCAAAACCCCGTTTCTACTAAAAACACAAAAATTAGCCAGGCGTGGTGGTTCATGTCTGTAATCCCAGCTGCTTGGAGGCTGAGGCAGGAGAATCGCTTGAACCTGGGAGGCATCGGCTGCAGTGAGTCAAGATCGAGACACTGCCCTCCAGCCTGGGCAACAGAGCAAGACTCTGTCTCACAAAAAAAAAAAAAAAAAAAAAGACTGTAGGAGCATCTGGTGGGAGGTGGTGGAGGGAGAACTGTGGGTTTGGAAGCTGCGCCGTCCCCCAGCCATGCGTTGGAACAGGAACAGTTACATGGAGAACAACCTTACCTTGTCCGACACCCTCAGATCTTTGTCCCAGGCCAGGAATCTTTTAATGACAGGATCCTCTGTGATTAGAGAGCAGATGTCAGTGTGAGAAGCAGGACAGGGTTTCCGTGGGAGCAGCAGGGCAGCGAGGAGAAGTGTGCCTCCCGGGGGGAAGTCTCAGGATTGTGGCCGCGGGTGAGGTGGATGGGAGAGGGGAGAATGACTTTCACTGGGCAAGGGAGAGAGGCTCCTGCTCTGAGACTCCCCTGAGAAGAGGCCAAAGGAGGCCCTGGGTGTGAGAATCTACAGGATGTAGAGCTGGGAATCAGCCAGGACCCCCTCCAGCAGACACGGAGGGACCACTGCAGAGTCATAAAGGAATTCCCATCATTTCCTCATGAGACAGTCACATCAGGGTGTGACCATGGCCTTGGTATCCCCCACTATGGATGGAGACACTTAGGTTTAGAAAAGTCAGTAAGAGACATTAAATTTCAGAGGGCACAGCTGAAACCACTTTCTTTGTTTATTGATTTTGTTTTTCTTGGATTTTTATTTTTATTTATGTATTAATTTATTTTGAGACAGAGTCTTGCTCTGTGGGCCAGGCTGGAATGCAGTGGCCTGATCTTGGCTCGCTGCAACCTCTGCCTCCCGGGTTTAAGCGATTCTCCTGTCTCAGCCTCCCGAGTAGCTGGGATTACATGCATGAGCTACTGTGCCCAGCCTTGGTTTTTCTTTTGAGACAGGGTTTTGCTCTGTCACCCAGGCTGGAGTGCAGTGGTGTAGTCATAGCTCACTGCAGCCTCAAAGTCCTGAGTTCAAGCAATCATCTTGCCTCAGCCTCCCAACGTGCTGGGATCTCAGGCGGGAGCCACCGCGCCTGGCCCGAAACCAAGCTTTCTTATCCCAAGCGCTGACCTTTATCAAGTTGACCTAATCCTTTATCATCTCCTAAGTGTCCCTCATGAGTGATCACTTCACATTCCTCCCACATGGAGAGCTCACCCACTGGGGCATATTTTTCCCATTGGAAAAGTGTGGTTATTGGAAGTTTCCTGTTTTTGGAAAGAACAGGATTGGAGGTGCTCTCTGGGGTGTCTTCCTACCAAGCAGCCTGTTGAAGGCCTCGTGGTGCTCAGGGAGCACGAGCGACACTCGCCGTCGCTTCAGCTTCATCTTGAGGCCACACAGCATCTCCGCCACCCAGATCTCCTCAGGCTCAGGGGCGAGCACCTTCCGTAGCTCCTCCTCCGACTCCTCAGATTCGTCCCACCACTCCATCTTCCTTTTCCAGCAAAAGGACCTATGCGGGGGGCTGGGATCTACCCCAGGGGCTGAGTAAAGAAACCAGGCCACGGTGTAATGCTTCTGCAGTTGATCACACTAGAGCCCGACCCAAAACCCCAAACCACTCTCCATCCTCCCCAGCCTCGCAGACTGCTGGCTTCTCCAAGCCATCTTTCCTTCTGTCTGTCTCCTCTGCTGAGCTCCATGTGCCGCTCCTTCTCCTCCCCATTCTCCCGTTTCTCTGTCCTCAGAACACTTCCTCATATCCTTCCCTGGTCCCTGGCTCTCTGAGTCCCTTTTTTTTTTTTTTTTTTTTGTTGTTGTTGTTGTTGTTGTTGAGAAACAGTCTTCCTTTGTGGCGTAGGCTGGAGTGTAGTGGTGCGATCTTGGCTCACTGCAACCTCTGCCTCCTGGGTTCCAGTGATTCTCCTGCCTAAGCCTCCCAAGTAGCTGGGATTACAGGTGCCCACCAGAACGCCCAGCTCATTTTTGTGCTTCTAGAAGAGACAGGGTTTCACCATGTTGGCCAGGCTGGTCTCCAGCTCCTGGCCTCAAGTGATCTGCCTGCCTGGCCTCCCAAAGTGCTGGGATTACAGGTGTGAGCCACTGCACCCTGCCTCAGTACCTCCATTCTTCCCACACACCCTCCTCACATGCTCCTTCCTGACTTCTGGGCCCTTCCTTCCTTCTTTTTTTTTTTTTTTTTTGAGACAGCGTCTTACTCTCTCACCCAGAATGGAATGCAGTGGCGCTAACTTGGCTCAAAGCAACCTCTTCCACCTGGGTTCAAGCGATTATCCTGTCTCAGCCTCCTGAGTAGCTGGGATAACAGGCATGCCTGGCTAATTTTTGTATTGTTAGTATAAATGAGGTTTCGCTATATTGGTCTGGTTGGTCTCGAACAACTGACCTCAAGTGATCCACCCATCTCAGCCTCCCAAAGTAGTGGGATTACAGGCATGAGCTACCACACGCGGCCTTCGTTTTTCTTTTGACACAGGGTTTTGCTCTGTCACCCAGGCTGGAGTGCAGTGGTGCAGTCATAGCTCACTGCAGCCTCAAAGTCCTGAGTTCAAGCAATCCTCTTGCCTCAGCCTCCCAACGTGCTAGGATCTCAGGCGTGAGCCACTGCACCTGGCCCGAAACCAAGCTTTCTCATCCCAAGCGCCAAACTTTATCAAGTCTAGCCTAGTCCTCTATCGTCTCCTAAGTGTCCCTCATGAGTGATCACTTCTGAGTCCTCCTGCGTGGAGAGCTCACCCACTGGGGGCGTATCTTTCCCATTGGAAAAGTGTGGTTATTGGAAGTTTCCTCTTTTTAGAAAGAACAGGATTGGAGGTGCTCTCTGGGGTGTCCTCCTACCAAGCTGACTGTTGAAGTCCTTGTGGTGCTCAGGGAGGAAGGGTGACACTTGCTGTTGCTTCAGCTTCATCGTGAGCCCACACATCGTCTCCACTACCCAGGTCTCCTCAGGCTCAGGGGCGAGCTCCTTCTCCGGCTCCTCCGCAGATTCATCTGACCACTCCCTCTTCCTTTTCCAGCCAAGGGACCTACATGGGGGGCTGGGATCTACCCCAGGGGCTGAGTAAAGAAACCAGGCCACCGTGTAATGCTTCTGCATCTGATCACCTTAGACCCCGACCCAAAACCCCAAACCACTCTCCATCCTCCCCAGACTTGCAGACTGCTTTCTTCTCTAAGCCATCTTTCTGAGTTTCTCCTCTGCTCAACCCCATGTGCCGCTCCTTCCCCTCCCCATTCTTCTCTCTCTCTGTCCTCCGAACACTGCTTCATGTCCTTCCCTGGTCCCTGGCTCTCTGAGTCCCTCCTTTTTTGTTTTGTTTTGTTTTGACACAGAATCTTGCTTTGTCACCCAGGCTGGCGTGTAGTGGTGCAATCTCAGCTCACCGCAACATCCATCTCCTGGATTCCATTTATTCTTCTGCCTCAGCCTCTCAGGTAGCTGGGATTACAGGTGCCTGCCATAATGCCCAGCTCAATTTTGTACTTTTAGTAGAGACAGGGTTTCACCATGTTGGCCAGGCTGGTCTCAAACTCCTGGCCTCAAGTGATCCGCCTGCCTTGGCCTCCCAAAGTTCTGGGATTACAGGTGTGAGCCACCGCACCCAGCCTGAATTTCTCCATTCTTCCCACACAGCCTCCTCAGGTTCTCCTTCCTGACCGCTGACCCTTCTTTTCTTTTCTTTTTTCTGGAGTGCAGTAGTGTGATCTCAGCTCACTGCAACCTCTTCCTCCCAGTCTCAAGTGATTCTCCTGTCTCAGCCTCCTGAGTAGCTGGGATTACAGGTGTGCACCACTACCACTTGGCTAATTTTTATACTTTTAGTAGAGATGAGGTTTCACCATATTGGCCAGGCTGGCCTTCAACTCCTGACCTCAGGTGATCCACCCACCTTGGCCTCCCAAAGTGCTGGGGTTACAGGCATGAGCCACCGCACCCGGCCCCCTTCCTTCGTCTTAGTCAATCCTATCCCACCTCTTCTTCCACCAGTCCCCTCACCTGATGGTCCCAACGCTTCATCATCCACCACCTCCTGGAGGGGGTACCCCGAGGTGCTCTGCTGGGGACTCTGCTCATTCTGGGGGTGCGGTTGATGGCTGGTCATGATCTTTGCCGTAATCTGTCCCCTCTTACGGAACCTAGTCTCCGTTCTGTCCATGGCCTTCTTCTGGACACTGCTCGGATCCAGAAGAGTATGTTATCAATTCTCAAGCCTAGGAGAAGTCAGGAGTGGAGAACAGCTCTGAGAAGATACTGTTGTCCAACTGATCTCCAGGCACCACGGAGTCCGGTCCCTCCAATCAGGAAGGTCGGAATCTCTGATGTCATGGCTCATGCCAACCTGGCAACCAGTTTGAAAAAAAACACTTGTAACTGCCATTCTGATCTCTTGTCCTGGAGATCCTGGGTGAATGGTATCTCCTGCCACTGTCCCAACCTCAGACCATTGTCCAAAAGCATCTTCAGGGACTCCACATCCCTCTGTTCCCTGTCCCAGCAGAGGCTTTGTCCTCTCCACTCAAAGCCTGAAGCATGTTGGGGTCTCTTCGTCTCTGTACATGCCCATTTCAGAGTCCAGTCTGGTGGGAGAGGGAACAGAGTGGGAAAGAAAACTAGGGTAAGCAGAAACGATGAAACCTTATAAGAGTGAGATTATCATGTACAAGAGTGAGATTATCATGTACAAGAGTGAGATTATCATGTACAAGAGTGAGATTATCATGTACAAGAGTGAGATTATCATGTACAAGAGATCCCAGGAATACTGACTTGATGAAAAAGTCACATGAGAGCACTCAGTTTGGCAGAGCTTTTCTGCCGAATGTTTACTCACATTCACTGTCCGAGATTCTGTACTGGGGGTACACACGTCCTCTGCCCTAAGGCAATTTTGAGTCCAAGAGACATTTTGAGGCCTAAAAATCATAGGAAACTGCCCCTGAGCTCACACATATTTCCAATGGTGTCCCCAATTTCAGGGAATCCATGGATTACCTAAGCCAGACCCTCCAGTTCGGCTAAGAAACTCTAGTCTGTATATCAAGTTTTGTATCATATGTATTGCTCTGAACTCAGAAATTTCCCTTCCATTTATGGATTCTATGAATAAAATATCACATGTACAAAAAGACTAAGTCAAAAATTTCAGCTGTGCACAGTGGCTCATGCTTGTAATCCCAGCACTTTGGGTGGCCAAGGGAGGAAGATTGCCTGAGGCCAGCAGTTCAAGACCAGTATAGGCAACATAGCAAGAGCCCATCTCTAAAAAAACCAAACCAAACCAAATTACCCAGGTGTGGTGGCTGGCACCTGTGTTCCAACTACTTGGGAGACTCATGTGACAGGAAGATCACTTGAGCCCAGGAGTTAGAAGCTGCAGTGAGCCATGATCTTGCCCCTGCACTCCAGTCTGGGCAACACAGCAAGATATTGTGTCAAAAAAAATTTTTTTAATAAAAAATAAAAGAGTTACATGACATTCAGAGACCATCCAAAAAACCTGTGGGTTCCCGGCTGGGCTCAGTGGCTCACGCCTGTAATCCCAGCACTTTGGGAGGCCAAAGTGGGTGGATCACTTGAGGTCAGGAGTTTGAGACCAGCCTGGACAACATGGTGAAACCCCATCTCTACTAAAAATACAAAAAATTAGCCAGGCATGGTGGTGGATGCCTGTAATCGCAGCTACTCAGGAGAGGGCGCTGGAGAATCACTTGAACTCATAGTGCGCAGGTTGCAGGGAGCCAAGATTGCACCATTGTGCTCCAGCCTGGGCAACAAGAGCAAAACTCCATCTCAAAAAAAATAAAGAACCCGCGAGTGAGTTCCCACACGTTTTCCTAATGGGCTGCTGTTTTCCTAGGAGTCTCGCGCTCATAGAAAAGGCACAAACTGAAAGAGGAAGCAGATCCCATTGCTGTGGAAGTCCCATTGTTAGGAAGCTCTGCTTTTCTGGAGTTCAAATTCGCATTCATGACGCTTTAAACCGTCAGAGCTGGGTGGGTCCTCCTACAACAAAATAGTTTGCTCTCTCTCTCCTAGTTAACAGGCTTTCAAATATTAGAAGATCAATGTTCTGACCCCATTAAAATTTCTCTTTTGTGGAATGAAAAGCTCTGATTTAACTCATCTTCAAGCCTGGTTTGCATATTTCTCTCTCTTCCGGCCACCTTGTCTAGACACACTACAGTGAGGCCGTGCCCATCGTAAATGTTATTGATACATTGTCAAAAAATTGGCAAACCAGGTGCGGTGGCTCATGCCTGTAATCCTACCACTTTAAGAAGCAGAGGCAGACAGATCACCAGAGGTCAGAAGTTCGAGACCAGCCTGTCCAACATGTTTAAATCCGTCTCTACTAAAAATACAGAAAAAATGAGCTGGGCGTGGGGGTGTACATCTGTAATCCCAGCTACTTGGGAGGCTGAGGCAGGAGAATCGCTTGAACCTGGAAGGCGGAGGTTGCAGTGAGCCGAGATTGCATCACTGCAGTCCAGCCTGGGTGACAGAGCGAGACACCATCGCAAAAAAAAAAAAAAAAAAAAGGCTAAAATACTTTTCTTTTCTTTTCTTGGAGACAGAGTCTCACTCTGTCGCCCAGGCTGGCACGTTTATGGCTCACTGCAGCCTCAAACTCCTGTGCTCAAGTGATCCTCCCACTTCAGCCTCCCAAGTAGCTGGGAGTATAGTCATATGCCACAATGCCCAGCGGATTTTTTAATTTTTAGTAGAGACAGGTTTCTCTATGTTGCCCAGGCTGGTCTTGAACTGGGCTCAAGTGATCCTCTTCTTTAACCTCCCAGTGTTGGGATTATAGGCATGAGCCACCACGGCTGGCCTAGAATACTTTTCTAAAGATAAATTTCTATTCTCTATTTGTTTATGTAATTCATGCAGGAAAGACAGTTTCTAAAATATTGAGTAGGCTTTTAAGCAGGAGGGTATTTTGTTTTGTTACCATCATGAGCTCATGGGTTTAAACAGATAGTAAATATTTCAGTACATAGAAGTTGTGATTCTTTTTGAAAATTAAGTGGTTCCATCTTTGGCCAGACAGAATCCCTTTAAGTTGGTTTCTGAGTCGTTTTGAAATATATTTGATATATATGATAGGAAATATATACATATATGTTTTTAATAGCAAATATATACATATATATTTGATAGCATTATTTTCTATTTAGCATTTTATTTTGAAATCATTTCAGATTTTCAGAAAAATTGCAAGGATTTTACAAAGAAATCCCAGATACTTCCTTTTGTTCAGATACTTCATTCTTAACATTTTCCCACATTAATCATTTATATGCCTATATACGTATGTGTATATATATATTTATATATATATATATATTCTGAACTATTTGAGAGTGGGTATAATGTGTCATGCCTCTTTACCCTATAAAGTTTTAGATTATAGCTCATAAAATCAAGAATATTCTATTAAATATCCATAGCACAGTAATTGAATTCAGGAAATTTATCATTGATTTAATACTTTTATCTAAACTATAGTTCATTTTCCAGTTTTGCCAATTTCCCAATAATTTCCTTTATAGCAATTTTTAATTTTTGGTAGAAGATTCAGTCTAGGACTGTTAATTGCCTTTAGTTTTCATGCTTTTTAAGTCTGTTTAATACGGATTTGTTCCTCAGTGCCATTATAACATTTGAAGAATACAGGCCAGTGATTTTATAGAAGTCTTTAAATTTAGGTTTCCCTGATCTTTCTTCATGATTAGATTTAGACTGTGAATTTTTGTCTGGAATGCTACATGGAACCTCTTAAATTTATGGCTCAGAACAGGATCTGTCTTGGGAAAATCCTGTGCATGCCTGAGAAGATGGCTTGTTCTGCTCTGGTTGGGTGGAGTGTTTGATAAGTGTTAATGAGATCAAGTTGGTTGGTTGTGTTGTTCAGGTGTACTATATCCTTGTGGATTGTGTGCCCACTTGTATCAATTGTGGGGGAGAGGGGATTGAAATCTGCTGCAGTTGTGGTTCTGTTTCTCTTTGCAATTTTACCACTTTTTGTTTTATGTGTTATGTTAGATACATAAATGTTCAAGGTTATTACGTCCTGTTGATTAATTAACCACTTTGTAAAATGGCCTTCCTTATCCCTGCTAATATTCCAGGCTGTGAAATGTACTTTGTTATTTATGTAGCATTCTTTTGAGTAATACATGCATGGTATATCTTATTCCATCCTTTTACTTTTAACCTATTTGCATCTTTATATCTAAAGTATTATTTCTTACAGGCAGCAAAATTTGGATCTTGCTTGTTTTCATCAGTCTATTTCTGTCTCATAATTGGGGATGTATAAACCATTTACATGTAATGTGATTATTGATAAAACGAGTTAGGTTATAGTCCGTTGTCTTTGCTTTCTTTTAGTCTCATCTTCTTTGTTTCTTTTTAAAATGTCTCTGTTTGTCTTCCTTCCTTTTGATTAGTTGAGAATTTTTTATGATTCTACTTTATATCTTTTGTTGGCTTTTTAGCTATCACACTGTTTTGTTATTTTAGTGAGTTAGAATTTATAGTATGCAAGTTTAATTGTCATAGTTTATTCTTAAGTAATATCCATTTTTCTTAGAATAAGAGAAACTTACAATAGGACACTTCCATTTCTCTCCTCTTGGTCTTTACACCGTTGTTCATTTTATTTTTACAGGTGGTATCAGTGCCACACACCATCTACTACGTTGTTGTTAATTAAACTGTATTTATTTATTTATTTATTTATTTATTTATTTATTTATTTTGAGACAGGGTCTCACTCTGTCCCCCAGGCTGGAGTGCAGGGGTGCTATCTTGGCCCACTGCAACCTCTGTCTCCCGGGTTCAAGTGATTCTCCTGCCTCAGCCTCCTGGGTAGCTGGGATTACAGACACCCACCATCACACCCGGCTAATTTTTGTATTTTTAGTAGAGACGAGGTTTTGCCATGTTGGCCAGGCTGGTCTCGAACTCCTGACCTCAGGTCACCCATCTGCCTCAGCCACCCAAAGTGCTGGGATTACAAGTGTGAGCCACCACACTTGGCCCAGGTATCTTTTAAAGAGATTTAAGTAATGAGAGAAAATACACAGTTACCATTTCTGGTACTCTTCATTCCTTTGTGTAAATCTAAATTTTTATTTGCTGTCATTTTACTTCTGCCTGAAGGACTTTCTTTAACATTTCTTCTAGTTGATGATGAATTATTATATGTCTGCAAATGTCTTCATTGTGTGTTTGCTTTTAAAGTTGTTTTTGCTGGATTTTTCTCCACAGTGCTTTAAATATGTTTCTCTGTTGTCTTCCTGCTTACATTTTTTTCTAAGAGAAATCTGATCTCATACTCATGTTTGTTCCCCTATATATAACATGTCTTTTTTTCTTCCCCCCTTATTGTTTTAAACTTTTTATCACTAGTTTTGGACAATTTGATTGCAATATGTCATGGTATCTTTTTTTCATGTTTCTGTTTTGGGGATCATTGAACTTCTTGGATCTTGGGTTTGTAGTGTCATCACTTGGGGAACATTTTTATCATTATCTCTTCATGTACCCGCCACCTCCCCTCCATTGATTCTTGTTGCCTGTATATTAGGCCACTTGAAATTTTCCCACAGCACACTGTTGCTCTTTATTTGCTTTTAATTCTTTTTTCTCTGTTTCATTTTATGTAACTTCTGTTGCTGTCTTTATATTCACTAATCTCTTTTTTCCACGATGCTGTTCATCTTTTCCAGTATAATTTTCATCTCAGATATTGTACTATCTGTAGAAGGTTAGCGTGGGTCTTTTTTACATCTTGCCTGTCTTGATTTTTTTGAACATTTGGAATAGAACGATGAACTCTCTCAGTGCTCTGTGCCGGTTGTGAACTCTGTGTCAATTCTGGGCCAGTTTTGATGGACTGATTCTTTTCTTCCTTATGGGTTGTAATTTCCTGCCCATTTTCCCATCCCACAACTCTTTCTCGTCACATCTGCCTCGGTTCTTCTTCCCTGCTCCATGGCCTGGAAACGCTCAAGGCAGAAGTTGATAGGTTCACCTTGTTTATTTCCCATCACTCATAGATAACTCTACTGCCTGATAATCAGTGCCTTGAAAACCACTGCTTCAGCCCAGGCGTGGTGGCTCATACCTGTAATCACAGCAACAACAACAACAAGGCTAAGGCGGGCGGATCACGAGGTCAGGAGTTCAAGACCAGCCTCGCCAACATGGTGAAACCCCATCTCTACTAAAAATATAAAAATTAGCCGGGCATGCTGGTGCACGCCTGTAATCCCAGCTACTGGGGAGGCTGAGGCAGAAGAATTGCTGGAACCCGGGAGACAGAGGTTGCAATGAGCCAAGATTGTGCCATTGCACCCCAGCCTGGAAGACAAGAGCGAGACTTCATCTCAAAAAACAAAAAACAAAAACAAAAACAAAAAAACAAATCATTGCTTCATATATGTTCTTGTTTTATTTTTCTTTCTGTTTTTGATTTTGTTGTTCTTTGGTGTGTGCTGTTTCAGGTTGGAGGGTATATCCAGTACTTGTTAATTTATCACACCTGAGGGCAGAGGTCCTCATGTCTCTGTCTATATGTTTTTTCTAATATATATATATTTTTCTTTGTAGAGACAGGGTCTTGCTATGTTGCCAAGGCTGGTCTCAAGCTCCTGGCCTCAAGCAATCCTTCTGCCTCAGCTTTCCAGAGTGCTGGGATTACAGGCATGAGCCACCACACCTGGCCTGGATCCAGTTTTATCCATGTCCAAATTTTTTTTTCCCTGAGCTGTTTTTGATTTTCTTCCACCTCATATGAACTGTAGTGTCAGCTTATCTAGTTCCAGGAAAAAGCTTTTTGGTATTTTTATTGGGATTGCATATTTATAAAGTAATTTAGGGAAACTGGTATCTCTGTATTATTAAGTTGACCTTAATACTACAACTAATTTTGTTGTTGTTTTTGGATTTTTAGTAGAGATGGGGTTTCACCATGTTGACCAGGCTGGTCTTGAACTCCTGACCTCAGGTGATCTGCCCACCTCGGCCTTCCAAAGTGTTGGGATTACAGGCGTGAGCCACCGTGCCCAAGCACTTTTACTTTTTCTTAGTTATATTCCTCTAATTGTTTTCTCTTCTCTAATTGTAGATAATGAGCATTTTATTAATACCTTGTTCTTGATCTTAGTGGGAAGATACGTAGTTTTTCCCTGTTAAGTAAAATCCTGACTTTCGGACCGAGAAGACTGAGGCATAAGAGTATGTGTGTGTGTGTGTGTGTGTGTGTGTGTGTATACACGCAAACTGTATATATGTGCTTGTGTGTAATTGAAATACATATGTCACATATCATATGTACTATGGCATATTAGGGTGTAATATTTATATTTGTGTATATAATATTGATGTTAATGAAGTATCCATCAGTTTCTATTTTCTTTAGTTTGTTTTTTTAAATCAGCTTTTTCTGTCAAGCTTTTTCAAGTATCTTCATGGATACAAGATTTTTCTTCTTTGCTGTGTTATAGTGGCTTATCATATTAATAGATTTCCAAATATTAAAGTAGTCTATATTATTGGAATAAGTCCTATTTGTCTGTTGTATATTATGTTTTTAATCTGGTACTGGATTTTGTTTGGTTATGTTTCATTTTGGGTATTTGTATTGATGTAAGTGGCATTGACATGTAATTTTATGTTATTTATTAGTCGATCAGTCTTCTAACCCCTACCACCGCCTTGCCTTCTGGACTAACTTAACCCAGAAAGTTATTACTCTCTCTCGGTGATTTTATCAGCTCCTGTGGCCTGCCTGTGGATAAGCTTGGATGTTCTGCTTTAGTTTCTCAGCCCACCAGCCTAGCGGCTCTGCCTCTGCTATCTCTTGGGATCTACATGGTCCTAGCTGTATCACTGGGTTTGAACCCCTTGTTGACATGTTCTTTATACATAACAGGATAATGCAACATGCTTACTGGGCACTTCCTTTTTCTAAACTGCAAGTTTGGGCGGGGTATGCTGGCTCAAGCCTGTAATCCCAATACTTTGGGAGGCCAAGGCAGGTGGATTGCTGGAGCCCAGGAGCTTTGCATTTTTCTGTTTTTTTTTTTTCTTGAGACAAGATCTCGCTCTGTTGCCTAGGCTGGAGTGCAGTGTTGCATTCACAGCTCACTGTAGCCTTGACCTCCCAGGCTCAAGCCATCCTCCTGCCTTAGCCTCCCAAGTAGCTGGAACTACAGGCATGTGCCATGATGCCCAGCCAATTTTTAAAAAAAATTTTATTTTTAGCAGAGATAAGGTTCTTACTATGTTGCCCAACCTGGTCTCGAACTCCTGAGCTCAAACGATCTTCCCATCTCGGCCTCCCAAAGTGCTAGGATTATAGGCATGAGCCACCATGCCCAGCCCCAACCTCTTAAAAATTGAAGCTGCTTCATGTTTGCCATTGGTACTTTTACACCTCATCATGTTCTTCTTCCCCTTCATCCCATAGAATACACAATTCATCTTTAAGGACTTCAAGTTAACTGAGTCTGTGAAGCCTAATCTGATGGCATAAAGTTAAAATAATTTGATCCTCTTTTGTTAAATCATTCTGCACCTTGTCTGCATTACTCTAAAAGCAGCTTTGGGCATTCATTCATTTAACGAATATTTATTGCTGTGAGATTGAGATGTTTGAGATAAAACTCAGCCATGCAGATAGCCAGAGGCCACTGGCTATGAGAATAAAAAAGACAAAAGAACAAGGAGCTGAAACTAGGTGAGAGCCCCAGAGCAGTGAGTTAGGAAGAAGAAGACCAGGAACTGAGTGGTGGGCACTCCAACATGAAGAGGTCCCGGAGAAGGGGAGGGCCTGGCAGCGAAGAAGACTAAAAGAAGTGACAAGGAGTAAAATGCTTGTGTTTGTTTACATGTTTATCTCCTTATTAGGTTGTCTGCTTTCTGAGAGCAGGCATGGTGTTTCACTCATCTCATATCCCCAAAACTCAGTTCAGTTGCAAAATAGGAGTTCAGTTGTGTTTTGGGTTTTTATTTTTGTGGGGTAATATATATTTTATATATATATATCCCCAAAGGATATATGTTTCCTGTATGATTTCCAATATGATTTCCCTTCCATAATCTGTAACATAAAATAAGGTATACAATGTTCATGGTTAACTTTACGAGTGAACTTTGTAAAATGATAACCCCCTATCCCTTTTCCATATCTCCCAATTCTGATCATGTTGCCATTACAGGGGCCAGTGTCATTCAAAGATGTGGCTGTGGATTTCACCCAGGAGGAGTGGCAGCAACTGGACCCTGATGAGAAGATAGCATACGGGGATGTGATGTTGGAGAACTACAGCCATCTAGTTTCTGTGGGTGAGGATAGCTTGCTTTCTGAATGCTCTCAGTTGAATGGGGTTTTATCCTTGAGTTTGAAGAAATAAGTGATGACACCATTTAATTCCTTGTGGGCACTAGCTGGAGTGTTTATATTATTCTTCATTGAAAGGTTCTAACTTTGATAAGGTAAAAAAATGGAGCACTTCTGTTATGCAGCTTATGAGGTGGCAACATCTTGTACTTTGGAGATTCTGAAGCCAAGCAGCTTGCCCAAGTCCTTCTTCTTTTCCCATTAATAGGGTATGATTATCACCAAGCCAAACATCATCATGGAGTGGAGGTGAAGGAAGTGGAGCAGGGAGAGGAGCCGTGGATAATGGAAGGTGAATTTCCATGTCAACATAGTCCAGGTAAGTTAGTAGATTATCACATGTTAAAAAACACTCATCCCAGACCTTTGGGAGTAACTAAAGAGTTGTTTATATGTACTCGGTACCCTCAGTAACACCTCCCAACCCCCAAATATCACTTTCCTTCCCACACACATACCACATACATGAACTCTTTTGTTGATTTTACATTTGATTTACATTGGTAGGGATTTTTTCATTCTAACCTGTACTGGGGACCCAGTCACTTCCTCTTTCTCCAGCATTATCGGTCACTTATTTACTCCCTCGCCATTAGAGAATTGTTGTGAGTTTTTTGTTTGTTTGTTTGTTTGTTTTTTGGAGACAGAGTCTTGTTCTGTCACCCAGGCTGGTGTGCACTGGTATGATCTCGCTCACTGCAACCACTATCTCTCAGGTTCAAGCGATTCTCCTTCCTCAGCCTCCTGAGTAGCTGGGTTTATAGGCGCCCCCCATGATGCCTGCCTAATTTTTTGTATTTTTAGTAGAGACAGGGTTTCACCATGTTGGCCAGGATGGTCTCCAACTCCTGACCTCAAGTGATCCGCCTGCCTCTGCCTCCCAAAGTGCTGGGATTACAGGCATGAGCCACCCCACCAGGCCATGCTTTCAGTTTTCAAGAGAGAAGACACCATTGTTGCCAAAGATTTTGGTAATTTGAGAGATACAATGTATGTTTTCTCCATGTGGATCCTAGATAGTAAGGATCTGTTGAATTTGAAGTGTCTATCCAGAAGTATTTTGGGTACATATTTAAGGATTGTAAAACAGTGTTTCTATTTCTGGATATAATAAATGTATTTGTTAATATAATAAATGAACAGATTAGACCCATAAACTATTTACAGTGTTGAGTCATTTCCCACAGTTAAAATCAGGATGAAAATATATAGCTGAATACTTGCTTTGTTTCTTGTACCATTTCTTTAGTACAGAACCTGCTAAGGCCATCAAACCTATTGATCGGAAGTCAGTCCATCAGATTTGCTCTGGGCCAGTGGTACTGAGTCTAAGCACTGCAGTGAAGGAGTTAGTAGAAAACAGTCTGGATGCTGGTGCCACTAATATTGGTAAGTTTGGGAGAGTTTTAAGCCACAAGAAATGATTAGTGTGTGTTGTTGTAGTCAAGAAACATTTGTTATTGAAATAAGACTATCAAGTGTTGATGTAGTAATAAATTATTATTTTTAAGTTAAAGTTAGCACCTATTATGTGCCTAGTACTTAGCTAGGTAGTAATAATACTAACAACAGCTTTTATTGTGTTCTTATGGTGTGCCAGGCAGGTGTTATGCTAAGAATTGCACAGAAATATCTCATTTAATTTGCAGAATAGCTGGGCGTGGTGTTTCACGCCTGTAATCCTAGCCCTTTGAGAGGCCAAGGTGGGGGGATTGCTTGAGGCCAGAGTTCAAGACCAACCTGGCCAACATGGTGAGACCTCATCTCTATTAAAAAAATAAAGCAGGCCAGGTGTGGTGGCTCACACCTGTAATCCCAGCACTTTGGGAGGCCAAGGTGGGTGGATACCTGAGGTCAGCAGTTTGAGACCAGCCTGTCCAAAATGGTGAAACTCTGTCTCTACTAAAAATATAAAAATTAGCCAGACCTGGTGGCAGAAGCCTGTAATCCCAGCTACTTGGGAGGCTGAGGCATGAGAATGGCTTGAACCCGGGAGGCAGAGGTTGCAGTGAGCCGAGATCGTGCCACTGCACACCAGCCTGGGACAGAGCAAGACTCTGTCTCAATAAAAATAAAATAGGCATGGAGTAGTGGCTCACATCTATAATCCCAGCACTTTGGGAGGCAGAGCAGGGCTGATCATTTGAGGTCAGGAGTTCAAGACCAGCCTAACCAACATGGTAAAACCCTGTCTCTACTAAAAATACAAAAATTAGCCAGATGTGATGGTGCATGGCTGTAATCTCAGCTCCTCGGGAGGCTGAGGGAGGAGAATTGCTTGAACCTCGGAGGTGGAGGTTGCAGTGAGCCAAGATCAGATCATGCCACTGCATTCCAGCTTTGGTGACAAGAGCAAAACTCCATCTCAAAAAAAAAAAAACAAGAAAAAAAATAACAAAATAACAAAATAAAATAAACCTAAAAAATTATTAATCAGCTGAGTAACTTTATGAGATAGAACTTATTATCTTCATTTTACAGATGAGGAAATTAAGGAACAGGAAGTTTCCTTTTTTTGGGATTATAAAGCTAATAAAATAGGATCCAGGAAGTCTGATTCCAGAACCAGTTGTCTTTTTTTTTTTTTTTTTTTTTTGAAATGGAGTTTCGCTCTTCTTGCCCAGGCTATAGTGCAATGGCACGATCTCGGCTCACCGCAACCTCCGCCTCCCGGGTTCAAGCAATTCTGCCTCAGCCTTACGAGCAGCTGGGATTACAGGCATGCACCACCACACCTGGCTAATTTTGTATTTTTAGTAGAGACAGGGTTTCTCCACGTTGGTCAGGCTAGTCTGGAACTCCTGACCTCAGGTGATCTGCTCACTTTGGCCTCCCAAAGTGCTGGGATTACAGGAATGAACAACCGTGCCTGCCCCTCTTTCTCCTTACTGGGTATGTTAAAATTATTTCTTTCAAAAGAAAAGGCTGGTCAAAGTGCAACGGTGTTAACCACTAATTGATCACAACCAGTTACAGATTTTTTTGTTCCTTCTCCACTCCAACTGCTTCATTTGACTAGCCTATGGACAAAAAAAAAAAAAAAAAAAAAAGAGGAAAGAAAAAGCTAAACTATTTAATCTGGGCTAGTAAATGGCCAGAAAGGGCTTTATAAAAATGAAATATACAAAATGATACTCGTACTTTTAACTAAAGGTATAGTTATGACTCTTCAATTTGCATATGTTATAAATAATATCAATATAAAAGCTTATAGCATGGGTCCATTTTTTTTTTTTTTTTTTTTTCTTTTTGAGACGGAGTCTCACTGTCTCCCAGGCTGGAGTGCAGTGGCGCGATCTCAGCTCACTGCAAGCTCCGCCCCCCGGGTTCATGCCATTCTAGCATGGGTCCATTTTTAATAAATACATAAATATTTAAACTTTCTAGATCTAAAGCTTAAGGACTATGGAGTGGATCTCATTGAAGTTTCAGACAATGGATGTGGGGTAGAAGAAGAAAACTTTGAAGGCTTAAGTAAGTTGACTTTTTCTAATTCTATTATAAAATAATTGGGCCACATGTCTCAGAATTTTGAGTAACACTGTCTTGGGAAACGCAAAAACAGTTTTTTCAGCCAGTTACTAGATATCATGTATATCCGTTGTTTTAGCACTTGAGGTATCTTAGTCCTTACTTTACAGTCTCTTTCAGCTCTGAAACATCACACATGTTAGATTCAAGAGTTTGCCGACCTAACTGAGGTTGAAACTTTCGGCTTTCAGGGGGAAGCTCTGAGCTCACTGTGTGCACTGAGGTGATACAATGTTTTTATCCATTCACTTGACCCCTTAGAAAAACCTCTCAGAAAGTTAATTGGAATCGTTATTATTTACAGTTTTCTATCTCGGTATCTCAGCTTCTAGCTTCTGAATTCTGTTTTGTCTCACTGCCAATCTAAGTCCTAGTACTTCTGAAATGTGGGAAATAAATGAATGAAATGAAGCAAATAGTATTGTTAAAAAAAATGGTTACCCTTATTAGAACAGTAACTTCTCAATTTTAACATAACATATAGGTAATAAATGACAGTTACCATTGCTTTTCATCATCAAATTTTAGGGAAACATTTCACCAAAGCACTATTTAATTATAGCCCAGATACTAAATTTTTATAATTATATTTAAATATATATACACATATAGATGTGCGTATATATATACATATATGTGTGTATATATATACATATAGATATGTGTATATATATACATATATGTGTGTATATATATACATATATGTGTGTGTATATATACGTGT
The DNA here is from genome assembly GCF_029289425.2 of Pan paniscus. Classification (NCBI taxonomy): domain Eukaryota; kingdom Metazoa; phylum Chordata; class Mammalia; order Primates; family Hominidae; genus Pan; species Pan paniscus. The sequence goes on from NC_073255.2 coordinate 88,877,182, forward strand.
GTGTATATATATACACATATGTGTGTGTGTATATATGTGTGTGTGTGTGTGTATATATATAGATATATATTTTTTTTTTTAGACAGAGTCTCACTCTGTCACCCAGGCTGGAGTGCAGTGGCACAGTCTCAGCTCACTGCAATCTCTGCCTCCCAGGTTCAAGTGATTCTCGTGCCTCAGCCTCCTGAAGAGCTGGGACTATAGCGTGCACCACCACTCCTGGCTAATTTTTGTATTTTTAGTAGAGATGGGGTTTTGCCATGTTGCCCAGGCTGGTCTGGAACTCCAGGCCTCAAGTGATCTGCGCTCCTCGGCCTCCCAAAGTGCTGGAATTACAGGCATGAGCCACTGCACCCTGCCCTACATATACATTTTAATTATAATATCTCTTGGATTCTTTAAAAATTTAAAAAAATTTTTTAATTCTTTAAAAAATTCTTTAAAACAATTTTATTTGAAGAGTAATAACAAAACAAATCTCTATTTGTGAATAAATAAACCTTGAGATCATTTATGGTTTTACAATTCAACCTGAAAAATGAAATCAAAGCTTTTATCAAAACAAAGTATGTTTAGTGCTCTCTGTCTCACTGTCTTTTAGGTGCCAAACCTTAGATTTTATGATGACTCCTCAACCGTTTAGATCTTGGTTATCTCAGAGGGATCATCAGCTTTTTAACAAAGTTTTGAGAGAAAAGCAAGTGAAGAAAAGCATAGTCAATGCTCAACATCACGGGTCTCTCACTGAGCACACCACGCCTGGTATTCTCTCACAGCGATGTCACCATTTCTACCTGCCACGCATCGGTGAAGGTTGGGACTCGACTGGTGTTTGATCACGATGGGAAAATCATCCAGAAAACCCCCTACCCCCACCCCAGAGGGACCACAGTCAGCGTGAAGCAGTTATTTTCTGCACTACCTGTGCGCCATAAGGAATTTCAAAGGAATATTAAGAAGGTACAGTAAATTAATCTTGGTTTTCAAGAGTATTGGTTAATGCACATGAGCAAAAGATTTACTAAAGATGTTTATTCTTCAGTTGATTCTCTTGCCATAATCTATTGAGAAATGCTTTATTTGCATTTCTCGTTAAAGACTTAACATTAAAGACTTAACTTTAGGGTGATTTACTTTTTTCTTTTCATCACATAGTGTTTATTAGGACTGGGCAACATAGTGAGACTCTGTTTCTATGAAAAATTAAAAAAAAAATTGACTGGGCATGGTGGCATCCACCTGTAGTTCCAGCTACTTGGGAAGCTGAAGTGGGAGATTCACTTGAGCCCAGAAACTTGAGGCTGCAGTGAGCTATGATTGCGCCACTGTATTTCAGACTGGGAGACAGAGTAAGACACTGTCTGGAAAAATATATATAAATATATGTATATTTTTTTTATTTTTAATTTTTATCTTTTTTTGAGATGGAGTCTCACTTTGGCGCCCTGGCTGGAGTGCAGTGGCACGATCTCGATTCACTGCAACCTCCACCTCCCGAGTTTAAGCGATTCACCTGCCTCAGCCTTCTGAATAGCTGGGATTACAGGCGCGCACCACCACACCTGGCTCATTTTTGTATTTTTAGCAGAGACGGGGTTTCACCGTGTGGTCCAGGCTGGCCAGGCTGGTCTCGAATTCCTGACCTCAGGTGATCCGCCCACCTCGGCCTCTCAAAGTGCTGGGATTATAGGCGTGAGCCACCATGCCTGCCTTATGTACTTATATTTTAATGAGACTGTTTCTCTTGGTTTTCTGATAAATGAGTTACTGGAACCCTTATGAATCTGAATGCAAAAGAAACAGCTAAATGTTATGTAATTGTTGTGTTTAAAAACCAGATTATAAAACTATCTGTATTATATGATTACGGTTTTATAAAAACAAAACAACGGCCTAAATGTGTATAGTATAAAGGCTGGAAGAGTCAGCACTTTCATGTTCTCAGCGGTTATCCTTGGATGTGAGATCTCATGCACTTTTTGCTCTCTTCTTTGTGCCTTTCCATTTTGTATGTGTATTTTTTACAATCTAAAAAGTTACTTAAACATATGCAGCTAAAAACTTTTTTTACTCGTAAAGCATTTGGTGCTAATTTTAACTGTTCTGTTTTTAGACAGAGTCTTCTCACTCTGTCGGCCAGGCTGGAGTGCAGTGGTGTGATCTTGGCTCACTGCAACCTCTACCTCCTGGGTTCAAGTGATTCTCCTGCCTCAGTCTCCCAAGTAGCTGGGATTATAGGTATGTGTCACCATGACCAGCTAATTTTTGTATTTTTAGTAGAGATAGGGTTTCACCATGCTGGCCAGGCTGGTCTTGCACCCCTGACCTCAAGTGATCTGCCTGCCTCAGCCTCCCAAAGTGCTGGGATTACAGGCATGAGCCACCACGCGTGGCCTTTTTTTTAAAGCTTTTTTGTAAGTCAGCTAGCAAGAACGCAGGAAGAAATACTCAAATCTCCCTTACCCAGCTGGGGGCTATGTCAGGTTTTATAAGCATAGGGTAATGAGTTGTGATTTGATTGGATCTTGCAATAAAGTAATGCTGGGAGGTGTGATCTGACTGGATCCTGCCATGGGGTGACAGCAAAACTCAATCTGATTGGATCCTGGCTCCTGCCATGGAGTGTCCAGTTCTTAAATCAGTCTCAGCTCTTCAGGCCGAGCTTTTAGTTTCCACTCCGTGGTTGCATGCTTGGTTACCCTGGGCATGCACAGGGTACATGCCCTTCAACCTGTGGGTCCATGGCAATTGAAAAACAACTGACAACCTCATTACATAAAAGTTGAACTGAGCCGGGTGCAGTGACTCACGCCTGTAATCCCAGCACTTTGGGAGGCCAAGGCAGGTGGAGGTCAGGACTTCAAGACCAGCCTGGCCAAAATGGTAAAACCCCGTCTCTACTAAACATATAAATATTAGCCAGGTGTGGTGGTACACCCTTATAATCCCAGCTATCTGGAGGCTGAGGCAGCAGAATCACTTGAACCTAGGAGGTGGAGGTTGCAGTGAGCTGAGTTCATACCATTGCACTCCAGCCTGGGTGACAAGAGTGAAACTCCGTCAAAAAAAAAAAAAAAAAAGTTGAACCAGATTTGGTCTGATGCAGTTACAGATCTACAAACCTCACCCCCACCCTCCTGCCAACACCTTCCACTCCTCATTCTTGAGGGATTAGGGATGGAGGTCATGCTTCTGCTTCGACTTCATGCTGAGCAGGGCACTGAGTCCCCTAAAGTGAAAGGAATGAAACTCTTGGGCTTCTGAGTTCAAATGAGTTCTGGGGTCACCCGGAGTAGCTTGAAAGGCTGGTATTGTTGTAATACAAGCTGAAGGTGGAAGTGTTGGAGCCTGGAGGACAAACAGCTCACCATCCATTTAAATAAATAGGACCAAAAAGTAACAGAACAGTGGCCACGAGGGGCCCCAACAGAGGAAGAAACCAGGTGAGGTGCGGTATAGTGGACTCGACTGCCTTCTAAATCTCAGTTGTTGGCCGGGTGCAGTGGCTCACGCCTGTAATTCCAGCAAAAGAAAAGCCGAGGCAGGGTGATCACGAGGTCAGGAGTTCAAGACCAGCCTGGCAAACATGGTGAAGCCCTGTCTCTACTAAAAATACAAAAATTAGCTAGGCATGGTGGCATGTGCTGTAGTCCCAGCTACTCGGGAGGCTGAGGCAGGAGAATCGCTTGAACCCGGGAGGCGGAGGTTGCAGTGAGCCGAGATTGTGCCACTGCACTCCAGCCTAGGTAACAGAGCAGGACTCCATCTCAGTCAATCAATCAATCAATCAATCTCAGCGGTTGAACTACCCTTGACATGGTTCAGCTCTGTATCCACACCCAAATCTCATGTCAAATTGTAATTCCCAGTGTTGTGGGAGGGAGCTGGTGGGAGGTGATTGGCTCATGGGGGCCGACTTCCCCCTTGCCGTTCTCGTGATATTGAGTGAGCGCTTGTGGGATCTGGTTGTTTAAAAGCGTGCAGCCCTCCCACTTCACTCTCTCTGTCTCTCCTGCTCCAACATGGCCAGACGTGCCTGCTTCCCCTTCGCCTTCTGCCATGATTGTCAGTTTCCTGAGGCCTCCCCAGCCATGCTTCCTGTACAGCCTGCAGAACTGTGAGTCAATTAAACCTCTTTTCTTCATAAATTACCCAGTTTCTCATAGTTCTTTATAGCAGTGTGAAAACAGACTAATGGCCCTTCTGGTTGAAGGAATGCAGCCATTCTGCTTGTTTGACTATGTCCTTTCTATTCATCTGTATTTCCTGGGAGGTGTTTATCCAAGTGCAATAGGAGGTATTGGTGACCGCACAGTCCCCTCAGTCTTCTGCTAGTAAATAGTTGAAGGTTGATCATTGATCTCCTGCGTTTTCAGTCTGGCATGGAAAAGCCCCCGTGCAACTGGTAAAGATATCAATAAGCACCAGGAGGTATCTAAATCCACCAGGAGCCATAGGCATCACGTCGACGTCCATTTACCAGTCTTCCCTGGCAAGATTCTTCTGAATTGTGCTGCCTTGACCAAAAGAGGTATGGGAGGGGCTGGGCGCAGTGGCTTGTGCCTGTAATCCCAACATTTTGGGAAACCAATTCAGGTGGATCATTAGAGGTCAGGGGTTGAAGACCATCCTGGCCAACATGGTGACATCCCATCTCTACTAAAAATACAATAAGTTAGCTGCGTTTGGTGTTGGGTGTCTGTAATCCCAGCTACTCGAGAGGCTGAGGCAGGATAATCGCTTGAACCTGGGAGGAGGAGGTTGCAGTGAGCTGAGATCGTGCCATTGCACTCCAGCGTGGGCAGCAAGAGTGAAACGTCGTCTCAAAAAATAAAACAAAAGTCCGGGCGTGATGGCTCACACCTGTAATCCCAGCACTTTGGGAGGCCAAGACGGGTGGATCACGAGGTCAGGAGTTCAAGACCAGCCTGGCCTAGATGGTGAAACCCTGTCTCTACTAAAAATACAAATATTAGCTGGGCATGGTGGCATGCACCTGTAATCTCAGCTACTCAGAAGTCTGATGCAGGAGAATTGCTAAAACCCAGGAGGGAGAGGTTACATTGAGCCGAGATTGCACCACTGCACTCTAGCCTGGGCGACAGAGCAAGACTCCGTCTCGAAAGAAAGAAAGAGAAAGGAAATTCCCCAGGGAAGTACCTCGGCTTATTTCATAAACAGGTACTGAAGGAAGCAGAGGCATGTGGAGGACTTCCCCAACTCATGCAGCTATTTGGGCCGTGGCACCTGAAATTTATTATTTCAGAGTCACCCCTTTGATGACCTTGGCAGTGAACTGCAGTCATCTGTTTAGGCCTCTCCATGGCCCACGTCAATGCCGGTATTTCTGTTTGTTGCACATTTGATTTCCTTGTTGTTGGCATTTAGAAGGTCCCCTGTTTCCCAGATCACACCATGGGCATGGACCACAGAGATTGCATCTTGTGAGTCTGTAGAAATGGTCAAGGCCTTGTCCTCTCTTAGGTCCAGAGGTCAGGTTAATGCAGATTTTCCCGGCCATCTGTGCTGAAGTCCCTGTGGGGAGGCTCCTGGCTGGTTTCCTGTAGGTAGACAGCTACGCGTCCTGCCCTTCATTGGCTTCTTTTCATGAAGCTCCTGCCATCTACAAAACATGTCTCCCTTCTTGAATCACATCTCTGTTATTGAAACTCTAGAAGTCGACCGGGCATGGTGGCTATGCCTATAATCCCAGCATTTTGGGATTGCAAGGCGGGTGGATCACCTGAGGTCAGGAGTTCAAGACCAGCCTGGCCAACATGGCGAAACCCCGTCTCTAATACAAATACAAAAATTAGCCAAGCATGGTGGCCACTGTACTCCAGCCTGGGAGACAGAGCAAGACTCCGTCTCAAAAAAAAAAAAAAGAGAAAGAAAGTATCATGCTTTTCTGCATTCTGTGAATTGTTTTAGTGAGTTATCGAACTTGAGGGCATGGTGGGAACCTCCAAATTTGCAGCCAGTTGGTGAGAAGTACATGTGGTCTGAGGACACCCAAGCCTGCAGGTGTGTCTAAAGCGAGGGCAGCCTAGTGGGGGCTGGTGGCCTTAACCTGTGGCATTTGAGGTAACATCCGGGAGTTGACATCAGAATTGCATCACATAGGCTGGGTGCGGCGGCTCACGCCTGTAATCCTAGCACTTTGGGAGGCCAAGGCGGGCAGATCACGAGGTCAGGAGATCGAGACCATCCTGGCTAACACAGTGAAACCCCGTCTCTACTGAAAATACAAAAAATTAGCCAGGCATGGTGGCGGGCGCCTGTAGTCCCAGCTACTCGGGAGGCTGAGGCAGGAGAATGGCGTGAACCCAGGAGGCGGAACTTGCATTGAGCCAAGATCACGCCACCGCACTCCAGCCTGGGTGACAGAGCGAGACTCCATCCCCCTTCCCCCCCAGAAAAAAAGATAAAAAACAGAATTGTGTCACACAGGCCAGATGCAGTGGCTCATGCTTATAATCCCAGCAATTTGAAAGGCAAGGTAACAGGATCGCTTGAGCTTGAGTCTGAGGCCGCAGTGAGCTATGACCACACCACTGCACCTCAGTCTGGGTGACAGCGCAAGACCCCAACTCCAAAAAGAAAAGAGAAAAATCACAAAGAATTGCATGGCAGAGTGCCTGTCTTTCACAGCTTTAACTGCTGCAGGAACTTTCTTTTTTTTTTTTTTGAGAGGGGGTGAGGAGACACAATCTCTGCTAGTGATTCTCCTGCCTCAGCCTCCCAAATAGCTGGGATTATAGGCGTGCACCACCACGCCTGCCTAATTTTTGTATTTTTAGTAGAGACAGGGTTTCTCCATGTTGGCCAGGCTGGTCTCAAACTCCTGCTGGGATCATGGACGTGAGCCACCACGCCCGGCCACCTTTAGAGTTTTCTTACCACCTGGTTTTCCTCTCTCAATATCTTTCTCTCATTTCCTGCCTTAAAACTCTAGCTTGGCATCTGGGCGCAGTAGCTCATGCCTGTAATCCCAGCACTTTGGGAGACCGAGGTGGGTGGATCACTTGAAGTCAGGAGTTCGAGACCAGCCTGGCCAACATGGTGAAACCTTGTCTCTACTATTTTTACAAAAGTTAGTCGGATGTACAGACGGGTGTCTGTAGTCCCAGCTACTTGGGAGGCTGAGGCAGGATAATTTGTTTGTACCCAGAGGTGAAAGTTGCAGGGAGCCGAGGTTGTGCCACTGCACTCCAGCCTGGGAGACAGAGCAAGACTCTGTCTCCAAAACAAACAAACAAACAAAAAACCCTGTAGCTTGGGATCAGCCTTCTCTTCTATTGTTTTTCTTTAAAAAATAAAAATTAAAAATAGATGTAGATGCTATGTTGCTGAGGCTGGCCTCAAACTCCTGGCTTCAGGTGATCCTCCCGCCATGACCTGCAAAACTGCAGGGATTGTAGGTGTGAGCACTGCACCCAGCCTTATGGTTTTTTCTACATAAAAAACAGCACAGGATTATCTTCCAGAGCTAATAAATATGTTCAAATAACCACAACCCCATTAAGGAAAAATGTCACTGGGCAGCAAATAATCAATCCAGACCAATATGATCACAATTGCTGTGAAGGTGAGAAAAGTTCATTTTTATTATGTTTCCCCAAGAGACGCACTCTATTGTTCTCTTGAAAACACACAGCTCGTGTCCTCCTTTAGAACACACATCCTCTTTAACATACAAACATGCCAAAACAAGATAAAAAATTACATCTGAATTCTCACATTTCAAACATATATGAAATATCAAATAAAAATTTATTTTTACAAGAATTTAGGGGAACTACCACATAGCTATAAATGTAATATATATGTTAACTAAGTATCATAGATAAAAACCATGCTCCCTTCAGCAGCACGTGTAATAATAGATACAAAGATTGAAAGGTAAAAGATTTAGGATGAAAAGAATCCTCTCTTAAAAAGGAAAACAAAATTATATGTATGTGTATACAACAGTTATAACACCCATCACACAGCTTTATAGAAACAGCATCTATTCAAAAATACCAGTATTTCCAAAATATTTAAAATAATATTGAAAGTAATAATATTTAAATAAATATATTTAATAAATATTTCAATAAATAAAATAATATTTAAATAATTCTATATCCATGTTTTTCAAAATAAACCAATAAAATAGATAGTATATATTAGACGTGTTAGTATATATATCTGAGACATGTTAAAAATCACAACTGAATTCTCACAATTCAGTCACAAACCTAAACAGCAAATAAAAATTTCTATCACCAGAATTATGTTTTTTTCTGGTGGGGAACTACCAATAGCTATAAATAGAAGAGATTATTATGGAAGTATCATAGATAAAAAGAGTGCTCACTTCAGGAGCACATATAATAATACAGAAACAAATTTAAAGATAATAAAATATTTAGGATAAAAAGAATTGTCTCTTAAAAATGAAAAGAAAATTATCTTTATGTATATATAACAACTATAACTCTCATCAAAAAACTACAGGAACAGCATGTTTTCAAAAGTACAACAATTTCCAAACTATTTGAAATAAATCTATGAATAATTCAATGGCCAACATTTCCCAAACAAACCAATAAAATGCAGAGTGTGCATGAAGCTATCTGTTACAATCTGTGGCACTGATATTTCACAAAAGAATTCTGTGCCAATCTGAGCCCCTGCATTGTGCCTTCAAATGCTCCTGGACTGTGGCAATCAAGTCCGTAAGAAAGAGGACCTCCAGGTTCCGCCCCAGGGAGGTTGGAATTCAGCAATATAAAAAGGGTGGTGGTACCGCAGGAAAGGGTGGAACTGGAAACACTCCTGGTTTCTTACTTTTCTCCAAGGACTCCTAGAAGGACCCCACCCCCCTCCCCCCACCCCTGCTCCTAGGAGGACAACGTGATCACTGTATTCAGCTCCATCAAGAATGGTCCAGGTTCTTCTAGATGATGTGCACAAATGGTTCCTCTCCTCCTTCCTGGTGTCTGCCATTAGCATTGGAATAAAGTTCCTGCTGAAAATCCACATCTCCCCTGGGTCCGGTGTTCTGGAAGTGAGAGAGACAATGTCACACTTCAAGGAGGCAGCTCTCTAGACAGGAAGGTTATTCACGTCCCATGTCAAGTCTAGAGTTCAGAGCAATTGAGAAATGCAATTTTATCTGCTGCCTTTCATTCTATACCCTGCTTCTGAACCATCGTGTTCAACTGTGAAACTCACACTTTGGTGACCACGACTCCAAAACTCACTTAATACACCCAAGGTCAGCCCCAGTGATCTGCTTCATAGCAAGGACTTTGGGTGGGTCTGCCCAGGGAGTAGGGCACCCTCAGAGAATGTGGCTTTGGACTTCATCACAGCTGGGGCCTTTTGTGTCACTTAAGATCCAGACTTGTAACCATGCTAGATGTGTTTGTAATGTGACAACATCACGAACCACGAGTCCAGAAGCCTAATCCTTAATCCTACCTCCTCATGATGAAGTCTCATGCTCTGTGCTCAATGTGGTTAGCTGCACAAGAGGTAAACCAAAGCTTCACTGAACCCTCGACCCAAATCGGTAACTCAAGTGCGTCAATCATAATGAACCTCCCCAAACTCAGTATTTATGATTATTTTTGAGGCAGGGTCTCACTCTGTCGCCCAGACTGGAGTGCAGTGGCAGGATCAGGGCTCCGTGCGGCCCCGACCTTCCAGGCTCCAGCGATCCTCCCGCCTCAGCCTCCTGAGTAGTTGGGAGTAGAGATGCGTCCCACATCGCCTGGCTAATTTTTGTATTTTTGTGGAGAGGGGATCTCGCCACGTTGCCCAGGCTTGAAGCCGGATCAAGCAATTGGGTTCTTCGGATGTCCGAAATAGACCCCAATATTCTGCCTTTACCCCGGAGGATGCAGATGTACCTTCTCTCAGGCCGATGACCTCAGGCCTCCACGGTCCCTGGAGCTCTAGGAAAGGCGAGCGCGATCTCGCGCCCACACCCAGTGCTCTGGGTCATAAGCCTGGATCTGGAAAAACAAAGGCCCTTTGAGAAGACGGGGACTCGCCAGGTTACCCCTCTCTCCCCTCATCCATCCTCCAGCCCACCCAATTCCTCCCCACCTCCTCCACCTCCCCAGGCCCCACTCACCTCCTCCAACTCCTCCGGGGAAACCCAAGCCCTGCCGCTCATGGAACAGAAGAAGTGGAACCGACGTTTCTGGAACAGGACTATCTGAGAGCGGTTCTTCCTGGCCCTCGGGTTCATGCAACGGCGTAACTGGAACCGACGCTTACGGAGCAAGGGTATGCGAGAGCGGTTCTTCCTGGCCCTCGGGTTCATGGAACGGCCTAACTGGAACCAACGCTTACGGAGCAAGGGTATGCGAGAGCGGGTCTTCCCATACAGGAAGTGGAAGATGTTTTCTTTGGAGTCCTCATCGTCCTCCTCCATGTCATTGGCCAGGTAGCTGAGGACAGAAATCAGGTTGCTGCTCAGGGGCACCACCAGGAGAGGCCTCCGGCTGAGGTCAGCTTCCCAGAGAGGAAGGTAAGGGACCGTCCCTAGCTCAGGACTGGCACCCACCCTGCAGAGAGCCATGCCTTCCTCAGGAGGGCTCTGCTGGACAGAGACCGATCAAGGGCGTCTCCCACTCCTTCAGGATGGAGACAAAAACCCAACTGGTGGCTGAGAGTGGTGGCTTATGCCTGGAATCCCAGCACATTGGGAGGCCAAAGCAGGAGGATCACTTGAGGCCAGGAGTTTGAGACGGGCCTGGGCAACATAGCAAGACCCTCGTCTCTATTAAAAATAGAAGAAATATGCCAGACGCGGTGGCTCATGCCTGTAATCCCAGCACTTTAGAAGGCTGAAGCAGGTGGATCGCTTGAGACCAGGAGTTGGAGACCAGCCTGGTCAACACGGAGAAACCCCATCTCTACTAAAAATACAAAAATCAGCCTGGTGCGGTGGCACACCCGTTAGGCCTAGCTACTCAGGAGGCTGAAGCATAAGAATTGTGTGAACCCAGGAGGCGGAGGTTGCAGTGAGTTGAGATTGGGCCACTCCATTCCAGCCTGAGAGGCAAAGCAAGACTCTGTCTCAAGAAACAAACAAACAAACAAACAAACTGTCCAGGTGTGGTGGCACAGCCCTGTAGTCGGAGCTAATAAAGAAGCTGAGGTGGGAGGATCGCTTGAGCCCAGGATATGGAGGCTGCGGTGAGCTATGATCTCACCACTGCACTCCAGCTTGGGGGACAGGGCAAGTCTGTCTCAAAAAAATAAAAGCAATTGAATACATTGATATTTTGCCAGGACCCTGCCTTCTACAGGCATCTAGTCTAATGGGACTGGGAGTAATCAAGGCAGATGACCTAATCCCAGTGTCCAGGATGTAACTAGAGAGCTACGGGCATGCAGAAGTTGGAAGATGAGGGAAGGCATCACAGAGGCTGTGGGGTGAACTGACTTCAAGGAATGGGTCCTTCCCTTCAGAGCCACATGTGTGCGGGACACCCAGACAGAAAACACAAACACAAAGTCGAGTGGAGGGCATTTGGAAGGAGCAGTGAAGCCGAGCCAGGAAATACCAAGATGGCGAGCCAGTGTGCTTGTAGAGATTGTAGAGAGGGTAGAATTGACACTGTGGACCCTGGCCTCGATAGAGAAAGGCATCAGCTAAGGAAGTTGTTCAGGTGGGCAGTGAGGTTGTCGTGCTTTGGAAAGATGTTCAGGCTGCACTAGGAAGCCCCCTGGCTTGGGGAGAGACTCCAGGAGACCCCAGCGGGGAGCATTTGACAGTGGATTCGAGTGATGCGAGGGGGACCTGAACTGTGGCCTCTGTCATGGGAACCCAGAGGAGGTCGATGGCGTTTGTGGTTGATGTGGGAAGGAGAGAGAGAGAAGAACCAGAAACGTCTGCTTGCTGGAGGAAGTGGCATGTCCGCTCCTCCACTCCTTTTCTTTTCCCCTTAGGAGCGGTTTATGGTTCCTTTTGTTTTATTCTTTTATTTGTACACTGGCATTGGAGTTTGTTTTTTTGGCTTTTTTTTTTTTTTGAGAAAAAGTCTCACTCTGTCACCCAGGCTGGAGTGCAGTGGCTCGACCTTAGCTTACTGCAACCTCCACCTCCTGGGTTCAAAGGGTTCTCTTGCCTCAGCCTCCCGAGTAGCTGGGATTACAGATGCACTCCACCATGCCCAGCTAATTTTTCTATTTTTAGTAGAGACGGGGTTTGGCCATGTTGGCCAGGCTGGTCTCGAACTGCTGACCTCAGGTGATCCGCCTGCCTCGGCCTCCCAAAGCGCTGGGATTACAGGCATATGCCACTGTGCCCAGCCTGAGTTTCTGTTTAGAAACAACAGTCTATGATAGTATAATCCTCTCTTTTTTGTACACAGAGTAAAGAGGACAAATAGGTGAAAGAATAAATGAAAGGCTGGAATCCCACTTCCCCCGCTGTCCCAGGGCATTGGATATTGACGGATAGGAGGCAGCAAACCACTCACAGAGCCAGGAAGAAATGAATGCGTTGGTATAGCCAGGAGGGGAAGCCGGCCCGGCTGAAATACGCTATGACCATAGCCAGGAGATACTGATGGAGAGAAAGGAACACAGAGAGGGGGAGGTCACATCTTGGAAGAGGAAGATTGTGGAGAGGGGGAATGAGGGTCTGGGGAGGGGCTGCCCATCAGAGAAGGGACCTCAGTGTTGGGGTGACTGTACTCATTTGGAAATTGCGGGATGGAGGGGTATTCGAAGGTCGGATGCAAACCCAAGAAGCCAGAGGAAGGGTTTTGGGTGATGCTCCCAGGATGGTGGGCTCCGATGGTATCTTTGGTGGGGGTGTGTCTAGGTCGGCTGGTGTCAGGAGGGTCATTTGTGTGCCAGGCAGAGAACTGTCCCAAAGAGCTGAGAGTAGAGGGGCCAGGAGCTTCAGGGCTGTGGCCAGACTGTGGCCCAGAGCTCAGATCCCAAAGGACCCATAGGAGAGGCAGGGGCCACTCATTCACTCTGCAAGAGACCAGCAGAATCCTGAGGGAGATGCTGACAAGTCATAAAAAGACCAAGAATAGCCAGGAGTGGCGGCTCAAGCCTGTGATCCCAGTACTTTGAGAGGTGGAGACAGGAGGATCATGTGAGCCCAACAGTTGGAGAACAACCTGGGCAACATAGTGAGACCCTGTTTCTACAAACATTTCAAAAATTAGTTGAGCATGGTGGCATGTGCCTACTCCGAGCTCCTCAGGAGGCTGAGGAAAGAAGATTGCTTGAGCCCAGGAATTAGAGGCTGCAATGAGCTATGATCATGCCACTGCACTCCATCCTGGGGAGCAGAGCTAGACTCTGTCTCACAAAAAAAAAATTTGTGGGTGCCAAGACTCAAGACTGTGGGAGCTGGTCGGGCACAGTGGCTGACGTCTATAATCTCAGCACTTTGGGAGGCCAAGGCGGGTGGATCGCCTGAGGTCAGGTGTTCAGGACCAACCTGGCCAACATGGCAAAACCCCGTTTCTACTAAAAACACAAAAATTAGCCAGGCGTGGTGGTTCATGTCTGTAATCCCAGCTGCTTGGAGGCTGAGGCAGGAGAATCGCTTGAACCCGGGAGGCATCGGCTGCAGTGAGTCAAGATCGAGACACTGCCCTCCAGCCTGGGCAACAGAGCAAGACTCTGTCTCACAAAAAAAAAAAAAAAAAAAAAGACTGTAGGAGCATCTGGTGGGAGGTGGTGGAGGGAGAACTGTGGGTTTGGAAGCTGCGCCGTCCCCCAGCCATGCGTTGGAACAGGAACAGTTACATGGAGAACAACCTTACCTTGTCCGACACCCTCAGATCTTTGTCCCAGGCCAGGAATCTTTTAATGACAGGATCCTCTGTGATTAGAGAGCAGATGTCAGTGTGAGAAGCAGGACAGGGTTTCCGTGGGAGCAGCAGGGCAGCGAGGAGAAGTGTGCCTCCCGGGGGGAAGTCTCAGGATTGTGGCCGCGGGTGAGGTGGATGGGAGAGGGGAGAATGACTTTCACTGGGCAAGGGAGAGAGGCTCCTGCTCTGAGACTCCCCTGAGAAGAGGCCAAAGGAGGCCCTGGGTGTGAGAATCTACAGGATGTAGAGCTGGGAATCAGCCAGGACCCCCTCCAGCAGACACGGAGGGACCACTGCAGAGTCATAAAGGAATTCCCATCATTTCCTCATGAGACAGTCACATCAGGGTGTGACCATGGCCTTGGTATCCCCCACTATGGATGGAGACACTTAGGTTTAGAAAAGTCAGTAAGAGACATTAAATTTCAGAGGGCACAGCTGAAACCACTTTCTTTGTTTATTGATTTTGTTTTTCTTGGATTTTTATTTTTATTTATGTATTAATTTATTTTGAGACAGAGTCTTGCTCTGTGGGCCAGGCTGGAATGCAGTGGCCTGATCTTGGCTCGCTGCAACCTCTGCCTCCCGGGTTTAAGCGATTCTCCTGTCTCAGCCTCCCGAGTAGCTGGGATTACATGCATGAGCTACTGTGCCCAGCCTTGGTTTTTCTTTTGAGACAGGGTTTTGCTCTGTCACCCAGGCTGGAGTGCAGTGGTGTAGTCATAGCTCACTGCAGCCTCAAAGTCCTGAGTTCAAGCAATCATCTTGCCTCAGCCTCCCAACGTGCTGGGATCTCAGGCGGGAGCCACCGCGCCTGGCCCGAAACCAAGCTTTCTTATCCCAAGCGCTGACCTTTATCAAGTTGACCTAATCCTTTATCATCTCCTAAGTGTCCCTCATGAGTGATCACTTCACATTCCTCCCACATGGAGAGCTCACCCACTGGGGCATATTTTTCCCATTGGAAAAGTGTGGTTATTGGAAGTTTCCTGTTTTTGGAAAGAACAGGATTGGAGGTGCTCTCTGGGGTGTCTTCCTACCAAGCAGCCTGTTGAAGGCCTCGTGGTGCTCAGGGAGCACGAGCGACACTCGCCGTCGCTTCAGCTTCATCTTGAGGCCACACAGCATCTCCGCCACCCAGATCTCCTCAGGCTCAGGGGCGAGCACCTTCCGTAGCTCCTCCTCCGACTCCTCAGATTCGTCCCACCACTCCATCTTCCTTTTCCAGCAAAAGGACCTATGCGGGGGGCTGGGATCTACCCCAGGGGCTGAGTAAAGAAACCAGGCCACGGTGTAATGCTTCTGCAGTTGATCACACTAGAGCCCGACCCAAAACCCCAAACCACTCTCCATCCTCCCCAGCCTCGCAGACTGCTGGCTTCTCCAAGCCATCTTTCCTTCTGTCTGTCTCCTCTGCTGAGCTCCATGTGCCGCTCCTTCTCCTCCCCATTCTCCCGTTTCTCTGTCCTCAGAACACTTCCTCATATCCTTCCCTGGTCCCTGGCTCTCTGAGTCCCTTTTTTTTTTTTTTTTTTTTGTTGTTGTTGTTGTTGTTGTTGAGAAACAGTCTTCCTTTGTGGCGTAGGCTGGAGTGTAGTGGTGCGATCTTGGCTCACTGCAACCTCTGCCTCCTGGGTTCCAGTGATTCTCCTGCCTAAGCCTCCCAAGTAGCTGGGATTACAGGTGCCCACCAGAACGCCCAGCTCATTTTTGTGCTTCTAGAAGAGACAGGGTTTCACCATGTTGGCCAGGCTGGTCTCCAGCTCCTGGCCTCAAGTGATCTGCCTGCCTGGCCTCCCAAAGTGCTGGGATTACAGGTGTGAGCCACTGCACCCTGCCTCAGTACCTCCATTCTTCCCACACACCCTCCTCACATGCTCCTTCCTGACTTCTGGGCCCTTCCTTCCTTCTTTTTTTTTTTTTTTTTTGAGACAGCGTCTTACTCTCTCACCCAGAATGGAATGCAGTGGCGCTAACTTGGCTCAAAGCAACCTCTTCCACCTGGGTTCAAGCGATTATCCTGTCTCAGCCTCCTGAGTAGCTGGGATAACAGGCATGCCTGGCTAATTTTTGTATTGTTAGTATAAATGAGGTTTCGCTATATTGGTCTGGTTGGTCTCGAACAACTGACCTCAAGTGATCCACCCATCTCAGCCTCCCAAAGTAGTGGGATTACAGGCATGAGCTACCACACGCGGCCTTCGTTTTTCTTTTGACACAGGGTTTTGCTCTGTCACCCAGGCTGGAGTGCAGTGGTGCAGTCATAGCTCACTGCAGCCTCAAAGTCCTGAGTTCAAGCAATCCTCTTGCCTCAGCCTCCCAACGTGCTAGGATCTCAGGCGTGAGCCACTGCACCTGGCCCGAAACCAAGCTTTCTCATCCCAAGCGCCAAACTTTATCAAGTCTAGCCTAGTCCTCTATCGTCTCCTAAGTGTCCCTCATGAGTGATCACTTCTGAGTCCTCCTGCGTGGAGAGCTCACCCACTGGGGGCGTATCTTTCCCATTGGAAAAGTGTGGTTATTGGAAGTTTCCTCTTTTTAGAAAGAACAGGATTGGAGGTGCTCTCTGGGGTGTCCTCCTACCAAGCTGACTGTTGAAGTCCTTGTGGTGCTCAGGGAGGAAGGGTGACACTTGCTGTTGCTTCAGCTTCATCGTGAGCCCACACATCGTCTCCACTACCCAGGTCTCCTCAGGCTCAGGGGCGAGCTCCTTCTCCGGCTCCTCCGCAGATTCATCTGACCACTCCCTCTTCCTTTTCCAGCCAAGGGACCTACATGGGGGGCTGGGATCTACCCCAGGGGCTGAGTAAAGAAACCAGGCCACCGTGTAATGCTTCTGCATCTGATCACCTTAGACCCCGACCCAAAACCCCAAACCACTCTCCATCCTCCCCAGACTTGCAGACTGCTTTCTTCTCTAAGCCATCTTTCTGAGTTTCTCCTCTGCTCAACCCCATGTGCCGCTCCTTCCCCTCCCCATTCTTCTCTCTCTCTGTCCTCCGAACACTGCTTCATGTCCTTCCCTGGTCCCTGGCTCTCTGAGTCCCTCCTTTTTTGTTTTGTTTTGTTTTGACACAGAATCTTGCTTTGTCACCCAGGCTGGCGTGTAGTGGTGCAATCTCAGCTCACCGCAACATCCATCTCCTGGATTCCATTTATTCTTCTGCCTCAGCCTCTCAGGTAGCTGGGATTACAGGTGCCTGCCATAATGCCCAGCTCAATTTTGTACTTTTAGTAGAGACAGGGTTTCACCATGTTGGCCAGGCTGGTCTCAAACTCCTGGCCTCAAGTGATCCGCCTGCCTTGGCCTCCCAAAGTTCTGGGATTACAGGTGTGAGCCACCGCACCCAGCCTGAATTTCTCCATTCTTCCCACACAGCCTCCTCAGGTTCTCCTTCCTGACCGCTGACCCTTCTTTTCTTTTCTTTTTTCTGGAGTGCAGTAGTGTGATCTCAGCTCACTGCAACCTCTTCCTCCCAGTCTCAAGTGATTCTCCTGTCTCAGCCTCCTGAGTAGCTGGGATTACAGGTGTGCACCACTACCACTTGGCTAATTTTTATACTTTTAGTAGAGATGAGGTTTCACCATATTGGCCAGGCTGGCCTTCAACTCCTGACCTCAGGTGATCCACCCACCTTGGCCTCCCAAAGTGCTGGGGTTACAGGCATGAGCCACCGCACCCGGCCCCCTTCCTTCATCTTAGTCAATCCTATCCCACCTCTTCTTCCACCAGTCCCCTCACCTGATGGTCCCAACGCTTCATCATCCACCACCTCCTGGAGGGGGTACCCCGAGGTGCTCTGCTGGGGACTCTGCTCATTCTGGGGGTGCGGTTGATGGCTGGTCATGATCTTTGCCGTAATCTGTCCCCTCTTACGGAACCTAGTCTCCGTTCTGTCCATGGCCTTCTTCTGGACACTGCTCGGATCCAGAAGAGTATGTTATCAATTCTCAAGCCTAGGAGAAGTCAGGAGTGGAGAACAGCTCTGAGAAGATACTGTTGTCCAACTGATCTCCAGGCACCACGGAGTCCGGTCCCTCCAATCAGGAAGGTCGGAATCTCTGATGTCATGGCTCATGCCAACCTGGCAACCAGTTTGAAAAAAAACACTTGTAACTGCCATTCTGATCTCTTGTCCTGGAGATCCTGGGTGAATGGTATCTCCTGCCACTGTCCCAACCTCAGACCATTGTCCAAAAGCATCTTCAGGGACTCCACATCCCTCTGTTCCCTGTCCCAGCAGAGGCTTTGTCCTCTCCACTCAAAGCCTGAAGCATGTTGGGGTCTCTTCGTCTCTGTACATGCCCATTTCAGAGTCCAGTCTGGTGGGAGAGGGAACAGAGTGGGAAAGAAAACTAGGGTAAGCAGAAACGATGAAACCTTATAAGAGTGAGATTATCATGTACAAGAGTGAGATTATCATGTACAAGAGTGAGATTATCATGTACAAGAGTGAGATTATCATGTACAAGAGTGAGATTATCATGTACAAGAGATCCCAGGAATACTGACTTGATGAAAAAGTCACATGAGAGCACTCAGTTTGGCAGAGCTTTTCTGCCGAATGTTTACTCACATTCACTGTCCGAGATTCTGTACTGGGGGTACACACGTCCTCTGCCCTAAGGCAATTTTGAGTCCAAGAGACATTTTGAGGCCTAAAAATCATAGGAAACTGCCCCTGAGCTCACACATATTTCCAATGGTGTCCCCAATTTCAGGGAATCCATGGATTACCTAAGCCAGACCCTCCAGTTCGGCTAAGAAACTCTAGTCTGTATATCAAGTTTTGTATCATATGTATTGCTCTGAACTCAGAAATTTCCCTTCCATTTATGGATTCTATGAATAAAATATCACATGTACAAAAAGACTAAGTCAAAAATTTCAGCTGTGCACAGTGGCTCATGCTTGTAATCCCAGCACTTTGGGTGGCCAAGGGAGGAAGATTGCCTGAGGCCAGCAGTTCAAGACCAGTATAGGCAACATAGCAAGAGCCCATCTCTAAAAAAACCAAACCAAACCAAATTACCCAGGTGTGGTGGCTGGCACCTGTGTTCCAACTACTTGGGAGACTCATGTGACAGGAAGATCACTTGAGCCCAGGAGTTAGAAGCTGCAGTGAGCCATGATCTTGCCCCTGCACTCCAGTCTGGGCAACACAGCAAGATATTGTGTCAAAAAAAATTTTTTTAATAAAAAATAAAAGAGTTACATGACATTCAGAGACCATCCAAAAAACCTGTGGGTTCCCGGCTGGGCTCAGTGGCTCACGCCTGTAATCCCAGCACTTTGGGAGGCCAAAGTGGGTGGATCACTTGAGGTCAGGAGTTTGAGACCAGCCTGGACAACATGGTGAAACCCCATCTCTACTAAAAATACAAAAAATTAGCCAGGCATGGTGGTGGATGCCTGTAATCGCAGCTACTCAGGAGAGGGCGCTGGAGAATCACTTGAACTCATAGTGCGCAGGTTGCAGGGAGCCAAGATTGCACCATTGTGCTCCAGCCTGGGCAACAAGAGCAAAACTCCATCTCAAAAAAAATAAAGAACCCGCGAGTGAGTTCCCACACGTTTTCCTAATGGGCTGCTGTTTTCCTAGGAGTCTCGCGCTCATAGAAAAGGCACAAACTGAAAGAGGAAGCAGATCCCATTGCTGTGGAAGTCCCATTGTTAGGAAGCTCTGCTTTTCTGGAGTTCAAATTCGCATTCATGACGCTTTAAACCGTCAGAGCTGGGTGGGTCCTCCTACAACAAAATAGTTTGCTCTCTCTCTCCTAGTTAACAGGCTTTCAAATATTAGAAGATCAATGTTCTGACCCCATTAAAATTTCTCTTTTGTGGAATGAAAAGCTCTGATTTAACTCATCTTCAAGCCTGGTTTGCATATTTCTCTCTCTTCCGGCCACCTTGTCTAGACACACTACAGTGAGGCCGTGCCCATCGTAAATGTTATTGATACATTGTCAAAAAATTGGCAAACCAGGTGCGGTGGCTCATGCCTGTAATCCTACCACTTTAAGAAGCAGAGGCAGACAGATCACCAGAGGTCAGAAGTTCGAGACCAGCCTGTCCAACATGTTTAAATCCGTCTCTACTAAAAATACAGAAAAAATGAGCTGGGCGTGGGGGTGTACATCTGTAATCCCAGCTACTTGGGAGGCTGAGGCAGGAGAATCGCTTGAACCTGGAAGGCGGAGGTTGCAGTGAGCCGAGATTGCATCACTGCAGTCCAGCCTGGGTGACAGAGCGAGACACCATCGCAAAAAAAAAAAAAAAAAAAAGGCTAAAATACTTTTCTTTTCTTTTCTTGGAGACAGAGTCTCACTCTGTCGCCCAGGCTGGCACGTTTATGGCTCACTGCAGCCTCAAACTCCTGTGCTCAAGTGATCCTCCCACTTCAGCCTCCCAAGTAGCTGGGAGTATAGTCATATGCCACAATGCCCAGCGGATTTTTTAATTTTTAGTAGAGACAGGTTTCTCTATGTTGCCCAGGCTGGTCTTGAACTGGGCTCAAGTGATCCTCTTCTTTAACCTCCCAGTGTTGGGATTATAGGCATGAGCCACCACGGCTGGCCTAGAATACTTTTCTAAAGATAAATTTCTATTCTCTATTTGTTTATGTAATTCATGCAGGAAAGACAGTTTCTAAAATATTGAGTAGGCTTTTAAGCAGGAGGGTATTTTGTTTTGTTACCATCATGAGCTCATGGGTTTAAACAGATAGTAAATATTTCAGTACATAGAAGTTGTGATTCTTTTTGAAAATTAAGTGGTTCCATCTTTGGCCAGACAGAATCCCTTTAAGTTGGTTTCTGAGTCGTTTTGAAATATATTTGATATATATGATAGGAAATATATACATATATGTTTTTAATAGCAAATATATACATATATATTTGATAGCATTATTTTCTATTTAGCATTTTATTTTGAAATCATTTCAGATTTTCAGAAAAATTGCAAGGATTTTACAAAGAAATCCCAGATACTTCCTTTTGTTCAGATACTTCATTCTTAACATTTTCCCACATTAATCATTTATATGCCTATATACGTATGTGTATATATATATTTATATATATATATATATTCTGAACTATTTGAGAGTGGGTATAATGTGTCATGCCTCTTTACCCTATAAAGTTTTAGATTATAGCTCATAAAATCAAGAATATTCTATTAAATATCCATAGCACAGTAATTGAATTCAGGAAATTTATCATTGATTTAATACTTTTATCTAAACTATAGTTCATTTTCCAGTTTTGCCAATTTCCCAATAATTTCCTTTATAGCAATTTTTAATTTTTGGTAGAAGATTCAGTCTAGGACTGTTAATTGCCTTTAGTTTTCATGCTTTTTAAGTCTGTTTAATACGGATTTGTTCCTCAGTGCCATTATAACATTTGAAGAATACAGGCCAGTGATTTTATAGAAGTCTTTAAATTTAGGTTTCCCTGATCTTTCTTCATGATTAGATTTAGACTGTGAATTTTTGTCTGGAATGCTACATGGAACCTCTTAAATTTATGGCTCAGAACAGGATCTGTCTTGGGAAAATCCTGTGCATGCCTGAGAAGATGGCTTGTTCTGCTCTGGTTGGGTGGAGTGTTTGATAAGTGTTAATGAGATCAAGTTGGTTGGTTGTGTTGTTCAGGTGTACTATATCCTTGTGGATTGTGTGCCCACTTGTATCAATTGTGGGGGAGAGGGGATTGAAATCTGCTGCAGTTGTGGTTCTGTTTCTCTTTGCAATTTTACCACTTTTTGTTTTATGTGTTATGTTAGATACATAAATGTTCAAGGTTATTACGTCCTGTTGATTAATTAACCACTTTGTAAAATGGCCTTCCTTATCCCTGCTAATATTCCAGGCTGTGAAATGTACTTTGTTATTTATGTAGCATTCTTTTGAGTAATACATGCATGGTATATCTTATTCCATCCTTTTACTTTTAACCTATTTGCATCTTTATATCTAAAGTATTATTTCTTACAGGCAGCAAAATTTGGATCTTGCTTGTTTTCATCAGTCTATTTCTGTCTCATAATTGGGGATGTATAAACCATTTACATGTAATGTGATTATTGATAAAACGAGTTAGGTTATAGTCCGTTGTCTTTGCTTTCTTTTAGTCTCATCTTCTTTGTTTCTTTTTAAAATGTCTCTGTTTGTCTTCCTTCCTTTTGATTAGTTGAGAATTTTTTATGATTCTACTTTATATCTTTTGTTGGCTTTTTAGCTATCACACTGTTTTGTTATTTTAGTGAGTTAGAATTTATAGTATGCAAGTTTAATTGTCATAGTTTATTCTTAAGTAATATCCATTTTTCTTAGAATAAGAGAAACTTACAATAGGACACTTCCATTTCTCTCCTCTTGGTCTTTACACCGTTGTTCATTTTATTTTTACAGGTGGTATCAGTGCCACACACCATCTACTACGTTGTTGTTAATTAAACTGTATTTATTTATTTATTTATTTATTTATTTATTTATTTATTTTGAGACAGGGTCTCACTCTGTCCCCCAGGCTGGAGTGCAGGGGTGCTATCTTGGCCCACTGCAACCTCTGTCTCCCGGGTTCAAGTGATTCTCCTGCCTCAGCCTCCTGGGTAGCTGGGATTACAGACACCCACCATCACACCCGGCTAATTTTTGTATTTTTAGTAGAGACGAGGTTTTGCCATGTTGGCCAGGCTGGTCTCGAACTCCTGACCTCAGGTCACCCATCTGCCTCAGCCACCCAAAGTGCTGGGATTACAAGTGTGAGCCACCACACTTGGCCCAGGTATCTTTTAAAGAGATTTAAGTAATGAGAGAAAATACACAGTTACCATTTCTGGTACTCTTCATTCCTTTGTGTAAATCTAAATTTTTATTTGCTGTCATTTTACTTCTGCCTGAAGGACTTTCTTTAACATTTCTTCTAGTTGATGATGAATTATTATATGTCTGCAAATGTCTTCATTGTGTGTTTGCTTTTAAAGTTGTTTTTGCTGGATTTTTCTCCACAGTGCTTTAAATATGTTTCTCTGTTGTCTTCCTGCTTACATTTTTTTCTAAGAGAAATCTGATCTCATACTCATGTTTGTTCCCCTATATATAACATGTCTTTTTTTCTTCCCCCCTTATTGTTTTAAACTTTTTATCACTAGTTTTGGACAATTTGATTGCAATATGTCATGGTATCTTTTTTTCATGTTTCTGTTTTGGGGATCATTGAACTTCTTGGATCTTGGGTTTGTAGTGTCATCACTTGGGGAACATTTTTATCATTATCTCTTCATGTACCCGCCACCTCCCCTCCATTGATTCTTGTTGCCTGTATATTAGGCCACTTGAAATTTTCCCACAGCACACTGTTGCTCTTTATTTGCTTTTAATTCTTTTTTCTCTGTTTCATTTTATGTAACTTCTGTTGCTGTCTTTATATTCACTAATCTCTTTTTTCCACGATGCTGTTCATCTTTTCCAGTATAATTTTCATCTCAGATATTGTACTATCTGTAGAAGGTTAGCGTGGGTCTTTTTTACATCTTGCCTGTCTTGATTTTTTTGAACATTTGGAATAGAACGATGAACTCTCTCAGTGCTCTGTGCCGGTTGTGAACTCTGTGTCAATTCTGGGCCAGTTTTGATGGACTGATTCTTTTCTTCCTTATGGGTTGTAATTTCCTGCCCATTTTCCCATCCCACAACTCTTTCTCGTCACATCTGCCTCGGTTCTTCTTCCCTGCTCCATGGCCTGGAAACGCTCAAGGCAGAAGTTGATAGGTTCACCTTGTTTATTTCCCATCACTCATAGATAACTCTACTGCCTGATAATCAGTGCCTTGAAAACCACTGCTTCAGCCCAGGCGTGGTGGCTCATACCTGTAATCACAGCAACAACAACAACAAGGCTAAGGCGGGCGGATCACGAGGTCAGGAGTTCAAGACCAGCCTCGCCAACATGGTGAAACCCCATCTCTACTAAAAATATAAAAATTAGCCGGGCATGCTGGTGCACGCCTGTAATCCCAGCTACTGGGGAGGCTGAGGCAGAAGAATTGCTGGAACCCGGGAGACAGAGGTTGCAATGAGCCAAGATTGTGCCATTGCACCCCAGCCTGGAAGACAAGAGCGAGACTTCATCTCAAAAAACAAAAAACAAAAACAAAAACAAAAAAACAAATCATTGCTTCATATATGTTCTTGTTTTATTTTTCTTTCTGTTTTTGATTTTGTTGTTCTTTGGTGTGTGCTGTTTCAGGTTGGAGGGTATATCCAGTACTTGTTAATTTATCACACCTGAGGGCAGAGGTCCTCATGTCTCTGTCTATATGTTTTTTCTAATATATATATATTTTTCTTTGTAGAGACAGGGTCTTGCTATGTTGCCAAGGCTGGTCTCAAGCTCCTGGCCTCAAGCAATCCTTCTGCCTCAGCTTTCCAGAGTGCTGGGATTACAGGCATGAGCCACCACACCTGGCCTGGATCCAGTTTTATCCATGTCCAAATTTTTTTTTCCCTGAGCTGTTTTTGATTTTCTTCCACCTCATATGAACTGTAGTGTCAGCTTATCTAGTTCCAGGAAAAAGCTTTTTGGTATTTTTATTGGGATTGCATATTTATAAAGTAATTTAGGGAAACTGGTATCTCTGTATTATTAAGTTGACCTTAATACTACAACTAATTTTGTTGTTGTTTTTGGATTTTTAGTAGAGATGGGGTTTCACCATGTTGACCAGGCTGGTCTTGAACTCCTGACCTCAGGTGATCTGCCCACCTCGGCCTTCCAAAGTGTTGGGATTACAGGCGTGAGCCACCGTGCCCAAGCACTTTTACTTTTTCTTAGTTATATTCCTCTAATTGTTTTCTCTTCTCTAATTGTAGATAATGAGCATTTTATTAATACCTTGTTCTTGATCTTAGTGGGAAGATACGTAGTTTTTCCCTGTTAAGTAAAATCCTGACTTTCGGACCGAGAAGACTGAGGCATAAGAGTATGTGTGTGTGTGTGTGTGTGTGTGTGTGTGTATACACGCAAACTGTATATATGTGCTTGTGTGTAATTGAAATACATATGTCACATATCATATGTACTATGGCATATTAGGGTGTAATATTTATATTTGTGTATATAATATTGATGTTAATGAAGTATCCATCAGTTTCTATTTTCTTTAGTTTGTTTTTTTAAATCAGCTTTTTCTGTCAAGCTTTTTCAAGTATCTTCATGGATACAAGATTTTTCTTCTTTGCTGTGTTATAGTGGCTTATCATATTAATAGATTTCCAAATATTAAAGTAGTCTATATTATTGGAATAAGTCCTATTTGTCTGTTGTATATTATGTTTTTAATCTGGTACTGGATTTTGTTTGGTTATGTTTCATTTTGGGTATTTGTATTGATGTAAGTGGCATTGACATGTAATTTTATGTTATTTATTAGTCGATCAGTCTTCTAACCCCTACCACCGCCTTGCCTTCTGGACTAACTTAACCCAGAAAGTTATTACTCTCTCTCGGTGATTTTATCAGCTCCTGTGGCCTGCCTGTGGATAAGCTTGGATGTTCTGCTTTAGTTTCTCAGCCCACCAGCCTAGCGGCTCTGCCTCTGCTATCTCTTGGGATCTACATGGTCCTAGCTGTATCACTGGGTTTGAACCCCTTGTTGACATGTTCTTTATACATAACAGGATAATGCAACATGCTTACTGGGCACTTCCTTTTTCTAAACTGCAAGTTTGGGCGGGGTATGCTGGCTCAAGCCTGTAATCCCAATACTTTGGGAGGCCAAGGCAGGTGGATTGCTGGAGCCCAGGAGCTTTGCATTTTTCTGTTTTTTTTTTTTCTTGAGACAAGATCTCGCTCTGTTGCCTAGGCTGGAGTGCAGTGTTGCATTCACAGCTCACTGTAGCCTTGACCTCCCAGGCTCAAGCCATCCTCCTGCCTTAGCCTCCCAAGTAGCTGGAACTACAGGCATGTGCCATGATGCCCAGCCAATTTTTAAAAAAAATTTTATTTTTAGCAGAGATAAGGTTCTTACTATGTTGCCCAACCTGGTCTCGAACTCCTGAGCTCAAACGATCTTCCCATCTCGGCCTCCCAAAGTGCTAGGATTATAGGCATGAGCCACCATGCCCAGCCCCAACCTCTTAAAAATTGAAGCTGCTTCATGTTTGCCATTGGTACTTTTACACCTCATCATGTTCTTCTTCCCCTTCATCCCATAGAATACACAATTCATCTTTAAGGACTTCAAGTTAACTGAGTCTGTGAAGCCTAATCTGATGGCATAAAGTTAAAATAATTTGATCCTCTTTTGTTAAATCATTCTGCACCTTGTCTGCATTACTCTAAAAGCAGCTTTGGGCATTCATTCATTTAACGAATATTTATTGCTGTGAGATTGAGATGTTTGAGATAAAACTCAGCCATGCAGATAGCCAGAGGCCACTGGCTATGAGAATAAAAAAGACAAAAGAACAAGGAGCTGAAACTAGGTGAGAGCCCCAGAGCAGTGAGTTAGGAAGAAGAAGACCAGGAACTGAGTGGTGGGCACTCCAACATGAAGAGGTCCCGGAGAAGGGGAGGGCCTGGCAGCGAAGAAGACTAAAAGAAGTGACAAGGAGTAAAATGCTTGTGTTTGTTTACATGTTTATCTCCTTATTAGGTTGTCTGCTTTCTGAGAGCAGGCATGGTGTTTCACTCATCTCATATCCCCAAAACTCAGTTCAGTTGCAAAATAGGAGTTCAGTTGTGTTTTGGGTTTTTATTTTTGTGGGGTAATATATATTTTATATATATATATCCCCAAAGGATATATGTTTCCTGTATGATTTCCAATATGATTTCCCTTCCATAATCTGTAACATAAAATAAGGTATACAATGTTCATGGTTAACTTTACGAGTGAACTTTGTAAAATGATAACCCCCTATCCCTTTTCCATATCTCCCAATTCTGATCATGTTGCCATTACAGGGGCCAGTGTCATTCAAAGATGTGGCTGTGGATTTCACCCAGGAGGAGTGGCAGCAACTGGACCCTGATGAGAAGATAGCATACGGGGATGTGATGTTGGAGAACTACAGCCATCTAGTTTCTGTGGGTGAGGATAGCTTGCTTTCTGAATGCTCTCAGTTGAATGGGGTTTTATCCTTGAGTTTGAAGAAATAAGTGATGACACCATTTAATTCCTTGTGGGCACTAGCTGGAGTGTTTATATTATTCTTCATTGAAAGGTTCTAACTTTGATAAGGTAAAAAAATGGAGCACTTCTGTTATGCAGCTTATGAGGTGGCAACATCTTGTACTTTGGAGATTCTGAAGCCAAGCAGCTTGCCCAAGTCCTTCTTCTTTTCCCATTAATAGGGTATGATTATCACCAAGCCAAACATCATCATGGAGTGGAGGTGAAGGAAGTGGAGCAGGGAGAGGAGCCGTGGATAATGGAAGGTGAATTTCCATGTCAACATAGTCCAGGTAAGTTAGTAGATTATCACATGTTAAAAAACACTCATCCCAGACCTTTGGGAGTAACTAAAGAGTTGTTTATATGTACTCGGTACCCTCAGTAACACCTCCCAACCCCCAAATATCACTTTCCTTCCCACACACATACCACATACATGAACTCTTTTGTTGATTTTACATTTGATTTACATTGGTAGGGATTTTTTCATTCTAACCTGTACTGGGGACCCAGTCACTTCCTCTTTCTCCAGCATTATCGGTCACTTATTTACTCCCTCGCCATTAGAGAATTGTTGTGAGTTTTTTGTTTGTTTGTTTGTTTGTTTTTTGGAGACAGAGTCTTGTTCTGTCACCCAGGCTGGTGTGCACTGGTATGATCTCGCTCACTGCAACCACTATCTCTCAGGTTCAAGCGATTCTCCTTCCTCAGCCTCCTGAGTAGCTGGGTTTATAGGCGCCCCCCATGATGCCTGCCTAATTTTTTGTATTTTTAGTAGAGACAGGGTTTCACCATGTTGGCCAGGATGGTCTCCAACTCCTGACCTCAAGTGATCCGCCTGCCTCTGCCTCCCAAAGTGCTGGGATTACAGGCATGAGCCACCCCACCAGGCCATGCTTTCAGTTTTCAAGAGAGAAGACACCATTGTTGCCAAAGATTTTGGTAATTTGAGAGATACAATGTATGTTTTCTCCATGTGGATCCTAGATAGTAAGGATCTGTTGAATTTGAAGTGTCTATCCAGAAGTATTTTGGGTACATATTTAAGGATTGTAAAACAGTGTTTCTATTTCTGGATATAATAAATGTATTTGTTAATATAATAAATGAACAGATTAGACCCATAAACTATTTACAGTGTTGAGTCATTTCCCACAGTTAAAATCAGGATGAAAATATATAGCTGAATACTTGCTTTGTTTCTTGTACCATTTCTTTAGTACAGAACCTGCTAAGGCCATCAAACCTATTGATCGGAAGTCAGTCCATCAGATTTGCTCTGGGCCAGTGGTACTGAGTCTAAGCACTGCAGTGAAGGAGTTAGTAGAAAACAGTCTGGATGCTGGTGCCACTAATATTGGTAAGTTTGGGAGAGTTTTAAGCCACAAGAAATGATTAGTGTGTGTTGTTGTAGTCAAGAAACATTTGTTATTGAAATAAGACTATCAAGTGTTGATGTAGTAATAAATTATTATTTTTAAGTTAAAGTTAGCACCTATTATGTGCCTAGTACTTAGCTAGGTAGTAATAATACTAACAACAGCTTTTATTGTGTTCTTATGGTGTGCCAGGCAGGTGTTATGCTAAGAATTGCACAGAAATATCTCATTTAATTTGCAGAATAGCTGGGCGTGGTGTTTCACGCCTGTAATCCTAGCCCTTTGAGAGGCCAAGGTGGGGGGATTGCTTGAGGCCAGAGTTCAAGACCAACCTGGCCAACATGGTGAGACCTCATCTCTATTAAAAAAATAAAGCAGGCCAGGTGTGGTGGCTCACACCTGTAATCCCAGCACTTTGGGAGGCCAAGGTGGGTGGATACCTGAGGTCAGCAGTTTGAGACCAGCCTGTCCAAAATGGTGAAACTCTGTCTCTACTAAAAATATAAAAATTAGCCAGACCTGGTGGCAGAAGCCTGTAATCCCAGCTACTTGGGAGGCTGAGGCATGAGAATGGCTTGAACCCGGGAGGCAGAGGTTGCAGTGAGCCGAGATCGTGCCACTGCACACCAGCCTGGGACAGAGCAAGACTCTGTCTCAATAAAAATAAAATAGGCATGGAGTAGTGGCTCACATCTATAATCCCAGCACTTTGGGAGGCAGAGCAGGGCTGATCATTTGAGGTCAGGAGTTCAAGACCAGCCTAACCAACATGGTAAAACCCTGTCTCTACTAAAAATACAAAAATTAGCCAGATGTGATGGTGCATGGCTGTAATCTCAGCTCCTCGGGAGGCTGAGGGAGGAGAATTGCTTGAACCTCGGAGGTGGAGGTTGCAGTGAGCCAAGATCAGATCATGCCACTGCATTCCAGCTTTGGTGACAAGAGCAAAACTCCATCTCAAAAAAAAAAAAACAAGAAAAAAAATAACAAAATAACAAAATAAAATAAACCTAAAAAATTATTAATCAGCTGAGTAACTTTATGAGATAGAACTTATTATCTTCATTTTACAGATGAGGAAATTAAGGAACAGGAAGTTTCCTTTTTTTGGGATTATAAAGCTAATAAAATAGGATCCAGGAAGTCTGATTCCAGAACCAGTTGTCTTTTTTTTTTTTTTTTTTTTTTGAAATGGAGTTTCGCTCTTCTTGCCCAGGCTATAGTGCAATGGCACGATCTCGGCTCACCGCAACCTCCGCCTCCCGGGTTCAAGCAATTCTGCCTCAGCCTTACGAGCAGCTGGGATTACAGGCATGCACCACCACACCTGGCTAATTTTGTATTTTTAGTAGAGACAGGGTTTCTCCACGTTGGTCAGGCTAGTCTGGAACTCCTGACCTCAGGTGATCTGCTCACT
The DNA here is from genome assembly GCF_029289425.2 of Pan paniscus. Lineage (NCBI taxonomy): Eukaryota > Metazoa > Chordata > Mammalia > Primates > Hominidae > Pan > Pan paniscus. The sequence goes on from NC_073255.2 coordinate 88,907,011, forward strand.
TTGGCCTCCCAAAGTGCTGGGATTACAGGAATGAACAACCGTGCCTGCCCCTCTTTCTCCTTACTGGGTATGTTAAAATTATTTCTTTCAAAAGAAAAGGCTGGTCAAAGTGCAACGGTGTTAACCACTAATTGATCACAACCAGTTACAGATTTTTTTGTTCCTTCTCCACTCCAACTGCTTCATTTGACTAGCCTATGGACAAAAAAAAAAAAAAAAAAAAAAGAGGAAAGAAAAAGCTAAACTATTTAATCTGGGCTAGTAAATGGCCAGAAAGGGCTTTATAAAAATGAAATATACAAAATGATACTCGTACTTTTAACTAAAGGTATAGTTATGACTCTTCAATTTGCATATGTTATAAATAATATCAATATAAAAGCTTATAGCATGGGTCCATTTTTTTTTTTTTTTTTTTTTCTTTTTGAGACGGAGTCTCACTGTCTCCCAGGCTGGAGTGCAGTGGCGCGATCTCAGCTCACTGCAAGCTCCGCCCCCCGGGTTCATGCCATTCTAGCATGGGTCCATTTTTAATAAATACATAAATATTTAAACTTTCTAGATCTAAAGCTTAAGGACTATGGAGTGGATCTCATTGAAGTTTCAGACAATGGATGTGGGGTAGAAGAAGAAAACTTTGAAGGCTTAAGTAAGTTGACTTTTTCTAATTCTATTATAAAATAATTGGGCCACATGTCTCAGAATTTTGAGTAACACTGTCTTGGGAAACGCAAAAACAGTTTTTTCAGCCAGTTACTAGATATCATGTATATCCGTTGTTTTAGCACTTGAGGTATCTTAGTCCTTACTTTACAGTCTCTTTCAGCTCTGAAACATCACACATGTTAGATTCAAGAGTTTGCCGACCTAACTGAGGTTGAAACTTTCGGCTTTCAGGGGGAAGCTCTGAGCTCACTGTGTGCACTGAGGTGATACAATGTTTTTATCCATTCACTTGACCCCTTAGAAAAACCTCTCAGAAAGTTAATTGGAATCGTTATTATTTACAGTTTTCTATCTCGGTATCTCAGCTTCTAGCTTCTGAATTCTGTTTTGTCTCACTGCCAATCTAAGTCCTAGTACTTCTGAAATGTGGGAAATAAATGAATGAAATGAAGCAAATAGTATTGTTAAAAAAAATGGTTACCCTTATTAGAACAGTAACTTCTCAATTTTAACATAACATATAGGTAATAAATGACAGTTACCATTGCTTTTCATCATCAAATTTTAGGGAAACATTTCACCAAAGCACTATTTAATTATAGCACAGATACTAAATTTTTATAATTATATTTAAATATATATACACATATAGATGTGCGTATATATATACATATATGTGTGTATATATATACATATAGATATGTGTATATATATACATATATGTGTGTATATATATACATATATGTGTGTGTATATATACGTGTGTGTATATATATACACATATGTGTGTGTGTATATATGTGTGTGTGTGTGTGTATATATATAGATATATATTTTTTTTTTTAGACAGAGTCTCACTCTGTCACCCAGGCTGGAGTGCAGTGGCACAGTCTCAGCTCACTGCAATCTCTGCCTCCCAGGTTCAAGTGATTCTCGTGCCTCAGCCTCCTGAAGAGCTGGGACTATAGCGTGCACCACCACTCCTGGCTAATTTTTGTATTTTTAGTAGAGATGGGGTTTTGCCATGTTGCCCAGGCTGGTCTGGAACTCCAGGCCTCAAGTGATCTGCGCTCCTCGGCCTCCCAAAGTGCTGGAATTACAGGCATGAGCCACTGCACCCTGCCCTACATATACATTTTAATTATAATATCTCTTGGATTCTTTAAAAATTTAAAAAAATTTTTTAATTCTTTAAAAAATTCTTTAAAACAATTTTATTTGAAGAGTAATAACAAAACAAATCTCTATTTGTGAATAAATAAACCTTGAGATCATTTATGGTTTTACAATTCAACCTGAAAAATGAAATCAAAGCTTTTATCAAAACAAAGTATGTTTAGTGCTCTCTGTCTCACTGTCTTTTAGGTGCCAAACCTTAGATTTTATGATGACTCCTCAACCGTTTAGATCTTGGTTATCTCAGAGGGATCATCAGCTTTTTAACAAAGTTTTGAGAGAAAAGCAAGTGAAGAAAAGCATAGTCAATGCTCAACATCACGGGTCTCTCACTGAGCACACCACGCCTGGTATTCTCTCACAGCGATGTCACCATTTCTACCTGCCACGCATCGGTGAAGGTTGGGACTCGACTGGTGTTTGATCACGATGGGAAAATCATCCAGAAAACCCCCTACCCCCACCCCAGAGGGACCACAGTCAGCGTGAAGCAGTTATTTTCTGCACTACCTGTGCGCCATAAGGAATTTCAAAGGAATATTAAGAAGGTACAGTAAATTAATCTTGGTTTTCAAGAGTATTGGTTAATGCACATGAGCAAAAGATTTACTAAAGATGTTTATTCTTCAGTTGATTCTCTTGCCATAATCTATTGAGAAATGCTTTATTTGCATTTCTCGTTAAAGACTTAACATTAAAGACTTAACTTTAGGGTGATTTACTTTTTTCTTTTCATCACATAGTGTTTATTAGGACTGGGCAACATAGTGAGACTCTGTTTCTATGAAAAATTAAAAAAAAAATTGACTGGGCATGGTGGCATCCACCTGTAGTTCCAGCTACTTGGGAAGCTGAAGTGGGAGATTCACTTGAGCCCAGAAACTTGAGGCTGCAGTGAGCTATGATTGCGCCACTGTATTTCAGACTGGGAGACAGAGTAAGACACTGTCTGGAAAAATATATATAAATATATGTATATTTTTTTTATTTTTAATTTTTATCTTTTTTTGAGATGGAGTCTCACTTTGGCGCCCTGGCTGGAGTGCAGTGGCACGATCTCGATTCACTGCAACCTCCACCTCCCGAGTTTAAGCGATTCACCTGCCTCAGCCTTCTGAATAGCTGGGATTACAGGCGCGCACCACCACACCTGGCTCATTTTTGTATTTTTAGCAGAGACGGGGTTTCACCGTGTGGTCCAGGCTGGCCAGGCTGGTCTCGAATTCCTGACCTCAGGTGATCCGCCCACCTCGGCCTCTCAAAGTGCTGGGATTATAGGCGTGAGCCACCATGCCTGCCTTATGTACTTATATTTTAATGAGACTGTTTCTCTTGGTTTTCTGATAAATGAGTTACTGGAACCCTTATGAATCTGAATGCAAAAGAAACAGCTAAATGTTATGTAATTGTTGTGTTTAAAAACCAGATTATAAAACTATCTGTATTATATGATTACGGTTTTATAAAAACAAAACAACGGCCTAAATGTGTATAGTATAAAGGCTGGAAGAGTCAGCACTTTCATGTTCTCAGCGGTTATCCTTGGATGTGAGATCTCATGCACTTTTTGCTCTCTTCTTTGTGCCTTTCCATTTTGTATGTGTATTTTTTACAATCTAAAAAGTTACTTAAACATATGCAGCTAAAAACTTTTTTTACTCGTAAAGCATTTGGTGCTAATTTTAACTGTTCTGTTTTTAGACAGAGTCTTCTCACTCTGTCGGCCAGGCTGGAGTGCAGTGGTGTGATCTTGGCTCACTGCAACCTCTACCTCCTGGGTTCAAGTGATTCTCCTGCCTCAGTCTCCCAAGTAGCTGGGATTATAGGTATGTGTCACCATGACCAGCTAATTTTTGTATTTTTAGTAGAGATAGGGTTTCACCATGCTGGCCAGGCTGGTCTTGCACCCCTGACCTCAAGTGATCTGCCTGCCTCAGCCTCCCAAAGTGCTGGGATTACAGGCATGAGCCACCACGCGTGGCCTTTTTTTTAAAGCTTTTTTGTAAGTCAGCTAGCAAGAACGCAGGAAGAAATACTCAAATCTCCCTTACCCAGCTGGGGGCTATGTCAGGTTTTATAAGCATAGGGTAATGAGTTGTGATTTGATTGGATCTTGCAATAAAGTAATGCTGGGAGGTGTGATCTGACTGGATCCTGCCATGGGGTGACAGCAAAACTCAATCTGATTGGATCCTGGCTCCTGCCATGGAGTGTCCAGTTCTTAAATCAGTCTCAGCTCTTCAGGCCGAGCTTTTAGTTTCCACTCCGTGGTTGCATGCTTGGTTACCCTGGGCATGCACAGGGTACATGCCCTTCAACCTGTGGGTCCATGGCAATTGAAAAACAACTGACAACCTCATTACATAAAAGTTGAACTGAGCCGGGTGCAGTGACTCACGCCTGTAATCCCAGCACTTTGGGAGGCCAAGGCAGGTGGAGGTCAGGACTTCAAGACCAGCCTGGCCAAAATGGTAAAACCCCGTCTCTACTAAACATATAAATATTAGCCAGGTGTGGTGGTACACCCTTATAATCCCAGCTATCTGGAGGCTGAGGCAGCAGAATCACTTGAACCTAGGAGGTGGAGGTTGCAGTGAGCTGAGTTCATACCATTGCACTCCAGCCTGGGTGACAAGAGTGAAACTCCGTCAAAAAAAAAAAAAAAAAAGTTGAACCAGATTTGGTCTGATGCAGTTACAGATCTACAAACCTCACCCCCACCCTCCTGCCAACACCTTCCACTCCTCATTCTTGAGGGATTAGGGATGGAGGTCATGCTTCTGCTTCGACTTCATGCTGAGCAGGGCACTGAGTCCCCTAAAGTGAAAGGAATGAAACTCTTGGGCTTCTGAGTTCAAATGAGTTCTGGGGTCACCCGGAGTAGCTTGAAAGGCTGGTATTGTTGTAATACAAGCTGAAGGTGGAAGTGTTGGAGCCTGGAGGACAAACAGCTCACCATCCATTTAAATAAATAGGACCAAAAAGTAACAGAACAGTGGCCACGAGGGGCCCCAACAGAGGAAGAAACCAGGTGAGGTGCGGTATAGTGGACTCGACTGCCTTCTAAATCTCAGTTGTTGGCCGGGTGCAGTGGCTCACGCCTGTAATTCCAGCAAAAGAAAAGCCGAGGCAGGGTGATCACGAGGTCAGGAGTTCAAGACCAGCCTGGCAAACATGGTGAAGCCCTGTCTCTACTAAAAATACAAAAATTAGCTAGGCATGGTGGCATGTGCTGTAGTCCCAGCTACTCGGGAGGCTGAGGCAGGAGAATCGCTTGAACCCGGGAGGCGGAGGTTGCAGTGAGCCGAGATTGTGCCACTGCACTCCAGCCTAGGTAACAGAGCAGGACTCCATCTCAGTCAATCAATCAATCAATCAATCTCAGCGGTTGAACTACCCTTGACATGGTTCAGCTCTGTATCCACACCCAAATCTCATGTCAAATTGTAATTCCCAGTGTTGTGGGAGGGAGCTGGTGGGAGGTGATTGGCTCATGGGGGCCGACTTCCCCCTTGCCGTTCTCGTGATATTGAGTGAGCGCTTGTGGGATCTGGTTGTTTAAAAGCGTGCAGCCCTCCCACTTCACTCTCTCTGTCTCTCCTGCTCCAACATGGCCAGACGTGCCTGCTTCCCCTTCGCCTTCTGCCATGATTGTCAGTTTCCTGAGGCCTCCCCAGCCATGCTTCCTGTACAGCCTGCAGAACTGTGAGTCAATTAAACCTCTTTTCTTCATAAATTACCCAGTTTCTCATAGTTCTTTATAGCAGTGTGAAAACAGACTAATGGCCCTTCTGGTTGAAGGAATGCAGCCATTCTGCTTGTTTGACTATGTCCTTTCTATTCATCTGTATTTCCTGGGAGGTGTTTATCCAAGTGCAATAGGAGGTATTGGTGACCGCACAGTCCCCTCAGTCTTCTGCTAGTAAATAGTTGAAGGTTGATCATTGATCTCCTGCGTTTTCAGTCTGGCATGGAAAAGCCCCCGTGCAACTGGTAAAGATATCAATAAGCACCAGGAGGTATCTAAATCCACCAGGAGCCATAGGCATCACGTCGACGTCCATTTACCAGTCTTCCCTGGCAAGATTCTTCTGAATTGTGCTGCCTTGACCAAAAGAGGTATGGGAGGGGCTGGGCGCAGTGGCTTGTGCCTGTAATCCCAACATTTTGGGAAACCAATTCAGGTGGATCATTAGAGGTCAGGGGTTGAAGACCATCCTGGCCAACATGGTGACATCCCATCTCTACTAAAAATACAATAAGTTAGCTGCGTTTGGTGTTGGGTGTCTGTAATCCCAGCTACTCGAGAGGCTGAGGCAGGATAATCGCTTGAACCTGGGAGGAGGAGGTTGCAGTGAGCTGAGATCGTGCCATTGCACTCCAGCGTGGGCAGCAAGAGTGAAACGTCGTCTCAAAAAATAAAACAAAAGTCCGGGCGTGATGGCTCACACCTGTAATCCCAGCACTTTGGGAGGCCAAGACGGGTGGATCACGAGGTCAGGAGTTCAAGACCAGCCTGGCCTAGATGGTGAAACCCTGTCTCTACTAAAAATACAAATATTAGCTGGGCATGGTGGCATGCACCTGTAATCTCAGCTACTCAGAAGTCTGATGCAGGAGAATTGCTAAAACCCAGGAGGGAGAGGTTACATTGAGCCGAGATTGCACCACTGCACTCTAGCCTGGGCGACAGAGCAAGACTCCGTCTCGAAAGAAAGAAAGAGAAAGGAAATTCCCCAGGGAAGTACCTCGGCTTATTTCATAAACAGGTACTGAAGGAAGCAGAGGCATGTGGAGGACTTCCCCAACTCATGCAGCTATTTGGGCCGTGGCACCTGAAATTTATTATTTCAGAGTCACCCCTTTGATGACCTTGGCAGTGAACTGCAGTCATCTGTTTAGGCCTCTCCATGGCCCACGTCAATGCCGGTATTTCTGTTTGTTGCACATTTGATTTCCTTGTTGTTGGCATTTAGAAGGTCCCCTGTTTCCCAGATCACACCATGGGCATGGACCACAGAGATTGCATCTTGTGAGTCTGTAGAAATGGTCAAGGCCTTGTCCTCTCTTAGGTCCAGAGGTCAGGTTAATGCAGATTTTCCCGGCCATCTGTGCTGAAGTCCCTGTGGGGAGGCTCCTGGCTGGTTTCCTGTAGGTAGACAGCTACGCGTCCTGCCCTTCATTGGCTTCTTTTCATGAAGCTCCTGCCATCTACAAAACATGTCTCCCTTCTTGAATCACATCTCTGTTATTGAAACTCTAGAAGTCGACCGGGCATGGTGGCTATGCCTATAATCCCAGCATTTTGGGATTGCAAGGCGGGTGGATCACCTGAGGTCAGGAGTTCAAGACCAGCCTGGCCAACATGGCGAAACCCCGTCTCTAATACAAATACAAAAATTAGCCAAGCATGGTGGCCACTGTACTCCAGCCTGGGAGACAGAGCAAGACTCCGTCTCAAAAAAAAAAAAAAGAGAAAGAAAGTATCATGCTTTTCTGCATTCTGTGAATTGTTTTAGTGAGTTATCGAACTTGAGGGCATGGTGGGAACCTCCAAATTTGCAGCCAGTTGGTGAGAAGTACATGTGGTCTGAGGACACCCAAGCCTGCAGGTGTGTCTAAAGCGAGGGCAGCCTAGTGGGGGCTGGTGGCCTTAACCTGTGGCATTTGAGGTAACATCCGGGAGTTGACATCAGAATTGCATCACATAGGCTGGGTGCGGCGGCTCACGCCTGTAATCCTAGCACTTTGGGAGGCCAAGGCGGGCAGATCACGAGGTCAGGAGATCGAGACCATCCTGGCTAACACAGTGAAACCCCGTCTCTACTGAAAATACAAAAAATTAGCCAGGCATGGTGGCGGGCGCCTGTAGTCCCAGCTACTCGGGAGGCTGAGGCAGGAGAATGGCGTGAACCCAGGAGGCGGAACTTGCATTGAGCCAAGATCACGCCACCGCACTCCAGCCTGGGTGACAGAGCGAGACTCCATCCCCCTTCCCCCCCAGAAAAAAAGATAAAAAACAGAATTGTGTCACACAGGCCAGATGCAGTGGCTCATGCTTATAATCCCAGCAATTTGAAAGGCAAGGTAACAGGATCGCTTGAGCTTGAGTCTGAGGCCGCAGTGAGCTATGACCACACCACTGCACCTCAGTCTGGGTGACAGCGCAAGACCCCAACTCCAAAAAGAAAAGAGAAAAATCACAAAGAATTGCATGGCAGAGTGCCTGTCTTTCACAGCTTTAACTGCTGCAGGAACTTTCTTTTTTTTTTTTTTGAGAGGGGGTGAGGAGACACAATCTCTGCTAGTGATTCTCCTGCCTCAGCCTCCCAAATAGCTGGGATTATAGGCGTGCACCACCACGCCTGCCTAATTTTTGTATTTTTAGTAGAGACAGGGTTTCTCCATGTTGGCCAGGCTGGTCTCAAACTCCTGCTGGGATCATGGACGTGAGCCACCACGCCCGGCCACCTTTAGAGTTTTCTTACCACCTGGTTTTCCTCTCTCAATATCTTTCTCTCATTTCCTGCCTTAAAACTCTAGCTTGGCATCTGGGCGCAGTAGCTCATGCCTGTAATCCCAGCACTTTGGGAGACCGAGGTGGGTGGATCACTTGAAGTCAGGAGTTCGAGACCAGCCTGGCCAACATGGTGAAACCTTGTCTCTACTATTTTTACAAAAGTTAGTCGGATGTACAGACGGGTGTCTGTAGTCCCAGCTACTTGGGAGGCTGAGGCAGGATAATTTGTTTGTACCCAGAGGTGAAAGTTGCAGGGAGCCGAGGTTGTGCCACTGCACTCCAGCCTGGGAGACAGAGCAAGACTCTGTCTCCAAAACAAACAAACAAACAAAAAACCCTGTAGCTTGGGATCAGCCTTCTCTTCTATTGTTTTTCTTTAAAAAATAAAAATTAAAAATAGATGTAGATGCTATGTTGCTGAGGCTGGCCTCAAACTCCTGGCTTCAGGTGATCCTCCCGCCATGACCTGCAAAACTGCAGGGATTGTAGGTGTGAGCACTGCACCCAGCCTTATGGTTTTTTCTACATAAAAAACAGCACAGGATTATCTTCCAGAGCTAATAAATATGTTCAAATAACCACAACCCCATTAAGGAAAAATGTCACTGGGCAGCAAATAATCAATCCAGACCAATATGATCACAATTGCTGTGAAGGTGAGAAAAGTTCATTTTTATTATGTTTCCCCAAGAGACGCACTCTATTGTTCTCTTGAAAACACACAGCTCGTGTCCTCCTTTAGAACACACATCCTCTTTAACATACAAACATGCCAAAACAAGATAAAAAATTACATCTGAATTCTCACATTTCAAACATATATGAAATATCAAATAAAAATTTATTTTTACAAGAATTTAGGGGAACTACCACATAGCTATAAATGTAATATATATGTTAACTAAGTATCATAGATAAAAACCATGCTCCCTTCAGCAGCACGTGTAATAATAGATACAAAGATTGAAAGGTAAAAGATTTAGGATGAAAAGAATCCTCTCTTAAAAAGGAAAACAAAATTATATGTATGTGTATACAACAGTTATAACACCCATCACACAGCTTTATAGAAACAGCATCTATTCAAAAATACCAGTATTTCCAAAATATTTAAAATAATATTGAAAGTAATAATATTTAAATAAATATATTTAATAAATATTTCAATAAATAAAATAATATTTAAATAATTCTATATCCATGTTTTTCAAAATAAACCAATAAAATAGATAGTATATATTAGACGTGTTAGTATATATATCTGAGACATGTTAAAAATCACAACTGAATTCTCACAATTCAGTCACAAACCTAAACAGCAAATAAAAATTTCTATCACCAGAATTATGTTTTTTTCTGGTGGGGAACTACCAATAGCTATAAATAGAAGAGATTATTATGGAAGTATCATAGATAAAAAGAGTGCTCACTTCAGGAGCACATATAATAATACAGAAACAAATTTAAAGATAATAAAATATTTAGGATAAAAAGAATTGTCTCTTAAAAATGAAAAGAAAATTATCTTTATGTATATATAACAACTATAACTCTCATCAAAAAACTACAGGAACAGCATGTTTTCAAAAGTACAACAATTTCCAAACTATTTGAAATAAATCTATGAATAATTCAATGGCCAACATTTCCCAAACAAACCAATAAAATGCAGAGTGTGCATGAAGCTATCTGTTACAATCTGTGGCACTGATATTTCACAAAAGAATTCTGTGCCAATCTGAGCCCCTGCATTGTGCCTTCAAATGCTCCTGGACTGTGGCAATCAAGTCCGTAAGAAAGAGGACCTCCAGGTTCCGCCCCAGGGAGGTTGGAATTCAGCAATATAAAAAGGGTGGTGGTACCGCAGGAAAGGGTGGAACTGGAAACACTCCTGGTTTCTTACTTTTCTCCAAGGACTCCTAGAAGGACCCCACCCCCCTCCCCCCACCCCTGCTCCTAGGAGGACAACGTGATCACTGTATTCAGCTCCATCAAGAATGGTCCAGGTTCTTCTAGATGATGTGCACAAATGGTTCCTCTCCTCCTTCCTGGTGTCTGCCATTAGCATTGGAATAAAGTTCCTGCTGAAAATCCACATCTCCCCTGGGTCCGGTGTTCTGGAAGTGAGAGAGACAATGTCACACTTCAAGGAGGCAGCTCTCTAGACAGGAAGGTTATTCACGTCCCATGTCAAGTCTAGAGTTCAGAGCAATTGAGAAATGCAATTTTATCTGCTGCCTTTCATTCTATACCCTGCTTCTGAACCATCGTGTTCAACTGTGAAACTCACACTTTGGTGACCACGACTCCAAAACTCACTTAATACACCCAAGGTCAGCCCCAGTGATCTGCTTCATAGCAAGGACTTTGGGTGGGTCTGCCCAGGGAGTAGGGCACCCTCAGAGAATGTGGCTTTGGACTTCATCACAGCTGGGGCCTTTTGTGTCACTTAAGATCCAGACTTGTAACCATGCTAGATGTGTTTGTAATGTGACAACATCAGGAACCACGAGTCCAGAAGCCTAATCCTTAATCCTACCTCCTCATGATGAAGTCTCATGCTCTGTGCTCAATGTGGTTAGCTGCACAAGAGGTAAACCAAAGCTTCACTGAACCCTCGACCCAAATCGGTAACTCAAGTGCGTCAATCATAATGAACCTCCCCAAACTCAGTATTTATGATTATTTTTGAGGCAGGGTCTCACTCTGTCGCCCAGACTGGAGTGCAGTGGCAGGATCAGGGCTCCGTGCGGCCCCGACCTTCCAGGCTCCAGCGATCCTCCCGCCTCAGCCTCCTGAGTAGTTGGGAGTAGAGATGCGTCCCACATCGCCTGGCTAATTTTTGTATTTTTGTGGAGAGGGGATCTCGCCACGTTGCCCAGGCTTGAAGCCGGATCAAGCAATTGGGTTCTTCGGATGTCCGAAATAGACCCCAATATTCTGCCTTTACCCCGGAGGATGCAGATGTACCTTCTCTCAGGCCGATGACCTCAGGCCTCCACGGTCCCTGGAGCTCTAGGAAAGGCGAGCGCGATCTCGCGCCCACACCCAGTGCTCTGGGTCATAAGCCTGGATCTGGAAAAACAAAGGCCCTTTGAGAAGACGGGGACTCGCCAGGTTACCCCTCTCTCCCCTCATCCATCCTCCAGCCCACCCAATTCCTCCCCACCTCCTCCACCTCCCCAGGCCCCACTCACCTCCTCCAACTCCTCCGGGGAAACCCAAGCCCTGCCGCTCATGGAACAGAAGAAGTGGAACCGACGTTTCTGGAACAGGACTATCTGAGAGCGGTTCTTCCTGGCCCTCGGGTTCATGCAACGGCGTAACTGGAACCGACGCTTACGGAGCAAGGGTATGCGAGAGCGGTTCTTCCTGGCCCTCGGGTTCATGGAACGGCCTAACTGGAACCAACGCTTACGGAGCAAGGGTATGCGAGAGCGGGTCTTCCCATACAGGAAGTGGAAGATGTTTTCTTTGGAGTCCTCATCGTCCTCCTCCATGTCATTGGCCAGGTAGCTGAGGACAGAAATCAGGTTGCTGCTCAGGGGCACCACCAGGAGAGGCCTCCGGCTGAGGTCAGCTTCCCAGAGAGGAAGGTAAGGGACCGTCCCTAGCTCAGGACTGGCACCCACCCTGCAGAGAGCCATGCCTTCCTCAGGAGGGCTCTGCTGGACAGAGACCGATCAAGGGCGTCTCCCACTCCTTCAGGATGGAGACAAAAACCCAACTGGTGGCTGAGAGTGGTGGCTTATGCCTGGAATCCCAGCACATTGGGAGGCCAAAGCAGGAGGATCACTTGAGGCCAGGAGTTTGAGACGGGCCTGGGCAACATAGCAAGACCCTCGTCTCTATTAAAAATAGAAGAAATATGCCAGACGCGGTGGCTCATGCCTGTAATCCCAGCACTTTAGAAGGCTGAAGCAGGTGGATCGCTTGAGACCAGGAGTTGGAGACCAGCCTGGTCAACACGGAGAAACCCCATCTCTACTAAAAATACAAAAATCAGCCTGGTGCGGTGGCACACCCGTTAGGCCTAGCTACTCAGGAGGCTGAAGCATAAGAATTGTGTGAACCCAGGAGGCGGAGGTTGCAGTGAGTTGAGATTGGGCCACTCCATTCCAGCCTGAGAGGCAAAGCAAGACTCTGTCTCAAGAAACAAACAAACAAACAAACAAACTGTCCAGGTGTGGTGGCACAGCCCTGTAGTCGGAGCTAATAAAGAAGCTGAGGTGGGAGGATCGCTTGAGCCCAGGATATGGAGGCTGCGGTGAGCTATGATCTCACCACTGCACTCCAGCTTGGGGGACAGGGCAAGTCTGTCTCAAAAAAATAAAAGCAATTGAATACATTGATATTTTGCCAGGACCCTGCCTTCTACAGGCATCTAGTCTAATGGGACTGGGAGTAATCAAGGCAGATGACCTAATCCCAGTGTCCAGGATGTAACTAGAGAGCTACGGGCATGCAGAAGTTGGAAGATGAGGGAAGGCATCACAGAGGCTGTGGGGTGAACTGACTTCAAGGAATGGGTCCTTCCCTTCAGAGCCACATGTGTGCGGGACACCCAGACAGAAAACACAAACACAAAGTCGAGTGGAGGGCATTTGGAAGGAGCAGTGAAGCCGAGCCAGGAAATACCAAGATGGCGAGCCAGTGTGCTTGTAGAGATTGTAGAGAGGGTAGAATTGACACTGTGGACCCTGGCCTCGATAGAGAAAGGCATCAGCTAAGGAAGTTGTTCAGGTGGGCAGTGAGGTTGTCGTGCTTTGGAAAGATGTTCAGGCTGCACTAGGAAGCCCCCTGGCTTGGGGAGAGACTCCAGGAGACCCCAGCGGGGAGCATTTGACAGTGGATTCGAGTGATGCGAGGGGGACCTGAACTGTGGCCTCTGTCATGGGAACCCAGAGGAGGTCGATGGCGTTTGTGGTTGATGTGGGAAGGAGAGAGAGAGAAGAACCAGAAACGTCTGCTTGCTGGAGGAAGTGGCATGTCCGCTCCTCCACTCCTTTTCTTTTCCCCTTAGGAGCGGTTTATGGTTCCTTTTGTTTTATTCTTTTATTTGTACACTGGCATTGGAGTTTGTTTTTTTGGCTTTTTTTTTTTTTTGAGAAAAAGTCTCACTCTGTCACCCAGGCTGGAGTGCAGTGGCTCGACCTTAGCTTACTGCAACCTCCACCTCCTGGGTTCAAAGGGTTCTCTTGCCTCAGCCTCCCGAGTAGCTGGGATTACAGATGCACTCCACCATGCCCAGCTAATTTTTCTATTTTTAGTAGAGACGGGGTTTGGCCATGTTGGCCAGGCTGGTCTCGAACTGCTGACCTCAGGTGATCCGCCTGCCTCGGCCTCCCAAAGCGCTGGGATTACAGGCATATGCCACTGTGCCCAGCCTGAGTTTCTGTTTAGAAACAACAGTCTATGATAGTATAATCCTCTCTTTTTTGTACACAGAGTAAAGAGGACAAATAGGTGAAAGAATAAATGAAAGGCTGGAATCCCACTTCCCCCGCTGTCCCAGGGCATTGGATATTGACGGATAGGAGGCAGCAAACCACTCACAGAGCCAGGAAGAAATGAATGCGTTGGTATAGCCAGGAGGGGAAGCCGGCCCGGCTGAAATACGCTATGACCATAGCCAGGAGATACTGATGGAGAGAAAGGAACACAGAGAGGGGGAGGTCACATCTTGGAAGAGGAAGATTGTGGAGAGGGGGAATGAGGGTCTGGGGAGGGGCTGCCCATCAGAGAAGGGACCTCAGTGTTGGGGTGACTGTACTCATTTGGAAATTGCGGGATGGAGGGGTATTCGAAGGTCGGATGCAAACCCAAGAAGCCAGAGGAAGGGTTTTGGGTGATGCTCCCAGGATGGTGGGCTCCGATGGTATCTTTGGTGGGGGTGTGTCTAGGTCGGCTGGTGTCAGGAGGGTCATTTGTGTGCCAGGCAGAGAACTGTCCCAAAGAGCTGAGAGTAGAGGGGCCAGGAGCTTCAGGGCTGTGGCCAGACTGTGGCCCAGAGCTCAGATCCCAAAGGACCCATAGGAGAGGCAGGGGCCACTCATTCACTCTGCAAGAGACCAGCAGAATCCTGAGGGAGATGCTGACAAGTCATAAAAAGACCAAGAATAGCCAGGAGTGGCGGCTCAAGCCTGTGATCCCAGTACTTTGAGAGGTGGAGACAGGAGGATCATGTGAGCCCAACAGTTGGAGAACAACCTGGGCAACATAGTGAGACCCTGTTTCTACAAACATTTCAAAAATTAGTTGAGCATGGTGGCATGTGCCTACTCCGAGCTCCTCAGGAGGCTGAGGAAAGAAGATTGCTTGAGCCCAGGAATTAGAGGCTGCAATGAGCTATGATCATGCCACTGCACTCCATCCTGGGGAGCAGAGCTAGACTCTGTCTCACAAAAAAAAAATTTGTGGGTGCCAAGACTCAAGACTGTGGGAGCTGGTCGGGCACAGTGGCTGACGTCTATAATCTCAGCACTTTGGGAGGCCAAGGCGGGTGGATCGCCTGAGGTCAGGTGTTCAGGACCAACCTGGCCAACATGGCAAAACCCCGTTTCTACTAAAAACACAAAAATTAGCCAGGCGTGGTGGTTCATGTCTGTAATCCCAGCTGCTTGGAGGCTGAGGCAGGAGAATCGCTTGAACCTGGGAGGCATCGGCTGCAGTGAGTCAAGATCGAGACACTGCCCTCCAGCCTGGGCAACAGAGCAAGACTCTGTCTCACAAAAAAAAAAAAAAAAAAAAAGACTGTAGGAGCATCTGGTGGGAGGTGGTGGAGGGAGAACTGTGGGTTTGGAAGCTGCGCCGTCCCCCAGCCATGCGTTGGAACAGGAACAGTTACATGGAGAACAACCTTACCTTGTCCGACACCCTCAGATCTTTGTCCCAGGCCAGGAATCTTTTAATGACAGGATCCTCTGTGATTAGAGAGCAGATGTCAGTGTGAGAAGCAGGACAGGGTTTCCGTGGGAGCAGCAGGGCAGCGAGGAGAAGTGTGCCTCCCGGGGGGAAGTCTCAGGATTGTGGCCGCGGGTGAGGTGGATGGGAGAGGGGAGAATGACTTTCACTGGGCAAGGGAGAGAGGCTCCTGCTCTGAGACTCCCCTGAGAAGAGGCCAAAGGAGGCCCTGGGTGTGAGAATCTACAGGATGTAGAGCTGGGAATCAGCCAGGACCCCCTCCAGCAGACACGGAGGGACCACTGCAGAGTCATAAAGGAATTCCCATCATTTCCTCATGAGACAGTCACATCAGGGTGTGACCATGGCCTTGGTATCCCCCACTATGGATGGAGACACTTAGGTTTAGAAAAGTCAGTAAGAGACATTAAATTTCAGAGGGCACAGCTGAAACCACTTTCTTTGTTTATTGATTTTGTTTTTCTTGGATTTTTATTTTTATTTATGTATTAATTTATTTTGAGACAGAGTCTTGCTCTGTGGGCCAGGCTGGAATGCAGTGGCCTGATCTTGGCTCGCTGCAACCTCTGCCTCCCGGGTTTAAGCGATTCTCCTGTCTCAGCCTCCCGAGTAGCTGGGATTACATGCATGAGCTACTGTGCCCAGCCTTGGTTTTTCTTTTGAGACAGGGTTTTGCTCTGTCACCCAGGCTGGAGTGCAGTGGTGTAGTCATAGCTCACTGCAGCCTCAAAGTCCTGAGTTCAAGCAATCATCTTGCCTCAGCCTCCCAACGTGCTGGGATCTCAGGCGGGAGCCACCGCGCCTGGCCCGAAACCAAGCTTTCTTATCCCAAGCGCTGACCTTTATCAAGTTGACCTAATCCTTTATCATCTCCTAAGTGTCCCTCATGAGTGATCACTTCACATTCCTCCCACATGGAGAGCTCACCCACTGGGGCATATTTTTCCCATTGGAAAAGTGTGGTTATTGGAAGTTTCCTGTTTTTGGAAAGAACAGGATTGGAGGTGCTCTCTGGGGTGTCTTCCTACCAAGCAGCCTGTTGAAGGCCTCGTGGTGCTCAGGGAGCACGAGCGACACTCGCCGTCGCTTCAGCTTCATCTTGAGGCCACACAGCATCTCCGCCACCCAGATCTCCTCAGGCTCAGGGGCGAGCACCTTCCGTAGCTCCTCCTCCGACTCCTCAGATTCGTCCCACCACTCCATCTTCCTTTTCCAGCAAAAGGACCTATGCGGGGGGCTGGGATCTACCCCAGGGGCTGAGTAAAGAAACCAGGCCACGGTGTAATGCTTCTGCAGTTGATCACACTAGAGCCCGACCCAAAACCCCAAACCACTCTCCATCCTCCCCAGCCTCGCAGACTGCTGGCTTCTCCAAGCCATCTTTCCTTCTGTCTGTCTCCTCTGCTGAGCTCCATGTGCCGCTCCTTCTCCTCCCCATTCTCCCGTTTCTCTGTCCTCAGAACACTTCCTCATATCCTTCCCTGGTCCCTGGCTCTCTGAGTCCCTTTTTTTTTTTTTTTTTTTTGTTGTTGTTGTTGTTGTTGTTGAGAAACAGTCTTCCTTTGTGGCGTAGGCTGGAGTGTAGTGGTGCGATCTTGGCTCACTGCAACCTCTGCCTCCTGGGTTCCAGTGATTCTCCTGCCTAAGCCTCCCAAGTAGCTGGGATTACAGGTGCCCACCAGAACGCCCAGCTCATTTTTGTGCTTCTAGAAGAGACAGGGTTTCACCATGTTGGCCAGGCTGGTCTCCAGCTCCTGGCCTCAAGTGATCTGCCTGCCTGGCCTCCCAAAGTGCTGGGATTACAGGTGTGAGCCACTGCACCCTGCCTCAGTACCTCCATTCTTCCCACACACCCTCCTCACATGCTCCTTCCTGACTTCTGGGCCCTTCCTTCCTTCTTTTTTTTTTTTTTTTTTGAGACAGCGTCTTACTCTCTCACCCAGAATGGAATGCAGTGGCGCTAACTTGGCTCAAAGCAACCTCTTCCACCTGGGTTCAAGCGATTATCCTGTCTCAGCCTCCTGAGTAGCTGGGATAACAGGCATGCCTGGCTAATTTTTGTATTGTTAGTATAAATGAGGTTTCGCTATATTGGTCTGGTTGGTCTCGAACAACTGACCTCAAGTGATCCACCCATCTCAGCCTCCCAAAGTAGTGGGATTACAGGCATGAGCTACCACACGCGGCCTTCGTTTTTCTTTTGACACAGGGTTTTGCTCTGTCACCCAGGCTGGAGTGCAGTGGTGCAGTCATAGCTCACTGCAGCCTCAAAGTCCTGAGTTCAAGCAATCCTCTTGCCTCAGCCTCCCAACGTGCTAGGATCTCAGGCGTGAGCCACTGCACCTGGCCCGAAACCAAGCTTTCTCATCCCAAGCGCCAAACTTTATCAAGTCTAGCCTAGTCCTCTATCGTCTCCTAAGTGTCCCTCATGAGTGATCACTTCTGAGTCCTCCTGCGTGGAGAGCTCACCCACTGGGGGCGTATCTTTCCCATTGGAAAAGTGTGGTTATTGGAAGTTTCCTCTTTTTAGAAAGAACAGGATTGGAGGTGCTCTCTGGGGTGTCCTCCTACCAAGCTGACTGTTGAAGTCCTTGTGGTGCTCAGGGAGGAAGGGTGACACTTGCTGTTGCTTCAGCTTCATCGTGAGCCCACACATCGTCTCCACTACCCAGGTCTCCTCAGGCTCAGGGGCGAGCTCCTTCTCCGGCTCCTCCGCAGATTCATCTGACCACTCCCTCTTCCTTTTCCAGCCAAGGGACCTACATGGGGGGCTGGGATCTACCCCAGGGGCTGAGTAAAGAAACCAGGCCACCGTGTAATGCTTCTGCATCTGATCACCTTAGACCCCGACCCAAAACCCCAAACCACTCTCCATCCTCCCCAGACTTGCAGACTGCTTTCTTCTCTAAGCCATCTTTCTGAGTTTCTCCTCTGCTCAACCCCATGTGCCGCTCCTTCCCCTCCCCATTCTTCTCTCTCTCTGTCCTCCGAACACTGCTTCATGTCCTTCCCTGGTCCCTGGCTCTCTGAGTCCCTCCTTTTTTGTTTTGTTTTGTTTTGACACAGAATCTTGCTTTGTCACCCAGGCTGGCGTGTAGTGGTGCAATCTCAGCTCACCGCAACATCCATCTCCTGGATTCCATTTATTCTTCTGCCTCAGCCTCTCAGGTAGCTGGGATTACAGGTGCCTGCCATAATGCCCAGCTCAATTTTGTACTTTTAGTAGAGACAGGGTTTCACCATGTTGGCCAGGCTGGTCTCAAACTCCTGGCCTCAAGTGATCCGCCTGCCTTGGCCTCCCAAAGTTCTGGGATTACAGGTGTGAGCCACCGCACCCAGCCTGAATTTCTCCATTCTTCCCACACAGCCTCCTCAGGTTCTCCTTCCTGACCGCTGACCCTTCTTTTCTTTTCTTTTTTCTGGAGTGCAGTAGTGTGATCTCAGCTCACTGCAACCTCTTCCTCCCAGTCTCAAGTGATTCTCCTGTCTCAGCCTCCTGAGTAGCTGGGATTACAGGTGTGCACCACTACCACTTGGCTAATTTTTATACTTTTAGTAGAGATGAGGTTTCACCATATTGGCCAGGCTGGCCTTCAACTCCTGACCTCAGGTGATCCACCCACCTTGGCCTCCCAAAGTGCTGGGGTTACAGGCATGAGCCACCGCACCCGGCCCCCTTCCTTCGTCTTAGTCAATCCTATCCCACCTCTTCTTCCACCAGTCCCCTCACCTGATGGTCCCAACGCTTCATCATCCACCACCTCCTGGAGGGGGTACCCCGAGGTGCTCTGCTGGGGACTCTGCTCATTCTGGGGGTGCGGTTGATGGCTGGTCATGATCTTTGCCGTAATCTGTCCCCTCTTACGGAACCTAGTCTCCGTTCTGTCCATGGCCTTCTTCTGGACACTGCTCGGATCCAGAAGAGTATGTTATCAATTCTCAAGCCTAGGAGAAGTCAGGAGTGGAGAACAGCTCTGAGAAGATACTGTTGTCCAACTGATCTCCAGGCACCACGGAGTCCGGTCCCTCCAATCAGGAAGGTCGGAATCTCTGATGTCATGGCTCATGCCAACCTGGCAACCAGTTTGAAAAAAAACACTTGTAACTGCCATTCTGATCTCTTGTCCTGGAGATCCTGGGTGAATGGTATCTCCTGCCACTGTCCCAACCTCAGACCATTGTCCAAAAGCATCTTCAGGGACTCCACATCCCTCTGTTCCCTGTCCCAGCAGAGGCTTTGTCCTCTCCACTCAAAGCCTGAAGCATGTTGGGGTCTCTTCGTCTCTGTACATGCCCATTTCAGAGTCCAGTCTGGTGGGAGAGGGAACAGAGTGGGAAAGAAAACTAGGGTAAGCAGAAACGATGAAACCTTATAAGAGTGAGATTATCATGTACAAGAGTGAGATTATCATGTACAAGAGTGAGATTATCATGTACAAGAGTGAGATTATCATGTACAAGAGTGAGATTATCATGTACAAGAGATCCCAGGAATACTGACTTGATGAAAAAGTCACATGAGAGCACTCAGTTTGGCAGAGCTTTTCTGCCGAATGTTTACTCACATTCACTGTCCGAGATTCTGTACTGGGGGTACACACGTCCTCTGCCCTAAGGCAATTTTGAGTCCAAGAGACATTTTGAGGCCTAAAAATCATAGGAAACTGCCCCTGAGCTCACACATATTTCCAATGGTGTCCCCAATTTCAGGGAATCCATGGATTACCTAAGCCAGACCCTCCAGTTCGGCTAAGAAACTCTAGTCTGTATATCAAGTTTTGTATCATATGTATTGCTCTGAACTCAGAAATTTCCCTTCCATTTATGGATTCTATGAATAAAATATCACATGTACAAAAAGACTAAGTCAAAAATTTCAGCTGTGCACAGTGGCTCATGCTTGTAATCCCAGCACTTTGGGTGGCCAAGGGAGGAAGATTGCCTGAGGCCAGCAGTTCAAGACCAGTATAGGCAACATAGCAAGAGCCCATCTCTAAAAAAACCAAACCAAACCAAATTACCCAGGTGTGGTGGCTGGCACCTGTGTTCCAACTACTTGGGAGACTCATGTGACAGGAAGATCACTTGAGCCCAGGAGTTAGAAGCTGCAGTGAGCCATGATCTTGCCCCTGCACTCCAGTCTGGGCAACACAGCAAGATATTGTGTCAAAAAAAATTTTTTTAATAAAAAATAAAAGAGTTACATGACATTCAGAGACCATCCAAAAAACCTGTGGGTTCCCGGCTGGGCTCAGTGGCTCACGCCTGTAATCCCAGCACTTTGGGAGGCCAAAGTGGGTGGATCACTTGAGGTCAGGAGTTTGAGACCAGCCTGGACAACATGGTGAAACCCCATCTCTACTAAAAATACAAAAAATTAGCCAGGCATGGTGGTGGATGCCTGTAATCGCAGCTACTCAGGAGAGGGCGCTGGAGAATCACTTGAACTCATAGTGCGCAGGTTGCAGGGAGCCAAGATTGCACCATTGTGCTCCAGCCTGGGCAACAAGAGCAAAACTCCATCTCAAAAAAAATAAAGAACCCGCGAGTGAGTTCCCACACGTTTTCCTAATGGGCTGCTGTTTTCCTAGGAGTCTCGCGCTCATAGAAAAGGCACAAACTGAAAGAGGAAGCAGATCCCATTGCTGTGGAAGTCCCATTGTTAGGAAGCTCTGCTTTTCTGGAGTTCAAATTCGCATTCATGACGCTTTAAACCGTCAGAGCTGGGTGGGTCCTCCTACAACAAAATAGTTTGCTCTCTCTCTCCTAGTTAACAGGCTTTCAAAT
The DNA here is from genome assembly GCF_029289425.2 of Pan paniscus. Taxonomy (NCBI): domain Eukaryota; kingdom Metazoa; phylum Chordata; class Mammalia; order Primates; family Hominidae; genus Pan; species Pan paniscus. Next base: position 88,928,084 of record NC_073255.2, read on the forward strand.
ATTAGAAGATCAATGTTCTGACCCCATTAAAATTTCTCTTTTGTGGAATGAAAAGCTCTGATTTAACTCATCTTCAAGCCTGGTTTGCATATTTCTCTCTCTTCCGGCCACCTTGTCTAGACACACTACAGTGAGGCCGTGCCCATCGTAAATGTTATTGATACATTGTCAAAAAATTGGCAAACCAGGTGCGGTGGCTCATGCCTGTAATCCTACCACTTTAAGAAGCAGAGGCAGACAGATCACCAGAGGTCAGAAGTTCGAGACCAGCCTGTCCAACATGTTTAAATCCGTCTCTACTAAAAATACAGAAAAAATGAGCTGGGCGTGGGGGTGTACATCTGTAATCCCAGCTACTTGGGAGGCTGAGGCAGGAGAATCGCTTGAACCTGGAAGGCGGAGGTTGCAGTGAGCCGAGATTGCATCACTGCAGTCCAGCCTGGGTGACAGAGCGAGACACCATCGCAAAAAAAAAAAAAAAAAAAAGGCTAAAATACTTTTCTTTTCTTTTCTTGGAGACAGAGTCTCACTCTGTCGCCCAGGCTGGCACGTTTATGGCTCACTGCAGCCTCAAACTCCTGTGCTCAAGTGATCCTCCCACTTCAGCCTCCCAAGTAGCTGGGAGTATAGTCATATGCCACAATGCCCAGCGGATTTTTTAATTTTTAGTAGAGACAGGTTTCTCTATGTTGCCCAGGCTGGTCTTGAACTGGGCTCAAGTGATCCTCTTCTTTAACCTCCCAGTGTTGGGATTATAGGCATGAGCCACCACGGCTGGCCTAGAATACTTTTCTAAAGATAAATTTCTATTCTCTATTTGTTTATGTAATTCATGCAGGAAAGACAGTTTCTAAAATATTGAGTAGGCTTTTAAGCAGGAGGGTATTTTGTTTTGTTACCATCATGAGCTCATGGGTTTAAACAGATAGTAAATATTTCAGTACATAGAAGTTGTGATTCTTTTTGAAAATTAAGTGGTTCCATCTTTGGCCAGACAGAATCCCTTTAAGTTGGTTTCTGAGTCGTTTTGAAATATATTTGATATATATGATAGGAAATATATACATATATGTTTTTAATAGCAAATATATACATATATATTTGATAGCATTATTTTCTATTTAGCATTTTATTTTGAAATCATTTCAGATTTTCAGAAAAATTGCAAGGATTTTACAAAGAAATCCCAGATACTTCCTTTTGTTCAGATACTTCATTCTTAACATTTTCCCACATTAATCATTTATATGCCTATATACGTATGTGTATATATATATTTATATATATATATATATTCTGAACTATTTGAGAGTGGGTATAATGTGTCATGCCTCTTTACCCTATAAAGTTTTAGATTATAGCTCATAAAATCAAGAATATTCTATTAAATATCCATAGCACAGTAATTGAATTCAGGAAATTTATCATTGATTTAATACTTTTATCTAAACTATAGTTCATTTTCCAGTTTTGCCAATTTCCCAATAATTTCCTTTATAGCAATTTTTAATTTTTGGTAGAAGATTCAGTCTAGGACTGTTAATTGCCTTTAGTTTTCATGCTTTTTAAGTCTGTTTAATACGGATTTGTTCCTCAGTGCCATTATAACATTTGAAGAATACAGGCCAGTGATTTTATAGAAGTCTTTAAATTTAGGTTTCCCTGATCTTTCTTCATGATTAGATTTAGACTGTGAATTTTTGTCTGGAATGCTACATGGAACCTCTTAAATTTATGGCTCAGAACAGGATCTGTCTTGGGAAAATCCTGTGCATGCCTGAGAAGATGGCTTGTTCTGCTCTGGTTGGGTGGAGTGTTTGATAAGTGTTAATGAGATCAAGTTGGTTGGTTGTGTTGTTCAGGTGTACTATATCCTTGTGGATTGTGTGCCCACTTGTATCAATTGTGGGGGAGAGGGGATTGAAATCTGCTGCAGTTGTGGTTCTGTTTCTCTTTGCAATTTTACCACTTTTTGTTTTATGTGTTATGTTAGATACATAAATGTTCAAGGTTATTACGTCCTGTTGATTAATTAACCACTTTGTAAAATGGCCTTCCTTATCCCTGCTAATATTCCAGGCTGTGAAATGTACTTTGTTATTTATGTAGCATTCTTTTGAGTAATACATGCATGGTATATCTTATTCCATCCTTTTACTTTTAACCTATTTGCATCTTTATATCTAAAGTATTATTTCTTACAGGCAGCAAAATTTGGATCTTGCTTGTTTTCATCAGTCTATTTCTGTCTCATAATTGGGGATGTATAAACCATTTACATGTAATGTGATTATTGATAAAACGAGTTAGGTTATAGTCCGTTGTCTTTGCTTTCTTTTAGTCTCATCTTCTTTGTTTCTTTTTAAAATGTCTCTGTTTGTCTTCCTTCCTTTTGATTAGTTGAGAATTTTTTATGATTCTACTTTATATCTTTTGTTGGCTTTTTAGCTATCACACTGTTTTGTTATTTTAGTGAGTTAGAATTTATAGTATGCAAGTTTAATTGTCATAGTTTATTCTTAAGTAATATCCATTTTTCTTAGAATAAGAGAAACTTACAATAGGACACTTCCATTTCTCTCCTCTTGGTCTTTACACCGTTGTTCATTTTATTTTTACAGGTGGTATCAGTGCCACACACCATCTACTACGTTGTTGTTAATTAAACTGTATTTATTTATTTATTTATTTATTTATTTATTTATTTATTTTGAGACAGGGTCTCACTCTGTCCCCCAGGCTGGAGTGCAGGGGTGCTATCTTGGCCCACTGCAACCTCTGTCTCCCGGGTTCAAGTGATTCTCCTGCCTCAGCCTCCTGGGTAGCTGGGATTACAGACACCCACCATCACACCCGGCTAATTTTTGTATTTTTAGTAGAGACGAGGTTTTGCCATGTTGGCCAGGCTGGTCTCGAACTCCTGACCTCAGGTCACCCATCTGCCTCAGCCACCCAAAGTGCTGGGATTACAAGTGTGAGCCACCACACTTGGCCCAGGTATCTTTTAAAGAGATTTAAGTAATGAGAGAAAATACACAGTTACCATTTCTGGTACTCTTCATTCCTTTGTGTAAATCTAAATTTTTATTTGCTGTCATTTTACTTCTGCCTGAAGGACTTTCTTTAACATTTCTTCTAGTTGATGATGAATTATTATATGTCTGCAAATGTCTTCATTGTGTGTTTGCTTTTAAAGTTGTTTTTGCTGGATTTTTCTCCACAGTGCTTTAAATATGTTTCTCTGTTGTCTTCCTGCTTACATTTTTTTCTAAGAGAAATCTGATCTCATACTCATGTTTGTTCCCCTATATATAACATGTCTTTTTTTCTTCCCCCCTTATTGTTTTAAACTTTTTATCACTAGTTTTGGACAATTTGATTGCAATATGTCATGGTATCTTTTTTTCATGTTTCTGTTTTGGGGATCATTGAACTTCTTGGATCTTGGGTTTGTAGTGTCATCACTTGGGGAACATTTTTATCATTATCTCTTCATGTACCCGCCACCTCCCCTCCATTGATTCTTGTTGCCTGTATATTAGGCCACTTGAAATTTTCCCACAGCACACTGTTGCTCTTTATTTGCTTTTAATTCTTTTTTCTCTGTTTCATTTTATGTAACTTCTGTTGCTGTCTTTATATTCACTAATCTCTTTTTTCCACGATGCTGTTCATCTTTTCCAGTATAATTTTCATCTCAGATATTGTACTATCTGTAGAAGGTTAGCGTGGGTCTTTTTTACATCTTGCCTGTCTTGATTTTTTTGAACATTTGGAATAGAACGATGAACTCTCTCAGTGCTCTGTGCCGGTTGTGAACTCTGTGTCAATTCTGGGCCAGTTTTGATGGACTGATTCTTTTCTTCCTTATGGGTTGTAATTTCCTGCCCATTTTCCCATCCCACAACTCTTTCTCGTCACATCTGCCTCGGTTCTTCTTCCCTGCTCCATGGCCTGGAAACGCTCAAGGCAGAAGTTGATAGGTTCACCTTGTTTATTTCCCATCACTCATAGATAACTCTACTGCCTGATAATCAGTGCCTTGAAAACCACTGCTTCAGCCCAGGCGTGGTGGCTCATACCTGTAATCACAGCAACAACAACAACAAGGCTAAGGCGGGCGGATCACGAGGTCAGGAGTTCAAGACCAGCCTCGCCAACATGGTGAAACCCCATCTCTACTAAAAATATAAAAATTAGCCGGGCATGCTGGTGCACGCCTGTAATCCCAGCTACTGGGGAGGCTGAGGCAGAAGAATTGCTGGAACCCGGGAGACAGAGGTTGCAATGAGCCAAGATTGTGCCATTGCACCCCAGCCTGGAAGACAAGAGCGAGACTTCATCTCAAAAAACAAAAAACAAAAACAAAAACAAAAAAACAAATCATTGCTTCATATATGTTCTTGTTTTATTTTTCTTTCTGTTTTTGATTTTGTTGTTCTTTGGTGTGTGCTGTTTCAGGTTGGAGGGTATATCCAGTACTTGTTAATTTATCACACCTGAGGGCAGAGGTCCTCATGTCTCTGTCTATATGTTTTTTCTAATATATATATATTTTTCTTTGTAGAGACAGGGTCTTGCTATGTTGCCAAGGCTGGTCTCAAGCTCCTGGCCTCAAGCAATCCTTCTGCCTCAGCTTTCCAGAGTGCTGGGATTACAGGCATGAGCCACCACACCTGGCCTGGATCCAGTTTTATCCATGTCCAAATTTTTTTTTCCCTGAGCTGTTTTTGATTTTCTTCCACCTCATATGAACTGTAGTGTCAGCTTATCTAGTTCCAGGAAAAAGCTTTTTGGTATTTTTATTGGGATTGCATATTTATAAAGTAATTTAGGGAAACTGGTATCTCTGTATTATTAAGTTGACCTTAATACTACAACTAATTTTGTTGTTGTTTTTGGATTTTTAGTAGAGATGGGGTTTCACCATGTTGACCAGGCTGGTCTTGAACTCCTGACCTCAGGTGATCTGCCCACCTCGGCCTTCCAAAGTGTTGGGATTACAGGCGTGAGCCACCGTGCCCAAGCACTTTTACTTTTTCTTAGTTATATTCCTCTAATTGTTTTCTCTTCTCTAATTGTAGATAATGAGCATTTTATTAATACCTTGTTCTTGATCTTAGTGGGAAGATACGTAGTTTTTCCCTGTTAAGTAAAATCCTGACTTTCGGACCGAGAAGACTGAGGCATAAGAGTATGTGTGTGTGTGTGTGTGTGTGTGTGTGTGTATACACGCAAACTGTATATATGTGCTTGTGTGTAATTGAAATACATATGTCACATATCATATGTACTATGGCATATTAGGGTGTAATATTTATATTTGTGTATATAATATTGATGTTAATGAAGTATCCATCAGTTTCTATTTTCTTTAGTTTGTTTTTTTAAATCAGCTTTTTCTGTCAAGCTTTTTCAAGTATCTTCATGGATACAAGATTTTTCTTCTTTGCTGTGTTATAGTGGCTTATCATATTAATAGATTTCCAAATATTAAAGTAGTCTATATTATTGGAATAAGTCCTATTTGTCTGTTGTATATTATGTTTTTAATCTGGTACTGGATTTTGTTTGGTTATGTTTCATTTTGGGTATTTGTATTGATGTAAGTGGCATTGACATGTAATTTTATGTTATTTATTAGTCGATCAGTCTTCTAACCCCTACCACCGCCTTGCCTTCTGGACTAACTTAACCCAGAAAGTTATTACTCTCTCTCGGTGATTTTATCAGCTCCTGTGGCCTGCCTGTGGATAAGCTTGGATGTTCTGCTTTAGTTTCTCAGCCCACCAGCCTAGCGGCTCTGCCTCTGCTATCTCTTGGGATCTACATGGTCCTAGCTGTATCACTGGGTTTGAACCCCTTGTTGACATGTTCTTTATACATAACAGGATAATGCAACATGCTTACTGGGCACTTCCTTTTTCTAAACTGCAAGTTTGGGCGGGGTATGCTGGCTCAAGCCTGTAATCCCAATACTTTGGGAGGCCAAGGCAGGTGGATTGCTGGAGCCCAGGAGCTTTGCATTTTTCTGTTTTTTTTTTTTCTTGAGACAAGATCTCGCTCTGTTGCCTAGGCTGGAGTGCAGTGTTGCATTCACAGCTCACTGTAGCCTTGACCTCCCAGGCTCAAGCCATCCTCCTGCCTTAGCCTCCCAAGTAGCTGGAACTACAGGCATGTGCCATGATGCCCAGCCAATTTTTAAAAAAAATTTTATTTTTAGCAGAGATAAGGTTCTTACTATGTTGCCCAACCTGGTCTCGAACTCCTGAGCTCAAACGATCTTCCCATCTCGGCCTCCCAAAGTGCTAGGATTATAGGCATGAGCCACCATGCCCAGCCCCAACCTCTTAAAAATTGAAGCTGCTTCATGTTTGCCATTGGTACTTTTACACCTCATCATGTTCTTCTTCCCCTTCATCCCATAGAATACACAATTCATCTTTAAGGACTTCAAGTTAACTGAGTCTGTGAAGCCTAATCTGATGGCATAAAGTTAAAATAATTTGATCCTCTTTTGTTAAATCATTCTGCACCTTGTCTGCATTACTCTAAAAGCAGCTTTGGGCATTCATTCATTTAACGAATATTTATTGCTGTGAGATTGAGATGTTTGAGATAAAACTCAGCCATGCAGATAGCCAGAGGCCACTGGCTATGAGAATAAAAAAGACAAAAGAACAAGGAGCTGAAACTAGGTGAGAGCCCCAGAGCAGTGAGTTAGGAAGAAGAAGACCAGGAACTGAGTGGTGGGCACTCCAACATGAAGAGGTCCCGGAGAAGGGGAGGGCCTGGCAGCGAAGAAGACTAAAAGAAGTGACAAGGAGTAAAATGCTTGTGTTTGTTTACATGTTTATCTCCTTATTAGGTTGTCTGCTTTCTGAGAGCAGGCATGGTGTTTCACTCATCTCATATCCCCAAAACTCAGTTCAGTTGCAAAATAGGAGTTCAGTTGTGTTTTGGGTTTTTATTTTTGTGGGGTAATATATATTTTATATATATATATCCCCAAAGGATATATGTTTCCTGTATGATTTCCAATATGATTTCCCTTCCATAATCTGTAACATAAAATAAGGTATACAATGTTCATGGTTAACTTTACGAGTGAACTTTGTAAAATGATAACCCCCTATCCCTTTTCCATATCTCCCAATTCTGATCATGTTGCCATTACAGGGGCCAGTGTCATTCAAAGATGTGGCTGTGGATTTCACCCAGGAGGAGTGGCAGCAACTGGACCCTGATGAGAAGATAGCATACGGGGATGTGATGTTGGAGAACTACAGCCATCTAGTTTCTGTGGGTGAGGATAGCTTGCTTTCTGAATGCTCTCAGTTGAATGGGGTTTTATCCTTGAGTTTGAAGAAATAAGTGATGACACCATTTAATTCCTTGTGGGCACTAGCTGGAGTGTTTATATTATTCTTCATTGAAAGGTTCTAACTTTGATAAGGTAAAAAAATGGAGCACTTCTGTTATGCAGCTTATGAGGTGGCAACATCTTGTACTTTGGAGATTCTGAAGCCAAGCAGCTTGCCCAAGTCCTTCTTCTTTTCCCATTAATAGGGTATGATTATCACCAAGCCAAACATCATCATGGAGTGGAGGTGAAGGAAGTGGAGCAGGGAGAGGAGCCGTGGATAATGGAAGGTGAATTTCCATGTCAACATAGTCCAGGTAAGTTAGTAGATTATCACATGTTAAAAAACACTCATCCCAGACCTTTGGGAGTAACTAAAGAGTTGTTTATATGTACTCGGTACCCTCAGTAACACCTCCCAACCCCCAAATATCACTTTCCTTCCCACACACATACCACATACATGAACTCTTTTGTTGATTTTACATTTGATTTACATTGGTAGGGATTTTTTCATTCTAACCTGTACTGGGGACCCAGTCACTTCCTCTTTCTCCAGCATTATCGGTCACTTATTTACTCCCTCGCCATTAGAGAATTGTTGTGAGTTTTTTGTTTGTTTGTTTGTTTGTTTTTTGGAGACAGAGTCTTGTTCTGTCACCCAGGCTGGTGTGCACTGGTATGATCTCGCTCACTGCAACCACTATCTCTCAGGTTCAAGCGATTCTCCTTCCTCAGCCTCCTGAGTAGCTGGGTTTATAGGCGCCCCCCATGATGCCTGCCTAATTTTTTGTATTTTTAGTAGAGACAGGGTTTCACCATGTTGGCCAGGATGGTCTCCAACTCCTGACCTCAAGTGATCCGCCTGCCTCTGCCTCCCAAAGTGCTGGGATTACAGGCATGAGCCACCCCACCAGGCCATGCTTTCAGTTTTCAAGAGAGAAGACACCATTGTTGCCAAAGATTTTGGTAATTTGAGAGATACAATGTATGTTTTCTCCATGTGGATCCTAGATAGTAAGGATCTGTTGAATTTGAAGTGTCTATCCAGAAGTATTTTGGGTACATATTTAAGGATTGTAAAACAGTGTTTCTATTTCTGGATATAATAAATGTATTTGTTAATATAATAAATGAACAGATTAGACCCATAAACTATTTACAGTGTTGAGTCATTTCCCACAGTTAAAATCAGGATGAAAATATATAGCTGAATACTTGCTTTGTTTCTTGTACCATTTCTTTAGTACAGAACCTGCTAAGGCCATCAAACCTATTGATCGGAAGTCAGTCCATCAGATTTGCTCTGGGCCAGTGGTACTGAGTCTAAGCACTGCAGTGAAGGAGTTAGTAGAAAACAGTCTGGATGCTGGTGCCACTAATATTGGTAAGTTTGGGAGAGTTTTAAGCCACAAGAAATGATTAGTGTGTGTTGTTGTAGTCAAGAAACATTTGTTATTGAAATAAGACTATCAAGTGTTGATGTAGTAATAAATTATTATTTTTAAGTTAAAGTTAGCACCTATTATGTGCCTAGTACTTAGCTAGGTAGTAATAATACTAACAACAGCTTTTATTGTGTTCTTATGGTGTGCCAGGCAGGTGTTATGCTAAGAATTGCACAGAAATATCTCATTTAATTTGCAGAATAGCTGGGCGTGGTGTTTCACGCCTGTAATCCTAGCCCTTTGAGAGGCCAAGGTGGGGGGATTGCTTGAGGCCAGAGTTCAAGACCAACCTGGCCAACATGGTGAGACCTCATCTCTATTAAAAAAATAAAGCAGGCCAGGTGTGGTGGCTCACACCTGTAATCCCAGCACTTTGGGAGGCCAAGGTGGGTGGATACCTGAGGTCAGCAGTTTGAGACCAGCCTGTCCAAAATGGTGAAACTCTGTCTCTACTAAAAATATAAAAATTAGCCAGACCTGGTGGCAGAAGCCTGTAATCCCAGCTACTTGGGAGGCTGAGGCATGAGAATGGCTTGAACCCGGGAGGCAGAGGTTGCAGTGAGCCGAGATCGTGCCACTGCACACCAGCCTGGGACAGAGCAAGACTCTGTCTCAATAAAAATAAAATAGGCATGGAGTAGTGGCTCACATCTATAATCCCAGCACTTTGGGAGGCAGAGCAGGGCTGATCATTTGAGGTCAGGAGTTCAAGACCAGCCTAACCAACATGGTAAAACCCTGTCTCTACTAAAAATACAAAAATTAGCCAGATGTGATGGTGCATGGCTGTAATCTCAGCTCCTCGGGAGGCTGAGGGAGGAGAATTGCTTGAACCTCGGAGGTGGAGGTTGCAGTGAGCCAAGATCAGATCATGCCACTGCATTCCAGCTTTGGTGACAAGAGCAAAACTCCATCTCAAAAAAAAAAAACAAGAAAAAAAATAACAAAATAACAAAATAAAATAAACCTAAAAAATTATTAATCAGCTGAGTAACTTTATGAGATAGAACTTATTATCTTCATTTTACAGATGAGGAAATTAAGGAACAGGAAGTTTCCTTTTTTTGGGATTATAAAGCTAATAAAATAGGATCCAGGAAGTCTGATTCCAGAACCAGTTGTCTTTTTTTTTTTTTTTTTTTTTTGAAATGGAGTTTCGCTCTTCTTGCCCAGGCTATAGTGCAATGGCACGATCTCGGCTCACCGCAACCTCCGCCTCCCGGGTTCAAGCAATTCTGCCTCAGCCTTACGAGCAGCTGGGATTACAGGCATGCACCACCACACCTGGCTAATTTTGTATTTTTAGTAGAGACAGGGTTTCTCCACGTTGGTCAGGCTAGTCTGGAACTCCTGACCTCAGGTGATCTGCTCACTTTGGCCTCCCAAAGTGCTGGGATTACAGGAATGAACAACCGTGCCTGCCCCTCTTTCTCCTTACTGGGTATGTTAAAATTATTTCTTTCAAAAGAAAAGGCTGGTCAAAGTGCAACGGTGTTAACCACTAATTGATCACAACCAGTTACAGATTTTTTTGTTCCTTCTCCACTCCAACTGCTTCATTTGACTAGCCTATGGACAAAAAAAAAAAAAAAAAAAAAAGAGGAAAGAAAAAGCTAAACTATTTAATCTGGGCTAGTAAATGGCCAGAAAGGGCTTTATAAAAATGAAATATACAAAATGATACTCGTACTTTTAACTAAAGGTATAGTTATGACTCTTCAATTTGCATATGTTATAAATAATATCAATATAAAAGCTTATAGCATGGGTCCATTTTTTTTTTTTTTTTTTTTTCTTTTTGAGACGGAGTCTCACTGTCTCCCAGGCTGGAGTGCAGTGGCGCGATCTCAGCTCACTGCAAGCTCCGCCCCCCGGGTTCATGCCATTCTAGCATGGGTCCATTTTTAATAAATACATAAATATTTAAACTTTCTAGATCTAAAGCTTAAGGACTATGGAGTGGATCTCATTGAAGTTTCAGACAATGGATGTGGGGTAGAAGAAGAAAACTTTGAAGGCTTAAGTAAGTTGACTTTTTCTAATTCTATTATAAAATAATTGGGCCACATGTCTCAGAATTTTGAGTAACACTGTCTTGGGAAACGCAAAAACAGTTTTTTCAGCCAGTTACTAGATATCATGTATATCCGTTGTTTTAGCACTTGAGGTATCTTAGTCCTTACTTTACAGTCTCTTTCAGCTCTGAAACATCACACATGTTAGATTCAAGAGTTTGCCGACCTAACTGAGGTTGAAACTTTCGGCTTTCAGGGGGAAGCTCTGAGCTCACTGTGTGCACTGAGGTGATACAATGTTTTTATCCATTCACTTGACCCCTTAGAAAAACCTCTCAGAAAGTTAATTGGAATCGTTATTATTTACAGTTTTCTATCTCGGTATCTCAGCTTCTAGCTTCTGAATTCTGTTTTGTCTCACTGCCAATCTAAGTCCTAGTACTTCTGAAATGTGGGAAATAAATGAATGAAATGAAGCAAATAGTATTGTTAAAAAAAATGGTTACCCTTATTAGAACAGTAACTTCTCAATTTTAACATAACATATAGGTAATAAATGACAGTTACCATTGCTTTTCATCATCAAATTTTAGGGAAACATTTCACCAAAGCACTATTTAATTATAGCACAGATACTAAATTTTTATAATTATATTTAAATATATATACACATATAGATGTGCGTATATATATACATATATGTGTGTATATATATACATATAGATATGTGTATATATATACATATATGTGTGTATATATATACATATATGTGTGTGTATATATACGTGTGTGTATATATATACACATATGTGTGTGTGTATATATGTGTGTGTGTGTGTGTATATATATAGATATATATTTTTTTTTTTAGACAGAGTCTCACTCTGTCACCCAGGCTGGAGTGCAGTGGCACAGTCTCAGCTCACTGCAATCTCTGCCTCCCAGGTTCAAGTGATTCTCGTGCCTCAGCCTCCTGAAGAGCTGGGACTATAGCGTGCACCACCACTCCTGGCTAATTTTTGTATTTTTAGTAGAGATGGGGTTTTGCCATGTTGCCCAGGCTGGTCTGGAACTCCAGGCCTCAAGTGATCTGCGCTCCTCGGCCTCCCAAAGTGCTGGAATTACAGGCATGAGCCACTGCACCCTGCCCTACATATACATTTTAATTATAATATCTCTTGGATTCTTTAAAAATTTAAAAAAAATTTTTAATTCTTTAAAAAATTCTTTAAAACAATTTTATTTGAAGAGTAATAACAAAACAAATCTCTATTTGTGAATAAATAAACCTTGAGATCATTTATGGTTTTACAATTCAACCTGAAAAATGAAATCAAAGCTTTTATCAAAACAAAGTATGTTTAGTGCTCTCTGTCTCACTGTCTTTTAGGTGCCAAACCTTAGATTTTATGATGACTCCTCAACCGTTTAGATCTTGGTTATCTCAGAGGGATCATCAGCTTTTTAACAAAGTTTTGAGAGAAAAGCAAGTGAAGAAAAGCATAGTCAATGCTCAACATCACGGGTCTCTCACTGAGCACACCACGCCTGGTATTCTCTCACAGCGATGTCACCATTTCTACCTGCCACGCATCGGTGAAGGTTGGGACTCGACTGGTGTTTGATCACGATGGGAAAATCATCCAGAAAACCCCCTACCCCCACCCCAGAGGGACCACAGTCAGCGTGAAGCAGTTATTTTCTGCACTACCTGTGCGCCATAAGGAATTTCAAAGGAATATTAAGAAGGTACAGTAAATTAATCTTGGTTTTCAAGAGTATTGGTTAATGCACATGAGCAAAAGATTTACTAAAGATGTTTATTCTTCAGTTGATTCTCTTGCCATAATCTATTGAGAAATGCTTTATTTGCATTTCTCGTTAAAGACTTAACATTAAAGACTTAACTTTAGGGTGATTTACTTTTTTCTTTTCATCACATAGTGTTTATTAGGACTGGGCAACATAGTGAGACTCTGTTTCTATGAAAAATTAAAAAAAAAATTGACTGGGCATGGTGGCATCCACCTGTAGTTCCAGCTACTTGGGAAGCTGAAGTGGGAGATTCACTTGAGCCCAGAAACTTGAGGCTGCAGTGAGCTATGATTGCGCCACTGTATTTCAGACTGGGAGACAGAGTAAGACACTGTCTGGAAAAATATATATAAATATATGTATATTTTTTTTATTTTTAATTTTTATCTTTTTTTGAGATGGAGTCTCACTTTGGCGCCCTGGCTGGAGTGCAGTGGCACGATCTCGATTCACTGCAACCTCCACCTCCCGAGTTTAAGCGATTCACCTGCCTCAGCCTTCTGAATAGCTGGGATTACAGGCGCGCACCACCACACCTGGCTCATTTTTGTATTTTTAGCAGAGACGGGGTTTCACCGTGTGGTCCAGGCTGGCCAGGCTGGTCTCGAATTCCTGACCTCAGGTGATCCGCCCACCTCGGCCTCTCAAAGTGCTGGGATTATAGGCGTGAGCCACCATGCCTGCCTTATGTACTTATATTTTAATGAGACTGTTTCTCTTGGTTTTCTGATAAATGAGTTACTGGAACCCTTATGAATCTGAATGCAAAAGAAACAGCTAAATGTTATGTAATTGTTGTGTTTAAAAACCAGATTATAAAACTATCTGTATTATATGATTACGGTTTTATAAAAACAAAACAACGGCCTAAATGTGTATAGTATAAAGGCTGGAAGAGTCAGCACTTTCATGTTCTCAGCGGTTATCCTTGGATGTGAGATCTCATGCACTTTTTGCTCTCTTCTTTGTGCCTTTCCATTTTGTATGTGTATTTTTTACAATCTAAAAAGTTACTTAAACATATGCAGCTAAAAACTTTTTTTACTCGTAAAGCATTTGGTGCTAATTTTAACTGTTCTGTTTTTAGACAGAGTCTTCTCACTCTGTCGGCCAGGCTGGAGTGCAGTGGTGTGATCTTGGCTCACTGCAACCTCTACCTCCTGGGTTCAAGTGATTCTCCTGCCTCAGTCTCCCAAGTAGCTGGGATTATAGGTATGTGTCACCATGACCAGCTAATTTTTGTATTTTTAGTAGAGATAGGGTTTCACCATGCTGGCCAGGCTGGTCTTGCACCCCTGACCTCAAGTGATCTGCCTGCCTCAGCCTCCCAAAGTGCTGGGATTACAGGCATGAGCCACCACGCGTGGCCTTTTTTTTAAAGCTTTTTTGTAAGTCAGCTAGCAAGAACGCAGGAAGAAATACTCAAATCTCCCTTACCCAGCTGGGGGCTATGTCAGGTTTTATAAGCATAGGGTAATGAGTTGTGATTTGATTGGATCTTGCAATAAAGTAATGCTGGGAGGTGTGATCTGACTGGATCCTGCCATGGGGTGACAGCAAAACTCAATCTGATTGGATCCTGGCTCCTGCCATGGAGTGTCCAGTTCTTAAATCAGTCTCAGCTCTTCAGGCCGAGCTTTTAGTTTCCACTCCGTGGTTGCATGCTTGGTTACCCTGGGCATGCACAGGGTACATGCCCTTCAACCTGTGGGTCCATGGCAATTGAAAAACAACTGACAACCTCATTACATAAAAGTTGAACTGAGCCGGGTGCAGTGACTCACGCCTGTAATCCCAGCACTTTGGGAGGCCAAGGCAGGTGGAGGTCAGGACTTCAAGACCAGCCTGGCCAAAATGGTAAAACCCCGTCTCTACTAAACATATAAATATTAGCCAGGTGTGGTGGTACACCCTTATAATCCCAGCTATCTGGAGGCTGAGGCAGCAGAATCACTTGAACCTAGGAGGTGGAGGTTGCAGTGAGCTGAGTTCATACCATTGCACTCCAGCCTGGGTGACAAGAGTGAAACTCCGTCAAAAAAAAAAAAAAAAAAGTTGAACCAGATTTGGTCTGATGCAGTTACAGATCTACAAACCTCACCCCCACCCTCCTGCCAACACCTTCCACTCCTCATTCTTGAGGGATTAGGGATGGAGGTCATGCTTCTGCTTCGACTTCATGCTGAGCAGGGCACTGAGTCCCCTAAAGTGAAAGGAATGAAACTCTTGGGCTTCTGAGTTCAAATGAGTTCTGGGGTCACCCGGAGTAGCTTGAAAGGCTGGTATTGTTGTAATACAAGCTGAAGGTGGAAGTGTTGGAGCCTGGAGGACAAACAGCTCACCATCCATTTAAATAAATAGGACCAAAAAGTAACAGAACAGTGGCCACGAGGGGCCCCAACAGAGGAAGAAACCAGGTGAGGTGCGGTATAGTGGACTCGACTGCCTTCTAAATCTCAGTTGTTGGCCGGGTGCAGTGGCTCACGCCTGTAATTCCAGCAAAAGAAAAGCCGAGGCAGGGTGATCACGAGGTCAGGAGTTCAAGACCAGCCTGGCAAACATGGTGAAGCCCTGTCTCTACTAAAAATACAAAAATTAGCTAGGCATGGTGGCATGTGCTGTAGTCCCAGCTACTCGGGAGGCTGAGGCAGGAGAATCGCTTGAACCCGGGAGGCGGAGGTTGCAGTGAGCCGAGATTGTGCCACTGCACTCCAGCCTAGGTAACAGAGCAGGACTCCATCTCAGTCAATCAATCAATCAATCAATCTCAGCGGTTGAACTACCCTTGACATGGTTCAGCTCTGTATCCACACCCAAATCTCATGTCAAATTGTAATTCCCAGTGTTGTGGGAGGGAGCTGGTGGGAGGTGATTGGCTCATGGGGGCCGACTTCCCCCTTGCCGTTCTCGTGATATTGAGTGAGCGCTTGTGGGATCTGGTTGTTTAAAAGCGTGCAGCCCTCCCACTTCACTCTCTCTGTCTCTCCTGCTCCAACATGGCCAGACGTGCCTGCTTCCCCTTCGCCTTCTGCCATGATTGTCAGTTTCCTGAGGCCTCCCCAGCCATGCTTCCTGTACAGCCTGCAGAACTGTGAGTCAATTAAACCTCTTTTCTTCATAAATTACCCAGTTTCTCATAGTTCTTTATAGCAGTGTGAAAACAGACTAATGGCCCTTCTGGTTGAAGGAATGCAGCCATTCTGCTTGTTTGACTATGTCCTTTCTATTCATCTGTATTTCCTGGGAGGTGTTTATCCAAGTGCAATAGGAGGTATTGGTGACCGCACAGTCCCCTCAGTCTTCTGCTAGTAAATAGTTGAAGGTTGATCATTGATCTCCTGCGTTTTCAGTCTGGCATGGAAAAGCCCCCGTGCAACTGGTAAAGATATCAATAAGCACCAGGAGGTATCTAAATCCACCAGGAGCCATAGGCATCACGTCGACGTCCATTTACCAGTCTTCCCTGGCAAGATTCTTCTGAATTGTGCTGCCTTGACCAAAAGAGGTATGGGAGGGGCTGGGCGCAGTGGCTTGTGCCTGTAATCCCAACATTTTGGGAAACCAATTCAGGTGGATCATTAGAGGTCAGGGGTTGAAGACCATCCTGGCCAACATGGTGACATCCCATCTCTACTAAAAATACAATAAGTTAGCTGCGTTTGGTGTTGGGTGTCTGTAATCCCAGCTACTCGAGAGGCTGAGGCAGGATAATCGCTTGAACCTGGGAGGAGGAGGTTGCAGTGAGCTGAGATCGTGCCATTGCACTCCAGCGTGGGCAGCAAGAGTGAAACGTCGTCTCAAAAAATAAAACAAAAGTCCGGGCGTGATGGCTCACACCTGTAATCCCAGCACTTTGGGAGGCCAAGACGGGTGGATCACGAGGTCAGGAGTTCAAGACCAGCCTGGCCTAGATGGTGAAACCCTGTCTCTACTAAAAATACAAATATTAGCTGGGCATGGTGGCATGCACCTGTAATCTCAGCTACTCAGAAGTCTGATGCAGGAGAATTGCTAAAACCCAGGAGGGAGAGGTTACATTGAGCCGAGATTGCACCACTGCACTCTAGCCTGGGCGACAGAGCAAGACTCCGTCTCGAAAGAAAGAAAGAGAAAGGAAATTCCCCAGGGAAGTACCTCGGCTTATTTCATAAACAGGTACTGAAGGAAGCAGAGGCATGTGGAGGACTTCCCCAACTCATGCAGCTATTTGGGCCGTGGCACCTGAAATTTATTATTTCAGAGTCACCCCTTTGATGACCTTGGCAGTGAACTGCAGTCATCTGTTTAGGCCTCTCCATGGCCCACGTCAATGCCGGTATTTCTGTTTGTTGCACATTTGATTTCCTTGTTGTTGGCATTTAGAAGGTCCCCTGTTTCCCAGATCACACCATGGGCATGGACCACAGAGATTGCATCTTGTGAGTCTGTAGAAATGGTCAAGGCCTTGTCCTCTCTTAGGTCCAGAGGTCAGGTTAATGCAGATTTTCCCGGCCATCTGTGCTGAAGTCCCTGTGGGGAGGCTCCTGGCTGGTTTCCTGTAGGTAGACAGCTACGCGTCCTGCCCTTCATTGGCTTCTTTTCATGAAGCTCCTGCCATCTACAAAACATGTCTCCCTTCTTGAATCACATCTCTGTTATTGAAACTCTAGAAGTCGACCGGGCATGGTGGCTATGCCTATAATCCCAGCATTTTGGGATTGCAAGGCGGGTGGATCACCTGAGGTCAGGAGTTCAAGACCAGCCTGGCCAACATGGCGAAACCCCGTCTCTAATACAAATACAAAAATTAGCCAAGCATGGTGGCCACTGTACTCCAGCCTGGGAGACAGAGCAAGACTCCGTCTCAAAAAAAAAAAAAAGAGAAAGAAAGTATCATGCTTTTCTGCATTCTGTGAATTGTTTTAGTGAGTTATCGAACTTGAGGGCATGGTGGGAACCTCCAAATTTGCAGCCAGTTGGTGAGAAGTACATGTGGTCTGAGGACACCCAAGCCTGCAGGTGTGTCTAAAGCGAGGGCAGCCTAGTGGGGGCTGGTGGCCTTAACCTGTGGCATTTGAGGTAACATCCGGGAGTTGACATCAGAATTGCATCACATAGGCTGGGTGCGGCGGCTCACGCCTGTAATCCTAGCACTTTGGGAGGCCAAGGCGGGCAGATCACGAGGTCAGGAGATCGAGACCATCCTGGCTAACACAGTGAAACCCCGTCTCTACTGAAAATACAAAAAATTAGCCAGGCATGGTGGCGGGCGCCTGTAGTCCCAGCTACTCGGGAGGCTGAGGCAGGAGAATGGCGTGAACCCAGGAGGCGGAACTTGCATTGAGCCAAGATCACGCCACCGCACTCCAGCCTGGGTGACAGAGCGAGACTCCATCCCCCTTCCCCCCCAGAAAAAAAGATAAAAAACAGAATTGTGTCACACAGGCCAGATGCAGTGGCTCATGCTTATAATCCCAGCAATTTGAAAGGCAAGGTAACAGGATCGCTTGAGCTTGAGTCTGAGGCCGCAGTGAGCTATGACCACACCACTGCACCTCAGTCTGGGTGACAGCGCAAGACCCCAACTCCAAAAAGAAAAGAGAAAAATCACAAAGAATTGCATGGCAGAGTGCCTGTCTTTCACAGCTTTAACTGCTGCAGGAACTTTCTTTTTTTTTTTTTTGAGAGGGGGTGAGGAGACACAATCTCTGCTAGTGATTCTCCTGCCTCAGCCTCCCAAATAGCTGGGATTATAGGCGTGCACCACCACGCCTGCCTAATTTTTGTATTTTTAGTAGAGACAGGGTTTCTCCATGTTGGCCAGGCTGGTCTCAAACTCCTGCTGGGATCATGGACGTGAGCCACCACGCCCGGCCACCTTTAGAGTTTTCTTACCACCTGGTTTTCCTCTCTCAATATCTTTCTCTCATTTCCTGCCTTAAAACTCTAGCTTGGCATCTGGGCGCAGTAGCTCATGCCTGTAATCCCAGCACTTTGGGAGACCGAGGTGGGTGGATCACTTGAAGTCAGGAGTTCGAGACCAGCCTGGCCAACATGGTGAAACCTTGTCTCTACTATTTTTACAAAAGTTAGTCGGATGTACAGACGGGTGTCTGTAGTCCCAGCTACTTGGGAGGCTGAGGCAGGATAATTTGTTTGTACCCAGAGGTGAAAGTTGCAGGGAGCCGAGGTTGTGCCACTGCACTCCAGCCTGGGAGACAGAGCAAGACTCTGTCTCCAAAACAAACAAACAAACAAAAAACCCTGTAGCTTGGGATCAGCCTTCTCTTCTATTGTTTTTCTTTAAAAAATAAAAATTAAAAATAGATGTAGATGCTATGTTGCTGAGGCTGGCCTCAAACTCCTGGCTTCAGGTGATCCTCCCGCCATGACCTGCAAAACTGCAGGGATTGTAGGTGTGAGCACTGCACCCAGCCTTATGGTTTTTTCTACATAAAAAACAGCACAGGATTATCTTCCAGAGCTAATAAATATGTTCAAATAACCACAACCCCATTAAGGAAAAATGTCACTGGGCAGCAAATAATCAATCCAGACCAATATGATCACAATTGCTGTGAAGGTGAGAAAAGTTCATTTTTATTATGTTTCCCCAAGAGACGCACTCTATTGTTCTCTTGAAAACACACAGCTCGTGTCCTCCTTTAGAACACACATCCTCTTTAACATACAAACATGCCAAAACAAGATAAAAAATTACATCTGAATTCTCACATTTCAAACATATATGAAATATCAAATAAAAATTTATTTTTACAAGAATTTAGGGGAACTACCACATAGCTATAAATGTAATATATATGTTAACTAAGTATCATAGATAAAAACCATGCTCCCTTCAGCAGCACGTGTAATAATAGATACAAAGATTGAAAGGTAAAAGATTTAGGATGAAAAGAATCCTCTCTTAAAAAGGAAAACAAAATTATATGTATGTGTATACAACAGTTATAACACCCATCACACAGCTTTATAGAAACAGCATCTATTCAAAAATACCAGTATTTCCAAAATATTTAAAATAATATTGAAAGTAATAATATTTAAATAAATATATTTAATAAATATTTCAATAAATAAAATAATATTTAAATAATTCTATATCCATGTTTTTCAAAATAAACCAATAAAATAGATAGTATATATTAGACGTGTTAGTATATATATCTGAGACATGTTAAAAATCACAACTGAATTCTCACAATTCAGTCACAAACCTAAACAGCAAATAAAAATTTCTATCACCAGAATTATGTTTTTTTCTGGTGGGGAACTACCAATAGCTATAAATAGAAGAGATTATTATGGAAGTATCATAGATAAAAAGAGTGCTCACTTCAGGAGCACATATAATAATACAGAAACAAATTTAAAGATAATAAAATATTTAGGATAAAAAGAATTGTCTCTTAAAAATGAAAAGAAAATTATCTTTATGTATATATAACAACTATAACTCTCATCAAAAAACTACAGGAACAGCATGTTTTCAAAAGTACAACAATTTCCAAACTATTTGAAATAAATCTATGAATAATTCAATGGCCAACATTTCCCAAACAAACCAATAAAATGCAGAGTGTGCATGAAGCTATCTGTTACAATCTGTGGCACTGATATTTCACAAAAGAATTCTGTGCCAATCTGAGCCCCTGCATTGTGCCTTCAAATGCTCCTGGACTGTGGCAATCAAGTCCGTAAGAAAGAGGACCTCCAGGTTCCGCCCCAGGGAGGTTGGAATTCAGCAATATAAAAAGGGTGGTGGTACCGCAGGAAAGGGTGGAACTGGAAACACTCCTGGTTTCTTACTTTTCTCCAAGGACTCCTAGAAGGACCCCACCCCCCTCCCCCCACCCCTGCTCCTAGGAGGACAACGTGATCACTGTATTCAGCTCCATCAAGAATGGTCCAGGTTCTTCTAGATGATGTGCACAAATGGTTCCTCTCCTCCTTCCTGGTGTCTGCCATTAGCATTGGAATAAAGTTCCTGCTGAAAATCCACATCTCCCCTGGGTCCGGTGTTCTGGAAGTGAGAGAGACAATGTCACACTTCAAGGAGGCAGCTCTCTAGACAGGAAGGTTATTCACGTCCCATGTCAAGTCTAGAGTTCAGAGCAATTGAGAAATGCAATTTTATCTGCTGCCTTTCATTCTATACCCTGCTTCTGAACCATCGTGTTCAACTGTGAAACTCACACTTTGGTGACCACGACTCCAAAACTCACTTAATACACCCAAGGTCAGCCCCAGTGATCTGCTTCATAGCAAGGACTTTGGGTGGGTCTGCCCAGGGAGTAGGGCACCCTCAGAGAATGTGGCTTTGGACTTCATCACAGCTGGGGCCTTTTGTGTCACTTAAGATCCAGACTTGTAACCATGCTAGATGTGTTTGTAATGTGACAACATCACGAACCACGAGTCCAGAAGCCTAATCCTTAATCCTACCTCCTCATGATGAAGTCTCATGCTCTGTGCTCAATGTGGTTAGCTGCACAAGAGGTAAACCAAAGCTTCACTGAACCCTCGACCCAAATCGGTAACTCAAGTGCGTCAATCATAATGAACCTCCCCAAACTCAGTATTTATGATTATTTTTGAGGCAGGGTCTCACTCTGTCGCCCAGACTGGAGTGCAGTGGCAGGATCAGGGCTCCGTGCGGCCCCGACCTTCCAGGCTCCAGCGATCCTCCCGCCTCAGCCTCCTGAGTAGTTGGGAGTAGAGATGCGTCCCACATCGCCTGGCTAATTTTTGTATTTTTGTGGAGAGGGGATCTCGCCACGTTGCCCAGGCTTGAAGCCGGATCAAGCAATTGGGTTCTTCGGATGTCCGAAATAGACCCCAATATTCTGCCTTTACCCCGGAGGATGCAGATGTACCTTCTCTCAGGCCGATGACCTCAGGCCTCCACGGTCCCTGGAGCTCTAGGAAAGGCGAGCGCGATCTCGCGCCCACACCCAGTGCTCTGGGTCATAAGCCTGGATCTGGAAAAACAAAGGCCCTTTGAGAAGACGGGGACTCGCCAGGTTACCCCTCTCTCCCCTCATCCATCCTCCAGCCCACCCAATTCCTCCCCACCTCCTCCACCTCCCCAGGCCCCACTCACCTCCTCCAACTCCTCCGGGGAAACCCAAGCCCTGCCGCTCATGGAACAGAAGAAGTGGAACCGACGTTTCTGGAACAGGACTATCTGAGAGCGGTTCTTCCTGGCCCTCGGGTTCATGCAACGGCGTAACTGGAACCGACGCTTACGGAGCAAGGGTATGCGAGAGCGGTTCTTCCTGGCCCTCGGGTTCATGGAACGGCCTAACTGGAACCAACGCTTACGGAGCAAGGGTATGCGAGAGCGGGTCTTCCCATACAGGAAGTGGAAGATGTTTTCTTTGGAGTCCTCATCGTCCTCCTCCATGTCATTGGCCAGGTAGCTGAGGACAGAAATCAGGTTGCTGCTCAGGGGCACCACCAGGAGAGGCCTCCGGCTGAGGTCAGCTTCCCAGAGAGGAAGGTAAGGGACCGTCCCTAGCTCAGGACTGGCACCCACCCTGCAGAGAGCCATGCCTTCCTCAGGAGGGCTCTGCTGGACAGAGACCGATCAAGGGCGTCTCCCACTCCTTCAGGATGGAGACAAAAACCCAACTGGTGGCTGAGAGTGGTGGCTTATGCCTGGAATCCCAGCACATTGGGAGGCCAAAGCAGGAGGATCACTTGAGGCCAGGAGTTTGAGACGGGCCTGGGCAACATAGCAAGACCCTCGTCTCTATTAAAAATAGAAGAAATATGCCAGACGCGGTGGCTCATGCCTGTAATCCCAGCACTTTAGAAGGCTGAAGCAGGTGGATCGCTTGAGACCAGGAGTTGGAGACCAGCCTGGTCAACACGGAGAAACCCCATCTCTACTAAAAATACAAAAATCAGCCTGGTGCGGTGGCACACCCGTTAGGCCTAGCTACTCAGGAGGCTGAAGCATAAGAATTGTGTGAACCCAGGAGGCGGAGGTTGCAGTGAGTTGAGATTGGGCCACTCCATTCCAGCCTGAGAGGCAAAGCAAGACTCTGTCTCAAGAAACAAACAAACAAACAAACAAACTGTCCAGGTGTGGTGGCACAGCCCTGTAGTCGGAGCTAATAAAGAAGCTGAGGTGGGAGGATCGCTTGAGCCCAGGATATGGAGGCTGCGGTGAGCTATGATCTCACCACTGCACTCCAGCTTGGGGGACAGGGCAAGTCTGTCTCAAAAAAATAAAAGCAATTGAATACATTGATATTTTGCCAGGACCCTGCCTTCTACAGGCATCTAGTCTAATGGGACTGGGAGTAATCAAGGCAGATGACCTAATCCCAGTGTCCAGGATGTAACTAGAGAGCTACGGGCATGCAGAAGTTGGAAGATGAGGGAAGGCATCACAGAGGCTGTGGGGTGAACTGACTTCAAGGAATGGGTCCTTCCCTTCAGAGCCACATGTGTGCGGGACACCCAGACAGAAAACACAAACACAAAGTCGAGTGGAGGGCATTTGGAAGGAGCAGTGAAGCCGAGCCAGGAAATACCAAGATGGCGAGCCAGTGTGCTTGTAGAGATTGTAGAGAGGGTAGAATTGACACTGTGGACCCTGGCCTCGATAGAGAAAGGCATCAGCTAAGGAAGTTGTTCAGGTGGGCAGTGAGGTTGTCGTGCTTTGGAAAGATGTTCAGGCTGCACTAGGAAGCCCCCTGGCTTGGGGAGAGACTCCAGGAGACCCCAGCGGGGAGCATTTGACAGTGGATTCGAGTGATGCGAGGGGGACCTGAACTGTGGCCTCTGTCATGGGAACCCAGAGGAGGTCGATGGCGTTTGTGGTTGATGTGGGAAGGAGAGAGAGAGAAGAACCAGAAACGTCTGCTTGCTGGAGGAAGTGGCATGTCCGCTCCTCCACTCCTTTTCTTTTCCCCTTAGGAGCGGTTTATGGTTCCTTTTGTTTTATTCTTTTATTTGTACACTGGCATTGGAGTTTGTTTTTTTGGCTTTTTTTTTTTTTTGAGAAAAAGTCTCACTCTGTCACCCAGGCTGGAGTGCAGTGGCTCGACCTTAGCTTACTGCAACCTCCACCTCCTGGGTTCAAAGGGTTCTCTTGCCTCAGCCTCCCGAGTAGCTGGGATTACAGATGCACTCCACCATGCCCAGCTAATTTTTCTATTTTTAGTAGAGACGGGGTTTGGCCATGTTGGCCAGGCTGGTCTCGAACTGCTGACCTCAGGTGATCCGCCTGCCTCGGCCTCCCAAAGCGCTGGGATTACAGGCATATGCCACTGTGCCCAGCCTGAGTTTCTGTTTAGAAACAACAGTCTATGATAGTATAATCCTCTCTTTTTTGTACACAGAGTAAAGAGGACAAATAGGTGAAAGAATAAATGAAAGGCTGGAATCCCACTTCCCCCGCTGTCCCAGGGCATTGGATATTGACGGATAGGAGGCAGCAAACCACTCACAGAGCCAGGAAGAAATGAATGCGTTGGTATAGCCAGGAGGGGAAGCCGGCCCGGCTGAAATACGCTATGACCATAGCCAGGAGATACTGATGGAGAGAAAGGAACACAGAGAGGGGGAGGTCACATCTTGGAAGAGGAAGATTGTGGAGAGGGGGAATGAGGGTCTGGGGAGGGGCTGCCCATCAGAGAAGGGACCTCAGTGTTGGGGTGACTGTACTCATTTGGAAATTGCGGGATGGAGGGGTATTCGAAGGTCGGATGCAAACCCAAGAAGCCAGAGGAAGGGTTTTGGGTGATGCTCCCAGGATGGTGGGCTCCGATGGTATCTTTGGTGGGGGTGTGTCTAGGTCGGCTGGTGTCAGGAGGGTCATTTGTGTGCCAGGCAGAGAACTGTCCCAAAGAGCTGAGAGTAGAGGGGCCAGGAGCTTCAGGGCTGTGGCCAGACTGTGGCCCAGAGCTCAGATCCCAAAGGACCCATAGGAGAGGCAGGGGCCACTCATTCACTCTGCAAGAGACCAGCAGAATCCTGAGGGAGATGCTGACAAGTCATAAAAAGACCAAGAATAGCCAGGAGTGGCGGCTCAAGCCTGTGATCCCAGTACTTTGAGAGGTGGAGACAGGAGGATCATGTGAGCCCAACAGTTGGAGAACAACCTGGGCAACATAGTGAGACCCTGTTTCTACAAACATTTCAAAAATTAGTTGAGCATGGTGGCATGTGCCTACTCCGAGCTCCTCAGGAGGCTGAGGAAAGAAGATTGCTTGAGCCCAGGAATTAGAGGCTGCAATGAGCTATGATCATGCCACTGCACTCCATCCTGGGGAGCAGAGCTAGACTCTGTCTCACAAAAAAAAAATTTGTGGGTGCCAAGACTCAAGACTGTGGGAGCTGGTCGGGCACAGTGGCTGACGTCTATAATCTCAGCACTTTGGGAGGCCAAGGCGGGTGGATCGCCTGAGGTCAGGTGTTCAGGACCAACCTGGCCAACATGGCAAAACCCCGTTTCTACTAAAAACACAAAAATTAGCCAGGCGTGGTGGTTCATGTCTGTAATCCCAGCTGCTTGGAGGCTGAGGCAGGAGAATCGCTTGAACCCGGGAGGCATCGGCTGCAGTGAGTCAAGATCGAGACACTGCCCTCCAGCCTGGGCAACAGAGCAAGACTCTGTCTCACAAAAAAAAAAAAAAAAAAAAAAGACTGTAGGAGCATCTGGTGGGAGGTGGTGGAGGGAGAACTGTGGGTTTGGAAGCTGCGCCGTCCCCCAGCCATGCGTTGGAACAGGAACAGTTACATGGAGAACAACCTTACCTTGTCCGACACCCTCAGATCTTTGTCCCAGGCCAGGAATCTTTTAATGACAGGATCCTCTGTGATTAGAGAGCAGATGTCAGTGTGAGAAGCAGGACAGGGTTTCCGTGGGAGCAGCAGGGCAGCGAGGAGAAGTGTGCCTCCCGGGGGGAAGTCTCAGGATTGTGGCCGCGGGTGAGGTGGATGGGAGAGGGGAGAATGACTTTCACTGGGCAAGGGAGAGAGGCTCCTGCTCTGAGACTCCCCTGAGAAGAGGCCAAAGGAGGCCCTGGGTGTGAGAATCTACAGGATGTAGAGCTGGGAATCAGCCAGGACCCCCTCCAGCAGACACGGAGGGACCACTGCAGAGTCATAAAGGAATTCCCATCATTTCCTCATGAGACAGTCACATCAGGGTGTGACCATGGCCTTGGTATCCCCCACTATGGATGGAGACACTTAGGTTTAGAAAAGTCAGTAAGAGACATTAAATTTCAGAGGGCACAGCTGAAACCACTTTCTTTGTTTATTGATTTTGTTTTTCTTGGATTTTTATTTTTATTTATGTATTAATTTATTTTGAGACAGAGTCTTGCTCTGTGGGCCAGGCTGGAATGCAGTGGCCTGATCTTGGCTCGCTGCAACCTCTGCCTCCCGGGTTTAAGCGATTCTCCTGTCTCAGCCTCCCGAGTAGCTGGGATTACATGCATGAGCTACTGTGCCCAGCCTTGGTTTTTCTTTTGAGACAGGGTTTTGCTCTGTCACCCAGGCTGGAGTGCAGTGGTGTAGTCATAGCTCACTGCAGCCTCAAAGTCCTGAGTTCAAGCAATCATCTTGCCTCAGCCTCCCAACGTGCTGGGATCTCAGGCGGGAGCCACCGCGCCTGGCCCGAAACCAAGCTTTCTTATCCCAAGCGCTGACCTTTATCAAGTTGACCTAATCCTTTATCATCTCCTAAGTGTCCCTCATGAGTGATCACTTCACATTCCTCCCACATGGAGAGCTCACCCACTGGGGCATATTTTTCCCATTGGAAAAGTGTGGTTATTGGAAGTTTCCTGTTTTTGGAAAGAACAGGATTGGAGGTGCTCTCTGGGGTGTCTTCCTACCAAGCAGCCTGTTGAAGGCCTCGTGGTGCTCAGGGAGCACGAGCGACACTCGCCGTCGCTTCAGCTTCATCTTGAGGCCACACAGCATCTCCGCCACCCAGATCTCCTCAGGCTCAGGGGCGAGCACCTTCCGTAGCTCCTCCTCCGACTCCTCAGATTCGTCCCACCACTCCATCTTCCTTTTCCAGCAAAAGGACCTATGCGGGGGGCTGGGATCTACCCCAGGGGCTGAGTAAAGAAACCAGGCCACGGTGTAATGCTTCTGCAGTTGATCACACTAGAGCCCGACCCAAAACCCCAAACCACTCTCCATCCTCCCCAGCCTCGCAGACTGCTGGCTTCTCCAAGCCATCTTTCCTTCTGTCTGTCTCCTCTGCTGAGCTCCATGTGCCGCTCCTTCTCCTCCCCATTCTCCCGTTTCTCTGTCCTCAGAACACTTCCTCATATCCTTCCCTGGTCCCTGGCTCTCTGAGTCCCTTTTTTTTTTTTTTTTTTTTGTTGTTGTTGTTGTTGTTGTTGAGAAACAGTCTTCCTTTGTGGCGTAGGCTGGAGTGTAGTGGTGCGATCTTGGCTCACTGCAACCTCTGCCTCCTGGGTTCCAGTGATTCTCCTGCCTAAGCCTCCCAAGTAGCTGGGATTACAGGTGCCCACCAGAACGCCCAGCTCATTTTTGTGCTTCTAGAAGAGACAGGGTTTCACCATGTTGGCCAGGCTGGTCTCCAGCTCCTGGCCTCAAGTGATCTGCCTGCCTGGCCTCCCAAAGTGCTGGGATTACAGGTGTGAGCCACTGCACCCTGCCTCAGTACCTCCATTCTTCCCACACACCCTCCTCACATGCTCCTTCCTGACTTCTGGGCCCTTCCTTCCTTCTTTTTTTTTTTTTTTTTTGAGACAGCGTCTTACTCTCTCACCCAGAATGGAATGCAGTGGCGCTAACTTGGCTCAAAGCAACCTCTTCCACCTGGGTTCAAGCGATTATCCTGTCTCAGCCTCCTGAGTAGCTGGGATAACAGGCATGCCTGGCTAATTTTTGTATTGTTAGTATAAATGAGGTTTCGCTATATTGGTCTGGTTGGTCTCGAACAACTGACCTCAAGTGATCCACCCATCTCAGCCTCCCAAAGTAGTGGGATTACAGGCATGAGCTACCACACGCGGCCTTCGTTTTTCTTTTGACACAGGGTTTTGCTCTGTCACCCAGGCTGGAGTGCAGTGGTGCAGTCATAGCTCACTGCAGCCTCAAAGTCCTGAGTTCAAGCAATCCTCTTGCCTCAGCCTCCCAACGTGCTAGGATCTCAGGCGTGAGCCACTGCACCTGGCCCGAAACCAAGCTTTCTCATCCCAAGCGCCAAACTTTATCAAGTCTAGCCTAGTCCTCTATCGTCTCCTAAGTGTCCCTCATGAGTGATCACTTCTGAGTCCTCCTGCGTGGAGAGCTCACCCACTGGGGGCGTATCTTTCCCATTGGAAAAGTGTGGTTATTGGAAGTTTCCTCTTTTTAGAAAGAACAGGATTGGAGGTGCTCTCTGGGGTGTCCTCCTACCAAGCTGACTGTTGAAGTCCTTGTGGTGCTCAGGGAGGAAGGGTGACACTTGCTGTTGCTTCAGCTTCATCGTGAGCCCACACATCGTCTCCACTACCCAGGTCTCCTCAGGCTCAGGGGCGAGCTCCTTCTCCGGCTCCTCCGCAGATTCATCTGACCACTCCCTCTTCCTTTTCCAGCCAAGGGACCTACATGGGGGGCTGGGATCTACCCCAGGGGCTGAGTAAAGAAACCAGGCCACCGTGTAATGCTTCTGCATCTGATCACCTTAGACCCCGACCCAAAACCCCAAACCACTCTCCATCCTCCCCAGACTTGCAGACTGCTTTCTTCTCTAAGCCATCTTTCTGAGTTTCTCCTCTGCTCAACCCCATGTGCCGCTCCTTCCCCTCCCCATTCTTCTCTCTCTCTGTCCTCCGAACACTGCTTCATGTCCTTCCCTGGTCCCTGGCTCTCTGAGTCCCTCCTTTTTTGTTTTGTTTTGTTTTGACACAGAATCTTGCTTTGTCACCCAGGCTGGCGTGTAGTGGTGCAATCTCAGCTCACCGCAACATCCATCTCCTGGATTCCATTTATTCTTCTGCCTCAGCCTCTCAGGTAGCTGGGATTACAGGTGCCTGCCATAATGCCCAGCTCAATTTTGTACTTTTAGTAGAGACAGGGTTTCACCATGTTGGCCAGGCTGGTCTCAAACTCCTGGCCTCAAGTGATCCGCCTGCCTTGGCCTCCCAAAGTTCTGGGATTACAGGTGTGAGCCACCGCACCCAGCCTGAATTTCTCCATTCTTCCCACACAGCCTCCTCAGGTTCTCCTTCCTGACCGCTGACCCTTCTTTTCTTTTCTTTTTTCTGGAGTGCAGTAGTGTGATCTCAGCTCACTGCAACCTCTTCCTCCCAGTCTCAAGTGATTCTCCTGTCTCAGCCTCCTGAGTAGCTGGGATTACAGGTGTGCACCACTACCACTTGGCTAATTTTTATACTTTTAGTAGAGATGAGGTTTCACCATATTGGCCAGGCTGGCCTTCAACTCCTGACCTCAGGTGATCCACCCACCTTGGCCTCCCAAAGTGCTGGGGTTACAGGCATGAGCCACCGCACCCGGCCCCCTTCCTTCGTCTTAGTCAATCCTATCCCACCTCTTCTTCCACCAGTCCCCTCACCTGATGGTCCCAACGCTTCATCATCCACCACCTCCTGGAGGGGGTACCCCGAGGTGCTCTGCTGGGGACTCTGCTCATTCTGGGGGTGCGGTTGATGGCTGGTCATGATCTTTGCCGTAATCTGTCCCCTCTTACGGAACCTAGTCTCCGTTCTGTCCATGGCCTTCTTCTGGACACTGCTCGGATCCAGAAGAGTATGTTATCAATTCTCAAGCCTAGGAGAAGTCAGGAGTGGAGAACAGCTCTGAGAAGATACTGTTGTCCAACTGATCTCCAGGCACCACGGAGTCCGGTCCCTCCAATCAGGAAGGTCGGAATCTCTGATGTCATGGCTCATGCCAACCTGGCAACCAGTTTGAAAAAAAACACTTGTAACTGCCATTCTGATCTCTTGTCCTGGAGATCCTGGGTGAATGGTATCTCCTGCCACTGTCCCAACCTCAGACCATTGTCCAAAAGCATCTTCAGGGACTCCACATCCCTCTGTTCCCTGTCCCAGCAGAGGCTTTGTCCTCTCCACTCAAAGCCTGAAGCATGTTGGGGTCTCTTCGTCTCTGTACATGCCCATTTCAGAGTCCAGTCTGGTGGGAGAGGGAACAGAGTGGGAAAGAAAACTAGGGTAAGCAGAAACGATGAAACCTTATAAGAGTGAGATTATCATGTACAAGAGTGAGATTATCATGTACAAGAGTGAGATTATCATGTACAAGAGTGAGATTATCATGTACAAGAGTGAGATTATCATGTACAAGAGATCCCAGGAATACTGACTTGATGAAAAAGTCACATGAGAGCACTCAGTTTGGCAGAGCTTTTCTGCCGAATGTTTACTCACATTCACTGTCCGAGATTCTGTACTGGGGGTACACACGTCCTCTGCCCTAAGGCAATTTTGAGTCCAAGAGACATTTTGAGGCCTAAAAATCATAGGAAACTGCCCCTGAGCTCACACATATTTCCAATGGTGTCCCCAATTTCAGGGAATCCATGGATTACCTAAGCCAGACCCTCCAGTTCGGCTAAGAAACTCTAGTCTGTATATCAAGTTTTGTATCATATGTATTGCTCTGAACTCAGAAATTTCCCTTCCATTTATGGATTCTATGAATAAAATATCACATGTACAAAAAGACTAAGTCAAAAATTTCAGCTGTGCACAGTGGCTCATGCTTGTAATCCCAGCACTTTGGGTGGCCAAGGGAGGAAGATTGCCTGAGGCCAGCAGTTCAAGACCAGTATAGGCAACATAGCAAGAGCCCATCTCTAAAAAAACCAAACCAAACCAAATTACCCAGGTGTGGTGGCTGGCACCTGTGTTCCAACTACTTGGGAGACTCATGTGACAGGAAGATCACTTGAGCCCAGGAGTTAGAAGCTGCAGTGAGCCATGATCTTGCCCCTGCACTCCAGTCTGGGCAACACAGCAAGATATTGTGTCAAAAAAAATTTTTTTAATAAAAAATAAAAGAGTTACATGACATTCAGAGACCATCCAAAAAACCTGTGGGTTCCCGGCTGGGCTCAGTGGCTCACGCCTGTAATCCCAGCACTTTGGGAGGCCAAAGTGGGTGGATCACTTGAGGTCAGGAGTTTGAGACCAGCCTGGACAACATGGTGAAACCCCATCTCTACTAAAAATACAAAAAATTAGCCAGGCATGGTGGTGGATGCCTGTAATCGCAGCTACTCAGGAGAGGGCGCTGGAGAATCACTTGAACTCATAGTGCGCAGGTTGCAGGGAGCCAAGATTGCACCATTGTGCTCCAGCCTGGGCAACAAGAGCAAAACTCCATCTCAAAAAAAATAAAGAACCCGCGAGTGAGTTCCCACACGTTTTCCTAATGGGCTGCTGTTTTCCTAGGAGTCTCGCGCTCATAGAAAAGGCACAAACTGAAAGAGGAAGCAGATCCCATTGCTGTGGAAGTCCCATTGTTAGGAAGCTCTGCTTTTCTGGAGTTCAAATTCGCATTCATGACGCTTTAAACCGTCAGAGCTGGGTGGGTCCTCCTACAACAAAATAGTTTGCTCTCTCTCTCCTAGTTAACAGGCTTTCAAATATTAGAAGATCAATGTTCTGACCCCATTAAAATTTCTCTTTTGTGGAATGAAAAGCTCTGATTTAACTCATCTTCAAGCCTGGTTTGCATATTTCTCTCTCTTCCGGCCACCTTGTCTAGACACACTACAGTGAGGCCGTGCCCATCGTAAATGTTATTGATACATTGTCAAAAAATTGGCAAACCAGGTGCGGTGGCTCATGCCTGTAATCCTACCACTTTAAGAAGCAGAGGCAGACAGATCACCAGAGGTCAGAAGTTCGAGACCAGCCTGTCCAACATGTTTAAATCCGTCTCTACTAAAAATACAGAAAAAATGAGCTGGGCGTGGGGGTGTACATCTGTAATCCCAGCTACTTGGGAGGCTGAGGCAGGAGAATCGCTTGAACCTGGAAGGCGGAGGTTGCAGTGAGCCGAGATTGCATCACTGCAGTCCAGCCTGGGTGACAGAGCGAGACACCATCGCAAAAAAAAAAAAAAAAAAAAGGCTAAAATACTTTTCTTTTCTTTTCTTGGAGACAGAGTCTCACTCTGTCGCCCAGGCTGGCACGTTTATGGCTCACTGCAGCCTCAAACTCCTGTGCTCAAGTGATCCTCCCACTTCAGCCTCCCAAGTAGCTGGGAGTATAGTCATATGCCACAATGCCCAGCGGATTTTTTAATTTTTAGTAGAGACAGGTTTCTCTATGTTGCCCAGGCTGGTCTTGAACTGGGCTCAAGTGATCCTCTTCTTTAACCTCCCAGTGTTGGGATTATAGGCATGAGCCACCACGGCTGGCCTAGAATACTTTTCTAAAGATAAATTTCTATTCTCTATTTGTTTATGTAATTCATGCAGGAAAGACAGTTTCTAAAATATTGAGTAGGCTTTTAAGCAGGAGGGTATTTTGTTTTGTTACCATCATGAGCTCATGGGTTTAAACAGATAGTAAATATTTCAGTACATAGAAGTTGTGATTCTTTTTGAAAATTAAGTGGTTCCATCTTTGGCCAGACAGAATCCCTTTAAGTTGGTTTCTGAGTCGTTTTGAAATATATTTGATATATATGATAGGAAATATATACATATATGTTTTTAATAGCAAATATATACATATATATTTGATAGCATTATTTTCTATTTAGCATTTTATTTTGAAATCATTTCAGATTTTCAGAAAAATTGCAAGGATTTTACAAAGAAATCCCAGATACTTCCTTTTGTTCAGATACTTCATTCTTAACATTTTCCCACATTAATCATTTATATGCCTATATACGTATGTGTATATATATATTTATATATATATATATATTCTGAACTATTTGAGAGTGGGTATAATGTGTCATGCCTCTTTACCCTATAAAGTTTTAGATTATAGCTCATAAAATCAAGAATATTCTATTAAATATCCATAGCACAGTAATTGAATTCAGGAAATTTATCATTGATTTAATACTTTTATCTAAACTATAGTTCATTTTCCAGTTTTGCCAATTTCCCAATAATTTCCTTTATAGCAATTTTTAATTTTTGGTAGAAGATTCAGTCTAGGACTGTTAATTGCCTTTAGTTTTCATGCTTTTTAAGTCTGTTTAATACGGATTTGTTCCTCAGTGCCATTATAACATTTGAAGAATACAGGCCAGTGATTTTATAGAAGTCTTTAAATTTAGGTTTCCCTGATCTTTCTTCATGATTAGATTTAGACTGTGAATTTTTGTCTGGAATGCTACATGGAACCTCTTAAATTTATGGCTCAGAACAGGATCTGTCTTGGGAAAATCCTGTGCATGCCTGAGAAGATGGCTTGTTCTGCTCTGGTTGGGTGGAGTGTTTGATAAGTGTTAATGAGATCAAGTTGGTTGGTTGTGTTGTTCAGGTGTACTATATCCTTGTGGATTGTGTGCCCACTTGTATCAATTGTGGGGGAGAGGGGATTGAAATCTGCTGCAGTTGTGGTTCTGTTTCTCTTTGCAATTTTACCACTTTTTGTTTTATGTGTTATGTTAGATACATAAATGTTCAAGGTTATTACGTCCTGTTGATTAATTAACCACTTTGTAAAATGGCCTTCCTTATCCCTGCTAATATTCCAGGCTGTGAAATGTACTTTGTTATTTATGTAGCATTCTTTTGAGTAATACATGCATGGTATATCTTATTCCATCCTTTTACTTTTAACCTATTTGCATCTTTATATCTAAAGTATTATTTCTTACAGGCAGCAAAATTTGGATCTTGCTTGTTTTCATCAGTCTATTTCTGTCTCATAATTGGGGATGTATAAACCATTTACATGTAATGTGATTATTGATAAAACGAGTTAGGTTATAGTCCGTTGTCTTTGCTTTCTTTTAGTCTCATCTTCTTTGTTTCTTTTTAAAATGTCTCTGTTTGTCTTCCTTCCTTTTGATTAGTTGAGAATTTTTTATGATTCTACTTTATATCTTTTGTTGGCTTTTTAGCTATCACACTGTTTTGTTATTTTAGTGAGTTAGAATTTATAGTATGCAAGTTTAATTGTCATAGTTTATTCTTAAGTAATATCCATTTTTCTTAGAATAAGAGAAACTTACAATAGGACACTTCCATTTCTCTCCTCTTGGTCTTTACACCGTTGTTCATTTTATTTTTACAGGTGGTATCAGTGCCACACACCATCTACTACGTTGTTGTTAATTAAACTGTATTTATTTATTTATTTATTTATTTATTTATTTATTTATTTTGAGACAGGGTCTCACTCTGTCCCCCAGGCTGGAGTGCAGGGGTGCTATCTTGGCCCACTGCAACCTCTGTCTCCTGGGTTCAAGTGATTCTCCTGCCTCAGCCTCCTGGGTAGCTGGGATTACAGACACCCACCATCACACCCGGCTAATTTTTGTATTTTTAGTAGAGACGAGGTTTTGCCATGTTGGCCAGGCTGGTCTCGAACTCCTGACCTCAGGTCACCCATCTGCCTCAGCCACCCAAAGTGCTGGGATTACAAGTGTGAGCCACCACACTTGGCCCAGGTATCTTTTAAAGAGATTTAAGTAATGAGAGAAAATACACAGTTACCATTTCTGGTACTCTTCATTCCTTTGTGTAAATCTAAATTTTTATTTGCTGTCATTTTACTTCTGCCTGAAGGACTTTCTTTAACATTTCTTCTAGTTGATGATGAATTATTATATGTCTGCAAATGTCTTCATTGTGTGTTTGCTTTTAAAGTTGTTTTTGCTGGATTTTTCTCCACAGTGCTTTAAATATGTTTCTCTGTTGTCTTCCTGCTTACATTTTTTTCTAAGAGAAATCTGATCTCATACTCATGTTTGTTCCCCTATATATAACATGTCTTTTTTTCTTCCCCCCTTATTGTTTTAAACTTTTTATCACTAGTTTTGGACAATTTGATTGCAATATGTCATGGTATCTTTTTTTCATGTTTCTGTTTTGGGGATCATTGAACTTCTTGGATCTTGGGTTTGTAGTGTCATCACTTGGGGAACATTTTTATCATTATCTCTTCATGTACCCGCCACCTCCCCTCCATTGATTCTTGTTGCCTGTATATTAGGCCACTTGAAATTTTCCCACAGCACACTGTTGCTCTTTATTTGCTTTTAATTCTTTTTTCTCTGTTTCATTTTATGTAACTTCTGTTGCTGTCTTTATATTCACTAATCTCTTTTTTCCACGATGCTGTTCATCTTTTCCAGTATAATTTTCATCTCAGATATTGTACTATCTGTAGAAGGTTAGCGTGGGTCTTTTTTACATCTTGCCTGTCTTGATTTTTTTGAACATTTGGAATAGAACGATGAACTCTCTCAGTGCTCTGTGCCGGTTGTGAACTCTGTGTCAATTCTGGGCCAGTTTTGATGGACTGATTCTTTTCTTCCTTATGGGTTGTAATTTCCTGCCCATTTTCCCATCCCACAACTCTTTCTCGTCACATCTGCCTCGGTTCTTCTTCCCTGCTCCATGGCCTGGAAACGCTCAAGGCAGAAGTTGATAGGTTCACCTTGTTTATTTCCCATCACTCATAGATAACTCTACTGCCTGATAATCAGTGCCTTGAAAACCACTGCTTCAGCCCAGGCGTGGTGGCTCATACCTGTAATCACAGCAACAACAACAACAAGGCTAAGGCGGGCGGATCACGAGGTCAGGAGTTCAAGACCAGCCTCGCCAACATGGTGAAACCCCATCTCTACTAAAAATATAAAAATTAGCCGGGCATGCTGGTGCACGCCTGTAATCCCAGCTACTGGGGAGGCTGAGGCAGAAGAATTGCTGGAACCCGGGAGACAGAGGTTGCAATGAGCCAAGATTGTGCCATTGCACCCCAGCCTGGAAGACAAGAGCGAGACTTCATCTCAAAAAACAAAAAACAAAAACAAAAACAAAAAAACAAATCATTGCTTCATATATGTTCTTGTTTTATTTTTCTTTCTGTTTTTGATTTTGTTGTTCTTTGGTGTGTGCTGTTTCAGGTTGGAGGGTATATCCAGTACTTGTTAATTTATCACACCTGAGGGCAGAGGTCCTCATGTCTCTGTCTATATGTTTTTTCTAATATATATATATTTTTCTTTGTAGAGACAGGGTCTTGCTATGTTGCCAAGGCTGGTCTCAAGCTCCTGGCCTCAAGCAATCCTTCTGCCTCAGCTTTCCAGAGTGCTGGGATTACAGGCATGAGCCACCACACCTGGCCTGGATCCAGTTTTATCCATGTCCAAATTTTTTTTTCCCTGAGCTGTTTTTGATTTTCTTCCACCTCATATGAACTGTAGTGTCAGCTTATCTAGTTCCAGGAAAAAGCTTTTTGGTATTTTTATTGGGATTGCATATTTATAAAGTAATTTAGGGAAACTGGTATCTCTGTATTATTAAGTTGACCTTAATACTACAACTAATTTTGTTGTTGTTTTTGGATTTTTAGTAGAGATGGGGTTTCACCATGTTGACCAGGCTGGTCTTGAACTCCTGACCTCAGGTGATCTGCCCGCCTCGTCCTTCCAAAGTGTCGGGATTACAGGCGTGAGCCACCGTGCCCAAGCACTTTTACTTTTTCTTAGTTATATTGCTCTAATTGTTTTCTCTTCTCTAATTGTAGATAATGAGCATTTTATTAATACCTTGTTCTTGATCTTAGTGGGAAGATACGTAGTTTTTCCCTGTTAAGTAAAATCCTGACTTTCGGACCGAGAAGACTGAGGCATAAGAGTATGTGTGTGTGTGTGTGTGTGTGTGTGTGTATACACGCAAACTGTATATATGTGCTTGTGTGTAATTGAAATACATATGTCACATATCATATGTACTATGGCATATTAGGGTGTAATATTTATATTTGTGTATATAATATTGATGTTAATGAAGTATCCATCAGTTTCTATTTTCTTTAGTTTGTTTTTTTAAATCAGCTTTTTCTGTCAAGCTTTTTCAAGTATCTTCATGGATACAAGATTTTTCTTCTTTGCTGTGTTATAGTGGCTTATCATATTAATAGATTTCCAAATATTAAAGTAGTCTATATTATTGGAATAAGTCCTATTTGTCTGTTGTATATTATGTTTTTAATCTGGTACTGGATTTTGTTTGGTTATGTTTCATTTTGGGTATTTGTATTGATGTAAGTGGCATTGACATGTAATTTTATGTTATTTATTGGTCGATCAGTCTTCTAACCCCTACCACCTCCTTGCCTTCTGGACTAACTTAACCCAGAAAGTTATTACTCTCTCTCGGTGATTTTATCAGCTCCTGTGGCCTGCCTGTGGATAAGCTTGGATGTTCTGCTTTAGTTTCTCAGCCCACCAGCCTAGCAGCTCTGCCTCTGCTATCTCTTGGGATCTACATGGTCCTAGCTGTATCAC
Organism: Pan paniscus; assembly: GCF_029289425.2. Classification (NCBI taxonomy): domain Eukaryota; kingdom Metazoa; phylum Chordata; class Mammalia; order Primates; family Hominidae; genus Pan; species Pan paniscus. The sequence continues at coordinate 88,965,190 of NC_073255.2, forward strand.
TGGGTTTGAACCCCTTGTTGATATGTTCTTTATAAATAACAGGATAATGCAACATGCTTACTGGGCACTTCCTTTTTCTAAACTGCAAGTTTGGGTGGGGCATGCTGGCTCAAGCCTGTAATCCCAACACTTTGGGAGGCCAAGGCAGGTGGATTGCTGGAGCCCAGGAGCTTTGCATTTTTCTGTTTTTTTTTTTTTTTTTTTTGAGACAAGGTCTCGCTCTGTTGCCTAGGCTGGAGTGCAGTGTTGCATTCACAGCTCACTGTAGCCTTGACCTCCCAGGCTCAAGCCATCCTCCTGCCTTAGCCTCCCAAGTAGCTGGAACTACAGGCATGTGCCGTGATGCCCAGCCAATTTTATAAAATTTTTTTATTTTTAGCAGAGATAAGGTTCTTACTATGTTGCCCAACCTGGTCTCGAACTCCTGAGCTCAAACGATCTTCCCATCTCGGCCTCCCAAAGTGCTAGGACTATAGGCATGAGCCACCATGCCCAGCCCCAACCTCTTAAAAATTGAAGCTGCTTCATGTTTGCCATTGGTACTTTTACACCTCATCATGTTCTTCTTCCCCTTCATCCCATAGAATACACAATTCATCTTTAAGGACTTCAAGTTAACTGAGTCTGTGAAGCCTAATCTGATGGCATAAAGTTAAAATAATTTGATCCTCTTTTGTTAAATCATTCTGCACCTTGTCTGCATTACTCTAATAACAGATTTGGGCATTCATTCATTTAACGAATATTTATTGCTGTGAGATTGAGATGTTTGAGATAAAATCAGCCATGCAGATAGCCAGAGGCCACTGGCTATGAGAATAAAAGAGCCAAAAGAACAAGGAGCTGAAACCAGGTGAGAGCCCCAGAGCAGTGAGTTAGGAAGAAGAAGACCAGGAACTGAGTGGTGGGCACTCCAACATGAAGAGGTCCCGGAGAAGGGGAGGGCCTGGCAGCAAAGAAGTGACAAGGAGTAAAATGCTTGTGTTTGTTTACATGTTTATCTCCTTATTAGGTTGTCTGCTTTCTGAGAGCAGGCATGGTGTTTCACTCATCTCATATCCCCAAAACTCAGTTCAGTTGCAAAATAGGAGCTCAGTTGTGTTTTGGGTTTTTATTTTTGTATATATATAAAGGACCCCAAAGGATATGTGTTTCCAATATGATTTCCCTTCCATAATCTGTAACATAAAATAAGGTATGGTTAACTTCACCAGTGAGCTTTGTAAAATGTTATCCCCCTATCCCTTTTCCATATCTCCCAATTCTGATCATGCTGCCATTACAGGGGCCAGTGTCATTCAAAGATGTGGCTGTGGATTTCACCCAGGAGGAGTGGTGGCAACTGGACCCTGATGAGAAGATAACATACGGGGGTGTGATGTTGGAGAACTACAGCCATCTAGTTTCCTTGGGTGAGGATAGCTTGCTTTCTGAATGCTCTCAGTTGAATGGGGTTTTATGCTTGAGTTTGAAGAAATAAGTGACAACAGCATTTAATTCCTTGTGGGCAGTAGCTGCAGTGTTTATATTATTCTTCATTGAAAGGTTCTAACTTTGATAAGGTAAAAAATGGAGCATTTCTGTTATGCAGCTTATGAGGTGGCAACATCTTGTACTTCGGAGATTCTGAAGCCGAGCAACTTGCCCAAGTCCTTCTTCTTTTCCCATTAACAAGATATGATATCACCAAGCCAAACATCATCATTAAGTTGGAGCAGGGAGAGGAGCTGTGGATAACGGGAGGTGAATTTCCATGTCAACATAGTCCAGGTAAGTTAGTAGAGTATCAAATGTTAAAAAATGCTCATCCCAGACCTTTGGGAGTGACTAAAGAGTTGTTTATATGTATTTGGTACCCTCAGTAACACCTCCCAACCCCCAAATATCACTTTCCTTCCCGCACACATACATGAACTCTTTTGTTTTTTTTATATTTGATTTACATTGGTAGGGATTTTTTCATTCTAACCTATACTGGGGACCCATTCACTTCCTCTTCCTCCAGCATTATCGGTCACTTATTTACTCCCTCGCCATTAGAGAATTGTTGTGGGCTGTTTGTTTGTTTTTTTGTTTGGTTTTTGGAGACGGAGTCTTGTTCTGTCACCCAGGCTGGTGTGCACTGGTATGATCTCAGCTCACTGCAACCATCACCTCCCAGGTTCAAGTGATTCTCCTTCCTCAGCCTCCTGAGTAGCTGGGATTTCAGGCACATGCCACCAAGCCTGGCTAATTTTTGTATTTTTAGTAGAGACAGGGTTTCACCATGTTGGCCATGCTGATCTTGAACTCCTGGCCTCAAGTGATCCACCCACCTCAGCCTCCCCAGGTGCTGAGATTACAGTCCTGAGCCACTGCTCCTGGCCTTACAGAATTGTTTCATTTTGGGGCATTCAGAAGTCTGACATAAAAAATTAACTTGAGACTTTTATGTTCATTCTTTTTATCTTCCATTTTCTTTCCTTCCTTGCTTTAAAAATACCTTGGACTTATTTTCTGCCCTCGATTTTATTTATTTCTTTAGGCATTCAGATACCAAAACCTCGTCCTCCACCTGTGCTTGTGAATTGAGTCACAGCTTGTGGTGTACCTTATTTCCCCAAGTCCATGCTCAGTTGATGTGATGATGTAGCGCTCCCTCAGCTTTCCCCTCTTTCCCCAATGCTCATTTATGACCTGTCTGTGTGTTCATTTCCCCTTCCCCATAACTGGAATCATGCTCTGTCCATAGTAGACATTCAGGAAGTGTGAATTTCATAAGTGAATGTCAGTTCCTTTTCTTGCCTTTTCAGGAGTGTCCTCTTAGAACCCATTTTCCACTTTTTTGGTTTTCTTTGTATCCCGTAAAAGAGTTTATCTAATCTCAACTTCTAAGACCTTTTTTCCTGTGTATTTTTGCAGCTTGCCTCCAAATTGATATGTCTGACACTTTTAACCTAGTTGAATATTTTACTTGACAATATAGCAGTACCAGTGAGATAGTTCACTTCCTTCTTTCTCAGAATGTCTGATGATAAACTGTGCACATTCCAAAATCATGAATTCTGTCTACCTTCCTCACCTCCCACTATTTGATTGTGCTAGTCTTCTCTCCATGGTTTGTGTTCTTTGTCTTCTGTGAAATGCCTTGCAGATCGTCAGCACATTCTGTTTCTTTTGACATTAGTGTTCAGTATTCTCCCATACCTGGATTACAGTGGATCCATCTTCCATTCAAATGATCATTGTCCTTTTCCTTCATCTGCATTTTACTTGCTGAGATAATACATATTTTCCCTTCCTTTCTTCCTCTCTTCCCTCCCCCCTTCCTCCCTCCCTCCCTTCCTTCCTTCCATTTTGAGATAGTGTCTCACTCTTGTCGCCCAGGCTGGAGTGCAATGGCATGATCTCGGCTCACTGCAGCCTCCCCCTCCCAGGTTCAAGCGATTCTCCTGCCTCAGCCTCCCAAAGTAGCTGGGATTACAGGTGCACACCACCATGCCTGGCTAATTTTTATATTTTTAGTAGAGACGGGGTTTCACCATATTGGTCAGGCTGGTCTCTAACTCCTGACCTTGTGATCCACCTGCCTCGGCCTCTCAAAGTGCTAGGATTACAGGCCTGAGCCACTGTGCCCAGCCTACTCATTTATTGAGACAGAGTCTCACTCTGTCACTGAGGCTGGAGTGCAGTGGCACAATCTTGGCTCACGATAACCTCTGCCTCCCAGGTTCAAGTGATTCTTGTGCCTCAGCCTCCCGAGTAGCTGAGATTACAGGCATGCACCATCACGCCCGGCCTATTTTTGTATTTTTAGTAGAGACGGGGTTTCAGTCTGTTGGCCAGGAGTTCTCTGTTGAACTCTTGGCCTTGTGATCTGCCCACCTCAGCTTCCCAAAGTGCTGGGATTACAGGCGTGAGTCACTGCACCCAGCCCCCTTCATTTAATTTTAAATTGTGGTTAAAAAAACACGTAACATGGCCAGGCACGGTGGCTCATGCCTGTAATCCCAGCACTTTGGGAGGCCGAGGCGGGCGGATCACGAGGTCAGGAGATCGAGACCATCCTGGCAAACACGGTGAAACCCCGTCTCTACTAAAAATACAAAAAAATTAGCCGGGCGTGGTGGCAGGCACCTGCAGTCCCAGCTACTTGGGAGACTGAGGCAAGAGAATGGCCTGAACCCGGGAGGCAGAGCTTGCAGTGAGAGGAGATCACACCGCTGCACTCCAGCCTGGGCGACAGAGCCAGACTCCATCTCAAAAAACAAAAACGTAACATACAATTTACCGTCTTAACCATTTTTAAGTGTATGGTAATGTTAACTGTATTTGCATTGTTGAGCAATAAACTTTAGCGTTGTGCATTGTGTGTCGGGTTTTGTCAAGCACGTGACAGCGCGTAGTAGGTGTGGAGTGTGGCTCATCAGCAAGCGCTCTGGCAGGTCGTGCTTTCGCCATCTTCATCCCTACTTACTGTGCTCCCGCTCCCTTGGGTCCCAGGATCCCACTCCTTCGATGAAACTCAGTCTTCCATCTCTGCCTGGTGCTTCTGCCCTGGTTTCTGCTCAACTCGGCGCCGTGTCTCTGTTCCCCAAAGTTCTGTTTCTGTTCTGTGCTGCCCCCTCCCCCTGACCCCGTTTTGTCTTTTTTAAGAGACAAGGTCTCGGCCGGGCATGGTGGCTCACACCTGTAATCCCAGCACTTGGGGAGGCTGAGGCGGGTGGATCACTGGAGGTCAGGAGTTCCAGACCAACCTGGCCAACAGAATGAGACTACTAAAAATACAAAAATTACCTGGGCGTGGTGACACGCGCCTGTAGTCCCAGATACTTGGAGGCTGAGGCACAAGAATTGCTTGAACCCGGGAGGCAGCAGTTGTGGTGAGGAGAGAACGCACCACTGCACTCTGGTGCAGAGCCTGGGCGACAGAGCGAGACTCTGTCTTAAAGAAAGAAATAAATAAAGACTCTTTCGAGGCCAGGCATGGTGGCTCATGCCTGTAATCCCAGCGCTTTGGGAGACCGAGGTGGGTGGATCACCTGAGGTCAGAAGTTCAAGACCAGCCTGGTCAACATGGTGAAACCCCGTCTCTACTAAATATACAAAAATTAGCCGGGCATGGTGGCAGGCACCTGTAATCCCAGCTAGTCAGGAGGCTGAGGCAGGAGAATCGCTTGAACCTGGGAGGCGGAGGTTGCAGTGAGCTGAGATCGTGCCATTGCACTCCAGCCTGGGCAACAAGAGTGAAACCTCATTCAAAAAAAAAAAAAAAAACTCTTTCTAGAGAGAGAAAGAGATGAGAGAGAGAGGGGAGGGGGGGGGGAGAGAGAGAGAGAGAGAGAGAGAGAGAGAGAGATCGAGATCTCCATCCCTGTCGCCCAGGCTGGGAGTGCGGAGGTGCTATCATGGCTTACTGCAGCCTCCAACTCTTGGTCTCAAGAGATCCTCCACCCCACCTTCCAAGTAGCTGGCACTACAGGTGCACACAGCTGACCATGCCTGGCTAATTTTAAAAGTTTTAGGTAAAAATGGGGTGTCCCTATGTTGCCCAGGCTGGAGTGCTGTGGCGTGATCATAGCTCATGGCAGCTTTGAACTCCTGGGCTCGAGCAACCCTCCCACCTCAGCTTCCACATAGCTGGGACTACAGGCCTGCCCACCACGCCCAGCTAATTTTTAAAAATTTTCTATAGAAGTGGAGTCTTGCTGTGTTGCTCAGGCTGGTCTCCAACTCCAGACCTCAAGCCGTCCTCCCACCTCTACTTTCCAAAGTGTTGGGATGACAGGCATGAGCCACAGCACCCGGCCTGTCTGTTCTGGACACACTTGGAGCACTTCTTGCTCTTCCACACCATCTCAATGACCAGGGTTGTCCAGATGGCTCCTAAAGGCTCCCAACAGGGCATATCATGTGAGGACTGCATTTCATCTGTTTGTAGGACAGTTGTATGTACCTTTTTCATACCTCAGACCCTGTCTAAATCTGAAGTGGTGGTATTTGCTTCCTCTCCCAGCCTTTCACCTCCTGTGCGTTCACTAAATTCACCAGTCACTAAGGCATGAAACTGACAGATTTTACTCTGAACGTCTTTTTCCTTCTGGGAGGTGCCAGGTCCTAGACAGCTGTCTCCATTTTTCTGTTCTTTGCATTCTCACTGGTCTCCCCTGGCCCCTCCTTCTGTACTTTAAGTATTAGCTTGCCTATTGCAGCAGTCTTCTCTTTGATCTTCCTGATTGCCATCTCCTTCCGTCATCGTTCAGTCTACCCATTCTCTTGAGACTAATCTTCCTAAAGCATGGATCTAAATAATTTAGGCCAGGCGCAGTGGCTCACACCTGTAATCCCAGCACTGTGGGAGGTGGAGGCAAGTGGATTACCTGAGGTCAGGAGTTCGAGACCACCCTGGCCAACCCGTCTCTACTAAATATAGAAAAATTAGCCAGGCGTGGTGGTGCACGCCTGTAATCCCAGCTACTCCAGAGGCTGAGGCAGGAGAATCACTTGAACCCAGGAGGTAGAGGCTGCAGTGAGCTGAGATCGCGCCACTATACTCCAGCCTGGGTGACAGAGCAAGACTGTCTCAAAATGAATAAATCAATCTATCATTTACCTGCTCGAAAACTTTCAGTGGCTCCCAACTATGGTCGGTTTAGATGCTTAGCTCATTAGAATGCCATCCAAGCTCTAGATCTGTGGCTTTCAAGCTGGGCTTTGAGACGCATCATGAGTTCAAAGGGGAGAGTGAGGGGAAGAAGCTGAATTGGGGATTTCTGGTTTTCTAGCCCGTTGTCAATCTTTGGGTTTTATTCCTTTTTCAGATTGTGCTTCCATTTAAAAAAAATGAGTTCCAGTTTAAAAATATATATATATATGCTGGACTGGGCATGGTGGCTTATGCCTGTAATCCCAGCACTTTGAGTGGTCGAGGTGGGCAGATCACTTGAGCCCAGGAGTTCGAGGTCAGCCTGGGCAACATAGGGAGACCCCATTTCTACAAAAAAATTTAAAAATTAGCCAGAAGTGGTGGCATGCACTTGTAGTCCCAGCTATTCAGGAGGCTGAGGTGGGAGTATTGCTTGAGCCCAGGAGGTCAAGGCTGCAGTGGGCTGTGATAGTGCCACTGCACTCCAGCCTGGGTGACAGGGTGAGACCCTTTCTCAAAAAAAAGAGAAAAAGCTAAATTAGCTGGGCATGGTGGCACGCACCTGTAGTCCCAGCTACTTGGGAATGTTGAGGTAAAAGAGGATTGCTTGAGCTCAGAGTTCTCAGGTTGCAGTGAGCTATGATTGTGCCACTGCACTCCAGCCTGGGCAAGAGTGATACCCTGATTCTGTAAAAAAAGAAAGAAAGAAAAGTGCTTGAAAACCATTGCAGTAAATGATCCATTCTAAACTATTTTTGGCCATGACTCCCACTGTTTACCCATCCCACGAAGTGTTCATTTCCTACTTCTATTAGAACATGTCACATTCATTCACAAAATATGTATTGATCATTAACTATTTGCCTGCCACTGTTAAGCACTGGGAATAAGACAGTGAACTGAACACGTTACCCTAATAATTGTACACTTTATTGCAGGAAAAGATGGACACTAAAATATATGTGTCAAGGCTGGGCGTGGTGGCTCATGCCTGTAACCCTAGCACTTTGGGAGGCCGAGGTCAGGAGTTCGAGACCAGCCTGGGTAACATGGCGAAACCCCGTCTCTACTAAAAATACAAAAATTAGCCAGAAATCACTTGAACATGGGAGGCTAAGGTTGCAGTGAGCCGAGATCGTGCCACTGTACTCCATCCTGGGCAACAGAGCAAGACACTGTCTCAAAAAGTAACAATAATAAACAAAATAAAATATATGTGTCAAATGGTGACAATTACTGTGAGGGGAAAGAAGTTCCTTGGGAGTGGGAAGTGATTACTTTTTATAAGGTGGTTGAGAAAGGACTCACTGATAAGATACTTAGAGAGCTGAAGGAGGTGGAGAGAGCGCCATGCTTACCTCCAAAGGAACAGCATTCCAGAGAGGAATATGCATGGCATGTTTAGAACAGCAGAAAAAGCCAATGAGGCTGGAGCGAAGTTCAGCAAAGGCAAAGGTGGAGAGAGTTGAGATCCAAGAGGGAGTAGGGAGTCATGTCACGCCTTGGTGAGGATCATAAGGATTGTCTTTTACTCTGGCAGGACATTTTGACCTCTGCTGTGGCAGAACCTCCAAGGCGAGGAGGCTGTGGGGAACCCAGGGGAGGTGTCTAGGGCAGCTCTGCCTTTTGCCCAGCCTGGGGAGTCCAGTGGCATCAGCCTAAGCCCCTCCCACCCTCCTCTGGGCAGATCGTGAAGAAGTCATGCTACCCACGCTGGAATGAGACGTTTGAATTTGAGCTGCAGGAGGGGGCCATGGAGGCGCTGTGCGTGGAGGCCTGGGACTGGGACCTTGTCAGCCGAAACGACTTCCTGGGCAAAGTGAGCACCACCGCCCCGCTCCCCCTCCTCCCCCGGCAGGCTGCACCTGCTGTCCCCCAGCACCTGGCTCCATTGCAGCCGTCCCATCCTCAGGGACCTCCCTCCGGCTTCCCCAAAGAGAGACACTCAGGAAGCCTGGGACTACCCCCCCACCTCCACCGTCTGCCAGAACCAGCAACTTCCCCCCACCACCACTGGCACTCAGGGACCCTTGGAAGGGGCCCCTCCCCACTAAGAACAGTAGTTGGCAAGGAGGAGACCCAGGTCTCCCAGCTCCAGGAAAACTGCCACTATGTCCCCAGGTGGTGATCGATGTCCAGAGACTGCGGGTGGCGCAGCAGGAGGAGGGCTGGTTCCGGCTGCAGCCCGACCAGTCCAAGAGCCGGCGGCATGACGAGTAAGTGCATGGAGCTGGGCAGCCGGCCTCAAGGGGTGGGGTGGGGGCTGACATTTGGGAATTGGCTACAGGCAGGCAGGGCAGGGCAGGGGGGCTGCTCAGGGGTGAGAGGTCAGGAGACACAGCTCCAGGGTCCCCTCAGCCCCTGCCCACCTAGCCAGCATCCTTCTCATCCCGGCTGGACTCCACCTCCCCTTTATTTATTATTTATTTATTTATTTATTTATTTTGAGATGGAGTCTCACTCTGTCCCCAGGCTGGAGTGCAATGGCGTGATCTCGACTCACTGCAGGCTCCGCCTCCCGGGTTCACGCCATTCTCCTGCCTCAGCCTCCCAAGTAGCTGGGACTACAGGCACCCGCCACCGCGCCTGGCTAATTTTTTGCATTTTTAGTAGAGACAGGGTTTCACCATGTTAGCCAGGATGGTCTCGATCTCCTGACCTTGTGATCCACCCGCCTCGGCCTCCCCAAGTACTGGGATTACAGGCATGAGCCACCGCACCCGGCCCCTCCCCTTTATTTTTCCCCACAGTTCTGCATTCAGCTCAGCTCTGTCTTCTGTCTTTTTTTTTTTTTTTTTTTTTTTTTGAGATGGAGTCTTGCTCTGTCACCCAGGCTGGAGTGCAGCGGCACAATCTTGGCTCACTGCAACCTCCACGTCCTGGATTCCAGTGATTCTCCTGCCTCAACCTCCTGATTAGCTGGGATTACAACTGTGTGCCACCATGCTCGGCTAATTTTTGTATTTTTAGTAGAGACAGGGTTTCACCATGTTGGCCAAGTTGGTCTCGAACACCTGACCTCAAGTGATCCACCTGTCTCAGCCTGCCAAAGTGCTAGGATTACAGCCATGGGCCACCGCACCCGGCCAGGTCTGTCTTCTTAGCTCACAGTTTGTACAGGTCTCCTGCTTTCTGCCTCTGGAAGTTTCTGAAACAAGTACTCAGACATTTTCCCTTTGAAAATTTCCCTGCAGACTTCAGACCAGGGTTCAAGTCTCCAAGGTCAGTGTCCCTGAGCCATAGCTCCAACTCCCTATGCCAGATTCTCCAGGAATAGGGTTGTGAGATAAGATAGGACACCGTTGGCCAGGAGAGGTGGCTCATGCCTGTAATCCCAGCTCTTTGGGAGGCCAAGGTGGGAGGATCACTTGGGGCAAGGAGTTTGAGACCAGCCTGGGCAAGAAAGTGAGACTCCGTCTCTACAAAGAAATAAAAATTAGGCCAGGCGCGGTGGCTCACGCCTGTAATCCCAGCACTTTGAGAGGTCGAGGTGGGCGGATCACCTGAGGTCAGGAGTTTGAGACCAGCCTGGCCAGATGGCGGGCGCCTGTAATCCCAGCTACTCGGGAGGCTGAGGCAGGCAGAATTGCTTGAACCCCGGAGGCAGAGGTTGTAGTGAGCCAAGATTGCGCCATTGCACTCTAGCCTGGGTGACAAAGCTAGACTCTGTCTCAAAAAAAAAAAAAAAAGAACACCCAGTTAAAACTTAATTTCAGATAAACAGTGAATACTTTTTTTTTTTTTTTTTTTTGAGCAGACTCTCACTCTGTCACCTAGGCTGGATGGAGTGCAGTGGCACGGTCTTGGCTCACTGCAACCTCCGCCTCCCAGGTTCAAGCAATTCTCATGCCTCAGCCTCCCGAGTAGCTGGGATTACAGGCATGCACCTGTACCACCAGTGCAGTGGTGATCATAGCTCACTGTAGCCTCCACCTCCTGGGTGCAAGCAGTCCTCCCACCTCAACGTTCCAGGTAGCTAGGACCACCTCACCTGGCTAATTTTTTGTAGTTTTAGTAGAGATGGGGTTTCACCGTGATGGCCGGGCTTGATGTTGAACTCCTGACCTGTGCCCGGCTGTGAATACTTTTTTAGTATAAGAATAACCGCTGGGCGTGGTGACTCACACCTGTAATCCCAACACTTTGGGAGTTTGAGGCGGGTGGATCACTTGAGGTCAAGAGTTCGAGACCAGCCTGGCCAACATGGTGAAACACCGTCTCTACTAAAAGTACAAAAAGTGGTGGTGGGCACCTGTAATCCAAGCTACTTGGGAGGCTGAAGCAGGATAATTGCTTGAACCCAGGAGACGAAGGTTGCAGTGAGCCGAGATCCCACCACTGCACTCCAGCCTCGGTGACAAGAGCGAAACTCCGTCTCAAGAAAACAGCCGGGTGCGGTGGCTCATGCCTGTAATCTCAGCACTTTGGGTGGCCGAGGCGGGTGGATCATGAGATCAGGAGTTCAAGACCAGCCTGGCCAACATGGTGAAATCCCGTCTCTACTAAAAATACAAAAATTTCCCGGATATGGTGGCGGGCACCTCTAATCTCAGCTACTTGGGAGGCTGAGGATGGAGAATTGCTTGAACCTGGGAGGTCGAGGTTGCAGTGAGCCGAGATCGTGCCACTGCACTCCAGCCTGGGTGACAGAGCAGGACTCCATCTCAGCAAAAAAAAAATAAAATAAAATAAAGAAGAAGAATGACCATGCACTATTTGAGACATACCTATACTAAAAATATTCAAATTTAGGCCGGTTATGGTGGTGCATGCCTGTAATCTCAGCACTTTGGGAGGCCAAGGCAGGAGGATCACTTGAGCCCAGGAGTTCAAGACCAGCCTGGGCAACATAGCAAGACCCCATCTCTAAAAAAAAATAGTTAATAAGTAAATAAAATATTCACATTTAACTGGGTGTCTTGGGTCGTTTTGCTAAATCTGGCAGCCTGTCTCGGAAGCCCTCTGGCTTGTTTGCTGTGGCCCACAGCCCTCAATGGCTCAGCTTTGTGTCCCTGTGGAAGGCCCCAGACCCCCATTCCCCCAGTTCCCATCCTTAACAGGGTAGGAGCAGGTGGACGGCTGTGTGTCCAGCACAAGGTGTTTCCATAGAACCAGCCAAGGCCCATCTTGCCATCTTATTTTTTATTTTTATTTTTTTTGAGACAGAGTCAGGCTGGAGTGCAGTGGTGCAAACCTGGCTCACTGCAACCTCTGCCTCCTGGGTTGAAGCGCTTCTCCTGCCTCAGTCTCCCGAGTAGCTGCGATTACAGGCACCTGCCACAATGCCTGGCTAATTTTTATATATATATTTTAATAGAGATGGGGTTTTGCCGTGTCAGCCAGGCTGGTCTTGAACTCGTGACCTCAAGTGATCTGCCTGCCTTGGCCTCCCAAAGTGCTGGGATTACAGGCATGAGCCACTGCGCCAGGCCCAGGGGCCCATCTTAACACTGCTCTGTGCATGAGGCTCGTGCTGAGCAGGGGCAGTGGGAGCCTTAGAGGCTCCCACTTGGTCCACACCCTCCTCTGTTATGAACTTCCCTATCAGAACAGGGAAGCTGGGAAGCTCAATCTAATGTGGCAAGTTGCTGAACTGGCTCGGGTCTCAGTTTCCCTATTAGGTTGTTATGAGGGTTGGGGATTTGCTTCTGCTGTAAAGTGTACCCATGATGGTGCCATTATCTGGGAGTTGATAGATTCAAGGCTGGCAGCTCCACATACCCAAGCTTGGAGGTGGCAGGGAGCCAGACCTCGAAGACAGAGGTGCCTTGAGTGCAGAGACAGGAAGGGCTTTCCAAAAACAGAAAATAAATAGCCCGGGCAGAGCCTGGGAGGCAGAGCTGTGCAGGGCACCCGGATGGAGGGCATGAGCAGAGAGATGGGAGGCTGGCCCCAAGGGAAAAAACTGGAGGCCATGGGAGCGGTGTGGTCCAGGGTGGCCTGAGTCCCTGGTGGAGAGGTCACAGGCTGCCCATTCCAGGGGCAACCTGGGCTCCTTGCAGCTGGAGGTTCGGCTGTGGGACGAGACGGTGCTGCCCTCCAGCTACTACCAGCCACTGGTGCACCTGCTGTGCCACGAGGTCAAGCTGGGCATGCAGGTGAGGGGGCATGGGCAGGGTGGGAGGGTCCAGTGGCAGTAGGCCTGTGCGCCTGTCCTTCTAAACCCATTCTGCAGAGCAGAAACCTGAGGTCTGGGGATGTGAGGAGCTGGCCAGTGTCCAGGGCCCCGTCCCCAGCCACCCCTTGGGAAAATGTCCTCTTTCCCTGGGATGCTCTGAGGTCCTCAGAGGGAAAGGTTCGGGATCCCCCGTGCCTCTCCCTGCAGGGCCCAGGGCAGCTGATCCCACTCATCGAGGAGACAAGCAGCACCGAGTGTCGCCAGGACGTGGCCACGAACCTGCTCAAGCTCTTCCTGGGGCAGGGGCTGGCCAAGGACTTCCTGGACCTGCTCTTCCAGCTGGAGCTGAGTCGCACCAGTGAGGCCTGGGAAGGAGCTGGGCCCAGAACACTGGGAGGTGTTTGGGGGTGGGTGGGCTCCTCCTGTGGGAGGCAGATGGGGTCAGACAGGAGGGAGGCAAGGAACAGAGCCAAGGGCAGAGGTGGGACAGTGGGCTGGGAGGTGGTGAGGAGGCCCTTTATTGAGGGGCCAGCTTAGATCCCCCAGCCCCAAGGTCCTCTGTCCTCCCCCTCCCCCAAAAGCTTTGTCCCAGCCCCCTACCCACTGGGACCTCTGTTTGTAGGTGAGACCAACACCCTGTTCCGGAGCAACTCTCTGGCCTCAAAGTCCATGGAGTCTTTTCTGAAGGTGAGGTTGCATGCTATATTGTCCTCATCTTGCAAATGACAACACTGAGCTTCAGAGAGAGTGACAGAGGGGGCTGGGACTTCGACTCCAGTGTTCTATCTCCATATTCAGAGCCCTTTAAGGTTAAGAACGTGGGCTGGGCATAGTGGCTCATGCCTGTAATTCCAGCACTTTGGGAGGCTGAGGCGGGCGGATCACTTAAGGTCAGGAGTTGGAGACCAGCCTGGCCAACATGGCGAAACCCCATCTCTACTAAAAATACAAAAATTAGCCTGGCATGGTGGTGGGCACCTGTAATCCCAGCTACTGGGGAGGCTGAGGCAGGAGACTCACTTGAACCAGGAGCCAGAGGTTGTAGTGAGCTCACGCCACTGCACTCTAGCCTGGGCCCCGTGCTAGACTCCGTGCCCCGCACCCCCCCCAAAAAGAATGTGTGTGTGATTAAAATTTAAGTTAGAGACAGTCTCACTATGTTGCCCAGGCTGGCCTCAAACTCCTGGCCTCAAGTGATCCTCCTGCCTTGGCCTCCCAAAGTGCTAGGATTACAAGGGCTAAGAATTCTAGTCATTCATTCACTCACTCATTCATTCATTCATGAATAAACAGTTTGCCCTGCATGTGTACCTGGCCCCCTCCTGGGCGGATAGGGCAGGCAAACGGTGCAAGGGCGGCTGCCGGGAGAAGGTGGGCAGCTGGAGTGGGACTGGGGGAGACAGGATCAGTGTGACCTGCGGTGGTCCCCAGGTGGCCGGGATGCAGTACCTGCACGGCGTCCTGGTCCCCATCATCAACAAGGTGTTTGAGGAGAAGAAGTACGTGGAGCTGGACCCCAGCAAAGTGGAAGTTAAGGATGTAGGGTGAGGCCGGGGGTAACTCCGGGGGGGTGCGGGGCGCAGCGGCAGCGGGTTGGGATCAGGCCCTGTCAGCATGTGTGTTTGTGCTTCTGCCCACCCGTGTATTGTCCCCTGTGTCCGTGTCCTGGCTGCTGTGAGAGCCAGTGTTCCTGTCGTGGCCCTGGCGCTGACCGCGACCTCCTCTGCCAACCCGCCCCTTTCCACGCAGGTGCTCCGGGCTGCACCGCCCGCAGACCGAGGCCGAGGTGCTGGAGCAGAGCGCGCAGACGCTGCGCGCCCACCTGGGGGCCCTGCTGAGCGCGCTCAGCCGCTCGGTTCACGCGTGCCCCGCCGTGGTGCGCGCCACCTTCCGCCAGCTCTTCCGGCGCGTGCGCGAGCGCTTCCCCGGCGCCCAGCACGAGGTGCGCCCTCCACCCGCTGGGCTAGGCTGGGCCGGGTTGGACTGGGCTGGGGCGAGGGGCGAAGAGCGGTGGGGAACCAGGGAGCGCTGGGGAGGACCAGGGAGGCTGTGTCCCGGCGAGGGTCAGGGACGGAGCCTAAGGGGAGGGGGCTGCCAGGAGCCCTGGTCTGGGGGACTCCAGCCCGCGCTCTTCCGCACTCCTCCAGAATGTACCGTTCATCGCCGTCACCAGCTTCCTGTGCCTGCGCTTCTTCCGCCATCGTGTCGTCCAAGCTCTTCCACCTGCGGGAGCGCCACGCGGACGCCCGCACCAGCCGCACCCCGCTCCTGTTGGCCAAGGTGCGGGCCTTGCGGCCTTGCGGGCGGGATGCACAGCTGGGTGTCCTACCGGGGCCCTGGCCTGGACTGCAGAGTGTTCCCTACCGGCTCCGGCGAGGCCACTGGCACGCCCACGTAGGCACTGCACTTCACAGTTTGCAAAGCCTTCCTGTGGCCACCTTGTCCGAGCTCCATCTCATGGATAAGGGAACAGGCCTGCGAGGGGTCGGGGGTTGCCAAGGCCGCCCATCCTGTCGGTGGTGAATCGCGGGACCTTCCAACCCGGGTCTGCTTACTCTCAGGCTGCACCTCTGTGCCCGGCACTGGGGTGGGGTATCCAGTGCAGCAGCGTCAGCTAAACCTACGGAGGAAGGCCCAAGTGGTCTCAGTTATCATAAGGCATCAAACTTCATGATCTTCTCCTCCCTGATCCCTAGTGGGGCTGGAGGGGGCCCGTGGGCATGGCCTCTGTCGCCTCTGCCTCCATCGCTACAGCTGAGTAGCAAAGACTTGGGGAGGGGGGGTGGGAGGGGGTGCAGTGGCTAGGCCCCTAACCTAGCAGAACCTGGTCCTTCCTGCTGTCACCTCCAGGCAGTCCAGAACGTGGGCAACATGGACACGCCGGCTTCCAGGGCCAAGGAGGCTTGGATGGAGCCGCTGCAGCCCACCGTGCGCCAGGGCGTGGCGCAGCTGAAGGACTTCATCACCAAGCTCGTGGACATCGAGGAGAAGGACGGTGAGCGCCGCCCTGCACAGACCCGCCCACAGCCTACTGCTGACGTTTGCTCCGCCCTTGAGCCCCACGGCCCCACCCACCGCTGTTTGTTCCTCTCGTGGCCCCACCCACCGCCTGCTGTTGACATTTGCCAGGCCCCCAGGCCATAGACCCACGCACCACTGTTTGTGCTTCCTGTGACCCTGCCCACTGCCTGCTGTTGACGTTTGCCCCACCCCTAGACCCATGGCCTCACCCCCCATCATCTGTGCCTGTTGACATTTGCTCCATCCTTGAGCTCCATGGCCCCGCCGCCACCTGCTACTGACGCGTGTCCCGCCTCCAAGCCCATGGCCCTGCCTTCCTCAGTCCACCTGTCACCCCGCTCACCACCAGCTGTTGATGTTTGCTCCGCCCTTGAGCCCCATGACTACGTCCACTGCCTGCTGTTCAGATTTGCTCAGCCCTTGAGCCCCACGGCCCCGCCCACTGCTCCGCCCCCCCCCCCCAGTCCCGCCCTCATTCCCTGGGCTCTCTCTTCCCCTCCCTCCCTGGCCTGGCAGAGCTGGACCTGCAGCGGACGCTGAGTTTGCAGGCGCCACCTGTGAAGGAGGGGCCACTCTTCATCCACAGGACCAAGGGCAAGGGCCCCCTCATGTCCTCCTCCTTCAAGAAGCTCTACTTCTCCCTCACTACCGAGGCCCTCAGCTTCGCGAAGACGCCCAGCTCCAAGGTGGGTAAGGAGGGAGGCCGGCAAGTGGGGCACCTTAGAGGCACCTGTCCCCTTCCTTGGAGCCCACTTGAGGTACCCCCGGGGTCAGAGAAGAAAGCCAGGTGTGTGGCATCTGTACTGCTTGTCAGAACCTAGGAGGGCCGGGCACGGTGGCTCACGCCTGTAATCCCAGGACTTTGGGAGGCCAAGGCGGGTAGATCACTTGAGGTTAGGAGTTTGAGACCAGCCTGGCCAACATGGAGAAACCCCGTCTCTACTAAAAATACAAAAAATCAGCCGGGTGTGGTGGTGGGTGCCTGTAGTCCCAGCTACTCGGGAGGCTGAGGCACGGGAATAGCTTGAACCCGGGAGGCAGAAGTTGCAGTGAGCCGAGATCGTGCCACTGCACTCCAACCTGGGCAACAGAGCAAGACTCCGTCTCAAAAAAGAAAATGAATATGGAGGAAGTTGATCCGACCTTACCAGGTTGTTGAGGATTAAATGAGATGATCTCCCTAAGGGTCCTGACCCAGGGCCTGGCAGGTAGTACTATTTAGGCAAATGGTATTATTAAAGATAGTACATCACCTGGGCTGCTAGATGAGTAGGAGGCTAGGGCAAACAGGGGAGGCTTCCTGGAAGAGGCAGGAATATAGAAGCACGGAATCTTGGCGTGGGAAGGGATCTCAAAGATCACCTTGTACAGCCCTCTCTGAGTCATGGGTCACCTCTCCTGCAAGCTCTCTTCTCCCAGGAAGGGCTGAGGACATACTTCCTCCATGGACCTGGTGACTGCTTGCTGTACACCTGCCCCCAGTCATGCAGGCTATGGGGATGATCTTCCAGGAGTACCCAGCCTAGCCCTGGGCAGGTGAGAGCGGGCTAGGAGTAGGTGAAGGAGCTCATCACCCACCCTGTTCTCAACCAGCTCAGGGGTCCCACCAGATGAGGGGCCCGCCCCTTCCGACCAAAGATCCCTCAGATGATGATAATTATTTTTTGAGACAGGGTCTTGCTCTGTCACCCAGGCTGTAGTGCAGTGGTGCGATCATAGCTGACTGCAGCCTCAAACTCCTGGGCTCAAGCAATCTTCCTGCCTCAGCCTCCCGAGTAGCTGGGACTACAGGCACGTGCCACCAAGCCCAGCTAATTTTCTTTAACTTTTTTTTTTTGCGGAGATGGGGCCTTGCTATGCTGCCCAGGCTGTTCTCAAACTCCTGGCCTCAGGCAATCCTCCTGCCCCAGCCTCCCAAAGCACTCAGATGATTATTATACATCTTCCTTGCCAGGGTTCAAAGATTTGACTACATGGGCATTATTTAATTCTGGTCCCATTTTTTTTTTTTTTTTTTTTTTTTTGAGATGGAGTTTCGCTTTTGTTGCCCAGGCCAGAGTGCAATGGTGCGATCTTGGCTCACCGCAACCTCCGCCTCCCGGGTTCAAGCGATTCTCCTGCCTCAGCCTCCCAAGTAGCTGGGATTACAGGCATGCACCACCATGCCCGGCTAATTTTGTATTTTTAGTAGACACGGAGTTTCTCCATGTTTGTCAGGCTGGTCTCGAACTCCCAACCTCAGGTGATCCGCCTTCCTCGGCCTCCCAAAATGCTGGGATTACATGTGTGAGCCACTGCGCCCGGTCAGGATATGACTATTAGAGCCTGGGACTACAAAAGCAAGTGGGAAAACTAATAAATGCAAAGTCACAAAGCCTTGGCCACGGCTGGATTGACTTTGTAGCCCAGGGAATGCTGGCTGTCCAGACACTACCCCAAAGCTCACACCTCCGAGGCCCTCTGGGAGTGCCCCCCAGGGAGGCCAGGTCCTCCTCTCCCAGTTGCTGGGCACTTGGTCACCATCAGTCTGTGCTCTGCCCTGGCTGAGGTCACTCTGGGTCTCCCACGCCTACCCCTGGTGCTGCAGAAGGGGAGACTGAGGCCCAGAGATGGGGAATGGAATGGCCCTGGCTAGGTCGCTGAGCCTCCTCCTCCCTGCCTGCCCCAGAAAAGCGCCCTCATCAAGTTAGCCAACATCCGGGCAGCGGAAAAGGTTGAGGAAAAGAGCTTTGGCAGCTTGCACGTCATGCAGGTCATCTACACGGACGACGCCGGCAGACCCCAGACTGCCTACCTGCAGTGCAAGGTGCAGGGAGGGGAGCGGGTGCTGTGGGAGTGGCCTGAACACTGTGGGAGTGGCTTGGGTGCTGTGGGAGTGGCCTGGGTACTGTGGGAGTGGCATGAGCCCTATGGGAGTGGCCTGGGTATTGTGGGAGTGGCCTGAGCTCTATGGGAGTGGCCTGGGTGCTGTGGGAGTGCCCTGGATGCTATGGGAATGCCCTGGGTGCTGTGGGAATGGCCTGGGTGCTATGGGAGTGGCCTGAGCTCTGTGGGAGTGGCCTGGGTGCTGTGGGAGGGGCCTGAGTGGACTGGATGAGAAAAGAGTTGATTGAGCCTCGCCCCGCTATCAGCTACATCAGGCACCGCAGGGTGTGTCTAATCTGGGAGGTGTCAGGGACAGGTGTGTGTGTGTTGTCCAGGGGCCTGAGCCCCCAGGAGGCCATGGCCCATGTCTTTCCCTGGGCATCCATGTGTAGGTCTGTGTGTGGGCCAGTGCACAGACAGGTGCATCCCCGTGATATGAAATTTGCACGTTGCACCCGTTTGTTGGAAACTATTTCCAGATAACTGAGATGGGGGCCAGGCACGCTGGTTCACGCGGATAATCCCAGCATTCTAGCCGGGGCAACAGAGCAAGACCCTTTCTCTAAAAAAGAAAGTCTGAGCTGGCACCTGTGTGGTTCTGTGTCTGTATCAATGCCTAATAATCAAACATTATGCTCTGTGTGGCTTTGGGTGCAGGTTCTCAAGTAACCTTCTCATCTGTTCCTTCATTAACTCATTCATTCATTTATTTTAAAAATACTTACTGAGCACCTCCTAGGTTCCAGGCATGATTCTAGGTGAGGGGATACAGTGGCAGATGAGGCAGAGTCCTGCCCTCATGGAACTGATATTCCAGGGAGAAGATGGGCCAATAAATACATGTTTCAAATGTCGGCTCATGCCTGTAGTCCCAGTACTTTGGGAGGCTGAGGTGGGAGGATCACTGGAGGCCAGGAGTTTGAGAACAGCCTGGCCAATGTAGCAAGACCCCATCTCTACAAAAAAAAAATTAGCCAGCCATGATGGCATGCACCTGTGATTCCAGCTACTTGGGAGGCTGAGGCAGGAAGATAGCCTGAACCCAGGAGTTGGAGGCTGCAGTGAACTATGATCACACCACTGCACTCCAGCCTGGGCTACGGAGTGAGTCCCATGAGTTGAAGGCTCTGATCCACAGGGGGTTGACCAGAGCTGGGTGAGGATGTGAGGCCAGGCTCAGCAGTCGCCCTGAGGCAGCTACCCTGTGACCTGAGGCCAATGCCTGCCAACTGTGATCTCAGTTTCCCCAAATGTAAAACAGCTGGAGAGGCTGGGCACGGTGGCTCACGCCTGTCATCCCAGCACTTTGGAAGTCCGAGGCGGGCAGATCACCTGAGGTCAGGAGTTCGAGGGCAGCCTGGCCAACAGGGTGAAACCCTGTCTCTACTAAAATGACAAAATTAGCTGGGCGTGGTGGCAGGCGTCTGTAATCCCAGCTACTCAAGAAGCTGAGGCAGGGAGAATTGCTTGAACCTGGGAGGCAGAGGTTGCAGTGAGCCGAGATGACGCCACTGCACTCTAGCCTGGGCGACAGAGCGAGACTCCGTCTCAAAAAAATAAAATAAAATAAATAACAGCCAGAGAGAGGCAGCCCTGTGCCCCATCCAGAGCAGAGAGGAATGTCAGGGGGTAGTGATTGGTGGTGAACAGTAGGGTCTGGCACAGGGAAAACACATCAGTGGCAGAGCCAGTTGTTATAGGGGTAGGGGGAGATACAAGGAAGGTCCCAGCCCAGGGCCTGGGAGTGGCCTGGGCACATGCTGAGGGTTCTCTCCTGCAGGACAGCCACAGTGTGGAAGACCCCGTGCCCCTTCTGGGGTGAGGAGTACCAAGTGCACCTGCCGCCCACCTTCCACGCTGTGGCTTTCTACGTCATGGATGAGGATGCCCTCAGGTGAGTGCCCCCCTCTCCAGCTGGGACCCAGACCTGGCCATCTGATTGCTCCCTGGCCCATTTCACCACCAGGACTCCTGGGTCATTTTTGGCATCCTCTTTGCAGCCTGGAGGGAGGCAGAGCCTGGGGGCCTGGGAGGGCGAAAGGCTTGAGCGTGTGGGTGTGCGCATGCGTGGCTCCATGGTGCATGCGCCACATACACACGTGTGTGTGCAGGCATGTGGGCACAAGTGTGCATGGACTACACGTGTGCGTGCAGGTGTGAGCTGTGAGATGGGCACCCAGAGAGTGTGAGCTTGGCATGTGTGGGCATGCGAGAAACCTGTCACATCCCCCTAGAGGGTCCAGAACCCACAGCCTACAGAAGGGCCACAGGTCCAGCTCTGTTGGGTTACTCTGGAAATGACAGCGGTGTCCACCACCCTGCTCCCCCCGGGGGGGCCCTGAACTTGGTGGGAGGTCCCAGAGGGCAGATGCTGAAGCCCTGCCCAGCTCTGCCTCCATCTCCCTCCTCTAGCCGGGACGTTATCGGAAAGGTCTGCCTTACAAGGGACACCATAGCCTCTCACCCTAAGGGTAAGTTCTCCCTTCCCTCCTGCACTGGTCTGCCCAGTCCCTGGCCTCCCTCCCACTTGGAGACCTCCCCTCTAGGCTCCGTCTGGTCTCCTGCTCAGGGAAAGCCATTTCTACTCTCCCCAGAAGCCGGGGCCACGTTCTGTACTCTTGGCCTCTGTTCTGCAGCATGTTCCCAAGCCTGGTTGTTACTGCCTCTTCCCTAGGGTGAAGAGGGGCTGCTATGGGTGGAATCTGAGGCCTCTGCTGGCAGAAGAAGGGGCCGCCTTACACTCTATTGCTGAAGCATAGGGACCCCTTCTCCAAATCAGGCCAGCTTCTTCTGTAACCCATGGGGTCGCCTCCATCTGGGCCCTAGTACTACTGTGTCCTAAGTCTGAAGGGTTGGCCTAGAGCCAGTCCAGGCTGGAGATCCCTTTCAATTATTTCTGGGATGCAGACATTGTTTTGTGTTATTGTTTTTACAATTTTTATATAGTTTAAAAAAAAAAAAAAAAAAGGCCGGGCACGGTGGCTCACACCTGTAATCCCAGCACTTTGGGAGGCCGAGACGGGTGGATCACGAGGTCAGGAGATCGAGACCATCCTGGCTAACACGGTGAAACCCCGTCTCTACTAAAAATACAAAAAAATTAGCTGGGCGTGGTGGCAGGCACCTGTAGTCCTAGCTACTTGGCAGGCTGAAGCAGGAGAATGGCGTGAACCCGGGAGGCAGAGCTTGCAGTAAGCCGAGATGGCGCCACTGCACTCCAGCCTCAGCAACGGAGCAAGACTCCACCTCAAAAATAAATAAATAAATGAATAAAAAATAAAAACAAAAAATAAAATAGAGGCCGGGTGCAGTGGCTCACACCTATAATCCCAGCACTTTGGGAGGCCGAGGCAGGTGGATCACCTGAGGTCAGGAGTTCAAGACCAGCCTGGCCAACATGGCAAAACTCTGTCTCTACTAAAAATACAAAAAATTAGCTGGACGTGGTGGTGGGCACCTGTAATCCCAGCTACTCAGGAGGCTGAGGCAGGAGAATCGCTTGAATCCAGGAGGCGGAGGTTGCAGTGAGTCAAGATCACGCCATTGCACTCCAACCTGGATGACAGAGCAAGACTCCATCTCCAAAAGAAAAACAAAGATGGAGGCCGTGCATGGTGGCTCACACCTGTAATCCCAGTGGCAATTCACTTGAGATTAGGAGTTCAAGACCAGCCTCGTCAACATGGTGAAACCCTGTCTCTACTAAAAATATAAAAATTACCTGGGCATGGTGGCACTCACCTGTAATCCCAGCTACTAGGGAGGCTGAGACAGGAAAATCTCTTGAACCTGGGAGGCAGAGGTTGCAGTGAGCCAAGATTGCACCATTGCACTCCAGCCTAGGTGACAGCAAGACTCTGTCTCAAAAAAAAAAAAAAATGGAGATGGGGGTCTCACTCTGTTGCCCAGGCTGGTCTTGAACTCCTGGCTTTGACAGATCCTTCCGCCTTGGCCTCCCCAAGGTGCTAGGATTACAGGTGTGAACCACCATGCTCTGCCCAGACATGATTTTGAGGGTTCAGCCCTGTGCCAGCCTCACTGTGTGTGACCTTGGGCAGCTCTTTGCCTTCTCTGGGCTTCTCTGAGGGTTCAAACCAGTTCTTGGATGCTATGGGCTCTGCCATCAGAGCCTTTGTGTCCCGCTTACTGGCTTCCCCCCACACACACCTGCTCCTGTCTGTGACGCTGGGCCAGGGATGGGGGCAGGGCGGAGGCAGGTTCTGCTGACTCATGGGGCTTCTTGGCCCCTGCCAGGCCAAAGGGCTTTCCCACCTGCAGCCTTAGCCAGCGTCTCTGGGGTCTAGTGGCCCCAGTGAGGCTATTCCTCCGGGTGCCTTGTAGCTGCCCCATCCAGGCCTCAGACCCTCCTCCCAGCAGCCCTAGGGGAGGGCCACTCTCTTCCTGTTTTAAGATGGGGAATCTGGCTGGGTACAGCGGCCCACACTTATAATCCCAGCACCTTAGGAGGCTGAGGTGGGAGGATGGCTTGAGGTCAGGAGTTTGAGACCAGCCTGAGCAACATAGCAAGACTCCATCTTTTTTTTTTTTTTTTGAGATGGGGTCTTGCTCTGTCACCCAGTCTGGAGTGCAATGGTGCAATCTTGTAGCTTCTCCATCTGGGCCTCAGACCCTCCTCCCAGCAGCCCTAGGGGAGGGCCACTCTCTTCCCGTTTTAAGATGGGGAATCTGGCTGGGTACAGCGGCCCACGCTTATAATCCTAGCACCTTGGGAGGCTGAGGTGGGAGGATTGCTTGAGGTCAGGAGTTTGAGACCAGCCTGAGCAACATAGCAAGACTCCATCTTTTTTTTTTTTTTGAGATGGGGTCTTGCTCTGTCACCCAGTCTGGAGTGCAATGGCGCGATCTGAGTTCAAGCAATTCTCCTGCCTCAGCCTCCTGAGGAGCTGGGATTACAGGCATGCACCACCACACCTGGCTCACAGGGTGAGACCCTGTCTCTAAAAACGACGACGACAAAAATGACACAATAGTGAGGGCACAGGCCCCAGGTCACTGACTTAGATTCTAATCCCAGCTCTTCCAACTGCTGTTTCTTCACCTGCTGAGCCTCAGTTTCCCCATCTGTCATTGGGGATACCAGCCCCTGCTTCACGGGTGCCTAGGGGATTCCCAGGAGATTATGGAGGTGCCTCAAGGTGCCTGGTGGGGCTGAGGGTGGAGGGTATGGGGGTTCAGGGCCGGGTCCCTGGCTGAGCTGACCCCACAGGTTTCAGCGGGTGGGCCCACCTGACGGAGGTTGACCCCGATGAGGAGGTGCAGGGCGAGATCCACCTGCGGCTGGAAGTGCGGCCAGGGGCCCGGGCCTGCCGGCTACGCTGCTCTGTGCTGGAGGCCAGGTGAGACTCAGGGGCCTGGGGGCGGGCAGTGGGTCCCCTGCAACTAGAGAAACCCAATGAGGAAGCTGAGCACCCCCTCGCCCCACCTCTACCTCCTGGTCCCAGAGCTGGCCACCTCCCATCAAAGCCTGCTCTCAAGAGAGGGTCTCGCCAGGCACGGTGTCTCACACCTGTAATCCCAGCACTTTGGGAGGCCGAGGCAGGTGGTTCACCTGAGGCCAGGAGTTCAAGACCAGCCTGACCACCATGGTGAGACCCTGTCTCTACTAAAAATACAACAATTAGCCGGGCATGGTGGCAGGCGCCTGTAATCTCAGCTACTCAGGAGGCTGAGGCAGGAGTCTTGAACCCAGGAGGCAGAGGTTGCAGTGAGCCGAGATGGCGCCACTGCACTCCAGCCTGGGTGACAAGCGAGACTGCATCTCAAAAAAAAAAAAAAAGAAAGAAAAAAGAGAGGGTCTGGGGAGGTTTTCTGGACTTGAAGATGCTTCTTGGGTGATTTCCACTCAAGGGGATATGTCCCTTAAGGGACAGTCTAATGTTCTCATGGAGGAACTGGAGCCATCACAGAGGAGTGGAGTAGGGGGTACGGGTGAGGAGACCCCGAACTCTGATCACACAGCCTCAGTCCCCCAGTGCTAAGGCCGGCTTCCCTATGTTTAACGCCAGTGTGAACTTGGCCTGGTGGGAGTGTGTGTAAGTGGGTCCCTCGTGGGGCTGGGGGGGTGAAAAGAGTTGCTGAAAATCTCCCGATGGGCAAATTGAGGGTTCCCCCAAGGAGGGACAGTGGTTTGGATGGTTCCATGGGCCTGAGTCACCTGTGACAGGGCCACCCCCAAACCCCCAGGGTATTTTTAGCTGCAGGCTGCACTCCCGTCTGGGCCTGGGTCTGAGTCACACTCTGTCCGTGAGAAGCGTCTTCCCTTCCGGCTCCAAACCCACCTCCCCAAGTCGCTCCCTGCCTGTGAGGCAGGAGGGTGGCCCCCAGCCAGGCAGCTCTATGGAGCCAGTGTTCCCCCCACCCTTGAGGGGTCAGCCTGTCTAAGAGGAAGACTTCCCTTGGGCAGAGGGGTGTGGGTCAGATGATGCCCATGTTGCTCACTCTGGCTTCCCGGGAGTTATTTTCTGTCCTGGGAAAATAGAAATGGATGGAAAATGTCTGGGCTTGGGCCGAGCCTCAGCCACGCCCCCACACTCGCTCACTCTCTGGCCTCTGCCATTCATTCCCCCCCACCCCACCCCAACTCACCCGCTTCCTCCATCCTTATCCTTTCCGGGCACCAGGCTGTCTGGGGGACAGGCATGCACACGTGTGCACCCACTCACACACGTGGCCGGGCTCTGGGACCTCGGGGCCACTTCTCCCAGGCACCCATCGTCACCCACGGAGATGGGAGGCATGGAAGCATGTCTCCCTGGCCCTCCCCTCTCTCCAGGAATCTCCCCTCTCCCATCCTCTGGGGCCACAGTGGTTGGCCTTCTAGTGAGTCCTAGCAGGGGAGAGGAATGTCCAGGCCTCTCTCAGAGTGAGGGGACTTGTCCCCCGTTGTCCTCGGCAATGAGACTCCTGCTGCAATTCCAAGTCAGCCTAAGAAGGTCCATTTGCTGCAGAGGAAGAAAGAACATTTCCTCCTTATTTTTTCTGGGGAGATTCTCAATATTTCAGTAAAACCTTGGGGTTTTTTTGTTTTTTGTTTTTGAGACAATCTAGCTCCATCATCCAGGCTGGAGTGCAGTGGCCCGATCTCAGCTCGCTGCAACCTCCACCTTCTGGGTTCAAGCAATTCTCCTGCCTCAGCCTCCCTAGTAGCTGGGATTACAGGTGTGCACCACCACGCCCGGCTAATTTTTTGTATTTTTAGTAGAGACGGGACTTCGCTATGTTGGCTAGGCTGGTCTCAAACTCCTGACCTCAGGTGATCTGCCTGCCTCGGCCTCCCAAAGTACTGGGATTACAGGCGTGAGCCACTGCACCCGGGCTGGTTTTTTTTTTTTGGTGGTTTTTTTTTTTTTTTTTTTTTTTTGAGGCAGTCTGGCTCTGTCGCCCAGGCTGGAGTGCAGGGGCGTTTTCTTGGCTCACTGCAACCTCTGCCTCCCCAGGTTCAAGCAATTCTCCTGCCTCAGCCTCCTTCCCAAAGTGCTGGGATTATAGGAATGAGCCGCTGCACCCAGCCTCAATGTTGGGGTTTTATTAGACAGTCTTGAGGGGGAAGAAAGGCAGGTATGAGAGGCTTAAAATATCGAAGATGAGTGGGCTTTGGTGTTCTTCCACAAAGAGTTCTAAGTAGGGGATACTGGCAGGGTGCAGTGGCTCACTCCAGTAATCCCAGTGCTTTGGGAAGCAGAGGTGGGAGGATCTCTTGAGGCCCGGATTTCGAGACCAGCCTGGGCAACAGCAAGATCCTGTCTCTACAAAAAAATTTAAAAATTAGCCAGGTGTGGTGGGGCACACCTATAGTGCCAGCTACTTGGGAGGCTGACGTGGGAGGATCGCTTGAGCCCAGGAGGTGGAGGCTGCAGTGAGCTATGATTGCATCACTGTACTCCAGCCTGAGCAACAGAGCAAGACCCTGTTTAAAAAAAAAAAGAAAAGAATAAAAGGGCCAGGCGCGGTGGCTCACGCCTGTAATCCCAGCACTTTGGGAGGCCAAGGCAGGCGGATCACCTGAGGTCAGGAGTTCGAGGGCAGCCTGGCCAACCTGGTGAAACCCCGTCTCT
Organism: Pan paniscus; assembly: GCF_029289425.2. NCBI lineage: Eukaryota > Metazoa > Chordata > Mammalia > Primates > Hominidae > Pan > Pan paniscus. The sequence continues at coordinate 88,991,894 of NC_073255.2, forward strand.
ACTAAAAATACGAAAATTAGCTGGGCGTGGTGGCAGGCACCTGTAATCCCAGCTACTCAGGAGGCTGAGGCAGGAGAATTACTTGAACCCGGGAGGCGGAGGTTGCAGTGAGCTAAGATTGCACCATTACACTCCAGCCTGGGCGACAGAGCGAGACTCCGTCTCAAAAAAAAAAAAAGCTAGGGGTACCGTGACTAGACTAGGGCTGTGTAAAGACCCATCTATGGAGAAAGGGCAGGGCCGCCCATCAGGGCTGCACCTCACTCCTCCACCAAGTAGAGCGACATTACTGGGGCAGACCTTCCAGAAACACACTCTCTCCCTAAACCTGAGCCCAGTAGCGATTCACTTTTCCATTTTCCTGATGAGGAAACCGAGGCTCAGGGTAGCCCTGGGAATGGAGGGCTGGGAACATTGCCCCGGCGGTTCCCTGGCAGCACTCACACCACCCCCCTGCCACCCCCAGAGCAAGGTGCAGCCACTGGCCTGCAGCTGCCTGGTGGGAAGGACCCATGGCCTCTACCTTGGGGGGTTCTTGGCCACATGGGCGATCCTGGGGAGATGGCTATGGGAGCAGGGCCCAGAAAGGGCAGAGGCGCACTGTCCACAGTCAGCTTGCCAGGGACGGAATGTGCCCAGGCCTTTTGGCCCGCTGTGGTTACATAATGGTGGTGACAAGTGGGGGAGGGGGGGCTCAGGGACAAGTCGATGATCCAATCTTCCTCCACCCCCACCAGGGATCTGGCCCCAAAGGACCGCAATGGCGCATCTGACCCCTTCGTCCGAGTGCGCTACAAGGGCCGGACACAGGAGACCTCGGTGAGGAGGCCAGAGGGCAGGGAAGGGGCAGGGGGCTCGGGGGACGTGCCAGCCACGCCCCCGTTGCTCACCTCACCACCTGCTCCCCGTCCCCTGGTGGGACAGATTGGGGGCCACAGTCTTACAGAGGAGGCCCAGGGAAAGGGGCGACCTCTCTGAGGGGACATAATAGGTCCCAGGACCTCTGGGGCCAACTTCGCTCACTCCTGGCTATGCTTGGGGGTAAGGAGGGGATTGAGACAGCCGGAGTGGGGTTTATTTGGGAACACCCATGCTGCCCTCCCCACCCCCAGGAAACGTCCAGAGTCGAGGGCCCAGTCCTGGGCACGAAGACACCAAGGTCTGCTTTCTCAGTATAGTTGCTACTGTTTTTGTTTTGTGTTTTGTGGTGTTTTTTTTTTTTTTTGAGGCCAAGTCCCACCCTGTCACCCAGGCTGGAGTGCAGTGGCTGGATCTCAGCTCACTGCAGGCTCTGCCTTCCCAGTTCGAGAGATTCTCCTGCCTCAGCCACACGAGTAGCTAAGATTACAGGCAGACACCACCACACCAGGCTAATTTCTTGTATTTTTAGTAGAGATGGGGTTTCACCACGTTGGCCAGGCTGGTCTCGAACTCCTGGCCTCAAGTGATCCTCCCGCCTCGGCTTCCCAAAGTGCTGGGATTACAGGCATGAGCCACCACGCCCAGCCCTGTGTTTTTTGTTTGTTTTGCTTTGTTTTTTAATATTTTATTTCCATAGGTTATTGGGGAACAGGTGGTGTTTGGTTACATAAGTTCTTAGTGGTGATTTATGAGATTTTGGTTCACCCATCACCCGAGCAGTATACACTGCACCCAATTTGTAGTCTTTTATCCCTCACCCCCTTCCCAACCTTCCCCCCCGAGTCCCCAAAGTCCACTGTGTCATTGTTATGCCTTTGCGTCCTCATAGCTTAGCTCCCACATATGAGTGAGAACATAACGATGTTTGGTTTTCCATTCCTGAGTTACTACACTTAGAATAATAATCTCCAATCCAATCCAGGTTGCTGTGAATGCCATTAATTCATTCCTTTTTTATGGCTGAGTAGTATTCCATCGTATATATATACCACAGTTTCTTTATCCACTTGTTGATTGATGGACATTTGGGCTGGTTTCACATTTTTGCAATTGCGAATTGTGCTGCTATAAACATGCGTCTGCAAGTATCTTGGCCAGGCGCAGTGGCTCACACCTGTAATCCCAGCACTGTGGGAGGCCAAGGCTGGCAGATTGCTTGAGGCCAGGAGTTTGAGACCAGCCTGGCCAACATGGTGAAACCCCGTCTCTACTAAAAATACAAAAATTAGCCGGGCGTAGCGGCAGGCCCCTCAAATCCCAGCTACTTGGGAGGCTGAGGCAGGAGAATCACTTGAACCCAGAAGGCGGAGGTTGCAGTGAGCTGAGATCGTGCCACTGCACTCCAGCCTGGGCGACAGAGCAAGACTGTTTCAAAAACAAAACAAAACAAACAAAACAAAAACATATGTGTGCAAGTATCTTTTTTGTATAATGACTTCTCCTCTGGGTAGATACCCAGTAGTGGGATTGCTGAATCAAATGGTAGTTCTACTTTTAGTTAGTTAAGGAATCTCCGCTGTTTTCCATAGTGGTTGTACTAGTTCACATTCCCACCAGCAGTGTAGAGGTATTCCCTGTTCACCACATCCTCATAGTCAGTACTGTTTTGCTGTGTGGCCTCGGATACATCTTTTCCCCACCCTGGGCCTCAGTTCTCCCCATCTGAGAAATGGGTGGGAGCTTGGACAGGACATTTTAACCTCTGCTGTGGCAGAACCTCCAAGGCGAGGAGGCTGTGGGGAACCCAGGGGAGGTGTCTAGGGCAGCTCTGCCTTTTGCCCAGCCTGGGGAGTCCAGTGGCATCAGCCTAAGCCCCTCCCACCCTCCTCTGGGCAGATCGTGAAGAAGTCATGCTACCCACGCTGGAATGAGACGTTTGAATTTGAGCTGCAGGAGGGGGCCATGGAGGCGCTGTGCGTGGAGGCCTGGGACTGGGACCTTGTCAGCCGAAACGACTTCCTGGGCAAAGTGAGCACCACCGCCCCGCTCCCCCTCCTCCCCCGGCAGGCTGCACCTGCTGTCCCCCAGCACCTGGCTCCATTGCAGCCGTCCCATCCTCAGGGACCTCCCTCCGGCTTCCCCAAAGAGAGACACTCAGGAAGCCTGGGACTACCCCCCCACCTCCACCGTCTGCCAGAACCAGCAACTTCCCCCCACCACCACTGGCACTCAGGGACCCTTGGAAGGGGCCCCTCCCCACTAAGAACAGTAGTTGGCAAGGAGGAGACCCAGGTCTCCCAGCTCCAGGAAAACTGCCACTATGTCCCCAGGTGGTGATCGATGTCCAGAGACTGCGGGTGGCGCAGCAGGAGGAGGGCTGGTTCCGGCTGCAGCCCGACCAGTCCAAGAGCCGGCGGCATGACGAGTAAGTGCATGGAGCTGGGCAGCCGGCCTCAAGGGGTGGGGTGGGGGCTGACATTTGGGAATTGGCTACAGGCAGGCAGGGCAGGGCAGGGGGGCTGCTCAGGGGTGAGAGGTCAGGAGACACAGCTCCAGGGTCCCCTCAGCCCCTGCCCACCTAGCCAGCATCCTTCTCATCCCGGCTGGGCTCCACCTCCCCTTTATTTATTATTTATTTATTTATTTATTTTGAGATGGAGTCTCACTCTGTCCCCAGGCTGGAGTGCAATGGTGTGATCTCGACTCACTGCAGGCTCCGCCTCCCGGGTTCACGCCATTCTCCTGCCTCAGCCTCCCAAGTAGCTGGGACTACAGGCACCCGCCACCGTGCCTGGCTAATTTTTTGCATTTTTAGTAGAGACAGGGTTTCACCATGTTAGCCAGGATGGTCTCGATCTCCTGACCTTGTGATCCACCCGCCTCGGCCTCCCCAAGTACTGGGATTACAGGCATGAGCCACCGCGCCCGGCCCCTCCCCTTTATTTTTCCCCACAGTTCTGCATTCAGCTCAGCTCTGTCTTCTGTCTTTTTTTTTTGAGATGGAGTCTTGCTCTGTCACCCAGGCTGGAGTGCAGCGGCACAATCTTGGCTCACTGCAACCTCCACGTCCTGGGTTCCAGTGATTCTCCTGCCTCAACCTCCTGATTAGCTGGGATTACAACTGTGTGCCACCATGCTCGGCTAATTTTTGTATTTTTAGTAGAGACAGGGTTTCACCATGTTGGCCAAGTTGGTCTCGAACACCTGACCTCAAGTGATCCACCCGCCTCAGCCTGCCAAAGTGCTAGGATTACAGCCATGGGCCACCGCATCCGGCCAGGTCTGTCTTCTTAGCTCACAGGTTGTACAGGTCTCCTGCTTTCTGCCTCTGGAAGTTTCTGAAACAAGTACTCAGACATTTTCCCTTTGAAAATTTCCCTGCAGACCTCAGACCAGGGTTCAGTCTCCAAGGTCAGTGTCCCTGAGCCATAGCTCCAACTCCCTATGCCAGATTCTCCAGGAATAGGGTTGTGAGATAAGATAGGACACCGTTGGCCAGGAGCGGTGGCTCATGCCTGTAATCCCAGCTCTTTGGGAGGCCAAGGTGGGAGGATCACTTGGGGCAAGGAGTTTGAGACCAGCCTGGGCAAGAAAGTGAGACTCCGTCTCTACAAAGAAATAAAAATTAGGCCAGGCGCGGTGGCTCACGCCTGTAATCTCAGCACTTTGGGAGGTCGAGGTGGGCGGATCACCTGAGGTCAGGAGTTTGAGACCAGCCTGGCCAGATGGCGGGCGCCTGTAATCCCAGCTACTCGGGAGGCTGAGGCAGGCAGAATTGCTTGAACCCCGGAGGCAGAGGTTGTAGTGAGCCAAGATTGCGCCATTGCACTCTAGCCTGGGTGACAAAGCTAGACTCTGTCTCAAAAAAAAAAAGAACACCCAGTTAAAACTTAATTTCAGATAAACAGTGAATTTTTTTTTTTTTTTTTTTTTTTTTTTTTTGAGCAGAATCTCACTGTGTCACCTAGGCTGGATGGAGTGCAGTGGCACGGTCTTGGCTCACTGCAACCTCCGCCTCCCAGGTTCAAGCAATTCTCATGCCTCAGCCTCCCGAGTAGCTGGGATTACAGGCATGCACCTGTACCACCAGTGCAGTGGTGATCATAGCTCACTGTAGCCTCCATCTCCTGGGTGCAAGCAATCCTCCCACCTCAACGTTCCAGGTAGCTAGGACCACCTCACCTGGCTAATTTTTTGTAGTTTTAGTAGAGATGGGGTTTCACCGTGATGGCCGGGCTTGATGTTGAACTCCTGACCTGTGCCCGGCTGTGAATACTTTTTTAGTATAAGAATAACCGCTGGGCATGGTGACTCACACCTGTAATCCCAACACTTTGGGAGTTTGAGGCAGGTGGATCACTTGAGGTCAAGAGTTCGAGACCAGCCTGACCAACATGGAGAAACCCCATCTCTACTGAAAATACAAAATTAGCCGGCGTGGTGGGGCATGCCTGTAATCCCAGCTACTTGGGGGGCGGAGGCAGAAGAATCGCTTGAACCTGAGAGGCGGAGGTTGCAGTGAGCCGAGATCGTGCCATTGCACTCCACCCTGGGTGATAAGAGCGAAACTCTGTCTCAAAAAAAAAAAAAAAAAAAAGTATTCTTACACTAGGGCTCTTTAGTGAACAAGTATACAGTTTTTAATCATCATAGAATCTCAGACTAACCCAACAAAACCAAAATTCTAAAGGAAATTAATATATACCATGAAATTGTGAAGACTGTGATAAAAATTCATCTGTAAGAATTATGGGGCTGAATAAGCAGAAATTAATAAACCTATAGAAGTTCATCATTTGATGCTGTGTTTGCTTTTTGGAAAAGCAAACAATTACAATGAATAATTAAAATATTTGTAAATTCTTAAAAATAATTCTCACTCAATATGTTTTATTGTAAATTTCTGCCAGATCTACTCTATCAGTATAACTCTATTAGTAACTTTCTAGAAAATACAAATAAACCTAGAGATTTTGTTTCAATGGAATATGCAATGTAACATATTACGTGACTCAAGGCTGAACATCATCCTGTCAGAAACTATTTATTCCAAAATAGGATTAAGGATAGAATACAGACATAAGGATAGAAAGCAGACACACATAAACATATGTGTGTTTGTGCATGTATATACACATACAAATATATGATATATATCAAATATCAATATATAAGCAAGAAAACTAAATTAGAGGCAGAACATGTAGAGTCTCCACTAGCTTTGCCAAAATCCAGTTTCAGAGGGCAACTCAATACTGGTCACCCAGCAGAGGTTTCAGTGATGTCAAATCATGACTGCTTCCTCTATTTTCTAAGCATATAAATATTGTCAGTATTATCACAACCACTTACCACTGAATTCAGTGCTTTGTGTCAGGAACAAAAAGGTTGTATCTGGTACAATGCGACATGGTATACCCGTGGCAGGTGGGCTGCTCTTTCCCGAAGTATTCAATCAGCAAATATCAATTCCCAGAAGATTATAAGGTAAAGCAAATAATAATAGGGGCATAATTTTTTGGCAATTGAACAAATGAGGAGACAATTAAAATTGCAGCAGCCTTCTTTGTAGAATTTAACAAAGGAATTTTAAAATTTATATGAAAACACAAAAAAACCTAATATAGTTAAAGCAATTTTTTCAAGAAAAGAACAAAGTAGAGAAGGTCTTACTATACATGATTTCAAGACATATTCTAAAAGTACAGTAATCAAGACTATGGACCTTGAGCAAAGTAACATATAGATCAATGGAACAATGCCTTCTAGGCAATCTAAGAAATGTGGTATCAACTGGATACCCATATGGAAAAATAAATGAGTGGCAACTCTTATCATACATTGCACATAAAAATATACCCAAAGTGAATCATAGACGTAAATATAAAATCAAAAGCTATAATATTCCTGGAGGAAAAAAATAAGAGAAAATCTTTGCAACCTCCTGGTGATCAAAGTTTTCTTACATAGGAAACAACAGCAATGAACCATAAATTAAAAAAAAAATACAAATTGGACTTATTTAAAATTTAAAACATATTATTCTAAAGATAGAGTGGAGGAATGAAATGGCAAGCTATAACCTAAGAGAAAATATTCAAAACACATAAATTAGAAAAAGATATAAGAATGTTTACAACTCTCAAGGTCCCAGGATTAGTGTAGTTCCTGCCACAATGGCAGCCTTTGCTATGAAACCATACGTGCCCACGCTGGGATCTGAACCAGTGACGGTGAGTTCATCCATCCACATCTCCAAAGCCAGGAGATAATGTCCAGTTCTTACCTGTCTTTTTAATGATGGATTTTCCAGTGAGTCTATAAGTTCAATCAATTAGTGGTCCTAGTAGGAGTAATGGAAATGAGATCATGTTTACTTGCAGGTGGCTCACCACGGCCATAGTCAGTTACACCAGCTCATAAAGATAAAAGTGGAGCTCCACCAGTTAGAAGTATATATAAAATGACATTTTTAGACCAGGGCTTGGATCAACACTTTTAGTTTCAAGAAGAGAGTCAAACATTTTCTTAATGCAGAGTCCTCTTGTTGGAGTTAAGACAACTACTCCTGCAACTGGACAAAGTATGTTTAGTCTAGCACATATCAGTCAGCCATGAAAGACAGCATTATCTCCCGCCCACTTGGATCCTTTTATACTCAAGGAGATCCTCTGACTTCAGAAGATCACCTCAATGACACTTGGGTGATTGTGTTTGGGTTTCCTCAAGCACCTGCTTTTTACATATTATAATTTGCATGCTATGGGAATATCTTAAAATACGTTATGTCTAACACACAGGAAATTGCATATTTGTTATTAATCTAAACTGTAGGCCTAGAAAGCCTTAAGCAAAGACAGGAGAATTTTTAGAGAATTCATCATGATTGGTGCACAACCATGTTTTGATGCAAGTGTTACAGAAAACAGTGACAGATGTGCTTTATCATCTCCATCTTCAGCCTTTACATCACCAATCAAAACCTTAGATAAACCAAAACAACCTGGAAATACTTCTAGAATTTCTACCCTGAGACCTCTTGCTACAGCATACAGAGCTTCTATCATTTCTAACAGAGAAACACCTAAAAACAATGAAAGTCTTTTATCCAAAGCAATATGTGTTGGCTGCTAGCATAAGACATAAGAACTCCACGACCAAAGAGAAGGTTGCTACGCTAATAACAGAGTTAGCAGAGTACTGCTCATTTCCATCACTTAGTTATATAACCACTACTGCAGTATTGAATAGCTATTACATACTTCTTTTAGAAAGAAGGCTTTTTCTTTAAGGACATAGCCTGTTGTCACTTTAAAGGATGCTTGGAATACACTTTAAAGGATGCTTGGAATACATTTTAAAGAAAACTAAAAATCCCTGTAAATAGGTTTTGTGCTGTCTGTGATCATGCATGCTTATTTAAGCACAAAAAACACAGCATGATTACTGTAATTAAATAATTGAATTTGTGGTAAGGCTTCGTAGTCTTCATGAGAAGGTAGGTGAATTTCATAAATTACAGCTGCTTCTACACAAAGATTATTATTAGCAATTTGAATTATGGTCTTTTAATTTAGATAGTATTTCACATTTTAATTATCTTTGTTTATATATGTCCTTTCATGGATTGTCATCTTGGTGTATTATAAAACCAATACATTATTTTTAAAAACTTACTACTAAAGTTTCTTGATAAAAACAAACGGTCACATTGTCAATGGTAAAATGCTTACAACTCAATAATAGAACAATAAATAATTCAGCATTTTTTTAAATGAGCAAAAGAGTTTAATAGTTATCTTGAAAGAGAAAGTACACAGATGACCTATAGAAATGGTATAAAACATGACTAGTGTTTGGGGATGCAAATTCATCACAACCCATGCAGAAGAATGGGCAAAATAACAATTAAAAAAATTAGAACAGAAGCAGAAAAGATGTGGGGCAACTGGGACTTTCCTGCATAGCCGGTGGGAATATAAAATGGTATAATCACTTTGGAAAAGAGTTGGAAAGTTTATTGTAAACTTAAATATATACTTATCAGACACTTGAGATATTCCTTTCCTAGGTATTTACCGGGGAGAAACCAAAATGTGTGACTGCACAAAGACCAGGTCACAAATATTCATAACGACTTGATTTGAAATAGACAAAAACTCTAAACAACTCAAATGTCCAGCACATGATGAGTTACCATATTGTGATATATCCATTTAATAACACACTACTTAGCAATGGAAACAAACTATTAATTCATGCTATAACATGGTTGGATCTCAAAATGATTATGCTAAGTGGACAAAGCCAGGCCAAAAATCAAAAGCAAAAAGGGGGAAAATAAACACATCTTATAAATCCATTCATATAAGATTCTAGGGAATCAATATCTTAGTCCATTTACACTGCTATAACAAAATACCATAAACTAGGTGGCTTATAAACAATAGAAATTTATTTCTCACAGCTCTACAGGCTGGATGTCCAAGATCAAGTTTCCAGCAGATTCAATGTCTGGTGAGCTGTTTGCTGATTTATATATAGCACCTGCTTGCTGTGTTCTCACATGGTAGAATGAGCCAATTAGCTCCCTTCACACTTATTACATTCATGAGGTCTCTGCCTCCATGACCCAATCACCTCCCAAAAGGACCCACCTCCTAATACCATCACTTAGGGCTTAAGATTTTAACACGTGAATTTTGGGGGGACACAAACATTCAGACCATGGCAATAAACTAGTTTATAGTGACAAAAAGCAGAACAAATATATGGGCACATGAGGGATAGATTAGAAATGGGTCCAAAGAAACTTTCAGAGAAATTGAAATATTTGTTATCCTGACAGTGGTTATCATGTCCCAGGTGTGCATGCATATGCCAAAAGTTATCACATTGTATACTTTAAATATGTGAAGTTTAGTGGACTTCAGTTATACTTCCATGAAGTCAAAAACGGCAAAAAAAAGAAAAAGCTTTTCAGTTAAAATTAGATACACTTTAGGGTAGGTATTTATAATTGAAAAAGACATGTCTATTGTAAGTGGCCAAAAGCTTATGTATTTTATGTCATTTTACCTATAACTGATATCTGATAGCCACTAATAAAGTTTGCCACTTGTTGAATAATTGTATGCTTATTCAGATTTTTTAAGGGATCAGGGAAATAACTTTTACCATTTTTAGGAAATTTTAATTAATTTATCTAAATTTAAACCTATTTAAATAACAGATTTTCTAGTAAGAAATTATTAGATTTGTAGTGATAAAGGAATGACACAAATTTGTCTATTCCTGTGGATTTTAATTTTATCTATTTTTGAAACAATTTTTCAAAATTGTCATTGAATATACTAAAAATCACTGAATTATATACTTTAAGTGAAAAGCAAAACTTATTTGTCAATACATGTTTACCTAAATGAGAAAATTGGGAAAGTATTTTGGAAAGGGAGACTGGGTAAAATTTTAAGGACCTCGAATATCAATCACACTTTGGTTTAACATGCAATTCATGTTTTATCGTGGATGGTTTGGAACAGGGCAATAGCTTATCAAGCTATGCCTTGAGAAGTTTGTTCTAGGCAGTGGCATATGAAGTGGTTTGAACTTAGGAGAGAAGGAAATCCTGTTACAATTTAATTGAAATAAATTGAATGGAAAATTACAGAGGCTTAAACTAATTAAAACTAGCAGTACTAATAACTTATTTTTAAAGTGAGTGGGTGGATAATAACAGAGTTTAAGACTTTGCCACTTGTTGGTGGTAGGGAGTAATGAGAAGTGAGAAATCAAAAAGAACTCTAACATTTGTTTCAGTGTCAGGATGAATAGAGTTTCCAATAAAGGAGAGAATGCAGTAATTCAGTATCCAATAATGGTTGAAGGGGTTGTCTTGAGCACCCTTTTTTGTTTGATTTGGAGGTACATGTGCAGTTTTGTTACATGGGTATACTGGCTTGGGGTATGGATGGTCTCATCACCCAGGGAGTGAGCATAGTACCCAGTAGGTAGTTCTTCAGCCCTTTCTCTACCCCTCTCTCCCCACTCTAGTAGTCTCAGTGTCTATTGTTCCCATCTTTATGTCCATGTGTATTCAATGTTTAGCTCTCATTTATAAGTGAGAACATAAGGTATTCAGGCTTCTGTTCCTGCAATAATTTGCTTAGGATAATAATAGCCTTTAGCTGCATCCATGTTACTGCAAAGCACATGATTTTGTAGTTTTTCCTGGCTGCATAGTATTCCATGGCATACATGTACCACATTTTTTAAAGCCAGAGTGTTCTCCTCGCCCCAATCTTGAGGATTCTAATGTTCAAGTTTAGGCAGGTGATTTAGTTAGATAGTACAACTGACCATAGGGAAAACAAATCCAAATCTTCCTGTAGAGACCCTAGGTAACAGTTTTCATTTTATAGCTGCCTAGTGTTTGAACTCCCTTGTCTATAGTTAGAGAGTAGAACATTGCTTTTGTTTTATATAAAAGATCAGGTACGTGTTCCCCCAGACTCCTTGACCGTAGACCTCAGAGACTTGTCTTAAACTTGGACAATCAGATGTTCCCTCTCAGGGCATGAGTCTGAGGTGGCTGACACAGAGAAGAGAGAAGAGAAAAGGCCTCATGTCACCACCAACACTCAATATCTTTGCCCACTGGTGGCAGAGGCAGCATGTATTCAGGTGTAACAGGACCGTTGGCAGCATGGAAATCTGACTGGTCTTGTGGCCAGAGCTAGATATGCCTTATTATGAATGACCTTCCTTGGTCCCTGATTGACTTTAATAAAAACAGCTTCATTGAGACATAATTCACACAACACAAAATTCACGCATTTAAAATTTATAATTTAGTAGCTTTTAGTATATTAACAGAGTTTGCAACCATCACTATGATCTAATTTTAGAACACTTTCATCATCCAGAAGAAACCCTGTGCCCATTAACAGTCAACCTTCACCTCCCTCCGAACAAATATTAATAATATTCTCCCTTCCATCTCTATGGATATTTCCACTTTGGACATTCATTAAAAGAAATCTTACAATGTGCAATATTTTGTGAGTGGCTTATTTCTCTTAGCATAATGTTTTCAAAGTTCCAGGTTGTTGTATGTATCAATACTTCACACCTTTTAATTGCCAAATGATTATATGGTATATTACATTTTATTTTTCCATTCATCAGCTAGCAGACATGCATGTTGTTTTCACCTTCTAGCTATTACGAATAATGTTGTTATGAACATTTGTGTGTACATTTTGATGTGGACACACATATTTTCATTTCTCTTGGCTATGTAGAAATGGAATTGCTGGGCCATACGACAACACCATGTTTAACTTTTTCTGCCCTTCTGTTTTAACAGATGATTTTCACTGATAACTCTATTAAAGTATAATTGACAAATAAAAATCGTATATATTTGTGGATTTACAATGTGCTGTTTCAGTATACACACACACACACACACACACACACACACACTGTGAAATGATTAAATCAAGATAACTAACATACCCATCACCTCACATACTTATTATTTTTGTGTGACGACATTTAAGATCTAATCTTTCAGCAATTGTCAAGTAGACCATATATTAACTGTAGTCACTATGATGTACAATAGATCTCCAAAAGTTGTTTATCCTGTCTAAATAAAACTTTGTCCCTTTAACCAGCATTTCCCTCTACCTTTCTCCCACCCCCAGGCCTGGGCAGCCAACATTCTAATCTCTGCTTCTATGAATTCAACTTTTTTAGATTCCAGATAATAAGTGAGATTATGCAGTATTTGTCTTTCTTTGCCTAGCTTATTTCACTTAGCATAATGACCTCCAGGCTAATCTGTGTCATTGCAAATGACAAAAGTAACTTCTTTTTAAATACTGAAATGTATTCTCTTGTATCTTTACTCCACATTTTATTTATCCATTCACTCACCAACGGACAGAGTGATAACATCTTGAGGAACTGTCAAACTGTTTTCCGAAGTATTTTCACCATTTTACATTCTCGCCAGCAATCTATGATCATTCCAATTTCTCCGTATCTTTGCCAATACTTCTTATTATGTGTCTTTTTATTGTAGCCATCCTAGTGGGTATAAAAAGGTTTCTTTGTGGTTTGGCCTTACCTTTGTAAAAATTGGGTTGTCTTTTTATTGCTCAATTATAAGTTCTTTCTTGCTTAATTTTTGAACTGTTTGCATAGTCTTCCCATCTGTTCTTTGTATGATCTGATACTCTTTCATTAAATTGCTTTTCTACTTAACTGGAGCACAGTTGGTACCTGCTCCTTGCAAACAAGAACCAGAGACTAACTCTAGAGATGTAGAGGTAGAATTTATCCGAAAAAAAGTGTGTGAGAAAAATCAGGGGGATTATGCAAAATATAAAGGAATAACAAGTGAGTAGGAAGTGAGAGAATAAAGAGTAACTAGAATATTTTTAAAAACTCATTTTGATGGTGATAGAAAATAGAGAAATAGAATAATAGCTTGAAGCATTACTAAGTTTGTTTACTCAGGGGAAAATCTAAAGCAAAGATATTGGACAGGAATGTACAGGAGTAGATAATTAGTGCAGGAGATGCCTTAAGGAAGCAGGTGATAAATTACCTTTGAAAGGAGTGTATTGGTCTCTTTTTCCACTGCTATAAAGACATACTTGAGACTGCGTAATTCATAAAGGAAAGAGGTTTAATTGACTCACAGTTCTCTATAGCTGTGGAGGCCTCAGGAAACTTACAATCATGGTGGAAAGCAAACGGGAAGCAAGGCACTTCTTACATGGTGGCAGGAGTGAGAGCTAGAGAGAGAGCAGGGGAAGTGCCACACTTTTAAATCATCAGATCTCATGACAACTCACTCACTATCATGAGAGTAGCATGGGGAAACTGCTCCCATGATCCAGTCACCTCCCACCAGGTCACTCCCACTACATGTGGGGATTACAATTCAAGATAAGATTTGGATGGGGACACAGAGCCAAACTATATCAAGGAGGAATACTCTTTCTTAGAGATAAATAATAATAATAATAATAATAATAATAATAGTAACAACAACAACATAGAGACAGAAAGTAAAGAGATTCCTAGGTGCACACAGGACACTCAGAGGGCCTTCAGCAAGCAGCTGTGACATTCTCCAGAGATAGCAGTAATGCTATGCTAAGACCAAGGCTCAGAGTTCAGATGAGCATGTGAAGGAAAGTAGGAGAACAGCAGAATTAGGGACAAGGTAGTAAGTCAAAAGGAGTTAAGTGAAAAGGATTGTCTGGCAATATTATGTTCTAGCAGTAGTGAATTCAAGAATATTTCCTATTCTTCCACCTCATTTTCTGAATTCCTTTTCTTTCTTTCTTGTACCTCACTTAATAAAAATGCACCATAAGGGACTAAAAGCTTCAACAAACACTCAAACACATGGAACGTTAAATATATATGAATCATTACTCTGATTTATTCTTTTGAAGTTTTTCCTCTGTGTGCTTTCCCTTTTCTTCTTACTTCAGGGTATCCATTGCAAAATGTAAATACTATGATACAAAGTGAAGTATGTTCCTTTTTTGTGTTGAAATGTAGTTTTCTAAAAATGTTCATTCAGTCTTAAGTTTTAGAGATACACTTTTTAATCTGTCAAGTATCTCTAACTTAAACAACAAACCTAAAGTGATTTCCATGAGCAATTTACAGAGATCTTCCCTATGCTTCCTTCAAAATAGATATCTCACTTAACCCCTTAATTATTGATACATTGTTGTAGCCTTATACTGACTATTTCTTCATATTACAATGTTAGCAGAACAAAAATCTCTCATAGGTCAAGTTAATCATGTTTTCTTTTGCATAGTCTATTTGCCTACTATTTAAAAAAAAATTTGCCATTGTAAATTCACATAGAAAAGGCCTGAAATGAAATTCTTGGTTAGAAATGGGAACTCTAAAATCCTGCTTGTAACTCACCATAGAGATTCTTATACTACTGAAAAAGAGAATAAAAGACAACCCATTTTATCATCCTCTGAAACAGTAAAAGATAGGATTTCTCTGCCTGCCTTTTCAGTAGACCCTCTTTGTTCTTTTCATATTTGCTTATGCATTTGCCTTAGTATACAAAATTAAAACCATACCTACAAATAAAAATGTCATGGACAGACAAAGGCCACATGAGCTTTAAAAGATACAAATCAAAATACTTTTGAAAGTGGAAAAGTGCTCCATTTCACATTTCTGTGAAATTTGGGAGTTTACATCCTCCTGAACCCTTCAGCTGAAGTTAGCACTCCAGGGGATTTCAAATAGGTTCAAAGTTATATGGTAAAGAGAAAAAGGAAAAAGGAAAAGAAAAAGAAATGGGTGAATTTCCTTCAGTTCATTTCATTGTTTAGCATTTCAAAGGTTCCTTCTATTCTCTTGATTAAAGCTCTGGTTTCATCAGGTTTGTAGATTTGTCTGAAGCCAGGAATGCGTCCAAATTCACAGCAAGCATTTATGTACCCCAAATTAAATCAAGAAGCTTAATTAAGAAGTCTCCTTTCAATTGAGAAACAACCTACAGTCTATTCAAATGCAGATATAATCTAGATATAACCAATCACATTTTAGTTGGTATGTGGAGATAAGGAGCCACCTGAGGGCTGAGAATGTGTGGACCTGGCAGTTTTCATTCCAGCTCTTCAATTAGCTAGTTCTTTGACTTTCAGTAATCATTTTACCTCTCTGGATCTTAATGTCATCTGCTGTACAATAAGATACAAAGTGGAATTGGATGTTTTTCCTATTTCTAAAATTCTATTCATCTACTCTGAAAATATGTTTTAATATATACTTCTTTGGGATACTTAGGTGAAATATAGCATTTACTGTGTTTAATGTTTGCACCTAGCAAACATTAAACCCACAGAATGATAGGGTTTACTGCTGATTATGTGCATATGATGATTGTAGGAATATGCATATGTACACATATAAAGAACATTTCCTATTTGTAGAATTACACAGATTAATTACATCATAATCTAGCCATTTTATCAGAATATGTTAATGTTTCATAATTGATATCCTGAGAGTTAACAAAAGTTAAAGTTGCCAATGTTTTTTATACGAAAAAATTAAAATTTTCACTTTGTAAGTTTATGATACATCAGTTATGCTTAAAAGTATTCCCTTTTGCTTGCTACTATGCCATTTTTCCAATAAGCACTGCAAAACTCCTTAGTTTTTTTTAATACTCCATTCGCTCACTGCAACATATTCAGTTAATATCTCTCTGGCCTTTAATATTGTGACTTGGGAATTATTTCTATTTTTCATTAGTTTTCCTTTTGTTCATTGGAACAATAATTTTAGATATATAAAAAGAAGTTAATATTGGTAAGTGATATATACTATGAAGGTCCAAGCTGGAGATTAGAAACAAATTTAAAACAGTATGTAATAGGTCAGTTGCTCTTATCAAACTTCCTCTTTTTTAATATCAAGTGAATAGTTTTTCTAATATTATTTTCTGTAATTTACATATGACCAAGACTGATCTTCAGAAAAAGTCAAATGATGTTAGCTTGTGAAGTATGTTAAGAAACTCTAAAGGCACCTAGCCAAATCTCTGTCCACCATATTAAAAGACTTTCATTGACGTCTTAAATTCTACTAGTAATTATTCAATGTAGTGCCTAATTTGAAATGTATTTTCTATTCAAAAGTGTGTATCACAAGAAAAAAATATATATGACTTATCATGTATGCGAACCTAATGTAAATGACATTGCTCCACTCTTTCTTAAGTGTCAACTACTCAAAAACTGTTAAATTTTGGAATCTCAAAGAAGTAGTTTTCAAATGCTCCTTCATGGGGCCTTAGAAGTTCCAGAAGGTGTCTCAAGAACTTCAACTAGAATATCTCCACTTATATTTTCCTCCAAGACTTGGTTTATAGACATTTGTAAGCCACTGGACTAAAAGACAGATAACATTTCAAAATTTGGGTAATGCTAATGGAGGATGAAACAACCATGGGAATGGTCATACAAATGGAAGAACAGGGGAGGAAAGAGCTCAGTAAACAAAAAAACAATATAATATTGACAAATGGGACAAAGATCAATACAGCAAGGAGTGGGAGAAAGGGCATTGAATCTTGGCAATAGACGCCTACTTTGCAAATTTGCTTAAGTTTCCGCAAGACAAAATATCAAATACCTCATTGTTAACTCTCCAGGTTATAGTTGTGCTCACTAAAGTCTAGGAATGACTGCTCCAGTTCGTGTTACAAAATCATGTAACATGAAAATTATGGAAAAAACACTTCACAATCACAAACTATTTAAAATTGGTATAGAGACGAACAATAATCTGGCATGCTTTTCAAATAGACTAAAGCCTAACCTAGTTCCTATGTATGATAAGGGTTCCTTACGTAAAGTAACTATGAAAGTGACTAAATCAATCAGTCTCACCACAGTAATTTTTACTGTGCTTTGCTCATCTAGTGTGAAAGTAAAAATAGTAAGTATATTAAAATTTATTTATGCTCTCAGTTTCTTGGCTGATTCATTCATGATAACTTACTGAACATTTAATATTGGTTACAAATAGGGCATATTTTAATCCAAAGGAAGAAAGCTAAGTAAAGAATAAATTTTGGGGGCCCCCCAAGAAGTTTTCACACCAATGAACATAAATAGGCAAATAAGTATTCTCAATGTGGTATATGATTTATGTTATCATTATATCCTCTAAATCTCTGAGTCAAAAGATAACAACCCTTAATTAATAAATTAATGATACATGGCAAGTACTAAAAGACATAACTTACTGTAATGAATTCTAGTTTTATAACAGAATTTTAAGTATATGATTACAGGGGTGTTTTTCTATCATACCAGGCAAACTTACTTGAATCACTGAGAAGAAAAAATGAATTGTGTATTTTACAAAACAGAGAGGCATTGCAAAATCTAGGATTTTGCTTAGTCTTTCCATTTTTTCAGTTACACATTTAAGTCATTAAGAAATGCATATCTGGCTGGGTGCGGTGGCTCACGCCTGTAATCCCAGCACTTTGGGAGGCTGAGATGGGCAGATCACGAAGTCAGGAAATTGAAACCATACTGGCCGACATGGTGAAACCCCATCTCTAATAAAAATACAAAAATTAGCTGGGCGTGGTGGTGCATGCCTGTAATCCCAGCTACTCGGGAGGCTGAGGTAGGAGAATCACTTGAACCTGGGAGGTGGAGATTGCAGTGAGCCGAGATCACACCACCGCACTCCACCCTGGCGACAGAGCGAGACTCCATCTCAAAAAAAGAAAAAAAATAAAAAAGAAAAAAGAAATGCATATCCAATATTTAATACTGTGCATAATAGTAAGGCAGCACATAGCCCTAGTTCTGTGGTTCTCAATTGGGATGATTCTGCCCACATGGGATATTTTGCCCACACATTTTTGGTTGTCACAACTGAAAGGAATGTTACAGACATCTGGGAGGTAGAAACCAGAGGTGATGTTAAACCTACAATGCACAAATTATTCTCCAACTGCAAAAGCTATCTGACACCAAAGATCAGTAGTTCTGACACTGAGCAACCCTGTTCTAGTTAAACTTATTTAATATCGAAGTACATTATTTATCAATGATATAATTAAATTTGCCTTGAAATACACTTGAAATTAAAAACTCACTACATAGTTAAATACAAAGAAACCATTTCTCTGTGATAAGAAATTTTCTATTTACAGTCTGGGCGCAGTGGCTCATGCCTGTAATCCCAGCACTTTGGGAGGCCAAGGTGGGCAGATCACAAGGTCAGCAGTTCGAGACCAGCCTGGCCAACATGGTGAAATCCCGTCTCTACTAAAAATACAAAAATTAGCCAGGCGTGGTGGCGGCCATCTGTAATCCCAGCTACTTGGGAGGCTGTGGCAGGAGAATCACTTGAACCCGGGAGGCGGAGATTGCAGTGAGCCAAGACAAAGACATTGTACCCCAGCCTGGGTGACAGAGCAAGACTCCATCTCAAAAAAAAAAAGAAAGAAATTTTCTATTTACATTTACAAACTGTTAAACCGAGAATATTCCTCATGGTGTGTTTCCTGTAACTAGTTGACTAAGGAAGAAAACATTCAGGCTTGGTTAACAGACAGTTCTGCACAATATTCAGACATGGCCTTAAAGTGGACAGTTGTAGCACTAAATTCCTTTTATGGGAGATGCATAAAAGACCATTGTGAAGGGAAATTCATGTAAAGGGCTGAACTTTGAGCGTTTCATCTGGTTATTCATTTTGCTTGGAAGGAAAAGTAGTCAGCCCTGAGAGTCTACAATGATTCACAAGCTGTGACCACTAGTTTGGCTGTATGTTAAGGGACTTAGAAGGAATATGATTGGAAAATTGGTGACAAGGTGGTCTGGGGAAGATGAGTGTTGGTAGAGGATGGCCACAGGAGTGGAGGATTTTAATAATCATGTGGATAGGATGACCAGTTTTTTGGATTCCAGTCATCTTCTTTCTAAGCCACTCCTTTCATTTTCCAATGAGTCCATGAACAAACTGTCCTTTTGGCTGCAGTGGAGGCTATCCAAGTGTTAAGCAACACGGACTTTTACGTACCAAGTCCAGCCTGCCACTAGCTTGTCAATAGCCACTACTGAATGCCCGATCTGTCAGTATCAGAGACCAATACTGAGTGCCATCCTCTTTTAAAGACACTCCTTTCCTTTTCCAGTGAACTCATGAACAAATTGGGCAAATACTGAGTGCCCTAATATGGGCTGATCAGCCAACTACCTGGTGGTAGGTTGATTATATTGGGCAGCTTCCATCATGGGAGGGGTAGTGCGTTGTTCCTACCAGAAGAGGCACTACAAATATGGTTTTATTTCCCTGCATGCAATGCTTCTCCCAAAACTGCCATCTGTGGACCTACAGACTACCTTATCCATCATCATTGTATTCTATACAACATTGCTTCTGATCAAGGAACTCACTTCATAGCAAAAAAGGACCATGCTCATGGAATTCACCAGTCTGTCCATGTTACCCAATATCTTGGAGCAGCTGGCTTTATAGAATGATACATTGGTCTTTTGAAGAGTCAATTACAGTGCTAGTTAAGTGGTAATGCCTTGTGGGGCTGGATATTGTATGTGCTCCAAATCAGCATTCAGTATGGCGCTATCCTTACCAAAACAAAGGTTCACGGATGTAGGAATCAAGGGGTGAAAATGGCAGTGGCACCACTCATTAACCCTGGTAATTAATTAGCAAAATTGTGCTTCCTGTTCCCATGACCTTAGGCTTTGCTGATGTAGGGTGTTGCTTTCAAAGGAGAAATGCTTCTACCAGGAGACACAACAATGATTCCATTGAATTGGAAGTCATGACTGCCACCCAGCCACTTTGGGCTCCTCATGACTTTGAATCAACAGGAAAAGAAGTGAGTTATTGTACTAGCTTGCATGATTGATCTTAATTATGGAGGGGAAAATTGGGCTGCTACGACTCAATGGAAACAAGAAAAAATATCTTCAGAATACAAGGAATTCCTTAGAGAATCTCTCATACTACCATGTTCTATGATTAAAGTTATTGGAAAACTACAAGAACTAAATTCAGGCGTGGGGTAGGGTTAGGAGATTCACTGCAAATAGGGAAAAGAGCACCTTCTTTGGGTGATGGAAATATCACAATTGTGGTGACTACACAATTATATAACAATTATCAAAACCCATCCAACTGTCCACTTAAAATTGTTGAATTTTATTTTATGTAAATATTACCTCAATACAGTTGAATTAAAAAAAAATTTTCCTATGACAGCAAAGATTCCTAATGTTGAAAAACAAAGACCAGAGAGAACATAGTTATAGTATATATCCCCAGAGAGGTATTTGTGTTTCAACTTCAAAAACAAAAACAAAACTCATAAAAATACATATATTTATTCATCCTTTTATTCAACAAATAGCTTTTTAGCATAAGTCATCCATCATGCAAAGCTTCAGATGCTGGAGCTATGTCAGTGGAAAACAAAAATACAAAGCAAAAACATGAAACAAAACATCAATAACAAAAAGACTGTCCTTAAGGAGCTTACAATTAGTTAAGGGAGATAGATAATTAAATGAATAAGTAAAATAAATTCTATGACCTTGATAGTGATAATTCTCAGAGCTATGTCTAGCTCATCCATAGTACTATATAGGTTTTTATAGGATATATTTTGATATTACCTTCATTTGTTGCTCAAGTGTTCTATCTCTACTGAATTTTTCCCCCTCTTTCTTGCCTACTTTTAACTCATATGAACTCCAAGTTGCCTCTAAGCTGTAAGATAGACATAGATAAATCAATGAACCAACGTAACACTGATAAAATTAGACTTTTTCTGGTTTAATTCTACTAAAGTCCTAAGTGCCGAGAATATAATAAGTAGCAAGTACCCCCATGTTTTGAAATGAGATATAATATAGTATACCATTATGCAAACACTACCCAAGTGGTGTCTCAAAAATCAGTTTTGTGATCATTAACCTATTTCAATAGTATCAAATGCTTGAGGTCAAAAACTGGACTAACAATCACTTAAAAATCTGCCCCATAAAGGTAGGCTTCCTATCACAGACCAGGTGAAGTCAGGAGAAAGGCATTTTAGGCACCAAGGGAGGGAGTTATTTTGAGAAATAATTTGGATTGCTTAAGCATCTTTCTCTCCTTGATCACAGAGCAGGAACTCTTCCCCAAAACTTCACGCTGAGTGAGAGGGGCTTTAGGACATGATTCTGACTGCTTGATATGTGTCCCAAGAAGCTTGATGGGGCAAAAAGGCTGGTTTTGACTTAATAGTGAAGGAGAGAGTGAAAGGCTCTGACTGGATTATCTGCCAGGCAGGAGGGTTCACAGAGGTGACCACTGTTACATCAAACTGCTCCCTGCCTACCCTCCTGCCCCCACAAGCTCCCCAGAGGTATGTGTTTCCTCTGGATTGGATGTGGACCCTGTGGGAGGGAGCCAGCATAGGAGCCATTTTAAAAGGCCCCACAAAATGCTGGATACATAATAAAACTGGCCAGCTGGAAGAGACATAAGGGGTAGAGACAGTTTTACTTGCTAGCAGTTATATTCTGATGCTAGTGTACCCTGGCAGGTGTCCAAATGCTGAATGCTTTTATCATGTTGTGCTTTCATAGGTTTCTCAGAGACCCTCCCACTGAGAACTACTAACTGTGACTACCTAAATGAGGGCAAAGCCATCCCACCCTCCAGCTGCTTACCTGCCCCCCTCAGCTCTGCACCAGACAGCACTCTGCAGGCATCCTTCCATTCAGCTCTCAAGGTTGCCGCATGAAGCCCAGTTGGATGGGGTCCATTTTTAAATGACAACAGACCACCTCTTCAAAATCAACCCTTTTACATACTTTCATAGTATAAAACCAGTTTTTGAACCACCCCCTCGGAAATCCCTATATAATTATTCTAACCACTCATGTAAGAATATAGAAGAAACCACCTATTGTTTTGTTTTTGGCCTTAGACCTCAGCTGAAGCTGAAGCAGAAAGAATTCCATTTTTAAATTGTGTTAATAAACAAGCAAATTGTAATATTTAAAGTATCTGTGCAGAAATAAGAACAGACAGATATCAAGAAAGAAAAAAATCAACAAAGCTTGGGTATAGAGAAAAAGGAGACATGAAAATCCAGTATGACTAATGATTGGAGTTTGAGATGCTAAAGGAAATGATGGTAAGATTTCTGGATAAATATAATAGTCTTTTATTCACTTTCTCTCCACACATCCCACGAAAATGCAACAGAGCATTAAAAAGTTAATATCTTATAAAGACAAAGGGAATAGGACAGAGTAGTAAATGTTATGGTCACTCTGCAAAAGTGGGAGGGAGCCCCACTCCAGGTTTGGTTTGGATATTGAGACTAATCACACCACATGCTGACACCAAGAGGGTATGAAAAGTTTATGACTTACATAATTAAGGTCTCTAGGGAAAGCAGGACAGGCCTCTCAAGCAGGTCTGAAGTGGTTTGAGAGAACAAAGAAGGAAGTCAGGCCTGAGTTTTTGTTGTGGTTAAGGTGAGGTAACAGGTTGAGGATTCCCACACGTATGGGCTGGGACTCTGTGGTTTATATCTCCTGATAGCACCTGAGAAGGGAGCACCCAGGCCTATTTAGCAGCTTGCCTGTGTGTAGACAGCAGGGAAAGAAGAGGGGATGAGGCTCAAAAGCTACCAGCAGACGTAGAACAATGGAGTCAGATTTCTCATTACAGAAGACATATTTCAACAACTTTTTCAAACAGAAAATAGTTGGAAGATTGGTAAATACCTTAGCTGGAGGGAAAACAGAGCTATTTTCAAGCAGAGTGGAAATTCTGATTAAAAGTGAGGGAGTTTGAAATACAGAAATCCCGAGAGGCACATAGCAGAAACTATTCAGGCAGGAGTGAGGTTTACACTTTTCAACAGCAATTTATTGGAGCCCAGGACCAGTGAGCTAAAGCTTTTGAGAGGTGGAAGGAAAATGATTTCCAAATTACTAATCAACTGTGAGAGCAGGAAAAAGTGGTTTCAGACATTCAAGGTAAAACAATTTATCTACCATGATGACTTCTCTTAGGAACCTACTGGAAGGTGTACATCAGTTAAACAAAGAGAGGTCAAAGGAAAAAATACGTTTTCAAGTCCTGAAGAGTAAGAAATTCCAATTGGAACTAGAATAAGGACGTGCTCTGAGAAGTAAAAGAAAGAGGAAGAAGGAGGAAAAGTGACAGGGAGGAAGAAGAAAAAGAAAGGAAGAAAGAGAGAAGGAAGAAGAGGAGGGAGGGATGGAGGGAGTGAGAGGGAGGGAAAACCAAAGGCTGATGTGCTTGAGCATTTTCCAGTCATGTTGGGCTATATGAGGGGAAAGAGTGATACTACTACATGGAAAAGCTAAGAGAAGAAAAATCTTAAGAAATTATCATCAGGAAAAAAAGTTCCATGAGAAAGGAAATACAATTTTTTTACATCATTTAACGGTGAATAATACTTATAGTCTCATAGCAATATAAACATTGACTTTTGATTTAACCAAACATTACAATGTAATTATAACAGAAAGATGGAAGAAGCAGAAATAAGAGCGTGGTAAAAGAATGCCAGATCCTCAGCTACCATATCAGAGAGCCAGTACACACTAAAAAAAAAAAAAAAAAAAAAAAGCACCACTAAAATAGCCTAATACAATACCATTCAGGACATAGGCATCAGCAAAGACTTCATGACTAAAACACCAAAAGCAATGGCAGCAAAAACCAAAATTGACAAATAGGATCTAATTAAACTAAAGAGCTTTTGCACAGCAAAATAAACTACCATGAGAGTGAACAGGCAACCTACAGAATGGGAGAAATTTTTTGCAATCTAGCCGTCTGACAAAGGGCTAATATCCAGAATCTACAAATAACTTAAACAAATTTACAGGAAAAAAAAATTAAAAAAAAAACAACCTCATCAAAAAGTGGGAGAAGGATATGAACAGACACTTCTCAAAAGAAGACATTTATGTGGCCAACAAACATATGAAAAGAAGCTCATCATCACTGGTCATTAGAGAAATGCAACTCAAAACCACGATGAGATACCATCTCATGCCAGTTAGAATGGTGATCATTAAAAAGTCAGGAAACAACAGATGCTGGCAATGATGTGGAAAAGTAGGAACGCTTTTACATTGTTGGTGGGAGTGTAAATTAGTTCAACCATTGTGGAAGGCAGTGTAGCAATTCCTCAAAGATCTAGAACCAGAAATACCATTTGAGCCAGCAATCCCATTACTGGGTATATACCTAAAGGATTATAAATCATTCTACTATAAAGACACATGCACACATATATTTATTGCAGCACTGTTCACAATAGCAAAGACTTGGAACCAATCCAAATGCCGATCAATGACAGACAGATAAAGAAAATGTGGCACATATACACCATGGAATACACAGCCGTAGAAAAAGGATTAGTTCATGTCCTTTACAGCGACATGGATGAAGCTGGAAAACATCATTCTCAGCAAACTAACACAAGAACAGAAAACCAAACACTGGATGTTCTCACTCATAAGTGGGAATTGAACAAAAAGAACACATGGACACAGAAAGGGGAACATCACACACTGGAGCCCAGGGTGTGGGGGGCTCAGGGAGGGATAGCATTAGGAGAAATACCCAATGTAGATGACGGGTTGATGGGTGCAGCAAACCACCAGGGCATGTGTACCTATGTAACAAACCTGCATGTTCTGTGCATGTATCCCAGAATGTGAAACATGTTATATATACATACATATATATATATATAATGCCTAATACAGTCATGCTTTGCATAACAATATTTCAGTCAATGATGGACCACATATATCATGGTGGTCTCAAAAGATTATAATGGATCTAAAAAATTCAAATTGCCTGGTGTCATAGCTTTTTTAAGTTTGTAGCACAATGCATTACTCATGTACCGCACTGTCAATCCTATAAAAGTATACCACACACAATTACAGTACAGTACATATTACTTGATAATGACAATTAACAACTATTTTACTAGTTTATGCATTTACTATATTTTTATCATTATTTTAGAGTGTATTCTTTATACTTACAAAAAACAAAGTTAACTGTAAACCAGCCACAGGCTGGTTCTTCAGGAGGTATTCTAGAGGAAGGCATTGTTATCATAGGAGATGACAGATCTATGCATGTTATTGCCCCTGAAAATTCTCCAGTGGCACAAGATATGGGGTGGAAGACAGTGATATTGATCATCCTGACCCTGTGTAGGCCTAGGCTAATGAGTGAATATCTTGCTTTTTAACAAAAATGTTTTTTTAAAAACTTAAAAAATATAAAATACTTATAGAATAAGAATATAAAGAAAAAAATTTACAGCTGTACAATGTGTATGTGTTTTAAGCTAAGTGTTATTACAATAAGAGTTAAATTGTTTTAAATATTAAAAAGTTTATGAAGTAAAAAACTTACAATAAGCTAAGGTTAATTTATTATTAAAGAAATAAATTTCTAAAAAATGAATTTAGCATAGCTCAAGTGTACAGTGTTTATAAAATCTACAGTAGTGCAGGTCAGTAGTCCTAGGCTTTCACATGCTCTCACCACTCATTCATTGATTCTCCCAGTGCAACTTCCCGTCCTGCAGGCTCCACTCACGGTAAGTGCCCTACACAGGTGCACATTTTTTATCTTTTATATCATATTTTTGCTGTACCTTTTCTATGGCTAGCAATGTTTAAATACACAAATACATACCATTGTATTACAATTGTCTACAGAATTCAGTATGGTAGCATGCTGTACAGGTCTGTAGCCTAGGAGCAATAGACTATACCATATAGCATATAGAATAGGTGTGTAGTAGCCTATACCATCTAGGTTTGCGTAAGTGCTGTCTATAGTGTTTGGACAAGGAGGGAGTTGCTTAATGACTCATTTCTTTTTTTTTTCTTTTTTTTTGTGTGACGGAGTCTCGCTCTGTCCTCCAGGCTGGAGTGCAGTGGTGCGAACTCGGCTCACTGCAAGCTCCGCCTCCCGGGTTCATGCCATTCTCGTGCCTCAGCCTCCCGAGTAGCTGGGACTACAGGCGCCCACCATCATGCCTGGCTAATTTTTTTTGTATTTTTTAGTAGAGACAGGGTTTCACCATGTTAGCCAGGATGTTCTCGATCTCCTGACCCCATGATCTGCCCGCCTCGGCCTCCAAAAGTGCTGGGATTACAGGCATGAGCCACCGCGCCCGGCCAATGACTCATTTCTTCGGAGCATATCCCCAGTGCATGACTGTATTTAGAAATATGAATGCAAGATAGCAGAGTAGGAGATACCAGTCTTTATCCCTTTATCCTCCCCCCCACACATATACATATACATAGACACATGCATATGTATGTATACACATACACATAGACAGCTATTCACAAACCAAAATAGCGTGGAGTGGGCTCAAGGGCTGATTAAAGAATCTACAACAACACAGTGAAAAAAAATTTTTTTTTAAAAGAGAATTTCCACATGGAAAGGATTGCTGATAAGATTGACATGCCTGAGACACCAGGAGCAATGGAGAAAGGCGAGGCTGTCAGTATCAGCCACATGGCAGCAGCCACCATGTTCCCAGCAGTCTGCTCAGTAGAGTGGCATCTCTTGCCACTGAGGTAACCAACAGCCATTCCCACCAGGGAACCTGAGAGGGAAACTTGACTGCACACCCCTCATGCTCCAGGACCAGCTGCTGTTGACCTGCTTTGAGAAAGGAGCTACCACCTCTCCCAACCTCTTACGTGTCAGGAGTCCCAGCTGCTCTAAGTAACCACAGTACAGACCCAGGCTGTGTGGTAGCACTGGGCCTGCTGCCGTCTTAGACATCAGAACCATTGCACGTGGGGCCCCAGAGCCAAGTACTCACTGTGCGGCCCATGCCCTGGGTACCACCTCAGCCCTGTAGAGAGCCAGGCCTTCCTAAGGATCTGTGACTTCCATCATATGACTAACACTGCAGCAGGTGCCAGCACCTTAGGTACTAGGGCCATCACAGGCCTGGACACAAGAGCTCACCATTAGTGCTGTGTTTTGGACCTCAGCTCTGTGCACCTCATCAAATGCCGGTGAAACATCATTATTTCCTCGTATGCAAACATCAAAAGAAAGATGACCCAGAATTTTTGAGTGTGGGAAGAGAAGCTGCTGGGGGGTATAATTTAGCAAAATATTTCTAAAGATTGTAAGTCATAAATGTACCTTTAAAATCCAACTCGCAGCATTTGTCCCATGGAAATAATTAGAAATACACACAAAAAAGTTATTCTTCATGTGTTTTCAGAGAGTGGACATTTCCCATTTTCTTCTTTCTGTGATCAGAAAGGATAGGCATTCTCTACATTTTTGTTTGCTCCTGGGATTTTTCTCTCGCTCTAATGTTAAACACTGAATAGCCTACAGAATTTTAAAAGACTCATCATATGTTCATCATTATGAAATTCTTGTGAGATCATTTATTGTGAAACAATTTTCCTAGGTAGTGTGGTTGCAGAAGGAATGTGAATTTCTCTTCGTTCTGAAATTCTCTTAAGGACTTAGATGGATAGGGTTATTGCATCTGTACTGAGTTCATTGCTCTAGGTTTTTTTAAAAATCAGTATTGTATGAGCTTATGGCTTGTTATTAAGATTTAACCTAATGGTCAATTCTTGTGGAAGGAATTGGCATTTCTATTTTCAATCATAGGGATAATTTATACTGTCATATTAATCCCTTATCCTAGCCAGTGAAAAATGGATATACTCATTAAACAACAGAACTTTCACTACTTAAATTTAACTATGGCTACTTTCATAGGAAAAAAACCAAGCGTCTACTCCTCTCATATTGCGGGTATGACAAGAATAACACCTATTTGCTTTTCGCGCATCTGCTCCTTCAGAACAGAGGCAGTGTCTACTTGGTTTTGTATCCAATGTACACTGTACATAGTCATAGCATGGTTTCTAGTGCCTATTATGCTAATAAAATATATGGAATAAATGTTTGTTGTTCATAGTGTCACACACAAGTGTTAGAGAAATATGGAAATTATGAGTAAACAAAGATAAATGTTTGCTATGTTTTATGTCATCCTCAACATAACTGTTGATGTCATAAATATGTTTTCCTAACCTCCTCCCTCTCTTACCTCCTACAGAAGATACAGTGCTAGCAATTCTATCTAACAATAGCAATAATTAATTCACACTATAGTGCACAATTGTAAGTGCCAGACATTGTGTAAAGCATTACAAATGCATAATCTCATTTCATGGTTACCCTATTCCTATGAAGAAAATGTTATTAATATCTACATTATACACACAAGGAAAATGGGATTGAAAAGAGAGACACCCAATGACCAACAGGTATTAGATGGCCAAACTGGAAAACAATCTAGCATATTTAATTACAAAAGCTGCATGCGCAAGTTCTACCCCAAATCACTTCTTGTATTGTATATTTTATAATTCCATCTTTTTCTCTATTTTCATTGCCATGAGATTCAATTTCAGATCATTGGTCCTCTAGATCACTGCCATCAATTGTTAAAGGACATTTCCTAAAATGTCAAATGATCATAATACTCCTATTAATAATATATATCAATGGGTGGTAAAAAAAAATCAGATAAAACCCATATTTCCACCTTGGTAAACGAGATACTTTATTATTTCCATCTCACATACATCTCCAGTCTCTGCCTTGTACTTAACTTACCTACATGCTACAGTTCTATCTTTCCCTAAAATATCCACAGTATGCTATACTCCATTTAAGCTGTGTAAGTTATGCATTAGAATTACCACTTCACAGATAAGGATATTGAAGTACCAGCAGGTTAGATACATTGCCCAAGCCACCTTACATTTTACTGGTTGAACCATAATTTAATTTAATTAATTAATTAATTTATTTACTTATTTATTTATTTTTAAGACAGAGTCTTGCTCTGTCGCCCAGGCTGGAGTGCAGTGGTGTGATCTCGGCTCACCGCAATCTCTGCCTCCCGAGTTCACGCCATTCTCCTGCCTCAGCCTTCTGAGTAGCTGGGACTACAGGCACCTGCCACCACGCCCGGCTAATTTTTTTATTTATTTTTTATTATTTTATTTTATTTTATTGTATTTTTAGTAGAGACAGGTTTCACCATGTTAGCCAGGATGGTCTCGATCTCCTGACCTCGTGATCCGCCTGCCTTGGCCTCCCAAAGTGCTGGGATTACAGACGTGAGCCACCACGCCCGGCCAGAACCATAATTTTAATCAATGAAAACTTTGATTCCCAATCCTATGTTTCAAACCAGTTTACCACAAGGCAAACATTAAATAACTAAAGCTAAGGTTTTTTTCTTCTTCAGCCCTATCTAGTTTTAATCCTCTCATCCAGAAGGCCAGGCTCAATGTCCAAATATTTATCAACAAGGAAGACAAAGTAACCTATCTAATCACCACATCTTACCTTGAAGTTTCCCATACCATCAAAATTTTTATTGCCAAGTTTATTGAATGCCCTTATCTTTGTATTTATAATAAATGAAAAGAATGCCACTTTAAAGCAAAGACAACATACATCTACTTTAATTGATTTTCTGTTAACCAAGAATTAATTTACAAAGCAAATTGAATTAGAGGATATTTTAACAAAATATAGGGACAAGATACAGGCACAAAGAAGACACATTAGTTAGTGGACCTACAATCAAGAATATCTTCTATTTGGAAGAAATAAAAACAATTTCTTGATATTGCCACAATCAAGAACATAATCTATTTGGAAGAAATGAAAACGATTTATTGATATTGTTTACTTTTTCCATCTAATCTGAACTGAAGCTGAAAACACACCAGATTTTTTTTTCCAACAACAGCATATGCCAATGTCTATTATCCAGCTTCCTTGAGCACTAATTTTAAACAATCCATTTTATCTTTAGTGAAAAACTTGACATGTTATTTAAAACAATCTCACAAAAAAATTAATTCAGCCCAACAAAATATATATTTTTCTCATTACTATTGCAGTGTTATCTTTTCTGTATATTGTGTTTAAAGTCTAATTCTGAAGTTTGTGTGAATGCTTAGCCAAGAGATGCTGTGTAAATAAAAGTTTTCAAGATTATAGTTACTTTGGGTGACGGGTTAAAATAGTTTATGCATTCTCATTGGGTGTAATAGCATAATAAGATAAAATATCCCAAAATTATATTAAAAATAGATATAATCCAAGTTACTATTTCCAACAGAAATTCACTAACTTTATATGATGCTTCTTCCAGCAACTAAATGAAGGAAGCACACACAACTACATAATAGAAATGATGTAATGATTAATGGGTTGAAAGGAATAGGAGAGTGTGACTCATCAGTGAAGATACATTTTTTTTTTAATTTTTTTTTTTGATAATTCTTGGGTGTTTCTCACAGAGGGGGATTTGGCAGGGTCATGGGACAATAGTGGAGGGAAGGTCAGCAGATAAACAAGTGAACAAAGGTCTCTGGTTTTCCTAGGCAGAGGACCCTGTGGCCTTCCGCAGTGTTTGTGTCCCTGGTTACTTGAGATTAGGGAGTGGTGATGACGCTTAACGAGCATGCTGCCTTCAAGCATCTGTTTAAGAAAGCACATCTTGCACCGCCCTTAATCCATTTAACCCTGAGTGGACACAGCACATGTTTCAGAGAGCACAGGGTTGGGGGTAAGGTCACAGATCAACAGGATTCCAAGGCAGAAGAATTTTTCTTAGTACAGAACAAAATGAAAAGTCTCCTATGTCTACTTCTTTCTACACAGACACGGCAACCATCCGATTTCTCAATCTTTTCCCCACCTTTCCCGCCTTTCTATTCCACAAAGCCGCCATTGTCATCCTGGCCCGTTCTCAATGAGCTGTTGGGCACACCTCCCAGACGGGGTGGTGGCCGGGCAGAGGGGCTCCTCACTTCCCAGTAGGGGTGGCCGGGCAGAGGCGCCCCTCACCTCCCGGACGGGGCGGCTGGCCGGTTAGGGGGCTGACCCCCCCACCTCCCTCCCGGACGGGGCGGCTGGCCGGGCAGAGGGGCTCTAATGAAGATACATTTTAAGGAAAGAGCAAAGGGTGGATTGAATTAAGGAGCTGTAATTTAATAGCTGTCATTTCTGAAGCTTACAGAATCTTTACCGTAAAAAAAATGAAATTGTAAAAAAGGTTGTTGATGAAGTCAGCAGATCCAAGCTCAAATTTTTTGAATGGAAAAAGGGAAAGAGAGTGAAAGGATGTGACAGAGAATATGTGCAGTGACAGATTAGTATATTATACACACACACACACACACACACATATATATATGTATATTATATGATAAAGTTCTTATTCAAAATAATTTTGGAACAGGTCTCTTCTGGTTGTATTTTCCCAAAGACCAAATTTGAAATTCATCTGTGACCTGTGGAGTATGGTGGTACCTCAACTCTATTTGCTTAAACTCTATTCACAATATAATTATCAAGAAGGGAAGTAAAAAAAGGAGCGGCTCACAGATGTAAAAGGAGAATATGGGTCTGGTAGTTAGGATATAAAAACTGCTTAAATTCTGTTTTCAATAACATGTTACCCATTTATAATTTATCAAAGTCCTACCCTCTGTCACCATATTAGGCATTTCATGATTTAAGTAAAAGTTTTTTATGTTCTTCCCCTACAGAACCTGACGTTATTATTTCCCATTTTGCTATGTAGATTACAAGCCTGAGCATAGTCGTTTAGCAACTAAAACAATACCAGCAGTTTACTATGTAAGTTTGTTATAAATAATTTTTTGACTACTGAAAAATTAATGCTAGTGTTTTCCTTTTCCTTTATGATATAGTTTTCCTCTAAAGTAAGACTTTACTGTGAACCAAGTCATTTCAAAAAGAAAAATCTCATAATGGCTTAAATATAGATACAATGCAGGTTGAGAGTGGAAGAATACAATATTTATTTTAAATATAGATATAATGCGGGTTAGGAGTGAAATAATACAATATGTGTGATGTGTGGGATGAATAATATGTTGAATAATATTCTCATATTTGATGAAAAGCCTCGGTGAGCGCTAGTAAATTTTTGTTCTGTGAGAGACATTACATGAATAATGATTATGTAAGGAATCTTTAACAACAAACTTAGAGATGAGTCAATGACCTATGGATTGCAGACCCTCCATTCAAGATGACCCTCCTATTGCCTTGCCTAACTCCCTCTCTTAGACTTATTTATCTCTATAGTATGCATCACCTTCTAATATACCATAACATTTACTCATTTGCATTTCTTATTCTGTTGACTCCCTCACCAATTATAGAATGTATCAGAGGGATATATTTGTAGAATGAATGAATGTTTTCATAGAGTGGATAAGCAAAGATATAATTGAACAAGCCCATTTCCCTCTTTTTTAAATTTTGTGGCTATATTATGGACTGAGTCTTTGCAACCCCCCAAAATTAA
Source organism: Pan paniscus (assembly GCF_029289425.2). Taxonomy (NCBI): domain Eukaryota; kingdom Metazoa; phylum Chordata; class Mammalia; order Primates; family Hominidae; genus Pan; species Pan paniscus. Next base: position 89,024,817 of record NC_073255.2, read on the forward strand.
TATGCCCTAATTCCTAATGGATGGTATTTGGAGATGGCTTTTGGGAGGAAATTCTGGTTAGATTAGGTCATGAGGGTGGGGCCCTTATGATTGGATTATTGAATTTATAAGAGGTGAAAGAACTCCCTCTTCCCTCTCCTTCTTCCCCTTCTCCTCTGCTCTTCTCCCCCTCCCCCTCCTCCTTTCTACTCTTTTCCCCCTTCCTCTCTCTCTCCCTCCCTCCATGAACAGGCACAGGGGAAAGGCCTTATGAGGATACAAGGTAGCTGTCTGCAAGCCAGGGAAGAGCCCTCACCAGAAACTGAAACCTATTTTGTTATGGCCGTCCAAATAGACCAATACAGGCCACAAGGCCCCAAATAGTTGAGAGTCAATATGTGCTTGATGTGTCAATAAGTATGATGTGTGGGATGAATAATATTCATTATGTTGAATAATATTCTCATATTTGATGAAAAGCCTTGGTGTGCTCTTAGTAAATTTTTGTTCTTCCAGAGACATTATATGAATTATGATTATGTAAGGAATCTTTAACAACAAACTTAGGGTACCTATTTTCTCCAGTTTATTTTTGGAAAGAAAATGCATTAAATCAAAGTTAAAGGAAATAATTTACATTCATGTCAAAATTTATTGCATTTACTTATATTTAGATGAAAATGCAAACTCTAATGCCTGTTTATATCTTTATCGTGCCATCTTTGAAAGGTTTTTATTCAAGAACATGGTGACTTTTTTTGCAACATTCATATATAACTAGAAGAAAATTACTTAAATTGACTAATTCCAAAAAACAAAATGCATAAATAAGAAAGGAGAACTATAACAAATTGCTTAATATATATTCCAAACATGTATCATGTATAAATAAATTTAACATATAAATAGCTTGAGATTTTTATCTAAATATGAAAATGGAAACACAGGAAGCTGCCTTTTAGGTACATATGACATACTGAATATAAGCATAAAAGTAATAAAATTTCTTCAGGAGAGAGGAAAGAGGACCAAATGAAAATTTTTAAAAAACATAAACTGGAAAATTCATTTTCTAGAAATGACATATGAATTCAAGTTATTTCCTTTCAAATAAACAGATAATTAACCTTTGTTAATGGTCAAATATCATTCTTAAACATAAAACCATGCTCTTAGGTGGCAAACTTGAATGCTTTATAGACCAGTAGGGTCAAATGGCTGTTCTTCCTTTTTATTTGTGTTTTGGTTTTATAAAGAATTTGGGGGATAGAATTCATCATCATAATATTTTTCAAAAGGAATCTCAGGTAGAAATTGAAATGAAACATAGAGTACAGTTAACTTCCATTTAGTTACCCGTGTACTGTAATATATGTATTATGGTGGCTATTGGTGCTTCTCAGACTTCTCGAGGTTATTCTTTGTTCCTCTCTTTCTGGGACATGACAGAATTTCATGTACCCGCCCTTGTGAAGTTAAATATAGCTTTGTGAGTTGCTGTAGCCAATGATTTATGTGTGGAATTGTTTTGTGTCACTACCAAGGATGAAGATTTTAGGTGCCAGCATGCGATCCACTATGTTCACTTCCCACTTCCTTAGCAATTAGTCACATTCAGATAGTTGATTCTCCATCATCCTTCATTCCTGAGTAAGGATAGCAGAGCAGAGCCTCCAGCTGACTCTCAATAGATACGAAGAACAGGAGAGAAATAAACCATTGTTTTATAAAGCCACTAGTGTTTGGGAATTGTTTGTTGCCGCAGCACATTCTAACCTATCCTAAGTAATGCAGAAATTGTTACTTTAAAATGTGCACTGTTAGTCATAAAAGTAAAGTATGTAATCTTAGCTTAAAGTTTAGCTTTCTGGCAGGAAGGAAACTGTCATGGTATAAAGGAGGATGTGGTGCTCATCAAATCCTTTCAATTGAACTCAGGGAAAGAAAACATTGAGAAGTGTCAAGTTTTCCTTATATCAAGAAGATGAAGGGATCAATCAGATAAAAGTGCTCAAAATAGGGGATTTGGCTGTTGACTTGCAAAAGTTATAGAGGGCTCCATGGAAAGTTTTCAGAGAATGGAGAGTATAGAATATAAAGTCAGAAAAAAAAAGTATAGAGCTAAGTGGGAATCAAAGCCTGGGAATGAAGGATAATAGTAGTTCTGGCTGTTTGTGGTGTGTAAAATATGGAGGAACAGAGGGTATTTGAAATAATACAGATGGTCTAAGGAAGACAGTTGTCTCATTAGAGATAGTGGTAAATTATCCTATTACAGATGATTACAATGGTCTAAGGAAGATAGTTTTGGAAAGGCTGTGAGTATTGAGGTAAAGGGATTCGGGTGTTTCCAGGGCCATATAGAATTCTGAGACTCACATATGACTTTTGCAGATGGAGAAATCATGGCTGCAGAAGAGGAATCTTGCTCCTGCCATCAGGCATTCTCTAGACATCCACAAACGAAGTCTGAAAAGAGGTGATTCTACTAAGCATATCAGTTCACTCTGCACTTCTGCTGAAAAAGCCCTGTATGCTCCTTGAGGGAAAATCGTTTCCAAGCACATGGGCATGACCTTGACCACTGCTAACGGTATAGTAGAGGTCTCCCCTTGTGACCCTTCCTTCTATCTTATGTTACTAATATTCATGTACAAGTTTTATCTCTCTTAATGGACGATAGGATTCTTGAATGAATATCTGGAGTCTGATTTATTTTTAAACTTATCATTATAGTGTCTGAAATGTGGTACAGAAAATACTCATTCTTTAATTCAATCAGTAAAATGCCTGTTTTTTTTCAGGTACTGTGATAAACACTGGGAAAACAACAATGGACAAGCAACACTACGTGACCATGATAATCATTAAGTTGAAATCTAGTAAAGAAAAAAGATGCATAAAATGGCATTTCTAGTATCGTATAGTGAAAAAGCGGATGAATAGACACAATGAGAACACATTTGGAGTGTGGAGTCAAACCCAAATTGGGAGGTCAGGAAAGGTTTCTGAGAGATGTTGAGTCATTAATAAAATGAGAAGTTATCCTGACTCTGTGTGTGTGTGTGTGTGTGTGTGTGTGTGTGGCGTGTGTGTGTGTGTGTGTGGTGTGTGTGTGTGTGGTAGTGGTAGTAGTAGTAGCAGTAGTAATGATGGTGGGGTAAGATTGGGCAAAAAGTATTCTACTGTGGAATGATGGAGAGGTGGTGCCAAATGCAAAAGGCCACAGATGGAAGACGGCATGAATTACGCATGAATTATGCAAGAAGCATACAAGAAATGAGGCTGGGAAGTTTAAAAAGGCACCTCATTTAAGGGTCTTTTGATATTATTTTAACAAACTTGGAAGTTTCCTAAGGAATTTGTTGCAGAATTTTGAGCTGAAAGTGACAAAATCAGATTTGTACTTAAAGAAAATCACTTTTGCATCGGGTGTTGGACTGAAATAGCGAAAGGCCAAGAGCACTGGGATCAGTATGGAGAGTAATGTTTACATAAATTTCATCCAGAAAAGATTCCAATTTCCAATGATACGAATGTATTGAGAATATTCCAATTTAAATTTGTCAACTGAAAGGCACGTGGACTTAGGTGAGTTGCCTTAGACTTTATTATGTTTTTTTCTCCTAGGGCTATTTTGTCTGTTTAGGGTTTGTTGAAATTAAATTACATAGGGTCCAAAATAATCTAATTAATAATGGAACAAAAATATATAACATTGAGACTAGATACAGGGAGGATTTCCATTGAGCTTGGAATAAGTGCTGAGATAATTTTGCTTACATGACGGAATTTTAAACATCCTCCCTCACTGGACACCAACATTCCAATTCTAAACCTCATCTGCAGTCTGCATTTCACTCCCTTGGCCTCTTGGTTTATTCTCCTCGGTTGTTTCTGGGAGTGCATCTCTCTCCCATAAAATTTTGATGTATTTTGACATCGGTCTAATTTTTATGTCCCATATTTCAGATATTTGAACATACTAGGTTCTAAATATTGCAGAAATATATAGAAAACAACAAAGCAGAACATTTTTAACCCCTAAAGATTTTCTTGATGATTCAAGTCCCAGGGGTGTTTTGGTTCATTTAGGCTGCCGTAACAAAATACCTTACACTAGGTAATTTATCAGTAACAGAAAGTTATTGCTCACAGTTCTGCAGGCTGGGAAAGCCAACAAGGTACCAGCAGATTTGGTGTCTGGTGAGAGGTTTTTCTGCTTCATAGAGAATGTCTTCCACACTGTGGAAGGGATGAATAAGCTCTCTTGGGCCTCTTTTGTAAAGATACTAATTCCATTTAAGAGGGATTTTTCAACATATGAATATTGGAGGGATACAAACATTCAGATCATAGAATGAAGACTACTTCTGAGTAACGATAGTAAGCAACCATTACATAAAGGAAAACCTATGATTTGTTAAATGATGAATTGTTCTAATTTAAAAAACAATAGATGATTGTAAATTGATTTCTGAGAGCAAACTATTTTTGGCACATCCATATGAGGTAAAGGAAGAATAATTGGATCGTTGGTTTGTCTTAAATAATTGCACGTGGAGATCTGTCTGAAAATATTGCTCAGCTAAATGCCCTGTCACTTGTGCTAATTTGAAGTGGTATTTCTGAATTTTAAATAATACAATATAAAAAGGCCCTGAAAAGCTAAAATTGTTGTATTCAAAATGACTTGTAATTTAAATGAATGCCTATTTTGTATTTGAATACGTACTGTTTCTATAAACAAAATATGGAATTTTTTATTGAGTGGCAGTGAATAAGACCTAAAGTCACAATCTTCTGTTTGTGCAAACATTATTTTGAGGTAAGTCCATCTCAATGGAATGTAACATAGAGCTATAAGAACAAAATACTATCACTGAATCATAGCACCATTGAAATACATTACACCATATTAAATCACCCTCTGGTTTTGTGAAATATAAGCAAAAAGTAATGAATTGAGATAAAGCCAAATAAAAAGAAAAAATATCTGTGAAAATCCAAAAGCAGAAGAACAAAGTAACTGCTTAGAATGCATCAGAGGTAAAATAACTGCTGTAAAAAGATCCTGTAATCAGCATAATTATTTTTCCGCGTGATCAGAACATTCACCCTGGTCCCTATTTTAAGAAGACTCTACTTATCATATCCATCTCTAAATGCACCATATCCCCTCTTGAAAAGCCTTTCTGAAATTGATTATTGCTTTAAGATGAAATGCTGAATTCTGGAACTTTCACACAGGAAATTTTTCCCCAGTGTTACCATACCCACCTACTTTCTGCCCACATCCACACAGTTGCACAGGAATGGTGATAAACACCATAAACAGAGCCTCACTAACTGATCTCACTTCAAATTTATGATCATTAAACCAAGAGGTGCCTCACTGCTGCCCATGAAAACACTACAGTGCATGAACCACATGGGCTTTCACGGTCCTAGATGGCTATTTTAGACTTTTACCTCTGTCCTTGAACAATTTCCATCCTCTTTATTCTCAGCTCATGACCATAATTTCTATTTCTGATAGAAAAAAGAAGCAATCGGAAGATAATTCCCTCAAGTAATTACCTTCGTATCTACCCACCGAGTATCAGTGCTCCCATATTCTACCTTTCTCCTGTTACTATTAATGAACTCTCCTGGCTCCTATTTATGGTTAATCCCTTCATTTTTGCCCAGTTGTCCATCCCTTCTTATCTGCCTGAGGATATCTCTTGAGCAATTCCCTCCTGACTCTCCAGTAACATCAGTGTTTCCCTTTCTATTGGATTTTTCCATAAGCACCAAGTATGTTCTTATTTCTCCTGTCTTAGAAAAGTGCCCTCTTTTTTACTCACATCCCCCGTAGCTATCTCTGTACGTTTCTGCTCCCTTTCCAGCAAAATTTCTCAGAAGAATTAACTGTGCTTGCTGCAACAATATTTTTTCCTCCAATTTTCTCTTGAACTCACTCCAATGAGGCTTTTGCATATCGCACTTAACATGTCCAAAATTGAGTTCCCAATACTGCTGAGACTTCCACCCTCCCTGCAATATGTGTTGTTCTTAAAATCTTTTCCAACTCATCCCTCCAGTTGCTCAGCCCCAAACCTTTGAAATAATTTTTCTTCTTTTTTTTCCACTTCACAGTCAAAATATATTTTAAAATAGACCCATTCTTCCATCAGCACGCCTGCCAGCTTGGTCCAAGCAACCATGGTATCTCACCTGAAACTTGCAATGCCCTTCTTACTGGTCCTTTTGCTCCCGTTTTTGCTTCATGTCAATCTGTTTTTCACACAGTAGACAGAGCATGCCATTTCTCTGCTGAAAATCATTGCAGTAGTTTCACAAGTCACTCAGAGAAGAGAGAAAATTTCTTACTATCCTACTATGACCTACAAGACCCTACATGAATGAACCTCTGTGCCCCACTAATGTCTCTAACCTTTTCTTTAACCCTCCAACTACTCCCTCTCTGCTCCAATCTTAATGTGCTTCTCACTGTCTTCCAAGAACAGCAGACAAGTTATTATCTCAGAGTCCTCTTACTTATGAAGGCCCCTGCCCAAAAATGCTTCATACAGCGTGCTCCCTCATATCATTAGACTGTTATCTTACTCAGCAAGGCCTTCCCTGACTACCTCATCTAAAATTTAAACTGCCGCCCTACATCTCATCCTCTTCCCTGTTTCAATTTTCTCCTAGGTAGGTATCACTATCTATTATACTATATCAACTCTCATCATATATATATATATATATATACACACACACACACACACTCACACACACACAGATATAGATATAATCTTTTATTTGGACTTAGGTGTGCTTGTAAACTGGCTTTCTAGAGGAAAAGACAAAGTTGATTTACAGCATTTGCTGAATTCCATGTTGTAGATACTCGAGCTATGACTAGTTTCAAGCTACCAACATGATGTCACTGAATGCAGAGCTGAAAAGACACACTCACAATCAACTCTTGGGAGCGAGTGGGAGCTAACTTCAGTACACTACTGCTTATGTCTCTTAGTAGAATATAAGCAGCATAAGGGAAAATGTTTTAGTCCATTTTTTTTTCACAATTCTATTGCCAGTGTCTAGACTAGTGTTTGCACATAATAGAAACTTGATAATATTTGTCGAATTAATGAATGAAGAAGCCAGGGGAATTCAGATAAATGTGTTCTCTTCTGATTGGTAGGAAATGAAATTCAACACTGCAAATGGTGCATGACCTACATCATCAAAATCAGTGCATTTTCAACCTCTGAAACGTAACAGGGAGGAGACTTCAGAAAGAGAGATTCCAAGTGATGGATACAGTTAAGAACATGGTAAATACCATATACAACAATTAAGTCAAGATGGAGTAAAGACTTAAATGTGAAACCCAGAACTATAAAAACCTTGGAAGAAAATCTAGGCAATACCAGTCAGGACTTAGGCACAGGCAAAGATTTCATGAGGAAAATGCCAAAAGCAATTGCAACAAAAGCAAAAACTGACAAATGGGACATAATTACACTAAAGAGATTCTGCACAGCAAAGAAAACCATGAATAGAGTGAATATACAAACTACAGAATGGGAAAACATTTTTGCAAACTATGCATCCAATAAAGGTCTAATATCCAGCATCTATAGGGAACTTAAACAAATTTACAAGAAAAAAACAAACAACCCCATTAAAAAGTGGACAAAGGAATTGAGCAGGCCCTTTTCAAAAGAAAACATACATGCAGCCAACAATCATATGAAAAAAAGCTCAGTATCACTAATCATTAGAGAAATGCACATCAAAACCACAATCAGATACCATCTAACATCAGTCAGAATGGCCATTATTAAAAGTCAAAAAATAACAGATTCTGGCAGGGATGCAGAGAGAAAGGAAAGCTTATACACTGTTGGTTGCAGGGTAAATTATCTCAGCCAATGTAGAAATCAGTGTAATGATTTCTCAAAGACCTGAAAAGAGAAATACCATTCAACCCAGCAACCCCATTACCGGGTATATACCCAGAGGAATATAAATCATTCTAGTATAAAGATAGATGCACACATATGTTCATTGCAGCACTATTCACAATATCAAGGACATGGAATCAACCTAAATGCCCATCAATGATAGACTGGATAAAGAAACTGTGGTACATATACACCGTGGAATACTATGCAGCCTTGAAAAGGAATAAGATCATGCCTTTGCAGGGCCATGAATGGAGCTGGAAGCCATTATCTTCAGCAAACTGACATGGGAACAGAAAACCAAATACCACATGTTCTCACTTATAAGTGGGAGCTGAATGATGAGAACACATGAACACATGGTGGAGAACAACACACACTGGGGCCTATTGGAGGGTGGGGTGGGAAGAGAGAGAGCATCAAGAAGAATAGCTAATGCATGCTGGATTTAATACCTAGGTGAGGGTATGATCTGTGCGGCAAACCACCATGGCACACATTTACCTGTGTAACAAACCTGCACATCCTGCACATGTACCCCTGAACCTAAAACTTGAAGAAAAAGATAAAAATAAAAAGTCCAACAACAACAAAAAAAGCGTGGTGAATAAATGGCAAAAAAGTACTTTGATATAACTGGACCAAAGAGTATATATATAATATAATATAATCTCAGTCAGCACATTCTAAATTATCACTATGAAAATATTTACTGCAATAACTTACACATCTTACTCAGAATTTTCAAATTGAACAGAAAACTTGCTATAATAAATTTGCATATACAATAGAGCAGTTGTGATTAAATTATCTCCTAGCTAGGATTACTTTTCACATTGTGCATTATCATATCATCTTCCTCAAATTGTTGAGTAAAAATGACTTCCAAGAAAGTAAAACAAATTCTGCAAAGAAAGTATATAAGTGTATAAGACCTAAAAAAGCCTGTACATTTAGAGGAAAATTTTGAAGTGATAAAAAATATTGAAAGTAATCAATATATAAAGCACATAAGCTTGGCACACACATCTGCTGCCTGTGTTATTTTGCTATGTGTGAGAAAAATTTAAAAATTGGGATAGAGTTGTTGTTTCCATAAATATTCACCATGTTTCTCAAGCACAACACGATATATTTAAGAAGCTAGAGAAAGATCTTGTGCAGTGGATTGATAATCATAAATAGCATAGGATGCCATGAAGTGTTGCATTGCTACAGAGAAGGTCTTGGACATCTTTGAAGATCTGCAGAAGGTGAGAGTGAGTGGATCTGATGAAGGCACTGAGTTTCAAATCAACTTAAGCATGGTTTGAGTTATGAAAATCTGTAAGTTGTAACAACTTGGATAAAAAGACTTCAAGTCATAATGGAGCTACAGTAGTTTATCCAGTGAATTGCAGACACCCAAAGGCAAAGGTGATTATATCACACAGCGTATTTTCAATCTTCCTGAAACTTGGCTCCTTTTTGTATTTTTATTATTATTATTATTATTTTTTTTTTGGTAAATGAATGACTTCTCATGTATTTATCTCAGAAGACGGGAACTAATGTACCAAGAATTGTTACCAGGTAGGATGGAATTAACCTGAGCTGTATTAGAAAAATATCAAGGCCAGCCTTAAGCTTAGGAAATTGATTCTCTTCTTCCCCAAGCCACATGAATTATATACAATTGCAAAGAAATGGAAAGAATAATAGACAATCTGTAGGTCCTTTACAGAAAAGGGATTAAGACTACATTACAGAGTACCTATAATGCAAAGAAGGTTGTAGTTTATTCTTTAGATATGGAAGAGGTTTACAAATGTCCGTCTAAGGAAGCGATGTTGTAAGTTCTATGCTTCTGGAATATTTTATCTGTCAGCAGTATTTAGCAGAGATGGGAAAACAGAGAGATTGAAAATGGAGGAAACAGGAACGATTAGCTTTGGTATAAGAGAGAAGCAATGAAAAACCAGTGAACTAGTAGTGGGAATATAGAAAAAGTTGTATTTTAAAGCTGTTATTTGTTTGGGGGTCTATACAATTTGGGAACTGATAGAATTTAGGAGACGGAGATCATACAGAACTTCAAAGCCTGAGAGACTAAGTTGGCAACCCAGGAGGAGGGACACGTTTAATAATTCAATAAATATTTATTGAACCCTTAATTTATAGCAGGCATTGAGCTAAACATCATGGATTAAAAGATAAATAAGCCATAGTCTCTTATCTTAGGTAGCTTGAAGTTTATTGGGGGAATAAATGAAGTAAGATGAAATGAAAAGTGAGATTTTAGAATTAATTTGAGTTGCCAAGAGAGCCCCTAGGAATAAATCTATTTCCAGAAATAAATTTCTAGGAAATGTGAAACTGAAAATATCTTTTGGTTTATTATCTCATTTACTTAAATATATTTTTTCAAGTGTGTTAATCATTTAATGAGGCACTAGCCCTTTCCAAAGAAGGAAGAATGTACTCAATCCGATTTATTTGAATTTTTGTTTTGCTTTACATTTTAATACCTGGCAGCCACTTAGGGAGAAGACTATAGCAAATCAATAGTACTTAAGCTACTCAAGAGGACGGATAACAGAGAGAGCTTAACATATTTGTAGAAAGAGAATCTCTACAAGGATTTAAGAAACAAAAAATTTGATTTTATTCTATTTGAATAAACTTATTTGTATGATAAACTGGATATTTTAAATTTTAGTTTAACAAGTTTTCCTCCATATTTGCAGCTATCCAATGGAATCACCACCAGTATGAAGCATAAGGGGTGAAACCTTGTGATCTCTTGGTTATTTAAAATGTCTTGTTAGAAATGAAAGAATTTCAACACAATTCATTACAATAAAACTATTCTGGATCCCTATTTGGTCATAAATTTAATCATGGAAGATCTAACGTTGATTTTTCAAAAAAGTGATAAACAAAGGAAGACAACTGTATGTAAGACCAGAAAAAATAAATAAATCTGCTTGCAGTTTTAACCATAGTAGCCCAAGTCCTACAAAATTGACAATCTCTATCTCTGCCTATTTATCTGACTAAGGTGATCAGACTTTATAGGGAAAACAAAATGGAAAACTGTGCTCATTTTCAAGAAGACCTACCTTGCCATAGATGTCAGAATTTTCATCAGCCTAGAGCAAATGGCCAAAGTCAATTTGTAACTATAGTCTCAGTATCACATTTTTGCAACTGTAAATATTTTTCTGACTTCAATCTGCTATTGTATCTTTAAGTTGACATACATATATTATGAAAGCATTGGATATAACTTCAAATATCTAAACTGACGTTGGACTCACATACATAGTCATTATTACAAGTATTTCTCTGTAACATTAAATAAGATTGTTTCTTGAAACATTAAAAAGCCTTGAATATAGGGGAAAATTAAAATAGTTGAATGGTCTTTCACTAGAGTGAGGACAACTTAATCACTTCAAAAGTTTATTAAAAAGTTTTTCTTATTGAATATTATAGCAAAGCCCCAAATAAATTCAGACATAGAAAATTATTTCCAACATTAAAAACACTAAAATATAAAGGCAAACGTTATTATCAGCAGGATGAATTATATAAAATTCTTCCCAACATACATGACATTTTATGCAAAGATTCATGAAAGGAATCAAGAACCGTGAAACATACCAGCCTCACAAATCCATTGCGATGATGACATTGGGCCTGGCTTCAAAACCAAAACAGTAAAGGGAAAAAAGGGTCTAAGGTGTAGCTGCGCATTTCCTCTTTCTCACCTAACTCTCCCCTTGTGTCACTCAGAATTTGTTATACAGAGCAATACTGGAAACTTCTAAACTAAAGGAATAGTTGACAAACCTTTCTGAAAGAGACATCTATTAATAGATGTATAAATTATTTCCTTGCTATATGATCATTTTATTTACTAATGAAAACTCATGAAATGGGATCAGGGCCATGGCTTCTGATATTAACTTTGTTAGGTGCACTCCTCAGCATACCATTGCCAGTGAAGTATGCGTATCTCGTCCCCCACACACTAATCCCTTAGAATGAGAGAATTCCTGCTCTGGGATCTGTTGACTTGGCAAATGCCATTAAAGGGGGGAGATTTTATTGAAAGTTTTGTTTAGAAAACAAACATGTACAAAGCATTCCACATATTTGCAACTCACGGTATTTTAGCTGCCGCATCTTAAAAAAATAAAAATAAATAAAAATAAAAACTTTAGTGAAATGTAACTCCTGGTTTACTCAATCACGTTTTGAAGGTTTAAGTATGTATTATCTAAATGATATTAGATAGATAGATATCTGAGAGAAGTGAGTAAAAACTTAGATTCCAATAAAACATAGAGTTTGGTAAAGGGCTTTAGGCAAACCTTAACAGCCTACTGATTCCTGTCATTATAAACAAGTAATGGAATTTTCACATTATAATGATCACAGCCTAGCTAGACCTGAATCAACCTCTTCTTACTTTTAATTAAAATACCCATAAAAATCATAAAAAGAGAGACGCTGAGAGCCACAATAATTGGACAGAAAATATCAAAAGATCATATCCTAAATATCTAGGTACATCACTAATTGTGTCACATTTTTAAAATACATTTCTGAATTGCACGTGTTCTGCACTTTCACCTAGATTAATTTTAGCTTTAAGAAAGGTAGAGTAAAACTTTGACTTACATGACTCTCTGATCCTGGCTTCAGAGGGCCCAGGGAATGTGAAGAATGTAATCTCAAACAGCTAACCTCCAAACCACAGCATAGGGACAGACAGGAATGTACTCATCATTTTCGCTACTCCCTATCTATTCCTGCTGACCGCCAAAAATTTTTAAGTGTTTTTAAAAAATATTCTTACTGACTGTGCAAATGCCAGCAACAATAGAGACAGAGAGTGGTGAGAGGTGGCATACTTCAAAATGAGATGGATTGTAGCACTAGGAAAAGCATTGAAGTAAGAGAAAAAACAGGAAGCATCTTGGGAGAAACTAAGTTGATATGGTACTGTGGCAAGAGGCTACAATGAGACAGAACAAAATAATTCATATATGATAAATATAGCATTTCCAATTGAGGGAGAAATGTGTGAATAGTCAGTACAACTTACTAAAATCTTCAGTTAACAGGTTGACAGGCAAGGAAGAAAGGGAGGAAGGGAGGGCAGGAAATTGGACATCTTTTACATATTAAGCTAAATTAAAGTCTAGGTAATTTAAAATTTGCATATAAAGCAAAGGAAATCCAAAAATACAGAACATGTAGGTAAATATTAATATATAGCATTGCTTGTACTTTCATGCCAGACACTGTGTCAAATCATTTAAATATACTCTTCATTCCTCACAAGTATTGAAAAGCACATTAATATCATAATAAATCATCACCTAGTGAGAGATTACATAAGGAAGAGAAGAAGGGTTTATAATTAAGAAATGTTTTAATGTTATGCATCCTCTTAGTAGATCTCAGGAGAAATTATATATTAGTTTCCATTGATGTTGAAAATTTGGAATTTGGCAAAATTGAACATATTCAGTAAAATAAGAATAATAAGGTGTATCTATTTTAATACCAAATCCAGCATCATGCTTACTGGGAAAACACTAGAAGAAAGTTTTCTAAATTCAGTAACAAAATAAGGGTTACCATTATTACCACTAGTATTTATCATTGATTAAGCATGAAAACAACCAGAAATTACAATGATTTCCTGATTTGCTATTTCTTACAGGGGAGTGGGTTGGGGGGTGGAGCACAGTGCATCAGGACAGGAGGGGATAGGAATGTGAAATCAATTTTATTTGTTGTTTATAAATAGGGTTATACTAGGGTTATATGGAGTAGGGTAGGACATCATGCTCCATTACATATCTTGCCTTTGCCAATAAATCATGATTGGAAGTGATGTGCTTGATTCCTAGGCAGAAGATTTAACCACCAAAACATGATTAGTTTATAGATTATATTTCAAATCGGTAGGAAAAATCATTCTTTTAAATAAGTGATGGTGTAAGAACAAGATAACTATATAAGAAAAGGTAACATCAGATTCACTCCTCGCACCAACCACCAGGCTAAATTACCAACAGATCAGAGATAGGAATGTAAAAATTAAACTAATCTAAAATTGGCAAGAGCTGAGCTGGAAAGAACTGAGCTGCCAGGTGTCGAGTGGTAAATTAGGACAACAAACCAAATTCACACACCGAGATATTTTAAGCAAGAAGCTAAACAGGAAAAAAGCACCAAAAGCACTAGCTCCCCAGTGTTTTATTTTTCCCTGGCAGTGGCCCAGGGCAAAGGTCAGATGTATCAGTGCAGATGGGGGGAAACTTCACACTGCCCAGGGAGCCCAAAACAAGTCTCCTGCCTTTGTATACCCCTGCGAGCCAGGAGAGGGAGACAAGAAAGGTCTAGAAGTGGAAAAGTACTGAACGGTGAGTCAGAGTGGAGAGAAGTGTCTTCAAGCCCTCCTGATAAGCGGTGTTGGTGACAAAGGCCTCTGAGAAAGCATTTAGCCAAGCCTGTTCCCCCACCCACTCCCACAACAAGGAGACCTCCAAATGGAGGCATTTGGGTTAGAAATACAGAAATCTTAAGAACCTTGGGGTGGGAAGGAGTGCCGAGTTCTTAACTGCAACTCCTTCCAGACTGCACAGAGTCTCAGACTAGGGGGCAGCTTTGCCCCATGAGGCCTGCCAGGTAAAGGCTATGTAACTGTCTATGTTTGCACCAAAATATCACACATAAGGTTTTTGTTTTGTTTTGTTTTTTGTTTTTTTGAGACGGAATCTTGCTCTGCTCACACAGGCTGGAGTGCATTGGAGTAATCTCAGCTCACTACAGCCTCCCCCTCCTGGGTTCAAGCAATTCTCCTGCCTCAGCCTCCTGAGTAGCTGGGATTACCAGTGTGGGCCACCGCACCCGACCTACACACAGGTTTTGCTATGGAGCCAGACTACTCACAAACAATCATGTGTGAATTATCCTAAAAGCCAGAAGTGAGGAATTATTTTCTAATCATAACCCCAAATCCAGAAGCAATATGAGAAAAGACAGACACATTTGGTTACACAAAAATAAGATAAAACTTTACATAGAAAAATATACCATGAGCCAAGTTAAAGGACAATGAAAAACTGAAAAAAAAAGATTTATAATGGTACAAAGTGTTACTATCTCAATGTATAAAGAACTTCCAAATGATAAAAATAAACATTAAAAGAGCCAACAATGTGATAGAAAAATGAGCTAGAAAAATGAAGAGACAGTTAAAAATGCCAATGACTCCTACCCATATGAAAATATGCTTAGTATCATTCATAATAAGAGAAATGCAAATTAATGCTACATTGATATGTTTCTCACATACAAGATTGGAAAACCAGAAGCTTAACGATATAGTGTGTTGATGAGACTATGAATAAACAGGTACTGTCATTACTCACTATTCAAACTGTAAAATAGTAAAATGCCTTGAACCAGATATTAGAAATATTCAGCAAAATTGAATATATATTTACCTTTTGAGCAAGCAATTCCACTTCTATGAACACAGGTGTAAACTGCATGGGCCTACTTACACTCAATTTTTTTCAATAAAAGTTACACCTAGTATGCCTGCCTCTTCTGCTTTCCCTTCCACCTCCTCCACCTCTTCTGCCTCTGCCACTCCTGAGACAGAAAGACCAACCCCTCCTCCTCCTCCCCCTTCTCCTCTTCCTCAGTCTACTCAATGTGAAGGTGATGAAGATGAAGACCTTTATGATGGTCTACTTTTATTTAATGAATTGTAAATATATTTTCTCTTCTTTATGATTTTAATAATATTTCCTTTAGCTTACTTTAAGAATATAGTGTATAATAAAAATAATATACAAATATGTGTGAAATGACTGTTTATGTTATTTGTAAAATTTCTAGTCAACAGTAGGCTATTAGTAGTCATGTTTTTGGGGAGTCAAAAGTTATAGGTGAATTTTCAACTGCATAGGATGTCAATGCCCTTAACCCCTGTGTGATTCAAGGGTCAAATACAGGTATATGTAGATATGTAGTTGATGTCTATATATATATATACACACACACACACACACACACACACACACACCGTGATACATAGCTGATGCTCCTAACACAGGAGTTAGGGTCATCAACACCCCATACAAACATATAAACATATATGACCTTTGACCCTTGAGAGAGAGAGAGAGAGAGATACTTTATTTAGTCTTACTCATATATATATGAGTAGAACTGTATAAACTTAGGTATAGGCACATTATAGGGTACTATGCAACTTTGCAATGGAATTGGAAATATCTATATATAATACTATGAAATAATATCCTAGATACCTTGTTAAATGAAATGCTAAGAGCAAGTCTGGCAGATAATCCTCAAGTGTCTGTTCCATCAGGTGGCTGAAGAGAACTAGGTCACCCATGGTTATATCTCCTTCCCAGGTAAAGGTGGCATAGAAAGACCTGTCTCCCTTCCCTCAATCAGAGTATCTCTGGAGGGTCAATCCATCTTCACATCTCCCCAGAAGATCACCTGAGGCTTCTGTTGAGACTGGATTGAGTTCTTGTTCTTTCTGGAAAATCTTGCTTCTTTCCCTTCCGCTCCAGAGGTGTTGATCCCCCAAAACCTAAATAAACCACCTGCATACTAATCTCCATCACAGATTCTGATTCCCTAAGAATCTAACCTGGCACAGGTAGTACCAGGAGTAACTCAAGAAAGCCATACTTGGATGGGAATTTGAAGCTGCTTTGCTCCCCACCACATGGCAATCTGTAAGTGGAGTACAGATAATCCCTTTCACAACTGGGCAGCACAGTTGTTGAAACAATCGTGGAGTACTGGGGTGGCATACCAAAGGATGTGAATGCCTTAGCTGGCACAGTGTAAAGCTGCTGGAGAAATACGGAGAGAAACTGCAATTATAAGAATAGTGGAATTGAATGGTTTTTACTAAGCTTACTCTGAATAAGAGAATATATAGGCAAGTGTGATTAATTAGCAATTAAAAAACTAACTGTGAAAGCCTTAGTGCCTCCTAGTGGTATACAAGAAGGCTCTTATCTTCCAGAAGTGAACACAGGACAAAGTCAAGATTTAATTATCAGATTAGCCTAGCTGCAAAGGTTGAACTCCCGACTATGGCAAATATATGCTATTTCAAGGTTCAGACCATTTTGGGGAAACAATGGGACCTTGAGGCATCATGGGTGTATCTAGGCTGATACTCCTGAAAATTCTCATAATGACAAGTATAAATGGTCACCAGTCTCAGTCTTTTCCTAAAACGACCTGCAGTCATTTACTTTGGTAACTGCATGTTAGGAAAAGGAAAATACTCAAACATTTTAGAAAGTACTGGAACAATAGTCAAGACATGTTAAAAGATGATATGAGCAGATATTTCACAGAGTGGGATAAACAGATGGCAAACAAGCACAGGAAAAGATGCACAATATCATTAGTCATTATGGAAATACAAATTAAAATCAAAATTAAATATCACTATACATCAATCAGAATGGCTAAAATAAAAAAATAGTGACAACACCATATGCTGACAACTATGTAGAGAGACTGGGATATAAAGTTTTACAGCCAGTCTGGAAAACAGTATGGCAGTTTCTTAAAGAACTGAACATGCAACTACCATATGATTTATCAATTGAATTCTTGGGCATTTATCACAGAGAAATTAAAACTCATGTGGACACGAAAACCTTTATATGAATGCTCCTTGCACCATTATTTGTAATAGGCAAAATCTGGAAACAACCCAGATATCCTCCAACATAATTAAGCACGCTGTGGTATAATCAGATCATAGAATACTACCCAGCAATAAAAAGAAAGACTATCGATACATGCAACAACCTGGATAAATCTCCAGAGAATTACAAGGAGTGAAAAAAGCCAATTCCAAACATATAATATCTGTTTCCATTTACACGTTATTACTGAAATGTCATAATTACAGAAAAGGAAAACAAGAGTTAAGGAGGAGACGGAGGTGGAAGTAAAGTGGATGTGAGTTTAAAAGGGCAACATGAGGGGTCCTTGTGGTGATGGAAACATTCTTGATCTTGAGGGAATCTATGTCAATATCCTCATTTTTCTATTTTACCATAATTTTGCAATAGCTCACCAATGAGGGAAACTGTACAAAAGGTATACAGGATCTATGTCTATTATTTATTATAATTTCATGTTAATTTACAGTTACCTCAAAATAGAAAGTTAATTTAAAAAAGGTTTCAGGCTGTGAGGTAAGCCTCTCTGCAGATGTCATGATATTAGAGGTTATCACTGGTGGGAAAATACATGATGTGGAGTTCATGACTTTTCCCAATCAGAGAACTATAACTCAGATCATAAGGGTCCTGTAGCAAGGTCATGGGATATGAAGCATTGAATTATAGGCCTTTTGGGAACACCCCTTGGTGTACAACTAGGACCTGGTAGAGATAGCATGCCTAATCATGGAAGACTATGTGACTGTGAAGCCAACTTTGATATATTTATACAGTGCAACAATACTCAGCAATAAATACAGAATGAACTACCTACACAAAAGAATATGAATGAATCTCAAAACTTTATGCTGAATGAAAGAAGAGTGACACAAAATAATACATACTGCAAAATTCCACTTAAGTGAATTTCTAGTACTGAAAAAATAATTTTTAGTGTTATAAATTAGATTAACTGTTGTTTGGGGTTGAAGTAAAAACATACTAATTCTAAGGAGGCAGAGGGAGTCTATGGGGTGGTAGGAATGTGCCGTATCCTGCCTTGGGTAGTAGTTACATGGATTTTTACATTTGTCCAGGCTCATTAAACTGGACAGGTAACGTGTGAGCATTCTTTTGTGTGCAATACAATTGTTTAATAAAAGGACTCAAAACCAATTTGAATGAGCCCCCACTGGCAAAAGACAGGAGAATTGGGGCATTGTCTTAGTTTTTGTGTTGCTACAAAGGAAAACCTGAACATGGGTAATTCATAAGGAAAAAATACTTGGCTCATGATTCTACAGGCTGTACAAGAAACATGGTGACAGCATCTGATTATGGTGAGAAATTCAGGCTGCTTCCACTCACGGCAGAAAGGGAAGGGAGCTGGTGTGTGCAGAGATCACATGGTGAGAGAGCAAGCAAGAGAAAGAAGGGAGATGTCAGGCTCTTTTTAATTACCAGCTCTCGTGGGAACCTACAAATCAAGAATGCACTCATTATCATGAGGATGACACTAAGCCGTTCATGAGGGATCCATCATTTGAGCCAAACACCTCCCCTTAGGCCCCACATCCAACACTAGGAATCAAATTTTAACATGAGGTTTGGAGGGAGGCTGAGGCTGGAGAATCACTAGAACCTGGGAGGGGGAGGTTGCAGTAAGCCGAGATCACGCCATTGCACTCCAGCCTGGGTAACAAGAGCAAAACTCCATCTCAAAAAATAAATTATATATATATGTATATGTATATATATAAATATGTATATGTATGTATATTTATATATACATGTATATATGTGTATATATGTATATGTATATTTATATATACATGTATATATGTGTCTATATGTATATGTATATATGTATATGTATGTATATTTAAAGTATAGCAATCCCCCAAGCTCTGGAGTTTAACCCCTCTGCACCTCTGGCTCATTTGCCCTATAGCTTCAGGGAAGGTACTCACAGCAGGTGAAAATTTAGGCAGTGTGCTTGCCATAAGATGCTGTCAGGTCCAATGAGTTTGATTTCTCATGGAACTGTCCATTGCATCAATGGTTAAAATTAGAGCTTGTTTAAGCTATTATGATGCCCCAGAATCAGAAGCATCTTCTACATTATCAATGAATGTTAATATCAGTATTCCACATATAAAGTATACTTCATAAAAATGTGATTATATCTATAAATCTTGAATGAATTTCTGCATATAATCATCAGTTTCAGGAAAGAAGAAAGGAAGGAAGAGAAGAAGGAAGGAAAGAAAGGAAGGAAGAAAAATTAGAAGGGAGGGAGGAGGAAAAAAGCATTTATCAGGTATGTGAAGAAATTTGAATGTTGACTCAATATTTGATGATTTTTAGAAATTATTAATAAAGCTGGAGGCCTCAGACTACCAGCCCTCAAAATATACTGCGCAGTTGTAGTAAGCGAAACAGTATAGTATTGGCATAAAAACAGACACATAGACCAATGTAACCGAATGGAGGACACAAATATAAACCCATGCACTTACAGCCAACTCATTTTGACAAAGGTGCCAATAACACTCATTGGGGAGAGGACAGTCTCTCTAAAAAATGGTGTTGTGAAAATTGGATATCTATATGCAGAAAAATGACACTAGACCTCCACCTCTCACCCTATACAAAAAATCAACTCAAAATTAATCAAAGATGTAAATGTGAGACCTGAAACAATAAAACTACTAGAAGAAAATGTATGGAAAATGCTTTAGCACATTGACATGGGAAAAGATTTTATGAATGGCTTCTAAAGCACATGTAACAAAAGTGAAAAATAAAAACCCAATAACAACAAATAGGGTTATATTAAACTAAAAAGTTTCTGCACAGGAAACAATCAACAGAGTGAAAAGACAGCCTACAGAATAAGAGAAAATATGTGCAAATTACTCATCTGACTTGGGTCTAATATCCAGCATATATAAGGAACTCAAACATCTTATAAGCAAACAAACAAACAAACAAACAAAAATCAAACTAAAATATGGGCAATTATCTGAACAGAAATTTCTCAAAAAAAAGACATACAAATGGCCAACAAATATATGAAAAAATGCCCCAAATCACTAGTCAGTAGATAAATGCAAATCAAAATATGATGAGATATCATTGTATCTCATGGCTATTCTCAAAAAGACAAAAAATAAATGCTGGTGAGAATACGGAGAAAAGGGAACTCTTATCCACTGTTGGTGGGAATGTAAAGTAGTATAGCCACTATGGAGAACAACAATATGGAATTTCCCCAATAGACTACAAATAGAACTACCATATGATCCAGTAGTCCCACTACTGGGAATTTATCCAAGGGAAAGGAAATCAGTATTTCAGGGAGACATCTGTACCTCTGCGTTTATTGCAGCACTATTCACAATAGCCAAGATATGGAATCAACCTAGACGTCCAACAACAGATGAATAGATAAAGAAAATGTGGTGTATATATACACAATGCAATACTATTCATCCATAAAAGAGAATGAAATCCTGTCATTCACACCAACATAGATGGAACTGGAAGACATTATGTTAAGTTAAATAAGCCAGGAACAAAAAGTTAAACACTGGATGTTCTCATTCATATATAGAAGCTAAAAAAAGTTGTTCTCATAGAAACAAAAAGTAGAACAGTGGATACTAGAGGCTGAGAAGTGTAGGAGGGAAGGAGGGATAGCAAGCAATTTGTTAAAGAATACAAAATTATAGCTAGATAGAAAGATACGTTCTAATGCTCTGTACCACTGTAGAATGACTATAGTTAACAATAATATATAGTGTCAAGTAGCTAGAAGGAAGATAGTGAATGTTCCCAACACAAAAAATGATAAATGTTTGAGATGATGAATATGTTAATTACCTGATCTGAATGATATACATTATATGTGTTGAAACATCACCATGAATATGTACAATTATTTGTCAATTTGAAGAGATTAAAAAATGTATGTATATATATGCACATATGTATGTGTATACACCCCCCCCCCACACACACACACACATACCCAGACACAAGAAGCTATTGTTACTTTTTTTTTTTTTTTTTTTTTTTTTGAGACGGAGTCTCGCTCTGTCACCCAGGCTGGAGTGCAGTGGCGCGATCTTGGCTCACTGCAACCTCTGCCTCCCGGGTTCACGCCATTCTCCTGCCTCAGCTTCCCGAGTAGCTGGGACTACAGGCGCCCGCCACTGAGCCCGGCTAATTTTTTGTATTTTTAGTAGAGATGAGGTTTCACCGTGTTAGCCCGGATCGTCTCTATCTCCTGACCTCGTGATCCGCCCGCCTCTGTCTCCAAAAGTGCTGGAATTAACAGGGGTGAGTCTCCGGGCCCGGCCGCTATTGCTACTTTTTAGGTGCTGATTGATATGGGTTGAATTGTGTCACCTCAAAATTATTTTGTTAAAGTCTAAACTCCCAGAACCTCAGAATGAGATCTTATTTAGAAATAGGATCATTGTAAGTGTAATTGGTTAAGATGAGTTCATACAGAGTAGGGTGGGCCCCTAATGGTATTGGCCTTATATATGAAACACCATGTGAAGACAGGGAAGCAGACAGGGAAGATGATGTTAAGAGAATAGGGAGAAGATTGCTCATCTATAAGCTGAGGAGAGAAATTTGAAGAAATTCTTCCCTCACAGCACCCAGAAAGAACCAACCCTGCCAAAATACTGATTTTAGACTTCTAGCCTCCAGTATTGGGAGTCAAAACATTTCTGTTGTTTAAGCCACTCAGCTTGTGATGCTTTATTATAGCATTTCTATAAAACCAAAACACTGATGAAGTGCACAATTTTCTGGAGAAAAATTAAATGGCCAAAAGTTATCTGAGAAAGAATAATAGATCTAGTTAATGAAAAAATGCTTATCACTAATCACCAGGAAAATGCAAATTAAAACCACGATGAGATATCACCTCTCACCTGTTAAAGTGGGTATTATCAAAAAGATAAAAGATAAATTCTGGTGAGGATTTAGAGAAAAAGGGACTCTCACACACTGTTGGTAGCAATGCAAATTAGTACAGCCATTATGGAAAACAGTATGGATGTTCCTCAAAAAATTAAAAATAGAATTACTCTATGATCTAGCAATTTAACTACAGCGTATATCAAAGGATATGAAATCAGTATGTCAAAGAGATATCTGCACTCACATGTTCATTGCAGCATTGTTCACAATAGCCACGATATGGAGTCAGTCTGTGTCTATCAACAGATGAATGAGTCAAAAAATGTAGTGTACATATACACAATGGAATGTTACTCAGCCACAAACAGAATGAAATCCTGTTATTTGTGATAACATGGATGAAACTGAAAGACATTATGGTAAGTGAAATAAGCCAGGCACAGAAAGACAAATACTGCTTACATACATGTGGAATGTAAAAAAAGTTGAACTCATAGAAACAGAGAGTAAAATGGTGGTATTCAAAGGCTGGAGGGTGGAGAGGTTTGGGAAATGTTGGTCAAAGGACACAAAGTTTTACTTAGGAGGAATAAATTCAAGAGATGTATTATACTTCATAATGACTGTAGTTAATAGCAATGTATGGCACGCTGGAACATTGTTAAGAGAGTACAATTTTTGTTCTCACCACAGAAAAATGATAAGTATGTGAGGTAATCCACATGTTAAATGGTTTGGTTTAGTCATTCCACAACGTATATATATATATCAAAACATCATGTTTTACACCATAAATCAAGGGTTTCCAATCTTTTGGCTTCCCTGCGCCACACTGGAAGAATTGTCTTGGGCCACACATAAAATACACTAACACTAACCACTAATGATAGCTGTTGAGCTTAAAAAAGTTACCAAAAAATGTCAGGTTTTAAGAAATGTAGGAATTTGTTTTGGGCCACATTCAAAGCTGTCCTGGGCCGCATGCAGCTCATGGGCCATGAATTGGACAAGTATGCTCTAAATATATACAATTTTTTGTTGATTAAAAAGAAGAAGAAGAATAGAGCTAGATAGACAAATGATTATGAACCAAACTGGGAAAAAATAGGTTTTCTTCCTAGAAAGTTGTAATTTGTAGAACAGTTTTTCTGGAATGTCCATTTAAGCTTCCATGGAACCATGATTTTTATTCTATAAAAATTATTTCAAAGTGTATAAACATGTGACCTTACCAATTAATTAACTCATGAGTGTAGATGATATTAAGGTTCTGTAGATCAAAGGACAATTCCTTCTCTAGCCTGTATTTAGGGGAATAATAAGAACAAATGTTGATAAAATACTTATGTTCTGAATTCTTTACATATATTCATTCATATAATCCTCAAAACATTCTCCAATGTATATACTATTATTATCCCCATTTTACTGATGACAAAACTGAGATACAAAGAAATAAGTAATATGCCCAACTTCACGTATCTAAGAACTGACTGAGGGTGAGATGAGAACGTGGCCATGTAGCCCTAAAGGCTACATCCCTAAAACATTTGTATACTAAGTCCCTATCCAGAACCTATTCCAATTGTAACATACATATATAGTACAAAAGGGGATGCTTAATTGCACAAATATCTGTGTATGCAAATGGTATGCTGCTTACCAAAGGTTTTTTTTTTTTTTTTAACAGTTTTTAGTGATATAGGGAAATGATCATGACCAGAAAAAACAACATGAGAAGATATGTTAAGATTAGCTTTTTTTGTGCATTTGGATTCAGTAAAACAGTAAAAGATTAAAGGATTAATTTGATTAAACATTTCAAATGGACTAAAGAACATATATTCATATAAGAAACTAAGGTTAAAAAGTAGAGCGATTTTCATAAGTAACCTGTGTGAAAATTTTATAAATAAAAGCTTTCCTCATAATCATTCTGCTTTTCCTTAATATAAAAAAGAAGCATGAATAAATATTGTTGTAATTCCTTTACTTAGTAATAATCTCTGAAGTGATGGTAATTTCTATTGTAATATAGCATGGTATCTCTTACCTCCCTTATCCCCATTCTCACTCTCTCCCACAAAGGCTTGCAGTAGTCTGTGGACACAAACTATTCTTAGTGCTTATTATTGTAAATATTGTCATATGTCCTAAACCAACATTAAAGTAATAAATTTGACACAGAACCATATGAAGCAAATGCTAAGATTAGCAAAGTAATGTAGTTAGTGCATTCCTGTTGGAACTCTATGACAAAACAGAATGTTATCAGTTAAAAATGACACCCCATCCACAAATGCTAGATATCTTCACACTTATGTGTTGTGAAAAAAAAATTCTCTTTCCTGTAAAGGCTTATAGATAATTCATGCTTTTTAACGCACTAAATTTTAAAGGGAATAAAAGGCAAATTATGCGTGCGCTACTATGGAATTCCAAGATGTTAACGAAGCACTCAAAAAGGGAACCTGTGCAAAAAATTAAAAAATATTATTTTTCAGCTTTATCTTCCTTTGAGTACCCCATTCACTGTTTCCTCCATTTCTCCTTCCCGTTCTGTCTTATTTAGGCTGCTATAACACAATACCATAGGCTGAATGGCTTAAACAACATTTATTTCTCACAGTTCTCCAGGTAAAAAGTCCAAGATCAAAGTGCCAGCAGATTTACTGTTTGAGGAGGACTCTCTTCCTGATCTGCAGAAGGCCATCTTCTCCTTGTATTCTGATATAGCAGAGAGAGAGGGAGAGAGAGAGAGAGGAGAGAGAGAGAGACAGTGAGAGAGGAGAGAGAGAGAGAGGAGGGGATGGAGAGAGAGAGAAGGGGGGGATGAAGGAAGAACTCTCATGTATCCTCTTATAAGAGCACAAATCACATCATGACTGCTCCACCCTCATGATCTAAGGCCCTATCTCCAAAAATCATTTGAACCCAAAAATTTTGTGAGGACACAAACATATAGTCTATGCCTTATCTTTGGAACAAAATGCCTTCTTTTTTTTTTTTTTTTTTTTTTTTTTTGAGACGGCGTCTCGCTCTGTCACCCAGGCTGGAGTGCAGTGGCGCGATCTCGGCTCACTGCAAGCTCCGCCTCCCGCGTTCACGCCATTCTCCTGCCTCAGCCTCCCGAGTAGCTGGGACTACAGGCGCCTGCCACCACGCCCGGCTAATTTTTTGTATTTTTAGTAGAGACGGGGTTTCACCGTGTTAGCCAGGATGGTCTCGATCTCCTGACCTCATGATCCGCCCGCCTTGGCCTCCCAAAGTGCTGGGATTACAGGCGTGAGCCACCGCGCCCGGCCCAAAATGCCTTCTTGTTACCTATTGGCTGCCCAGAGCCAAATCCTTTTTTATAAGTAGAAAATGTAGTATTTGACTTCTTTTAGTACTATTTTGTACCCACATCTGAACATTGTGTCATGTATCCCGTCTTCTAGATACAGCTTTTACAAGGAATGTAAAGGGTGTAAAGTAACTCCAGTAGGGTATAGGCTACTAAATGAGGCATTTCCCTCCTTCTCCCACCTCCAGTCCTGTTTATGATCCAGACTGCTTCTATCTACAAAGCTGCTAACCCTTGAGCCTTGAAAGAAAAAGCTAAACACCAGCTGCCAGTCTTTTGGTTGTACAAAAAGAAGTCCTGGACAATGTGAACGCTTTTTCTGGATTGGCTGCATCTATGCTTTGTCCCTGAAGTCAGGAAGTACCTTACCGGTAAGGGACTGCGTTTTGAAGTTCTTTTGATATTAATCAATGCCCCTGGCCACCCAGAACCCCATGAATTCAACACCTAAAACATTAAAGTGGTCTACTTGCACCCAAACACAATGTCTCTAATGCTGCCTTTAGATTAGGGAGCATAGGGGCCTTTAAGGCTCATTACACACAGTACCCCATGGAAAAGATTGTCAAGAAACTCTGATGGAGAGAGTATTATGAATGTCTGGAAGGACTACACCATTGAAGAGGCATTTGTTGTTACAGGAAAATCCATGAAAGCCATTAAGGCCAAAGCAATACATTCTTGCTAGAGAAAACTGTTCAGTTGGTGTGTCTGACTTCACAGGATTTACAAGAGAGCCAATCAAGAAAATCACAAAAGAGATTGGGGATATGTCCATCACCCAAAATAAAAGGTGAGGGGAGAAGGTTTTCAAGGTAAGGATTTCAGAAAATTTTAAGAGCTGATAGACACTGTGTTAGTCTGTTCTTGCATTGTTATAAAGAACTACCTGCGACTGGGTAATTTAAAAAGAAAAGAGTTTTAATTGACTTACAGTTTTGCAGGCTGTACAGGAAGCATGGCTTGGAGGCCTCAGGAAACTTATAATCATGGCAGAAAGTGAAGGGGAAGTAGGTACCTCTAACATGACCAGAGAAGGAGGAAGAGAGCAGGGGGAGATGCTACACTTTTAAACAACCAGATCTTATGAGAACTCATTCACTATCACCAGAGCAGCAAGGGAGAAGTCCACCTCCATGATCCACTCACCTTTCACCAGGCCCCTTCTACAACATTAAGGATTACAATTCAACATGAGATTTGGGTAGGGTCACAAATCCAAACCATATCAGACACCATGCCAGAGGAATTAACAGAAGACTCCATGATGGAGAGAGTGCTTCCAAACCAGTGCCAAATGATGAGGAAGAAGACATAGAAGAAGCAGTATTAGAAAACAAATTAACATTAGAAAATCATCAGAAGGATTCTGATTATTCAAGACTACTTTTTAACTGCTTTCATAACATGGATTCTCCTATGATATGGGCACTGACACAAAAGCAAAAGGTGGAAGAAGGATTGGTACCATATAGAAACAATTTTAGAAAAATGACAAGGAAAAAAAGTCAGAAATTACCATGTATTTTAGTAAAGTTACACTGAGTGTGCCTGCTCCACCTGCTTCTCCTTCCCCTTCCTCCACCTTTTCCACCTCTGCCACCCCTGAGACAGTGAGAGCAGCTCCCCCCTTGTCCTCTTCCTCCTCAGCCTACTCAGTGTGAAGACAAGGAAGATGGAGACCATTCTCCTGACCCACTTCCAGCTCATGAATAGTATATACATTTTCTCTTTCTTACATCTTTCTTAATAGCATTTTCTTTTTTCTCTCTTATTTTACTGTAAGAATACAATAAATAATACATATAACATACAACATCTGTGTTGATTGCTTAATGTTATCAGTAAGGCTTCTGGTCAACTAGCCTATTAGTAGTTAAATTTTGGGGGAGTCAATAGTTATATGCAGGTTTTTTACCGTTCAAAAGTCAGTACTCCTACTCCCCCTGTCAATGAAGGGTCATATATTACATATAGGTCTATATAATATATAGCATACCTGTAATATATAATATACTGAGTTGTTAAAAGGAAAGAAGAGAGAATGGATTTAGAATAGACATCAAGTGATCTACCATAATATGTGCAACATGTTGAGGCAAAGGACAATGAACATTCTGTGGACGTGGTGAACCCAACAGTGATATGCTCTTTGTTAGGTTTTTTGGGTTTTTGTTTCGCTTTGTTTTTGGTGATTCCACCCATAGCCAACTTTGGCCTCTGACAAGGTCACAGGCACATTTCCCTTCAGTATATGATTATCTCTTTATTGAAGGCATACATCATCCTTAGTTTACTTTTCAAGTATCAGGGAATTTCTGTCTATCAAATGACTATGACTCAAAATATAAGACTTTATTATATTTTAGCTAAAACCCTGCAACCAGTGTATAACAGAGAGGTCATGGATGATCACTAATTAGCAGAGACAAGTCCTACAAACTAATTTGACATAAAGTATATCTCCACAATTGTGATATATTAATCTTACTTAAGATTGCTTGAATTATCTGACCCTAATCCCTATTAATACATCTTCTTTGAAAAACTGTTTTTGATTCTGTACCTCTTGTTATAAATTTCTCTTGTCCCTTATTTTTAATTTCTGCTACTGAATTTGTTTTCATCATTGTTCTTCCCACCATTAAAAATGATGGCATCTTTTTAGAAATGCTCATTCCAAAAAGAAAAAAAAAACTTAGGCTTTAAACACATTCTTATCCATACTTAACAGATCAATATTTAGTTTGTTCAGTGGGTAAGAATTTTTGAATGTACATATAAGCTACAATTAGCAACTTCTCTATAACTTACTAGTTTCACAAATCAAATTAGGGTTTGAGTTTTATGTACCATTATAGACCTGGGAGAGGAGAACAGAGAAATGAAGAAGCCTATGTCTCGGGTGCTAAATACATGAAATTAAATTAACAGGTAAATTGAAATTCCTTTGACAACAAGAGTTGGTGACTGTTTTCTAAAGCTAGGAAAGCATGCTTCCATAAAAAGCACATTTTACAATAAATGGAACTATCTGGACAGACTGCACAGTGTGAATGACTCTATAAGGGATTGGTCTATTAGGTTATTTAGAATGGTTACTGTCTTTTGAACTGAAGATCCTGTTAACAAGGATTTCAGAGAGTTCTTCAGTTTCCTGGTCCTCTAAACACCCACTCAGATTCCTTGGCATGCAGAGTATTTCTTTCTTTACTCATAGACACTATTGCTTCTTGATGCATCCCTTTCCAGTCTCTTCATTTGAGAGAACAGAGATTAAACAGATTATTTCAAGATAGAGAAATAATGTTTCTAAATCCAATATTTGCCTGTGAGGAGACCTCCTGTGAAGCTGTAAACTCTTTGGAAACTGTGGATAAGGTAATATTTAGTTTCTGATAATCTTCTTCCTACAGTGTGGTTCCCTTTAATAAACCACCAGGAATTCAGTAAAATTGGGTACTTACATATAGCCTTTTGGTGATTTTGTGTGGAATTAAGGGACAGGGTTAATATTTATATAAAAGTATCATGAAATTATAAAATCATATTTACTTATAAATTTAATGAAAACACTAACCACTAAATGGCAGCTGAATACCTTTTCTCTCAGTTGCAAATAAACATCATCCTAATTTCATTTCCTCTAGGTAATTAGTGGGAAAATTTAGTTAAGAAGGTGAAAATAGTTAAAATAGCTTGTCTTAACTTGTAGAATAGATCGATAGTAATAAAACTGAACCCAGTTTCCTGACTAATGGTGTATGAAGGGTATCAAATTATTCTCTGTGATAAAAGAGGACACTAAAGTGGTCTGTGTGGTTTCTACCATTGATCTCTAAGGTTACACAATATTGAGTGGATGTCTCTAATTATTTACCAACCGCTCATCTCTTAACCCCTGCCACTGTGCTCCCACAATACTCCACTAAAACTCTAACACTGCTTTATCAGAAGTTACCCGTGGTCTTTCTGAAGACCTATCTCTCTTCCATTCCCAGAAAGAGAAGATTGTATACTACATTGCTGTTTTTGAAGCACTTGTCTTTGTTTAGCATTGGAATATTTTGAAAATGCTGTTAATTCGTTGATCCTTTTTCTTCTCTGTCTGCTTCACAAGGGTCTTCTTATCCAATGCCACAAAAGGTGGGCGTTCTTCAAGGATCTGTCCTTGATTTCCTTCTTTTGCTCTTTGGACTTAAATTCTCTTTTCTCTGTTCATCGTCTTCTCCAGAGACTAAGATCATTATGTAAATGAGTCCCAAAACTGTCTCTTTGAGTTCTGTATTCTAATTTCATTCTGACATTACAGATGCCAGCTAACTATTACTATGGATGTTGGGTTGTATTGATCAGAAATGTAGGCAGTGAAAAGACATAGATGTGGGTTTCTATATATATATAGGGAGGTACAAAATTTAGAAAGACATGATGCAGGGCAGGAACTGATAAGTTCCATGAAAGGAGTTCGATATGCACAAGAATATTTTTCGGTTAGATTCTTTGGTAAAACTTGATTGCATGGATTCAAATAAATAGATTTCTCTATTAAAAAAAGAGTATGTCTTAGTCACTGAGATACTAGGAGATTTCATATATATCTGAAATATATAATACTATAATATATAAGGACTGTAAGAAAAACTACATACAGTTTTGTTATCCTTGTGGAGTTAAAATGTGTATTAAAAGTTAGAGAGTGAGATCATATGGGGAAGAGTTTGGGTGGTAATGAAAATGAATACATACAACCTGAAAGCTTAATACATCTTGGACACTACCTGTGCCTGGCATTTCTCCCACTACTATGGTGGCAAATATAGAGTACCCATATTATATCTATTGTATGTCTGTTGCCATTACAACGCAAAAGGAAAACCCACAGGGAACTAAAAAGAGATTCAATAGCAAAGTGTCTGAATTCATTTACAATACCTCAGCACCTTTCCGTGCACATCACACCCACGTTCTCCTACTAATGGTACCATGATTATTACACAGCAGGTTCATATGGCATTACCTTTGACTTTTTTCCTGATTCCTAATATCCTGATTAAATAAGTCAGTTTTTTCCTGATTATTCTTCTAACATAACTATTTTTTACTGATATAGCTTTACGTTCTCATCACTACTACTTGAGTTTTACCTCATAACTTTTTACCTCATAACTTTTTACCTCATAACCTTTTTACCTCATAACTTTTACCTCATAACACTTTTTACCTCATAACTTGGTTATTATAAGGAGTCTCTTAATTGGCTTACTTCATCCTATGTCCTGGTCTCAGGTGATTTTTTTAAAGCACTTCTTTGATTACTTTAGTCTCTGGGACAATTGTTAAAATCTACTCTGATTCAGCAGGAAGCATAAAAGGTCCCAGGATCACACTACAGTTTGAGCTGCGGGTCCCTGATGCCTCACTGTTCAGTCCTTGGCACTATTCATGTAGTCACTGAACTAAAATGATGCCTCATATTGGACTAAATTTCAGTACAGTGACCACTGCCCTAAGAAACAAGCAATAGACATGACAAACAGATGGATGGAGGGCTACAAATACAAAACAGAGTCCCCTATTCATGAAAGAGGTTAAGTAAATATCATTCTTAGGGCAAATTCTGCCAAAGCAAATTTGAGTAATAAAACCTTTTTATTTAATTTTTCTGAAATGATGTAATATCATACCCTCAGGGAACATAAAGGGAATCATAAGACCTATGAGGTTCTGCCTCCTCCCGTCACTCGCTACCTGGGAAACTAACTTTATTTTACTCTTTACATTTTGGGGCTTGTGTATAGTTGATGATTTCTTTCTTATATCTGTTCTTATGGACAGTTTTAGCCCTGACCACAGCTTCACAAGCCCCTTAACCATATTGT
Source organism: Pan paniscus (assembly GCF_029289425.2). NCBI lineage: Eukaryota > Metazoa > Chordata > Mammalia > Primates > Hominidae > Pan > Pan paniscus. The sequence goes on from NC_073255.2 coordinate 89,056,672, forward strand.
GTCCCCTCCCTGACCATATTGCATCCCCTCCCTGTGCTATTCCCCACAGCAACTAGTCCAGAACTTTTCACACTCCACAAATCCCTCAAGCCTTCTCTCCCAGATATTATCCCTCACCTGTTTTCAGATGCAGAGGATGGTTTCCCTTATCTTACAAGACAAATATGAAGATTGTAATTCAATCTCATTATTGAGGGATTCAAATTTATGGGGCAAATAATCACAAAAACCTTCAATTGAAATGAAGTGGTTAGGCTGAAGAAACTTCAGAGAGCTGTAAATAATTGCATTTTTAACAACAGTGGAATAAACTAGTGTCCCTAGCTCTAGTCCATAGTGTTTATAGGAGTTTCGTACAAATAAATCATAGCATTAAGCTTCATATTACTGAGCTTTTAACATAGATTTTACTCATTTCTAAAAGATTTCACACCAAATAAATTGTAAATTATTTTCTCATTCATATAGTTTTGCATCCTAGTTGTGAAAGGGAGTCATCATAGAAGATTTTTTTTTAATTTTTATCCTGGTACAATATTTTTCTCCTTATTTTTTCTCCTGGTCACTGTAAAAGCCAATAAAAGCCAACGATCATTTTGCAATCACATTTCCTAGCAGAGGCTTAATGTAACTAAAACCATGGCAGGTATATTCAGAATGTGATGTATGGAATACTGAGGTTCTTATCTCAAAAGCTGATCCCTCCAGTGTTTCTTTTTAGAAAAACAATCTCAACTTTTATTTTAGATTCAGGGGTTACATGTGCAAATTTCTTGAGTATATTGTGTGATGCTGAAGCATGTTCAGGGTAATGATCCTGTTACCCAAGTAGTGAGCCTGACCCAATGGGTAGTTCTTATCTCAACAATAGTCATACAATCTTTCAACCTGTGAAAGCTTATTTAAAAAGAAAAAAAAAGTCATACAATCTGATCATCTGCATAAGCCAAACACCTAAGCATCAACCTTGATAATTTCCTGTACCTCAACCTGCATGTGTAACCCATTTCCAAGTCCTGCTTCTTTCATCATTTGAATATTTCTCAAAGTAGTCTACTTCTTTCCCCTCCATTGCCATCACCCTTGTGCCAACCATCAACCAGACTATAGCCAGTATAAATAAGTAGCAATATAAACTAAGGAAGCAGCCAATCCAGGCACAATCTTCAGCTTTGCTCCATTTTATATGTAGTCCATTGGGATATCTTTTGAATCTCAAGTTTCTCAACTATATAATGAAGGCAATTGGAGTAATATCAGTATTAGCTCCATAGGTTTTTGATGCATTAAATGAGATCATCCATAAATTGCTTAGCACAGTATTTAGCACATTCTAAAACTCCTAAATAATGGTGCCTGCTTTCTTTAGATTAGCATAGCATATTCATTATATTAATCAATACATTCTTTGAAACTGTGCTTTTTAATATGGCAGCCACCAGCCATGTGTGGCTATTGAGAAGTGGAAAGGTGAATAGTATGACTTGAGATAGTCTTGTAAGTGTAGAATACACACTAGATTTGAAAAAATTGGTATTAAAAAAGAATGTGAAATATCTCAATAGTAATTTTATATTGATTACAGGTTAAAAGACTAATATTTTGATAGACTGGATTGAAATATATTATTAGAATTAATTTTGTTTCTTTTTACTTTGTAATACATCTGCTAGAAAAATTTAAGTTACATATGTGGCTCACATTTATGGTTAACATTATTTCCACTGAGCAACACTGATCTAGACTTTACTGTGTCTATTTTCTCATATTTATATCATTTATATAGAATGGCCGGCTACATTTTTAAATGGTTCCAAGTGATCTGAGTTTTTGTTTAAAACCCATATTTAAAATATGTGAAATCGAGGTCAAGAGATTGGTAGCATCCTGGCGAACATGGTGAAACCCTGTCTCTATTAAAAATAAAAAAATTAGCTTGGTATAGTGACGCCCCCCTGTAGTCCCAGCTACTTGGGGGGGCTGAGGCAGAGAATAGCTTGAACCCGGGAGGCAGAGGTTGCAGTGAGCCGAGCTCACGCCACTGCACTGCAGCCTGGCGACAGAGCAAGACAGAGCAAGACTCTGTCTCAAAAACAAAAAGCAAACAAAAAAAAAAAACTGCGAAATTCGTTAGAGAAGGAGGTTAAAAAAATCCTGACCAGGGGTAGGAGCATGGAATTTTAATGTTTTACAATATTGATCTTTTAAGACTATAAATCAGCTTTTCCAAACCAAGTTTTTTTGTTTTTGTTTTCCTAAAGGAAGACGTATCTATAGCTCATTAGTTTCCATTCAATACATTCCTCCATTAGTCTTAATAAATCAACTCCTGATTTTAAGGTAAGAGTCTGTCTTGAAGCTTTGAATATTAGAAATGTGGGAATTGAACAATGAGAACACGTGGACACAGGAAGGGGAACATCACACACCTGGGACTGTTGTGGGGTAGGGGGAGGGAGGAGGGACAGCATTAGGAGATATATCTAATGGTAAATGATGAGTTAATACCCTAAAACTTAAAGTATAATAATAATAAAATTTAAAAAAAAGGAAATATATATTTATGCCTGAAGTATTGGATGTTATCTAGAAGGACTTTGGGGAAAAAATCTGGATTGAGTTAATTGAAAATTTTCACAGAGCAGAAAGTGTAGGTGATTATTGCTCATTCAACGTTAATGTTTTTAATGTAAAATAGATTTTTTCCAATTGTTTGTTCTTATATCCAATGCTGCAATAAATGTTCTTATAAATGTATCATTTTTACTTAAAAAGAGGAACATGAAACAAATTTGACAAATTTTCACTTTTAGAGTGGTGATTACATGAGTGTTTATTATATTATTTCTCTGCTCTTAAAGTGATTAATTTTTCATATTAATTCCAGTAATTTGTTTATAAATTCTTTTCAGCATTACATTAGGATATTCATATCATGACATTTTGCCTCTTGTTCCTATTATCTTTACTTATTTTTCTTGTTTCAATGTCTCGGCCAGGACCTCAGATCTGTGTTGAACTATAGTAGTGATTGCAGGCGTCTTTGTCTTGACGTCCACCAGAAAAGGAATGAATCTGAAAGGCCATTATTAAATATGACACTTATTATACGGTAGATAGCTCCCTTTTTATTAAAGAAGTGCCTCTCTTTTTCCTCATTTGCTAAAAATTTTTGCCTTAACTGTGTGAAAAATTGTATTGAACATTTTTTCAGCATCAGCTGAAAGATCCTGTATTTTTTTCTTTTTGATCATTTAATGCAATAGTTATTAATTATTATTGACTATTACAATCTTCCTGGTTCACATTTGCTTTCTACATACGTAACATTCATTTTCAGTCATAAATCTCATTTTGGCCTTCACTTTTTTCTGATATTAAAATTTCCATTTGATATGTTCCAGATATACTTTGCCATGCCCCCATGATCAAGTTTTCTGTGTCTTATGTTTTGTGTGTGTTTATCTTTTAAACAGAGTGCAGTGGCATGATCTTGACTCACTGAAACCTCTGCTTCCCAGGCTCAGACGATTATCTCACCTCAGCCTCCCGAGTTACTGGGATTACAGATGTGCCCCACCACCCCTAGCTAATTTCTTGTTTGTTTGTTTGTTTTTTTAGAGATGAGGTTTTGCCACATTGTCCAGGCTGGTCTCCAACTCCTGGGCTCACGCAATCCACTTGCCTCGGCCTCCCAAAATGCTGGGATTACAGGAGTGAGCCACCGCAACCGGCCACTAGTTCTTTTAAATACAATCTGAGAGTTCTTATCTTTTGATTAGTAAGTTTTATCTACTTTAGTCAGTTTACCATAAATTATTTTTTATTACAATTGCATTAAAAGTTGTTTGTCCTTCTAGTTTGTGTTTTTTTCTACTCTAATTTTCAAAATGTTATGTTTCCTGTCTCCCTGATTTTAATAAGATGATTCTTATGAATTGAACTATATGCATTCTATCTTTATTATTTTGGTAGTAATTATTAATTTATTAAGATTATTTTAACAAATATTATTTGATCATTGACTATATCCCAGGAAATGCTTTAAGCATTGGAAAATAAAACAGATTAATATTTTGTTTATGTTTCCATATCATATCTGCAACCTTATAGATAGCTGTGTTTTCCTCCTGAACAGAACCAAGTGTTAACACAATTCCTTCCCCACCTTTCTCTCTTCTCCCCAAAACTTTCACAACATTAGTATCAGTTGAAGTATTAGTATTGTACTTTTATCCTTACACAAACGATTAAATTATTGTTTATTTGGATAAATTCTATTCTGCTTTTTACATGTTCTTCCCTTCCATAACAATTTCTTGCTTACAAAATCAATTGCTTCCTTTCAAAAGCTAAACCTCTCAGAATTATTTCAGAGATTCTTCGTGTTGCTAGACTCTCTGAAAACTAATCTTATATTTGCTTGAACATTGAAATGATAGCTTAACTGAATGCAATATCAGGTTTAAATTCTTTTCCTTGAAAACTTTCTTGCATTCAGTGTTGTTGTTGTCGAGTCTAATAGGTACTGAATATTAGTTTCCTGTGGATAATCTAATTATTCTCTTTGAAAATCTTGAGAGTTTCTCCTTGTCTTCAATAATCTTAAATGTCACTATAATAAGTCTAAATGAGGATTTTTTTGTACTTATCTCTCCTATTCAGTTCTTGATGTGCCCTTTTAGTATTAAGTCTTACATCTTTCATTAATTTTAACAACTTATCATTAATTTTTTTCTTCAAATATTTTCTCTACATGTATACCTTGCCTTTCATCCTAGATGGGCACTGCAATTTCTATTATTATTCTCCATATCTTTTGACTTCTTTTTTATTCTTTCTATCTCTTTATTTCCTGCTAATGCTTTTTGAAAGACTTTTTCAACCTTATCTTCCAGCTCAATAAATCATTCTTTAAGTATAATCAACAAGTTCTCTTCAATGCAATAAGTAACTAAAAAAAAAATGAAACGGAAAACAGATCCACTTTATGATAACAACAAAAACTACCAATCGCCTAGGAACTAATCTAGCAAGGGTTGCCCAAGAGGTTTATATAACTTTTTTCTCTCCAGTTCTTGGCCAACTTCTAAGCTAAGCTTCCATGGATGAGTATCCATAGAATGAGGCTCTGGGAGGGATAGCAAAGACCAACTTCTAGGAGGCTAAGAGATGAACACAGATTTCAGAGGTAGAGTAGCAGTTTGGAGAGATTGGAGTGTAGGCCCAGGCAGAGTAGAGAGACTTCAGTGAAGAAACCATATATTTATCTAAAATCCAAGAAAGTCCACATCTAAGATTAAGAACATATTCTAGGAATAGTGGCTATATCCTAGAAGTAGAAATACAATTGAAATAGATCTGTCCTAACAAAAATCTAACAGCAAGTTTTAAAGATTCAAGGGCTTCACAGGTAATTTAACTGCCTGCCAGGACAAAACTCATGTTTTGACAAAGTTAATAGAACCTCCATATAAGTTATATACAATGTCCAGATATGCAAAGAAATAAGAAAATGTAAGAGGAAGAGTGTTTAAAAATAGTCGAGAGAAGTAGAACTCAAGATTATCCAGATATTGGAGTTATCAGGTAAGACCTTTGGGATAACAGTGTGTAACATGGGGGAAAAATTGACAAAAATATTAGAAAGAGTAGTTTATACATTTTTATACATATGTATAGATTATTAGAACATTTAAGATAAATCAAATGGACTCAGCAGAAGACATGATTAAAGATCAAAAGAAAGGACACACATTAAACACAAAATACTAGATGCATGTAAATGGGAAGAAGTTGGAAATTGAATAGGCATACAAAAGAAAAGTAATTTTAAAGAAATGAACATGAGGACAATAAAAGACCTTGTATATGACATGGAATTTAGCAAGGCAAGCATCAAGAAATGTATTTGATTTCATTTTGTGTATTTGAAATCCTTGTAAGGAAGGAGGTGTGGGGAGAAATCTGTATTGACTTTCTTCATTGAAGGCTAAGAGTTTTGACTTTAAAAAGTCAATTTATTAAACTGTTTCAAGTATATTAAGATTTTCTATTTCTCCTTGAATTGGTTTTACTAGTATATAATTTTGTAGGATTTTGCCCATTTTATCTGCTTTCAAATTATTAGCAAAATATTATGTGTGATATTTTATTTGTGTAAATCTTTACAGTAATTACAGAGATATCATCTTTTGTGTTCTAATGTTTATTTGTACCTTTATAACTTTATAAAAATTATTGAAGTTTGTCTACTTAATTTATGTTTCTCAAAAAATTTTGTGATGGTTATTTTATTAACTATATCTATTGTTTTTTTGTTTTGTTTGTATTCATGGTCACTTTTTTACTTTCTTCTATTTTCTTGAGGCTTGTTCTATTTTATCCTAGATTTGAGTTCATTAATTTAAAATCTGTCTTATAATTTAATAAATGCAATTAAGATGATGTGTCTCTAATTAATCCATTTAAGTGCACCCCACAAGATTTGATATGTGGTGCCTTCAGTTATTCCTTTCTAAATATTTCATAATTTCCATTGCCAAATTTTATCACTTAAATTATTTTTACATTTATTACTCTCTATATACATTGTTATATTAACAATTCATTTCCAGTTTTATTTTACGGTGATTCAGGAAAATGGTCTTTATTATAGCATCTCTTCATTTTTTCCCCAAGAAAGGATGTAAAAGACCAATCAGTCAGAGTCAGCCTCATAATGGTTGCCAGATTCAAGCACTAAACGGCTTTAAGGGAAGATGGTTAAGTGAAACAAACAAAGGCGCCCACTTCTGTGACTAGTGCCCAAACCTAGACTGATATTCAACACCTTTCTCCTTCATCACCCATTTTACATTTGTTCTACCCTTGGCCATCTTGTTGGCTGGTCTGAGTGGCTTGCTTGGCAGGGAGTCTCAGAACTTTACACGTTATGAGTCAGAACTTTACCATTTAGTGTCCATTTCCTTGTGTGGCAGCCATATTACAGATGGACCCCCAGTGATGCACATCTCCCAGTATTGAAGCTCTGGTGTAGTGCCCTCATGCATTAAATAATATCTGTCCCTGTGTGACTGACAGAATATGGCAGATGTGATCATGTATGACTTCAGAGGCTGGGTTATGAAAGGCGTTGCAACTTACACCTTGGTCTCCGGGAAGACACACTCCTGGTTCTCTGGGCTACCGCATAAGACATCCATCTACCTTGAGGATAATATGCTAGAGAGACCCTATTCAGAGGCCCTGAATCATATGAGTGCCTGAGACCACATAAAGAGAAAGAGATGCATGGGCAGTCCCCAAATTCTCCAGCCCCCATGCCTTCAAGTCATTCCAGTTGACACCCCAGACAATTTATATAGCAAAGATAAGATGTTCCTGCTGAGCTCTGCACAAATTATACATTATAAACAAAACAATGTATTGTTTTAATCTTAATCCACTAAATTTTACAGAGAAATATATAAACAAACACCTTTTCTAACCATTGTTGCTGTAGTTATCCATTTACGGTTACCATGGGCATACAAGTTCATAAATTCAGTGGGTTCTAGACAACACCCTCTGGGTCCTCATTATGTAACAGCTGTAGACTATCCTAGTAATTAGGATTGATTACTCCCACTGACATTGTAACTTCTTTCTTTGCTTGCTGGTCCACCAGCATAAGGATTGGCATCAGTCTTGTTTGCTTTTGCATTAACATATCATATCAGTCTGCCTTTGCACTAGGCTAGGTTCTTTACTTCTAGGTTGGTTGACTATTGGGAGTACCACTTGAGGCCAAAGGTGTAAGCTGAGATAGGAGTGTCTGTACAGAAGAGCTAAGTGATGTGGATGTCTAGGCCACACAACTGTGTGATTTACCAGTGTATTCTGGATATGCTTAGGCTGAAACTCAAATATCATTTCTGCATATACCCAATATAAAAAATGATGGATCTGATTATACTCAGTTCAGAAAATTAAACCCCAGTGGCATAGTCACTTAGCATCCTGTAGTCAGGCCATCAGTTGCTAGTAGAATCCAGTACAATGACAGGAATGTTTATTCAAATTGAGAATAGTTCTTTTACAGAGAAAGAATTATCTTTCTCTAAAACCTAGAAACTTCTCAAACTCATAGCAACCTGTCTCCATACATATCTCTACCTCAAGCCAATCTGCTCTGTTATAAGTCCTAAGTGGCTAGACGCCTCAGGCTGGATCTTCTGCAGAACTCTCTCCCATTAGGCATCTCTCAAAATTAACAGCTTCCAAGTCACCAAATAATAGATGAGTCAGAGTAGTGACATCATGTTCAGTCCACCTCCAAAATCAAAAGAGGACTATTAAACACTGTGTATCTTTCAGTTAAGTGTCAGCTGTAAAGTGCAAAAATTTATCCTTAGTCTTACAAGGGATGTTGTGCCATGTTACTGACCACTGGACCTCCAAAACTGTGGCCATTCCTTGACTCTTCATAAGGCTTATCTCTAATCCTCTGACACCTCTGACAACTACTATAATTCTCGTGTCCTGCTCACCAAGTCCGATTGTCATGATGTTATCAGTTTACTGATCTAGTGTTATATTCTAGAGATTGGCAAGATAATCAAGATACCTGCATTTTCTATTGTGAAAGAGAGCAGGACAGTTTGCATATCCCTGGACTTGAGAGTAAATGGGTGCCGTTGTTTTTACCATGTGAATAAACACAGAACTTGATTCTCTTTATTAAAGAGAATTGGAGAAAAAATGTATATGCAAGATCAGTAGTCTTATAACAAGTGCCAAAGCCTGTGTTAATCTACTGTCACTTAACTTAGTGGCAGCTCCAATAGCAGCTTCTGTGGCAGATGGTATAATATAGCAGCTGTGAAGCTGTGATCGGGACTGCCAATTGGATAAATTTATAGTAATGTACTGTCATCTACCACGATCCATTTCATTTTTGTAGGGTACATACAGGTGAATTAAATAGAAATATGATGTGGGCCATCACCCCTACATCCTCTACATCTTTGATAGTGATACTAATCTCAGCATTTCTTACTGTGATATAACATTACCTCTGATTTATAATTTTCCTCAGGATGGGAGTGTGGTTTCTGGGTCTGCTACTTGGCTCTTGGTGCCCTAATAGCTTTTATTCCACAGATCATAAAGTATGGGTTCTGCCAGCTGCTAAGTATTTCTCTTTGCATACTGCACATGAGGACCAGGGAAATAGCCATAGGTTAGGTCCAAATATACTTGGATGCACTGTGAAATGGACTTGGGTCAAACTCTACCTGGCCTCTGTAAACTCCCATTTAACCAGAGTACTGCAATTGTGCTTCAGATCCCGTGACATCAGTGTCAGCTCAGAACTTATATCTAAATGTCCTAGAAATGTCTGTGTTGTCCCATTCCCCAGCGCTGTTACCCTGGAAATGGTTTCAGATCCCCTTGGAGAATAATCAAGGGAATATTTACTGTATATACTTCAGATGGCATTGCAGGTTCTTTTTTTTCTCAAGGGGACCATACTCTTCAATCAATTACTTCTACATTTGTGAACTAAATTACCTTGGAAATTGGGTATGGAACCAGAGTTTTCCAATTTAGCAGCTGATGTCAGCCTTCTGCCCATCATCTCTTCCTTCTCTCTTTCTCATGTCTATCTATCTCATTTCTAAGAACACCATGACCTATTAACTATTACCACAGGTGAGAAGGCCAAGACAAATTGATGGCAAGTCTAGCAATTTCACCTGACTTGCCTCTGATGCTTGAGTGTTGTATCAGCTGGGCCCAGTTCAACAGCAACAACTCCTACCATCAACCACAGCTAGCAGAGCACAGCTGCCAGCAAGATGTCGGTACCCTCAAAACTTCATTGCTTATGGAATATCGTCTGGACCACACAAGAATCTTAATCAGGGTGTGCGTACTCAGGTTGTACATAGTAAATCCATTCTAACATTCCCATATCTTCAATTTTTCTCACTCCTTCCTCAATACCATGTTAGGATATTCCAGATTTTTCATTGTATTTGCTATATTGAAGCCTCAAAGAGGTATCCCAGAAGAATATTTTGGGGTAGACATCAGTGTCATTTCTAGATCATCAAATTCAAAGGCTTTTGTGATTGCCTTTATTCAATAAATTCTCCCATACCCAGCCTAATATTGCACCTCTTTGGGTATAAATCTGAAGCTTTATTCTGACATTTGCTTCTCAGGTTGCTGACAGTATTTATTAGTCAGGTATGTCAATTCCTTTGACATAAACTATTTTCTCCTGAAGATGGATTATACTTCTCCGCTCTGCCTGTGCTGAGGCCTAACCCTAGCTACTGACTAGACGCAATAAAGGGAGGTGGGTAGACCATGAGGGAAAGCATTATCCGGAGAGGCACTCACCTCTGATTATGTCATTGTAAAATCTGAGGCTTGGAGAAGAGGGCTTCTTCTGCCATCCTGGAAGTTCAATAGAACTTGTGAGTTCAATATTTTCAGGCTTGTTTACCCAAATTACCCTGTTTCAGGTCTCAACATTCCATTCTTTCCTATGAAGCCACTGACTTTAGCATAGGGGCCTCTTGAGTCTTTGCGTTCAGGATACATCGAGGCTCTGCCACTCTTTCAGTAAATCCTGAGCCTGATTTTCAGCACATTCTTATGCCACAGGAGAGGAAAGTCTCCCTAAAAACTTCCCCGGAAGTTCTTCAGATTTCACCTTGTTCCGTGTTACGGCATTTGGCTGACCCGAGCTGAGAATTTTATATTTTCAACATCTATAATGCTTAAAGAGAAGCCATTCTACACAATCCTTATAATGATTGCTGACCTCATACTTTTAAAACATCACAACTTTCATATATGCTAATGCTTCCCCTTTCATCTGCGTTTCATTCCAATTCAACAAAGGTTAAAACTTCCATAATCATGGTACCACTGCTAACCAGGAATTTTCAGTATCCTATTTACCACTAGCACTGAAATCCTCATTGCTAGAAGGCCAGTGAGTAGTCCAGTTCTAAAATCCCATCTTTATGGTCTGCTTTCTAAGAATATTCCTATTACCGACTGTCTCGCCCTGAGCTCTGGAAAACAAAGCCTAAGACAAAGACTTAACTATTATTACCTTGTTAGAAAATGCATTTCCGCAAAAAAATGAAACACCCCGCTCGGTTCAGAAGCCCCGGGCCTGTCTTAGGCTCCCAATCTTTGACTGCCTTCCCATGGCGATCTATAAGTTGAAAGATTTTTTTTTTTTAAATCACCTCATGATGATGGAGTTAAAAGTAAACCGTGCAGAGACCCTGGGGTCCCTGTTGTACGCTGCATCGTCCCGCTGGCCCTGTGCCCTGGAGGGTGGGCGGCTCATGGTGCCACAGCCCCAGGCAGGGACGGCCGGCCCGCCCCCGTGACTGACTGACAGATGCAGGGATGGCCGAGGCAGCCCTCGCTCCAGCCGAACGCCTCCATTGCATTCTGGAGACCCCCGCCCCCGGACCTTCCAGACTTAGCAGAAGAACAAACTGAAGAACAGACCCAGCCAGAGAAGCAGGGATTCCAGAAGCTGCCCATGAAGGGAGAAGGAGAGGATCCGGTCGGCAGCAGCCCCGAGCAGGAAGCTGGAGGGGGGACTGTCGCGGGGTTTTTCTGTTGTGGTTTATTTTATTAAATTTTTTCCTTTTTTCTATTCATTTCGATGGACGCAATCTTAAGCCACCCTGGCCTTGCTCCTGGGAGGTGAGCGTGCACAGGTGTGTGCAGGTCAGGAGGTGCCGTCCAGGTGTGCGGCGAGCCGCTGCGCACAGATGTCAGGATTTCCGTTTGGGTCTACTTTAGAACCTGTCCTTAAACCTAGGGGTTGCTGTCAGGATTTGCTTTCAGACTTTTTTTTTTGTAATTCCCTTTAGAGTCTACAAAAATGTTTTTAAAAGGATCAGGTCTGCTTTTAGTTTCATTTTTGTTTCTTTCCCGTCCCACTCTTTAAAAACTGGTTCCGTGAGGAAAGGCAGAAGCCGTTCCGTGTCTCTTGCAGGCTGGGCCGGCTTCATGCCAGTGCGAGGGCGTCCCGTGCCCACGTACATACGTATGTCTCCATGAGTTCTGGGCTCCACCGGTTCCAATTGAGCTCCAGCCCTGGTTTTCCTACCCATGCAGTTAGGGACTTTAATTTAAATTTTTTTTTGTAGGGCCACCGCCTTCAAACACAACTGCTACAACATTCCAATAAAGGCTCATTTAACCCCCCCCCCAAAAAAAAAAAAAAGAAAAGAAAATGCATTTCCGGGGTATAGGAGTGAGGGGAAAAGGGAGGGAGTAAGGGAGAAAAGCCAATACAAGGATAGGTTTCCATGCTGGCCACCACTTTGTAACATGACTGTTAGCTCATCCATGTTGCATTGTTTTTCCAGAATCTACATAAATGAGTGAATATTAGGGTCTTTTATCCAGAAAAGAGAAGGTAAAGAATTCATCCAATCTCTCTCGTCTCCCATTAATTTAAGTTAGACTTCAGGGGAAATTGATTCCCTTGCACACAGGGGTTGCACATAAATGAGGGGGCCAGGAAGATACTAGTAGACCTCATACCTCAGCATCAACATGAAAATCTGGGACAGGTGGCAAGATGCTACCCCTCCTTTTATGCCTAATAAGAGACCACTGACCATAGAGTGCTTCTGACCAGTCTATGGACAATGTACATTAAGAGTTTGTGTATCCTCTGCTTCATATTTGATGTCAGAGGGCTGAAACCTCCACCCTCAAATCGCTGCTATTTTCTGAACATGGACAACAATGAAGCTCAGTTGCACCTCTGTATGTTTCTCCTTTCATAAATATTCATTACTCCTCCTCTAGCTTATTGAATATATGTATTTGGCCACCTTGCTCAGCATACATTCCTATTCCCTTTGCCCCTCTCTAGCAGTATCTGTTTCTGGTTCTGTCTGGAAGCTGTGTTTCCTAGCCTGTCAGAATGGCCATCCTGCAGGCTACAACCCTGTATAAGAAATAAAGCCTCTTCTTTTTTTGAATTTATAATTTTTTTAAGTTAGCGGTCTGAAACAAGTGGGATGAAGCCAAAAGATATAATGTGACACTTACATATTCAAATTTTTTAAATTCCGATTGTTTCAGAAAAGAGTACATAATTGCATTTTTTGTAATTAGCTCTGATGACATTTGTCTATTGATATTTAAACTATGTTAGCTGTAATAACTGAATTTACATTAACTTCTCATTGAGTTGTATACTTTGTGCTATTTTTCTCTAATCTTTGTGTTCAGTAATTTGCAATCTGTACTATGCTTTGTTTGCTACTGTAATCAGTAGTAGTTTTAAAAGAATGGAGCATTTTAAAATTTTGCTGTGGGCTTCTTTATATATTTAATAAAATTCTAGATTATGTATTTTTTTCAGCTTCAAATGTAACACAGAAGTGTAATTTTAACCTCTATCTATGTAAAACAAGAAATTTAATGTGCTTCTAGTGACCCATCTCTACACTTACAGATCTTTCTTAATTTATTATGGAGTATAGATTGTAGGTTAGAGGTATAGCTTATTAAGCTTTAATTATTTTCTAAAATTATATTCTTTTTCAAGTGACATTTATTACACTATATTAAATTATATTAACATTTGTACAGAAATTGTTTGAATTCACTTATATCAATGCTCACCATAAGAACATTTATACCAAATTTTCTGGTTCTTCTCAATTTTAATTAACTTTTAGCCCCCTGGATTATTTGCTTGAGTAAACTTTTCAGGGGTCTATGTCAGTACCATAATTTATGAACCCTTGCATATCAGAAAATTAAAATAAAAATCAGTTGCCACTTGCTACTTGGCCTTGTCACCCTGCAGAAAAAGAAAAAGGAAAATAAAAATCTCATTAAACACTTTCCATTATCTTTTTGTATTTGGTCTTGCAAAGGTTAAATTTTAAAGCCAGCCTGGAACGTATGTTAGCTTTCCTGTATTTTTTTCTGGTTTCTGGGTAACCTATATATTTGGGAACCCAGGTTTTAATAATTTCTTTATTCTTAACATTTCTAAAAGTTTATCAGGATATGTGTTACTAAATATTTTTAATTAGATTGCCTGCTTCAGTTCTGCATGTTTTAAAATAATTTATTCTGCTTCTTATAGCAAAACCATTTCAAGAAGTGTTTTAGGATAATTCTCCCCTTCTCTTAAGATGAAGAATTTCATCCATAAGTCACAGTTTGTTTGCATCTGCTTTCTTTATTCAAGATAGGTGTTGTTTATTCACTTGTATATTGTTCTGTGTGTTCATCCTTGAATAAAGATTACTCACTCCTACTTAATAGGCCTGGTAATAGCCACAAAGAAAGTGAAATATTTAGGAATACAGTTAACAAAGGAGCTGAAAGATCTATACAAGAACTACAAAACACTGCTTAAATAAATCAGAGATGATACAAATAAATGGAAAAACTGCATGCTCATGGGTTGGAAGAATCAGTATTTTTAAAATGCCATACTGCCCAGAGCAATTTACAGATTCAATGCTATTTTCATCAAACTACCAGCATCATTCTTTACAGAATTAGAAAAAAATATTTTAAAATTCTTTTTAAAAAGAGCCCAAATAGCCAAAGCAATGCTAAGCAAAAAGAACAAAGCCAGAGGCATCATATTACCCAACTTCAAACTATACTGTAAAGCCACAGTAACTATAAAAGGTTGGTACTGGTATAAAGCCATACACCTACAACCATCTGAGCTTCGACAAGGCCAGCAAAAACAGGCAATGGAAAAAGGAATCTTTATTTAATAAATGGTGCTGGGATAACTGGTTAGCCATATGCAGAAGATTGAAGCTGGACCCCTACCTTTCACCATAACAAAAATTAACTCAAAATAGATTAAATATTTCTCAAACTATAAAAATTGAGGAAGACAACCTAGGAAATATTCTCAACATAGGCCATAGTGAAAAATTTTTGGCTAAGTCTCCAAAAGCAATTGCAACAAAAACAAAAATAGACAAGTAGGAACTAATTAAACTAAAGAGCTTCTGCATAGGAAAAGAAACTATCAACAAAGTAAACAGACAACCTACAGAAGCGGGGAAGATGCTTGCAAACTATGGATCTGACAAAGGCCTAATACCCAGAATCTGTAGGGAACTTAAACAAATCAACAAGCAAAAGCCAAATAACCGCCATTAAAAAAAATGGGCAAAGGACATGAACAGACACTACTCAAAAGAATACATACAAGTGGCCAACAAACACATACAAGTGATGAAAAAACACTCATCATAATTAATCACCAGAGAAATGGAAATCATAACCACAGTGAGATACCATCTCACACCAGTCAGAATGGCTATTATTAAAAAGTCAAAAACAACAGATGCTGGCAAGGCTGGGTCAAAAAGAGAATGCTTATACACAGTTGGAGGAATGTAAATTAGTCCAGCTGCTGTGGAAAACACTCTGGAGATTTCTCAAAGAACTTAAAACAGAGCTACCATTTGATCCAGCAATCCCATCACTGGGTATATACCCAAAAGAAAATTAATCATTCTACCAGAAAAACACAGGCACTCGTATGTTCATTGTTACACTATTTACAATAGCAAAGACAGGGAATCAACCCAGGTGTCCATCAACCATAGATTGGATAAAGGAAATGGGGTACATATACACAATGGAACACTATGCATCCAACAAAAATGAATGAAATCATATTTTTGCAGCAACGTGGATGGACCTGGAGGTCATAATCCTAAATAAATTAATGCAGAAATAGAAAAACAAATACTTCATGTTTCTACTTGTAAGTGGGAGCTAAAAACATGGACATAAGTATGGGAACAACCAGACACTGTGGACTACTGGAGAGTAGAGAGAATGGTGAGTGGGTTAAACAACTACCTATTGGGTACTATGCTCGCTACCTGGATGACGGGATCTATACTCCAAACCTCAGCATCACATAATATTCCCATGTAACAAATCTACACGTGTAACCCCTGTAACTAAAAGTTGAAATGAAAAAAAAGGGACATAGGCTTCTGTAGGTATCTCTCACTACCTACTTAAGTGTTGACAGAAGCCTCCTTGTATTCTTAAATCAGAAGGCAGATTAATGTATGTAACTTTCTGAACAATTTCTAGCTTTAAGTATGCTTGACTATAATGAAAAGGAATCCTAATCTGTTGCCTTCTTCTGTCTTCTAGGTTGATACTTTATTTCTGGATCATTCAGATTGTCTTGTCTTTAAATTTTTCCCCCCTGAAACAGTATTTAAGAATCTTATATACCTCCCAAGCATTGCTTATAAGTACTGTCCTTGCCTACAGTTGATATCACATTGCAAGTTTCCACGTAACATTTTTCCCAACCCTTCTTTATTCATATTGTTTTACAAGGAACCACATTTTCTGTGTGTTTGATGGATATCAGTACACAGAGGGTAGTAAAATCTAAGGAAGCAATGTCCCTAGCTACCACTAAAATTAAATTATGTTTCAGGAAATGGATGGTTGTTTGAATTTGTGATTGGCAAAATCCCTAAATCTCTGTAATAGGGATGGGTAGTGGGTCAAAAATGCAGCCTTGTTCAGCCTTCTTCCTCCCAAGTGCTGCTCACATTTAAGGGACAATATATGCAAAGGCCTCCAATTATTTATCAGTCCAGCCAGTTCCCATGGAAACAGCTTCCAGACTTTGAGAAGTTGTTTTCCTTCAAGTATTGTTTTGACTCAGTAACTTTTCATCTTCCTTCATTTCAATGAGATGATGTGATGGGGTGGCTTACATGATATTTAAAGTGACCATTTTTATTATCAAGGCAGACAGCATCTGCACTGACTTTGTACAAAAATGTCACTTTAGGGCTTAAATTACTAATATGTGAAATGGTTATATTACTCTCCCTCCCAAATTAAAGATCACTGGCTATTAATTGTTCTCTATATTCAGAGTGGCTGACAGCTAGAGCAGAAGTCCAAGAGTGAGAAAGAAGCTCATTGTTTGGCTCTATAAATAAATATCTCTTCAATAGGGTATCTTACCATCAGATAAAATAAATGAGTCAGAATTCACACACACACACACACACACACACACACACACACTCCAACCACCAGTGATGACAAGTTTAAAATAAATACATCCTTAAATCATGTTTAATGGGATATATTTGTACCTATTCCCTAAGGAAGTAGACTTAGAATGGGGAGATTTGAAGGAGGAGTTAGAGATAAGTAGCATTGAGTGCCCAGAAAGTCATGGTCCCCTTCAGGCTCCTTGAGTACATGTGTGTGCATACATAGGCACACATGGCACACATCATCACACTCACACTGAGAAAATAACAGGATTCATCTCCTTTATTCATAAAATTTGAAAGTTAAAATGTATTTAACAGTTTGATAACTAAAAGATCATAAAAGATCAGCCTCAAAATCACAATGAAATAACTGATTTTTTTTCTGAGATTTGATTGTGTTAAGTGTCTGTGGGTCCCTCAGATTAATCCTTTAAAATGGATACTTTTACCAATTTAATGGATATTGTATGAATTTTGATGCATTTAAGCATATGACATAGAAGTCTGTTTCTGCAGATTAACCTTATAATAGCAATGCTTTTATAGCAGGAAGTGTGAAGGTAGGGAGTCTAGGCCCCTTCTATCTTTTTGCTCCATCATCTTTATAGGAAAGCTTTTATCTTCTTGCTTCTCAAATAGCAGCAAGATGGCTTCTCTTTCATCAGCTGTGCTGTAGGCTGGAGAAAGAGAAAGAGACAAAGGGTTGTCTATATTAGAAAAGCAAAAACATTCTAAGAAACCCCTAATGGGTCCATACCTAGTCTCATTGCCTACACTTACATTACATGGCCATGCCTGGTGCCAGGGAGTCCGAGAAGGTGAATATTTTATCTGGCATAAAATTTGAGCAGCAAGGAGCTCTGTCACTAAGGAGGAAGTAGAGAATAGCTTTAGAGTAGGAAATTATTACTGTCTAAAGATTCATTGGTCTCAGGATGCTGTGTAATCACAACCAGTATTTCTAGGCAATTTTCAGGATAAAGTTGACTGTGGATACCTATTCAATTTTGCTGTTTTGGAGGGTTTTCTTTTTTTATGGATAGCCATTGTAACAAACATTTTTATATACTTTATTCTTTGCATCATATGAGTGAGAAGGAGGTCATTCTAGGCCATTAATAACTTTCGTGTACTAGAATATTCTTTTTTACATGCTTCATTTAAATGGTGTCTTTAGAGTCCATGTTATGACCAATACTAATCTCTTTTGGACGACACTTAAATTCTAAGTTGCAGCACCTATACCCAAAATCTAAGAATTTCTTAATTATCTCTTATTATCTCTTATGAATTTCTTAATTATCAGTTTCAAATGACTTGTTTTTTTAATGCCCACATACTGATAATAGAACACTAAATCTTTAAACTAACTGAGGAACATTCATACAAGAAGCTGTTGTTTTTTGTATAGCTCTACTAGCCTTAACATCTAAAATTCAGTATTTGATAGAAGACTTTTAAGATCTTAAAATTGTTACCTCTTAAATATTTTACATACTTATAAAAATATTTATTAATTATATTCTATATTCCACTAAAATGCAAATCTTAGGTTCTCTACATTTCTCAGAATCAGTCTTTCATATTGATAATTAAGATGGAGAGATTTTTCAATGACAGGTTATTGAAAAGAGGAAGAAAAGGAGCAGGAAAAGAGAAGAGAAAGTGAAAATAGGGTATCTGTTCTGATGTTCTTTCTAAGTGATACTCAGAAGTGAACACAGTACAATTTCCTGAATGCAAATATAATAATAATTCATATGTAATGTAATTTGATATTACAGATTTACATCCAATTTCAAACGCTGTGTGAATTCAATTAGAATTAATTTTATCTCGTCTTACACATATTATTGAATACATTTTTCAAATATAATTTTGATCCTGTTGATTTGAGATGATTTGTGTTTCATAAACATTTGCATGCAAGTATGATATATGACAGGGTGTCAAATATATCACGTGATACACGAGGTTTAGATAAAATAAGATATTCTCTAATTATAAAACAAAACATGTAGAATATTGCATACAAAGTCCTTACCTTATTCGCTTACAGCTAAAGCATTGAGGAAAAAAGCATACACAGAAATTCAATCAAGAAAATAACCAAATAGACATTTAAAACAAAGAAACCCTGCAAAAGAAAATGTGCTCCATATGATACACACGCGTACAGATAAATGTATATTTTAGTTATGTGATATATAGGGATATAAATACATGATGGTATTCTAAAGAACAGAATTGGCAACATTAAATCACTAAGTAACTGTTTTCTCTCATAATGTCCCTTAAAGTCTGCTCTGTAGGGTGATACTCCTCCCCCTAGATAAAATCTTGGTCAGTTCTCCATAGTTATATTAAGTAATAAAATCTTCCTAGTACTTTAGTCATTTAAACTATTCCAGTTTTGAAACTGATAGGTACAGCCAGAGCAGAACAAAAACTCCAACTTTCACTCAAAATTAAGGCTTCTGCACTTGCCTAATCTGCCATGCTACAGAAGGCTGGCCTACCGTATGAAAGTAGGGCCCAGACAGATACTTTTCTATTTTCCCAATTTATCATTCTTCCCCTCCTCAGTTGTTAACTTACACAGTTTATGATGACACCAGGGTTCAAGACGGTGAAGGGAAGACATGTAGGGGCACAAGAAAGCGCGTTTGTTCTGGTGCTTTGTGAGCTGCTGTTGTTGCTGCCTAGGTCTGGCAGGGGTCAAAGCTGATACTTGATCTTCTTTCCTTTGCAGAGTGTTTCAGTTCCTTCAGGGTTTTTCAGACCATCCATTCCTCTCCCCATTTTGCTAAGGATCCCTTCCTTGCCTGCACTTCACTGACCATAATATGGGTCTCAGCAGTCTATCTCTCCATAGACTCTATCTGTTGGGATTCTACCCTCTTTTAGAGGCCCTTTGGGAAAAAGTCAGTTTAAGATGACTCCACGCCAGCTTTCAATCACATTTGTGTGGTCCACGCCTTCTCTATGTATCTTTGGTCATGTTCAATTGTAATTTACTCCTCAAAATGAAGCCGTCTATGCTGTTGTCACAAGTGCTATTCTTCAGATGTAGACAGATGTGTTTTAATTAATAAAATCAAAATTAAAAGTATCACTAATTAATAGTTTTTTAATCCTGTAATCACGGAAACAAAACATTAAAAACCATCATGTGTGGTGGACACATTTATTGATGTTAAAAACATTGGGGATCATCAAAATAGGTGAATAACTTCCTTTTACAGATAAAAAGCAAAGAATCAATTTAGTAAAAGTTGTTACTGGCCACGGGCAGACCAAAGCCTTTTATGATGCACTCTAAAGAGGGTGGGATCTGGAGTCAAACCTAACGAGGTTTCAACCTTCTCTCTGCTACGTATTCGTTGTAAGAGGTTGGTTAACGAGGTTTCCACCCTATCTCTGCTACGTATTCGTTGTAAGAGGTTGGTTAACGAGGTTTCCACCCTATCTCTGCTACGTATTCGTTGTAAGAGGTTGGTTAACGAGGTTTCCACCCTCTCTCTGCTACGTATTCGTTGTAAGAGGTTGGTTAACGAGGTTTCCACCCTCTCTCTGCTACGTATTCGTTGTAAGAGGTTGGTTAACGAGGTTTCCACCCTCTCTCTGCTACGTATTCGTTGTAAGAGGTTGGTTAACGAGCTTTCCACCCTATCTCTGCTACGTATTCGTTGTAACAGGTTGGTTAACGAGCTTTCCACCCTATCTCTGCTACGTATTCGTTGTAACAGGTTGGTTAACGAGCTTTCCACCCTATCTCTGCTACGTATTCGTTGTAACAGGTTGGTTAACGAGCTTTCCACCCTATCTCTGCTACGTATTAGTTATAAGAAGTTGGTTAACGAGCTTTCAACCTTATCTCTGCTACGTATTAGTTATAAGAAGTTGGTCAAGTTGAACAAATTATATAATCTCAGTTTCTTCTATGAAATGGGGATAATAATATCTATGACAATTTTGATGATCAAATAAAATGTAACACATATGGCATCTGTTGTACAGAAACTTCTAAATAATTGTTATTTGCATTGTCCAATACTGGTCAAATTATTTTTATAATAACTGTGGCCTCTTCCAATATTTGTTTTACTTCTGAATTAAAAATAACATATATATGAACATATACACATACATGCATAAATATATTTCTCAAGTTATTAAATTATTACTATGCAATAGTTACCAAGTGTATATGTGATGCATTATTAAAATGAGAACCTTTGTTTTGTTATGCTATCAAAAACAGACTTTAAACTATGCCTTGTTTTTTTTAGATAAAGCAAATAAACCAGTAGAAACAGGCTAGTACTTCTATTGAATTTATATATTTGGGGTTAGGAAACTAAGTAGAGAAGCTCTGGCTTTTCATGAAATGGGGCGAGATGGACCATTACAGAAAAGTCTGCCACATCCAAGGTCTTGCTGGGAGAAAACTCTAAGAATTCAGACACATAGTCACAAAGCTTTTTATGTTGCAAATCCTGTTTATTTAAATATTTACAACTCCTCATTATCTTTGAACAAGTTATCCATGCTTGTAGCCAAGCAATAGTTAAGCTATTGCTAAACAGAGTCCCCAGAATTGCATCTGTAGCTACTGTATTCATCCAAAGGGAGGATACTAGTATTGTTCCCACATAGATAGTATCACTATTTCCTTCATTGTTTATAACCATTTTATATATATATTTTATATGCATATACATATGCATTATATATGCATATATATTTTTATATATGCATTTATTTCAAAATTCTCTCTGTAATGAATGCTTTGATTTTTCCATGTGGGATGAGCTTTTGTCATCTGATTGTTCTACTCCAACACAAATTCAAAACAGCACAGCAAAGATCTATAAAATATCTAGATTACAACTCTAGATAATCTAATATTTAGAATTCTAAGATATGTTATCTTTAACTATTAATGGGATCTATTTAAGACTGCTCTTTTCAAGATCAGTATTATTACTATCTATGTCCACTGTATATAGACAATGGATATTTTTCCTTCGAAAACATGAAAAGGGAATTGTGGCTTATTGAAAGTATTAGTATGAACTCATGAATTTAATATGCTTAAATGTACTTAATATATCACATATACATACATTCAAATATTTCCTTTTACATTTCTTAGCTCTGTCTACTGAAAGAGACTAGAAACAATGGCCAATTAATAGCAATATACAAGTCAAATACCCAGATCTTCGTTTCTAAATATAATTTGTCACTAGAAAGAACCAAGGCTCCTTGAAGGAAAGGCAGATTTCAGAGCTGGGGAAGACAAATAACAAAATAATATGGAACATCTTGTACCTTAGAAAACATGGAAGTACTTAAAGAATGAGAGGGACGGCTGGGTGTGGCAGCTCACGCCTGTAATCCCAGCACTTTGGGAGGCCGAGGCGATGGATCATTTGAGGTGAGGAGATCGAGGCCAGCCTGACCAACATGGTGAAACCCTGTCTCTACTAAAAATACAAAAAAAATTAGCCAGGCATGGTTGCACATGCCTGTAGTCCCAGTTGCTCGGGAGGCTGAGGGAGGAGAATTGCTTGAACCTGGGAGACAGAGGTTGCAGTGAGCCAAGATTGTGCCATTGCACTCCAGCCTGGGAGACAGAGCAAGACTCAGTCTCTAAATAAATAAATAAATAAATAAATAAATAAGTAAATAAAAATAAAGAATCAGAGGGACATGTTGAAAGGGCAAGGTACCCAGCTTTAAGGAACCCTGCTGGCCAAATTTTGGAAAATTTGAGCATCAAAATGAAGAATGTTAGCAGTAAAGTCTAACCTATTAAATTAATTAAGAATCCAGGACTCCGTACTGATATAAACTTTAAAAATAAAGAGATAAAGGGACTGATATTAAAGGCTCACATATCATGCCAGGTAATACCAATGACTTGAAGGAAGACCTGCATAGTAGAAGCCTCTCTAAAGAAATTATATAAACCTGAATGACTGGTAAAAGCAAGAAGAAACAGAGTGAAGACTGAAAGACAAAACTCTCTTTAATTCTTTTCTTCTCCTGCTCCCTTGTTTCTCTTGGCTCAATTTACTATGACAGTAACTATGGTATTTCACTTATACAACGTTGTAGAATTAGGAACTGCCAGAAAAAAGGTTTCTAAGGGAACTTCCTGAATGTTTTCACTTTACATGTATTATCGCAGTGGGTTTGTCACTGAAAACAGACCAATGAAGAAATCTCCCTGAAAGCAAATCATTGTTCCTTCTTCCCAACTCTTGCTACATCTCTGACCATTTTTCCTCTCAGTTCCTCATCCAGCTAATCTATTTCTCCCAGGGACTTAAGAATTGGAGAAACTCTCAGGTTCCATGTTAAGAACTCAAGTTCTGGTAAATGTAATGCAATGAATGTCTCAAACATAATTCCACTTCTATAACTTAAAAAGAAATCATGAATTCAGCGAATTAGTAACTGGCTTTCAATGCCAACATATTTAAAAGTAGGCTGAAAATATATCATAAGGTATGCTATATGAAAAGTTGAGTTTAAAATTGTATGTCAAAAATTACTTGATCTTTACACAATATTTCCATGAGTTCGGTTTGCATTAAATATGAATGATCATATTTAATATTTTATTGTTTTACATTAAATAATGGTAATATTCTAATGGCTATTGGATTTTAAATAGAACAAATATATCATGGAAACTTCTGAAAATAAATTCTATCTTGTGTTAAATCATAATAACAAAAAGATATTATAATCACTTATTTAAAAATGATTTGTGAGTAACTCCTACTAATACTACATACTACATAGAAATAGCACTCTGTAGTACTTCTAATATGTTGGAACATATGTGCCCAGAGATGAATTAATAATGTCTCTCTCCTAAAGAACCTCACCAGTGATAAAAGCAGACATGTAAATCAGTAATTGCAAAGAAATGTGTCAACTGCACAAGACAATGGCAGCTTAAAAATCGAACAATTCAATGGTTGGTAGGCAGGAGACAGTGAGAAGCGGCCTCCTAAAGGAGAGGATGCTTGAAGGGGAGTTTCAAAGATGAGTTCGTTATCAGGAAAGAAAGAATGCATGAGAAGAATATTAAACAATGAAAACAGCATACGCAAAGTCACATATGCATGGATTAGCACAATATATGGTGGGAATGGGTTAGGGAAGTTTTAAATTTTAAGTGGGAACCAAATTGTGGAAGCCCTTATGAACTAACCTAAGAAGTAGTATAACTGAAGGCATGAAAGAATCAAAGTGAAAATTACCTACTCTCTGGCAAGCCAACTTCCCACTTCAGGACATAGAGTAGGTAATTTTCACTTTCATTCTTGTATGCATGAAAAGAATTTTCATTTCTCCTGGGCCTGAAAAGTCTTTCCTCCAGATTTTTGTACAACTAGATACTGTTCATTATTCAAGTCCTGGCCTAAAACACTTCCTAAGGGAAGCTCTCCCTTACCATCCAGCTAAAGTAGTGCCACACTATCATATCCACCTGTTAACTTTCCATTTCCTTTGTTTGTAAAGCTTTCAATATAGAAACATACAATAAATACCAATTTTACAACTTCATGTAGCATACACAAACATCTCCTTGATTCTTGCAAATTAGACTGAGAAAATCGTGGAAATTGCTAAGCAACGTTTGGTGGAGTGCAGACTCTAGGGATTTGCTGGCTGGCAACATTCCCTTCATCCTGTAATGAACATATTTTGTTCAGTAGTAGCCATATGAGTATGACTAAAGCAAAGAGACCCAGTCAGAGATATTTGCATTTTCTTAACACAGAAAGAAAACTTTAGTGCAAAATTATCAGATAGTATGATAAAACATAGTGAAACATTTTGGGGAGGGTGGAAAAGATGTTTCTAGCCCACTAAATCATACCTCATATGCAAATCTTTCTGCTTTTCAAGAGAGACCTACATTTGTCTCCAGAGAAGAGGACTGGGAAATAAATCTCCATTAGTCCTAGGAAATGTAAACTTCTTTTATTTAGCTTTTCCTGATGAAGTGTAGGTTCAGGGAATTTTCATATATAAACCATTATCCTTTAAAATATGTGGGGGCTTATAAACGTAATATATCTGTTGTTCTTTGGTCTGTAAAATATTTCAATAAATTATTGAGCTCTTGAAGCCACGAAATCAAACCAACTAAATATATGGTGTCTTTTACTTCTTCAATTTTCATTTTAAAATCCCCAAACACCTATTGTTAACAAATGAAGGAAACATTTCCTTATTTCCTGATCATCCCTACCAAAATATTGTTGACAATAGAAAAAAATTAATTATGGCCTATAGTAGGAAGCATAGTCATTAACAGTATGTCCTGGAAATTTTAAAATTTTATTAAAATGCCTAATCTCTACACTATAAAATATATGCAAACAATAAACTAGATTAGCATATGCAAACAATTTAAGATTGAAACTAGATAGGATTAATTTATAGAACATATATAGCTATTAATTGATCAATATCTTAATGAAAATTAACAGTGCATAAAAATATTCATAATTGTCCTCAAAGAACATGAACTAGGCCAGGCACCGTGGTTCACGTCTGTAATCCCAGAACTTTGGGAGGCCGAGGCAGGTCGATTATCTGAGGTCAGGAGTTCAAGACCAGCCTGACCAACATGGTGAAACCCCGTCTCTACTAAAAACAACAACAACAAAAATAGAAAAAAATTAGCTGGGCATGGTGGTGGGCACCTGTAATCCCAGCTACTCAGGAGGCTGAGGCAGGAGAATCGTTTGAACCCAGGAGGTAGAGGTTGCAGTGAGCTGAGATCATGCTGCTGCACTCCAGCCTGGGTGCGACAGAGTGAGACTCCGTCTCAAAGAAAAAAAAAAAAAAGAATATGAGCTAAATTTTATCACATTATTTATGTAAAATTTTGAATTGTATCATACGTATTTATTCACAGCATACTTTTATTTACCAAAGTACATCGTACATTATACAAATCTTAATTACATTTACATTATACATTTATAATATTAAAATTGTGCGAGTAGTCTTCAAATATCTGACAACTTTGGGGTCAGTGAATTATTTAAGAAAAAACTCAGAAGAGTTTTGAAAAAGGAGCAGGTGTGATTCTACAAATTCAATATGAGGCACCAGTGGGAGAAGTCAATTGGATGAGCACATGAAATATTAGGAGTGCTCGTGAGGGGGAAGTAACAGGTCTGTTGTGTGCAGTGCTGGGCAGGCTGCATATGGAGAATGTGTTAAAAGAGCATTTGCAAACTTAAGCATTACTTGAAGATATTAAACAGAATGATGGAAGCCTGGTCTTTGATTATTTATTGCTGACATATGCATTGCAGTGATGGCATTAATGCCTAATGATTAAGCTAACATGAATTGACAATGAACAAGTCATGCTTTATAAATAAAAAATGCATGTTGTTTGATTTGACTCATTCTTTGTGAACCTATGCTAGCTTCATATTCTTTCTCTCGATGTCCTATTTTTTTGGTCTATAGTTTGTGAGGTTCACCTTTTTCCTCTTTAGAAAATGGTGATAGCTTTGCTTTTCAACTGACTCCCCTAATGTCCACTTTTCTTCAGAGATTACAGACAATGGTTTTCCAAATCTCCTTATTCTTTTATTGCCTTACGATCTAATTGCAAGCAGTTGAAAGATTAAAATCCTCTAAAGAAATTAAATTATTTCTAATTATCCCATGACCTGTTTTAAACTACAATTTTCTCTTAAAGAAACTTACCCTCCATTTTTCTTTTAAAATTACTCCCTGTGATAGAGAAAGTAGGAGACAACTGTCTCAAAAATCTGCTTGTTCCTTTTGATCTATTAAAATACCATTAAAAATTTTGGGTTTACTTTGCTGGTGTCAGTTGATTTTGTGCTTACTATAATAGATCCATTTGACCCTTTCATATTCATTGATATCTACATGTACTGTTTTTTCCTACTACTGTAGTTTCTCTTATTCATTCAACCTCAGTGAGGAATACAAACAAGAGTCATGCTCTCAAAGAAGCCTAGAAGTAAGGCTGAGATATGTCAACAGTGTTGTAATGCAAGCCAGGAAGAAACGTGATAAAAGGTTCCGGTAGCATGTACTAAGAGTTCAGTAGATAAGGTTACCTTAGGTGATTATGTATAAATTTTAAAAAAACTTTCTATAAGGGCTTTATTTAAGCTGGACTTCTAAAGAATCCCCTATCCAAGAAAATGGTTGGGCCTTAATAGGTCTATAAATTACATGAAATTATATGTAATATTTGGAAAATATGTGTATGCAATATACAATGTATACATTGTGATAGAGAGAAAAGGGCAGAATAAGACTACTAGTATTCATCATATTCTGAAAGACATCCACACAGAGTAGTGTTTGGAGAGTTTTGCAACATTATTAAAATAGTATGATCAGAATTACATTCTCATGGCTTCCAAATGTTCATCAGCATTTTTGCTTCTCAACAATCTAAGCAAGCATGACGAACTTTTCATTGAATTTCTTGAAACACGCTTTTCCAGAGACTAGAAAACACATCTGATTGTTCCTTACTATTTTGCAATATAATATGTTCATTTCCTTCCCCAAATCTTTTCTTCACCTACAAGTTCACTGATAAAAATTAAGCCCATAATATTCTTCCTTTGTTTCCTTTCACTTTCTGGGAATTGAAACTGTTGTCATTTTAAATCAACAATAAAATTATTTTAAAAATAAGAGGCAGAATTAGAATATGGGCACTAGATATCATATTAAAATAACAGAATACTCAACTTTTTTTAAATTGTATGGAGACTGATGGGAAACTGAATTCATATACTGAGAAGAGCTACAGAGAATAAAAAGAACAAATTAATATGTGCATTTAGAAAGCAGAGGGAATAGTAATATAAAAAAGGAGTTAAAAACATAAAAGTAGAGATAAGTAGTGTTTCACAGAGTTTTCTGTAAGGGTAAGTGCACGAAAAATGGCAAGATGGTTTTAAAAGATTTAGAATTCACAAAGTAGAAAGTGACAGAAATTGAACTACTCACTTAAATTTAAAAAGAGAGGGGGGGATAGATTCAGCTACTTGATGGCATGAAATCAAAGTACTTGAATTTTTGAAGTGTATTTAAAAATCTAGTAAAGAATGCCTACAATTACAAAAGGTATGAGATTGTCTTTTTGAGTTTAGTAGAATATAAACTGATGACAAAAGACTGACAGGCACCAAATAAGTAGAGTGTAAAACAACAACAAAAAAAAGAAAGATAAATTCAGGTAATGATATTCAAGCAGTATGACTGCATAAGATTGCATAAGAAAGAATACATTTCCAAATCCAAAACAATATCATCCTATTGTATTATATGCATATATTGAATACAATAACAAAAGTATCAAGGGTTCTTATTAAAGCACCCATTATCATTTATGTAAAATATTGCAAGACTTTAAAGTCACAGAACAAAACATATTTTTCCCCATTATCTTTTTTGAGATGATCAAATTTCTTCACACTTTGTGAACTGCATAGTTAAGATGGAGCAATGATTTGAACTATTTGCAAATGCAGTTCCTTCCCCACTCTTTATATACTGTTTGGGCCATGAATCTATGGAAAGAGGTGTTTTACAAGAACGAAAGTCACATCATTCAGGACTTTCTAGCATAAAATGATCTAATATGCTTAGATTTAAGTGGTCAGATTTTGCCCCTTCCTCCCTTTCCTCTCCATGTTCCCAGATCATTTCCAGAGAGATAAGTAACTAATTGACAGTGTTGTTTGAGAGTAAATTCCTGAGTTATATAGAAGTTGGACCAATTATTCCCTCATAAAACTAAAACAAATTCTACAATAGTTACATGAAATGCAGAAGCACAATCAATGAACATTAATTCTTGACTGAAATGAAACAGCCCTGGTGTTTTCATGCAAACTTAGCTGCTATAAACCTAAAAGATACAATCACCAAAAGATGTGAAGTCTTGAGGTAAAGATTAGCACTATAAATGTCATTTGATATCAGATGAAATATGCATTTCTGTACATGTGTTTTGAAGAATCTAAGCCCCTAAAACTTCTCCTCACTAACCCCAAGATGCCTGAATTTCTCAACATTAAGTTTTCACATTGTAATACAGTTTTCTTTCCTGGTGTTTCCTCTTCTCTCTGCCGAGTAAAGGATGTTATAAAATTGCAGTTCAATGTTTTTTTCTCTTCTTGTATTTTCCACTCTGCTGGTTATGGCCAATGAGTCAAGGTTCAAAGTGTTCCCATATATATCTCTGCAGCTCAAACTCTCCAGAACTTGGGCTTGTATTTCCAGTTACTGGACTGGACTTAAGCTGGGCACACCCACAGTGTCCCTGGACTGGGCGAGGAATGCTGGAAACCACTGCATAAACATGAAAAATCATTCCATAATTTAGGCAAAGTTTGGAGAGAGAGTCACATTTTATAATAGTACAAATACGAACCTACAAAAGAGTAGAATCCCAGACTGGGCCAAGAACGCTGGAAACCACTGGATAAACATGAAAAATCATTCCATAATTTAGGCAAAGTTTGGAGAGAGAGTCACATTTTATAATAGTACAAATACGAACCTACAAAAGAGTAGAATCTAAAATCCACATGAATCTTTAGACGAAAACTAGAGACGAAATAAAGTTGCTCTTGGTGGGGTTAGGTGAGTATGTCATTGTTAGAGACAGTGATAGAGAAGTCTAAGAAACTCCGTACTGTGCTAAATAAATCCACCTTTTAAGTGTGGATTCCTATTTTTGTGGGCTTTTGTTTTTTATTTTACATTCAAGGGGTATAACTGCAGATTGGGTTAACATTTTTGTGTGAATATTGAAACAGTTGTGAAAGGAAGTTTATTAATAGGAATGACCACAGACAAACTATGAAATAGACTGAATTTGTGTCTCACCATGTCATCACCATCTCTCAACTCTGCACAGACCCAGTGCTGTCCCTGGCTCTTGAAGACACTGGTTTCTTAACCTCAGCTTCATGGATAAGTACATTTTGTCTTTTCTTCATTGATATGTGCTCTCCTGCATTCTGTTATTGTAAGACATTACTGTGAATGTAAAGAGATAATCATTTAATACTATCAGTAAGAATTCATATATATATATATATATATATATATTTTTTTTTTTTTTTTTTGAGATGCAGTCTCCCTCTCTCACCAGGCTGGAGTGCAGTGGTGTGATCTCGGCTCACTGCAACCTCTGCCTCCTGGGTTCAAGCGATTCTCCTGCCTTAGCCAAGAATTCATATTAAAGCAGTCGTCATTTAATGAAATTTTGGACACCCTCACTTTAGGCACATCTGCTATCAGGCAAAATTCTACTCAGCTTTTACACTGTGTCAGACAATGTGCCAGACACTAAGAATGCAAATAAAACATAGAACCTGGAAAGTTGTGTTTCTTCAAAGGATACATGCAGACATAAATAAAAGCTGTGTTGGTAACAGAAATAAGAGTCATAAAATGCTTCCAAGAAAGAAAGTGGGCTCAGAGGTATTTCTTTCAGGGTGAGCAGGTGTAGACCAGGCAGGGAAAGAGTTGTATTTCAGGCAAACACAAACCATGAAATGGCCTAGTGAGCGAAGGAAAGTAAGCCGTTCAACTCTGGAAGAAGTAAAGGGTTGAAAGGAGAAGTGAAGACACAGGCCTGACCCTTAGGTAGGACCCCTGGCTCAGCTGTCCCAGTCCCCAGACATGGTGGGACATTGACTCAAGTCAATGTACCTTACTGCCCTTATCTGAACATCATTACATTTCAATGTTGAAATTCCTGTTTTTAATTATATTCCAAGGGACCTAGAATAGATGACATAAAGGGGCCTCCTTTCAGTTGTGTTAATCTTGGAGAACCCACATTAGCTTTGTTGCCCTGGGTTCCAATCTCAGAAGTACATGGAGAAATATGGCTGAACAGTTAAAAAGGGTGGAAAGGAGGATCCAAGCAAGATAAGGAGTTTGGACTTTGCTGTGTATTTCATGGGCGGCACTGGGGGGTTTTAAACACAGAAAAAAGGAGAGGTTTCAAAAAGGTCTCTCTGGCATCACAATAGAGATTTTTGAGGTAAAAAACAGGGAGAAAGAAAAACAAACACAATAATCGTGGAGTAGTGATATTGACAGACTGAACTAAGAAACAGTGTGGATAAGAAACTTTATGCTCTACAGTACTGCAGTCAGCAGAATAATGGTCCCTCTAAAAAAGGTACCACAACTCTATCTCTTATTAGTAGTGTGATTTGGGGCAATTTAAAAGCCCTGATCCTCAGTTTCCTCATCTGTAAAAGAAAAAAAAAAAGAATAGCAATGTCTTAAGTCAGGGTCCCCAGGATCAAACCCTGAGATGAAGATTGTCTGCAAGTGATTTATTACAGAAATGCTACCAGGAAAAACTCATCAGGTACCACAGTAAGCAAGATAGGGAAGAAGGTGGTTTCAGGCAAAATCTTAACATCAATATAATTCTATAGGGGAGCCTCAGGGTGTAAATTACACCTCAGGTTTTCTTGCTACTAGAGGCAAGACGGCTGGTCTTTTATACTCTATAGGAAAGTCCTTGGCAAAGGGTATCCTGGGAAAGAAGTAAACTTGCAGGTGGTTCCGTCTGGCTCTCTATGCCAGTACACAAAGTGAGTCTAGTAGTGTTTGGGCCTTCCTCCAAAGAGAGTCTCGGGGCAGGCTGTGAGAAGCAAAAGAACACAGAAGCTAGAGGAAGGATACTCAGATTCAACCAAAGGGATCCTAGGAGATCTGGGTGGAGACTATGTCTGCCACAAGCATCTATCTCATAGAACTCTTCTAAGAACTGAATGCATTCATATCTTTCTTTCTTTGGCTTTTAGGATTCCTAAACTATTTTTCTTCTGGAACAGCATGCAATATTTAGCATTCTGCTCTACACTCAGAGTGCTCAGTGATGAAATAATTTCTTCTTGACATAGCATCAAATCCAAAAAGGGTAAAGGCAGTGGAGAAATTAAGCGAATATGAGGAATACCATAATAGAAAGAAAAAAAGTCTGATCCCAATTTCTGACTCCAAGGATAGTGCTTTCCTCAGGGTTCCACTTTTATCAGTTAAGATCCAGTCAAAGGGTATTGACTATTAGGACAGGAAAAAATCCCACTAAAGAATACAGTAATAGTGGTTATTGGGAACAGCCACTATCTCTCAGGCTCTAGGAGAGTACCCAAGGAGGGAATAACTGAGTAGAACTTCCCCCTACCCACCCTCCACCCTACTAAGCCTGAAAGTAGGCGCTCATTGGAAATAATATGGCTGTGGTCCACTTAATGATCCAGAAATTTAAGGTGTCACACACTGGGCTGCTGAGGAAACCATCAGCTGTGTTTTCAGTAAAACTTGCTAGGAAGCCATTCCACTGACATGCCAGTGGTACTCCATAGAAAGACACATACTAGGGAACTGGCCAAATTTACTGAAGATTATGTAACATGGCCTTCTTGCACACCACTGGTCAGAAAGTCACTCACTGGCCACCACACCATAGGAGCAAGCAGGAAAGCACTGGAACCAAGAAAAGGAGCCCCTTTCTTTCTGCAGTGTTCCCCTAGCACCTTCTATTGACAAAGCTAAACACTGTGCCAACTGACCATAAAGACGTTTATAAATTTCAGCTCTAATGTCACAATTTAGGGCAAAGAAGGGTAGCTGTGAAGTCGAAGAGCACTAAGTTAACTGGCACTGACCTCAGTGACACTCCTGGGATTTGGGGGATGGGAGGAGCATGCTGTTATGCCCAAATCCTGCTCCATTTGTTTACTTTTTTCCTAATTGTCTCTGAAAGAAAGAGCAGGCCCAATCTTTTGGGACACTATGTAGTGAGAGCTGGTATGACACATGGTAAGTGCACAGAGAGTTCAATTCAGTAACTGAGACAAAGTCTAGAGCCGAACCACTTGGGTCTGAACGTTAGCTTCACCATTAACAAGATTTGTAGCCTTGCAAAAGTTCATACTTGTATACCTCAGTTTCCTTACCTGTAAAAGGAGATAACAGTGCCTATTTTATCAAAATGTCAGGAGAAATGAAGTATGATGTGTAAAGCCTATAGAACAACATCTTGCATGTAGTTAGAACCTAATAAATATTAGTATATTCCATGAATGGTAGCTTGTCATTTGGTTTTACAATATGTATATATTCGGTTCTCATGATGAGTTTCCATTTAGAACTATGCCTCATAATGCTAACACTCAACTTCTCTGGGTGAGATTAGGCTTTGCTATCAAGTCTTGCCTACTCCTGGGCATTGCCTGCAGCTCTGGCTTCAGATCCTGGCACTGCCCCTGGCTCACTGAATAAGCTTCAACTAGTGCAGCCAACGTACGGAGGATCTGTTTTCTCAAGTGAAAAAAACACACAAGGTTAAACAAATCATCTTTCTTTAAGATCTCTTCCAGTTCTGACTACATTTGATCCCCCTCATCCCCAAGTAGTAAGTTATACCTAAGAGGGAAAGAGGAGGGAATTATCATTTCGAACTCCTACTCACCTGTGCCAGGAGAGCACTGCTGTGACTGATTTCCCTGATTTCATCCTCACCACAGTCCTAACAGATTAGTATTGTTAAAGTCCATTTAACAACTAAGAAAGCTGAGGCTCAGGAAGGTCAAGCAGTTTACTCAAGATCATATTCTCAGTAAGCCGCAGAGTCTGGATTGAAACCTGGTCTTTCTGTTTGGGTCGACTCAACATTTTTAACCGTATTGTTTGCCTCCTACATCACCTTCATCTCAGACATTAAGAATCCTACCTATTCAATGCTTTTCATCCTCTGCTTTAAAGAGATAAGTGGGTGTACAACTTTTTTTTTTTGTCTGAAACATATCATCTAAAAGTTAAGCAAATGAAATTCATTTACCAGTTACAGGAATCTTTTTCTTAAATCACTGTTAATGTCTCACAGGAAATTAGCTCTTCAGTGGAAATCAGCAGCCTCCCTGCATCCTTTTGCCCCTGTCCTCCCCTCTCTTGGATGCAAACCTGGCGAAAAGAAGGGAACACTGCTTGGGGTCAGTGAGCTGAGTTCCAGCTCCGAATGTACCATTTTCACCCTCGGGAGTCTTCTCCCCTTTCTCTGTGAGCAAAGGAGTGTTGGGCCAGACCGTCTTAAGGATTCTTCCCCAGGTACAAGCCGGACTCCGGCGGCTTTCCTGGGCAAGGGAGTGTCTCCGCCTTGTCTCTGCCGCAGGTCCCTGGTTAAATTGTCAATTTCTCTGCGGAGGCTGCTCACTGCATCCGCTCCCTCCACCCCTAGCCCTGTAGACCCCTTCTCTTTCCCCTACTTGGGAAAAGTGAAGCCCCTTATTCTTGGATAGCCTTTCACCAGACAACCGTATCCCTCCGCTAAATTCCCCTACTGGCGGGACGCGCGGGCGGGGGCCTGCCCCGGGGAATGCGAGGCTGCTTCCCTTCTGCGCAATCAGGGTATACGCAGCCTCCAGTTCTCTAACTTTCTCCTTCTCTAAGAGGGAATTTCGAGAACTTTGAGACAAATAAGTGACTGTATAGATGAAGACATGAAACCTCTCTACACAGTGAACTCCCCCACGCTACAAGGCTCCCAGGGCTCCCAGGCCTTCTCCCGCAATGTCCCGCCGGGTCCCCCGCCCCAACTCCTTCTCGCGGCAGGATCCCGCGCCAGGACGCTCGCAGAGCCCGAGATGTGGCACCAGGCGCGCCACAAGTCCAGGTCCCGCTATTTCTGCTCCATCGGAGCCCAGGTCGGAGGGAGTCAGCGCGTCCTCCTCGCACAGCAGCCTGGCGCGCGGCTCGGTCGCACAGAGGCTGAAGAAAGGTCCGCACTGGGCTCGAGGCCCTTCCTGCCGGCCTCCCCACGCCGGGCCTCGGCTCCCCTCCTTCCCGGCTCCCGCCTCCTCCCGTAGGCTGCCAGGCGGACCCAGTCTGCCTCTCTCTCTGCCTTCACTACCCGGTCAAGCTGCGGAGGGAGGGAGGGAGGCAGCGGCGAAGCCCTCCGTGGCTCCCCACCCGGCGCGCGCGCCCCTCCTCCCCTGCCTCCTCCCCTCTGCCAGTACAGTACAACTAGTACACACACACACGCACGCACACGCACCCTGCCACTGCAGCTGCCATGGATATCAGCTAACAACACACACCCAGGCGCGCGCGCGCGCGTTCCCACTCGCACCACGCAGGAGTGGCCCCCGGCATCCCTACTCTCCTTCCCCACCCCCACCACACCCGCTCACCAGCTCGGCTACTGCTCGCTCCGGCTGCCGCCGCCGCCGCCGCCGCCACCACCACTTCCTCTGCTTCCTCTGCTTCCTCCGCTTCCTCTGCTGCGGGGCCACAGCCTTGAGTGTCATTCAAGGGACAGCACAACCTCATCCAAGCTCTCCTACCTCTGCCCAGCCGTCCCTCTCATCCTCCCCCTTCCTCGTCCACACTCCATCCAAAGAAGAGGGAAAGCACCGAATAGAGGGGGGCGAAGGCAAAGTCTGCTGTTCTTCCCCCTGGGCCCCCTTGCTCCTCCATCCTCATTCTCTCACCACCAGCCCCCTAACCCCAAGGAGCCCAGGAACTGAGGCGACTCGCCCCACTGCCATGTCCAAAAGCTTGAAAAAGAAAAGCCACTGGACTAGCAAAGTCCATGAGAGTGTCATTGGCAGGAACCCGGAGGGCCAGCTGGGCTTTGAACTGAAGGGGGGCGCCGAGAATGGACAGTTCCCCTACCTGGGGGAGGTGAAGCCCGGCAAGATGGCCTATGAGAGCGGCAGCAAGTTGGTGTCGGAGGAGCTGCTGCTGGAGGTGAACGAGACCCCCGTGGCGGGGCTCACCATCAGGGACGTGCTGGTCGTGATCAAACACTGCAAGGACCCCCTCCGGCTCAAGTGTGTCAAGCAAGGTGAGCGCAGCGGCTTGCTCAGTGTTTTGCCGGGCGGTGGGACCGCTCGGGGCGCAGGGCAATGAAAGGGTGGGCGCGCATGTTGAAGGGGGTGTGTTGCGCGATGATGGGGTGGGGGCCAGAGGGCACCCGCAGTGCAAGTGAGTTTCGCCGGGGATTCGACTTGGGGGCTAAAGGGAGGGGAGGGGCAGGTTGTGGTGTGGCGTGCAACTTTGTTTGCTCAGTTAGACCCTCCCCTTTGGAAGGTGCTCGGCCTGGTCTGACCTCCTCAGAGCTGCTGGGGCAAATTGAATGTGCGTCAGTGGTATCACCCGAAGCGGATGAAGAGGTTTTGGGGAAGGGAGGAAGGGAGAAAAGAAAGAAAGAATGGGAGGAAGGGAGGGAAAGAAGGAAGGAGCAACTTTAGGGTGCAGCGGCATCACCAGCGGGTCTGGGAAGAGAAGGTGGTGGGGTGAGCGGAGAACTGCGTCCAGCGTTTCTGGGGCTGGGCTGGGGGCGCCTGGGTCCCCAGCTGTCCCTTAGGGATCCGTGAGCCACCGCTGGCGAAGAAAAGAAGGGACAAATTGCTTTGGGCGCTTTGACGGGTCTTCTGTAACTTTTCCCCTTCTTCACTCCGTGTCCCCCTCCCCCGCCCACGGTCGTGTCATGTGGGCATCGCGCGTCACGTGCGTACTGACTAACCCCTGCGCTCACCCCTAGCCAGCCTGGGGGAGGAGGCTCCGGAAGAAGGCGCGGTGCTAGGAGCGCAGTCTAGTGCTGGGCGGGGGTCGGAGAAGATGAATGGTTGTCGGCATGGACTTTACTCAGGGGTTGCCCTCATTGAGTGGAAGTCCTCTGTGGTTGAGCTCTCCTCTGGCTCCGATTTGGGGGGCGTGTTTTGGGGGAGGAGCTGGATGAAACCCTGGCCGGTTCCAGCCCAGGCTCCCTCAGCTCCAACCTGACTTAAATGAACCTCAATTGGAGGCTGTGATGTGGATTTGGGGAGATTGGAATCATCCAGAACTCCCTGTCTTTGCTCGAAAGAAAATTATGGTGCAGAAGGAGAGAAGAGTGAGATATAAGTTTGAATAGAGGACAACTTTAAGTAGAATAAAGTAGTAGCTTTTTTCTTTTCTGTTTTCTTTTTTAGCTCACTGCACAATTCGTGTGCGGTATGTATGGATATTTGCGTCACAGGCATATTAGCATAAGGGTTTGTTGTTGTCGTCGATGTACACTGTCCTGACTCAAAGGTGGAATTGAGCATGTCATTACCTGCATTTTGCCACTTAATCATGATCAACTACTAAGAAATGCTCTTACGGAGATGTACCGCACTGTTAAATTATTCTCTAAAAAACTTGTTTTAAAATAAACAAGATAAAAAGAAGTACTGGGCAAGGTTTCTTAAATGTAAATTGCCATACAAGAAAATGTTTTCCTTGGGTATTCTTGAGTATTAAGAGGTAATAAATTGAGATAGGTTATTATAAGTCAACATAGCTCCATACTATTTAACACTGAAGGGATATGAGTTTGGTAGGAAGGAAAATAGAGTAACTTGATATTTTTGAAGATAAGATACCTAAGGTTCAAATACAGAGATTCATGTTAACATGTTCGATGTCAAAATACCACCTTATAGGAATAGACATAAATGGAAAAATCTTTGGGCACGAAAAGTCTACTACACAACTAATGACCATGGTTTTGTTGGCCAAATGCTTGATATTTGTCATGGAACGTGGCTGCAAAAGTTAAGCGTTGTTAAATTGGACTTAATAGAGTCCCACAAACGGATGCCGTATTATAGTTTGCAATGATCATCACATCTTAAATGTTGTGTTCAATTCTGAGCACTCCTTGTTGAGGCGGACGTTGGCAAACTGTCACGCTAGCAAAGAGTAAGTTCAAAAGAGAAATAAAGGAAGATTATTGTGTATTATAGATGTATTCTATGAAATGCCGTGGAAAGACTTAACTTGGAGAAGTGAAAGAATGAAAGCTATCATTAAATAGCGAAAAGCTATCAGGTAAGAAAAGGAATTCTGACTATCCTGTGATAGCCCACAGGACAAAATGGTGATAAATCTATGAGAAATTTGAAAGGATGAAGCAGCTTTACTTTCGTTAAATCATGAGCTTTCTAACAGAGTTTTCCAAAAATTCGTGAGCACCCTGTTGGCTGAAGTTCCCATCATTGTGGGTATCCATGA
Source organism: Pan paniscus (assembly GCF_029289425.2). Classification (NCBI taxonomy): domain Eukaryota; kingdom Metazoa; phylum Chordata; class Mammalia; order Primates; family Hominidae; genus Pan; species Pan paniscus. Next base: position 89,094,882 of record NC_073255.2, read on the forward strand.
AGAGGCTGAAATGACCATATGCCACGGATTCCTATATAAGATGAGGACCTGGATTAGATATTATTTGAATCTTGCCATAATTTGATCTAATGTGGTTGGAGATCACTCTTGTATTGAATTTTATGTGGAAGATTATTGCTTTTAGAACTCAGAATATATGCTTCTAAAGTGATATATTGAGGGGAAAGTCTCTTTTCATTCTATATTAACCCTCAGTTTCGTGCTTCACTGGTTCATTGATGATAAATTTGTATAATGATAGCCACAGAGCCCCACAGTTGGTTCATCTCCTGAATCACTGCTGACCAAAAACAAAACAAAACAAAATGTTTCTTTTACCTTTTGTGGAATAATTAATTCTCTTGTATATTCTTTTAAATATGATTCATGTTGCTATTCTAATAATTCTTTTCCTCGTCAAATCATAGATTAATTTTATTTATGATTATAAAAAATGAAATTTTTCAGAACCTTTACTATAGTGCCTGTGTGTCTTAGGTTTCAATACAGATGTCAGTTACTGGAAAATCATTTAGAAACTCTTGGCCCAGTAGTTATGTTTCGAGAGATGCAAAAGCTAGCATAGCTGAAAAACTTAAACATGGTTTGTTTAGCAGTTGCATTTTTAAAACATTAATGAGACTGATTTTTGAATATTCATTCAGACATTGGGTATTATACAGAAACCACAAGAATTATCATAGTTTAAGGAAGATTTTATAAAGAAAAGGTAAGATTTGAATAATAAGAATATTGTTAATAAGTGCACCAGGTAAAATTGCATTATTTACTTAATTTTATTTACTTGTTTGCCTAATTTTACATTACAGTTATCATAATTTTAATCTGTCATAATTTTAAAAGGAGGTGAGCTCCTTTTAAAATGTTGGGATTTTAAGACATTATATATATATATGTATATATCTCACAGTGTTTCTACACTGTTTAAATACCTGCAAAACAATTTTTAAAACTGTTTAATGAAATTCAAGGAATTATCTTTTTAATTTAAGCTTTCTGCTTTTAATCCACACAATAATAAACCACATATTAAAATATGGCTTATTGTCACACCCAATTATTTTTTATAAACTATGGCATTTTATTTGTAATAATAAACTTTCCTCACCAAAGTATGTAATTCTAAATTAGCAGTAATTCTATGATTTCGTTAATGCATCAGACCCAGTTGAAGAAAGTTTTTTGAGTGATATTGAGATCTATATGGAAGTGCTAAAGGTCTTCTTTCCTTTTTCTTTTCCCTTTTTTAAGGTTTGCCACTAAAGTTCACAGCAGCCAGTTACACAGGCCTTTGTGGCCTACATTCCTTGCACTATGGCTGCTATTGCATCTAATACCGCATAGAGACCTACATAACCTGGACTTATTTTCCCATTTAGGATCTCACAATGGGAAATAAAAGGCAAAAAAAAAAAAAAATTCTAATTCTTCCCATGTGGAAGATGGGCCAAATAAATCCTTTGAAATTCAGTTTTAGAGAAGATCTACATTGCTCTCCCTCCTACTGCTCCTTTCAAAGATACCTTCAAAGGAAAGTAGATCCACATTTATTAAGAGTCGTACTTTCTTCTTGACTGACTTCAGGCTAGAATAATAGAGTCAGATCTCTATACTCCTTTGTATTTTAAAAGGTAAAAACAAATTATGTCAAATTTTCTGAAAATAAAGATTGACTTTTTTTCCATAGAAATGTGAGGTATATGAATAGTGTTGTTTAATAAACAAAACATTGTTTAAACATTTTGATCATTATTATTTTAGAAATAAAGTACCATTAATGTTTTGAACAAGGTTAATGAGACGGTTCTCTTGGGGCATAATTTATAAGTGATACCACTGTAGTTTTTTGGTACATGTAGATAATTTAAATGGTATGACCTCGAATGTTAAATATGATTATTTGCTTTTTATCTGTACTGTCTCTGTTCTTAACATTTACACTCTTTAATCTTTTGGCATGTTTATTATGCTCACTTTCCTTTTCATTGCTTGTAACTCACAAATTCACTTTCATAATGAGAAAAGCATATTCACATTTGACATCTCTGATTGATTATAGTTTAATTAATGACTTTCAAATACATACAGACCCTGGCAGAATCATTTTCCTCAGAAGGTGGGGTAGAGCAATGGTTAAAGGTACAGTCTCCTAAGTAGACCACCTAGTTTTGATTCCTGAGTATGTCAGTTAGTGCTAGCTATATGTACAAGATAACTAACCTGGGGTAGTAATGGCACCTTAAGAATATTAGATAAGTTATGTATTTAAAGCGTGTAGTGTCTGGCAGGTGATAAGCATTATGTAGATTTTAGTAAATGCTATTGCAAACATACTGGTCATTTTGAGCTGGTGACATTATGAGGTGTTTTTAATTTTCAAGATATTTTACTCAATTCACATTAACTGAAAAATACGAAATGATTGACATTAATATAGAGTAATTTGCAAGTTGTATTTTAAGGTTTTTTGCAGAATGAAATAAATATTTTATTTGAAAAGAATTTATTTGAAGAATAATATCAATAAATACAATGGAAAATATTTTCACTTTTTAAAAATAACTTCCACTGATCCTCCCTTTATGTGTAAACATCTGCTATTTTATATTTATTTTATACTTTAGACATAGTTTATTTTTACATAGTAATTTGTTTTCTTCATACCGCATATCTTTACTCCCAAAGAATTGGTGAATATATTGAATTATTTACTCTAAACCTGACAACATAGAAATCCTATTAGAATTTATTAAGTTTAGGAGTTTATACTTCTTATATTAATACATCATTGTAGTTAAGAGTATCATGCTGTTGAACTTTTACTTCTCAGCTAGAAATTAAGCACCTCATAAAGAATAACAATAATAAAAGTTAACTCTTAAGTGTTCACAGTCAACAATGTATAATAAAGAGGAAATGCATCAAATTCAGCAAAAATAATACTTTGCATTTGTGAGTATTGCAATGTAAATAAGTTAAAAGGCTATTTGTATTGCATTTTATAGTATTTTATACTATACTATTTTATAGTATTTTATGGTACTGTTAAAATACCATTAAATTTAAATACTATTTAAATACTATTAAAGTACTATAGTACTATTAAAATACTATTTTATAGCATTTCCATACTTTGTATGAAAGAAATGCAATATAAGTAAGTCTGTGTATTAATACTGTTACAAGGTGAAGCAACCAACAATACTTCCACTGCTAGCTTCCCCATAATTTTAGCATTTTCGTTGAATTAATCCTATTTTACAGTTCAATGGAAACATCTACCTTGAAGCTCCAGGGTTCAATATTAATTTCTAAAAATCTCTCCTAGCTATAATCTGGCTATATATTATGACAACAAACATACAACTGCCTTAGTTTAGTGACTTTATTATTACTTACTCCATTCTATTCTCAGCTCTCTTCTGTCTCTAGTAAGTATTTGTTATATTTCCTTTAATAAAAGTAAATTGTCTTATATAGAAAACTTAGTAAGATAATAATTGCTGAATTTACATTGTTAAAGACTTGCATAGGGACATACATCTGCTAAAAGATATAGTACAATGTCCATATCATCATAGATAATTAATAAAAATTGCTTTTACTATTACATCTTACTGACATCTTTGTCAACTCTAAAAGGACTTCATATTGAGATTTTTTTTAAAAAGTTAAAATTTGTGTTAAGTTTAATATATATTGTTGACTGTTTTGAGTGGTCTGGAAGAAACAATAAAAGTTTCCTTCTTTGATAAGTTATTGAATATTAACTTAATTGCATCCCATTGATGTACTTTTATTTTTTCACTTATTATTTTTTTTTGAGACGGAGTCTCGCTCTGTCATCCAGGCTGGAGTGCAGTGGCGTGATCTCAGCTCACTGCAATCTCCGCCTCCCGGGTTCACGCCATTCTCCTGCCTCAGCCTCCCGAGTACCTGGGACAACAGGCGCCCGCCACCACGCCCGGCTAATTTTTTGTATTTTTAGTAGAGACTGGGTTTCACTGTGTTAGCCAGGATGGTCTTGATCTCCTGACCTCGTGATCCGCCCGCTTCGGTCTCCCAAAGGGCTGGGATTACAGGTGTGAGCCACCGCGCCCAACCCCCATTGATATACTTTCAAAGATCCATTAGGCTAATGAGTGGGTGATTTATATGAATGGCTAGATTTGTTTCAATATTTGAAATAATTAGATGGCTTGCTCTACCTGGGAAAATAATTTCTCCATGTAATCGTTACATGAATCCTTATGAGGTTTTATGCCATTTTTATTTATTTTGGCTTACTTTAAAAAAAAATCACTGTCAAAACCATGGCAGTTTGAGCCTAAATACTTGCTATACTTTGGATATATCATTGGATATACCCAAACACAGATATGTTACAGAAGAAAAAAATAAACCTTTATAGTGCAAAGAGAGATTTTGTCTATGTTGAATTTTCTTCTTTTTTTTATTGTACTTTAAATTTCGGGGTACACGTGCACAACGTGCAGGTTAGTTACATATGTATACATGTGCTATGTTGGTGTGCTGCACCCATTAACTTGTCATTTAACATTAGGTATATCTGCTAATGCTATCCCTCCCTGCTCCTCCCACCGCACAACAGGCCCAGGTGTGTGATGTTCCCCTTCCTGTGTCCAAGTGTTCTCATTGTTCAGTTCCCACCTATGAGTGAGAACATGCGGTGTTTGGTATTTTGTCCTTGCGATAATTTGCTGAGAATGACAGTTTCCAGCTTCACCCATGTCCCTACAAAGGACATGAACTCATCCTTTTTATGGCTGCATAGTATTCCATGGTGTATATGTGCCACATTTTCTTAATCCAGTCTATCATTGTTGGACATTTGGCTTGGTTCCAAGTCTTTGTTATTGTGAATAGTGCCACAATAAACATACGTGGGCATGTGTCTTTATAGAAGCATGATTTATAATCCTTTGGGTATATACCCAGTAATTGGATGGCTGGATCAAATGGTATTTCTAGTTCTAGATCCCTGAGGAATTGCCACACTGACTTCCACAATGGTTGAACTAGTTTACAGTCCCACCAACAGTGTAAAAGTGTTCCTGTTTCTCCACATCCTCTCCAGCACCTGTTGTTTCCTGAGTTTTTAATGGTTGCCATTCTAACTGGTGTGAGATGGTATCTCATTGTGGTTTTGATTTGCATTTCTCTGATGGCCAGTGATGATGAGCATTTTTTCATGTGTCTTTTGGTTTCATAAATGTCTTCTTTTGAGAAGTGTCTGTTCATATCCTTTGCCCACTTTTTAATGGGGTTGTTTGTTTTTTTCTTGTAAATTTGTTGGAGTTCACTGTAGATTCTGGATATTAGCTCTTTGTCAGATGGATAGACTGCAAAAATTTTCTCCCATTCTGTAGGTTGCCTATTCACTCTGATGGTAGTTTCTTTTGCTGTGCAGAAGCTCTTTAGTTTAATTAGATCCCATTTGTCAATTTTGGCTTTTGTTGCCATTGCTTTTGGTGTTTTAGACATGAAGTCCTTGCCCATGCCTATGTCCTGAATGGTATTGCCTAGGTTTTCTTCTAGGGTTTTTATGGTTTTAGGTCTAACATTTAAGTCTTTAATCCATCTTGAATTAATTTTTGTATAAAGTGTAAGGAAGGGATCCAGTTTCAGCTTTCTAGATATGGCTAGCCAGTTTTCCCAGCACCATTTATTAAATAGGGAATCCTTTCCCCATTTCTTGTTTTTGTCAGGTTTGTCAAAGATCAGATGGTTGTAGATATGCGGCATTATTTCTGAGGGCTCTGTTCTGTTCCATTGGTCTATATCTCTGTTTTGGTACCAGTACCATGCTGTTTTGGTTACTGTAGCCTTGTAATATAGTTTGAAGTCAGATAGTGTGATGCCTCCAGCTTTGTTCTTTTGGCTTAGGATTGACTTGGCAATGCAGGCTCTTTTTTGGTTCCATATGAACTTTAAAGTAGTTTTTTTCCGATTCTGTGAAGAAAGTCATTGGTAGATTGATGGGGATAGCATTGAATCTATAAATTACCTTGGGCAGTATGGCCATTTTCACAATATTGATTCTTCCTACCCATGAGCATGGAATGTTCTTCCATTTGTTTGTATCCTCTTTAATTTCATTGAGCAGTGGTTTGTAGTTCTCCTTGAAGAGGTCCTTCACATCCCTTGTAAGTTGGATTCCTAAGTATTTTATTCTCTTTGAAGCAATTGTGAATGGGAGTTCACTCATGATTTGACTCTGTGTTTGTCTGTTATTGGTGTATAAGAATGCTTGTGATTTTTGCACATTGATTTTGTATGCTGAGACTTTGCTGAAGTTGCTTATCAGCTTAAGGAGATTTTGGGCTGAGACGATGGGGTTTTCTGATATACAATCATGTCATCTGCAAACAGGGACAATTTGACTTCCTCTTTTCCTAATTGAATACCCTTTATTTCCTTCTCCTGCCTGATTGCCGTGGCCAGAACTTCCAACACTATGTTGAATAGGAGTGGTGAGAGAGGGCATCCCTGTCTTGAGCCAGTTTTCAAAGGGAATGCTTCCAGTTTTTGCCCATTCAGTATGATATTGACTGTGGGTTTGTCATAGATAGCTCTTATTATTTTGAGATACGTCCCATCAATACCTAATTTATTGAGAGTTTTTAGCATGAAGCGTTGTTGAATTTTGTCAAAGGCCTTTTCTGCATCTATTGAGAAAATCATATGGTTTTTATTGTTGGTTCTGTTTATATGCTGGATTACGTTTATTGATTTGCGTATGTCTAATGAAAAAATTTGTAGAAGAAATTTTATCAACCTCATAACTGCCTTATAGTGAAACACATGCATATGACATCAGGAATTTTTCTGTAAGTACCATGGATTTTATTAAGTGACTCTGTGAAATGAAGCAGAAAGAAACAAAACTATTTAATTAAAAATCAAAATGTATATTTAAAAATCTATTTTTATATTACATTGTGTTTGAAGATGTTTGTTAAAAAGTAAATTTCCCAATTCCAGCATAAATTGAATTATTTATATTGCCATGGATCAAGAGTAGCACAAAAACTGTTTATACTTTACATTGTCACTAGATCACAGGGAATGTCTGAGTAAAAATAATACAAAAACAATTGCGTACATTTTTAACATTTTGCGTTTTACAAGTTAGTATTTTTGCTTATGTGAGTATTTTGTGTTGCTACGTGGAGGATAATAAGTGCTATAGAAACCCACAGATTAATCTAGTGACATACCCTAAACTTGTCAAATCTGATTAGCTGGATTTTGTAAACACCAATAAGTTTCAGAGATATGAATTGTCCAATGTTGCTTTTTGTGAAGTTTTTTTTTGTTTTGTTTTGTTTTAAGAAGGAGTCTCGCTTTGCTTTTCTTCAGTCTAGTGTGGGAGTCACCCCAGTGAACAACAAATTTGTTCTGCATCTTTAGATACATGGAATACACACACACACACACACACACACACACACACACACACACACACACACACACTTCAAACACTAAGGTTCAGGCTGGAGTATAGTGGCATCATCTCTGCTCACAGAGACCTCCGACTCCTGGGTTCAAGTGATTCTCCTGCCTCAGCATCCCAAGTAGCTGGGTCTACAGGCACTCACCATCACACCCGGCTAATTTTTGTATTTTTACTAGAGATGGGGTTTTACCATGGTGGCCAGGCTGGTCTTGAACTCCTGACCTCAAGTGACCTGCCCACCTCTGCCTCCCAAAGTGCTGGGATTACAGGCGTGAGTCACCATGCCCAGCCTTCTGATCTGCATTCTGATCTGCAATACCTAATTTCCTTTTTTTTTTTCACAGTCTATGATGTAAGGATGTTAAACTCTTTGCTAGACAAAGTTTCTTCAAAGCATAGCAAGTATTTAGGCTTGGAGGGTCACTAAAATGTTCCAAAAGTCTTGGCTTATTTCTAAAAACACCCTGAACATAGATAATGGTAATCTTTCCATTCTAGCAAGTCATATACTTAGGGAGTAGACATTTTGTGTGTATGAAGAGTGAAGGCTGAATAAGCAGAAGAAAATTGATTCCCTCTTCTGGAAGAGCAAGAACTTTATCAAAGATGCTATTACCTACTAGCAGTTAAAATACTCAAGTCCTCTTTCTTAGTGTTTCTTCTGAAACAGTATCTATAGTTGGATCTCCTTTTTCTCTTTAGTTGGAAGTTCCTATGCTTTGCTCTTCTTCAGTCTAGCGTGGGAGTCACCCTAGTGAACAACAGATTTGTTCTGCATCTTTGGATACATGGAACACACACACACACACACACACACACGCTCACTTCAAACACTAAGGTTTAATGCCAGCTTTTAAATGAATAGTCTCAGAAAGGCACTTACACATGTGAGGATACAGCCTTAGTTTAGGGAAAACAGTTACATTAAACTATTCCATGTGTGACAAATCAAGCTGGAAAGCTTGCATAGTCACCCATCAATTTTGAATTATGAGTGATATTTTTAACCCTTATTAACTCTGATTATGAGAGTACATGAAGACATAATGAAATAAAGCACCTAAATGATTTCTATGTGTTGTATATATTAGTTGTTGAGAAATGATGAAGTCAGATTTAAAAGTTTGGATTTTGGTCATTTTTATTTGTATCGCAAAGTGGCTGGTGGACCACATAATGTACAAGCTGATGTGCTGGTGTTGCAATGTATGGGATACTATCCTAATATTAATGTTACAATGCACAGGATTATAACCTTATATTAATGTTACAAAAGAAGAGGCAGGGACAAGGTACATACTTATTCATGAACTGGATAATGCATTTGCAGAATGGTTTACATTTTTATTGGTTTAAATGTCTCAGAGTAAAATGAGAGACCTGCTTTCAATAATATGAATATACGGTATATTGCAATTATAAAAAATAATTACTAAAAATAAGTTAAATGATGCCTAATTTATAAGTGTTTAGCTAAAGTCCAAGTACTGGCATTGCTTTGGTGAGAAATCAAAAATGTAAAGAAAAACTAAAACTAAGTTTAAGTGGAAAGGATCCCACAAGTTTTTGCCATAAAGTGGAGAATATAATATTTTGAATTACATTAATGTTTTAAATTTAAAATCATTTTCCTTATGTCAGATTCATTATGGAGTATATACTATATATGAATGTGCAAAATACTGTCTATCTGGCTTGAAAAAAGGAATGTGTAAAATACATATATACTATAAATGAAATATAAAACTGTATAAATTTAATATATTTGCTAGCCCAAACAGTGTGCTAAATTGAATCAATAAAATGCCTTTTTATATTCTTATCCCAAATCTCCCTTTTAAAATTAACTGGAAAGTCTTCATTGTCTAATATAAAATCCATGATGCCTTTTATCATTGGGGAAATTGACGCTTTTAACATTGACTAAGGAGATGCTTTGCTTCAGTTGAATATCTTTTCAGATAGAACTTAGAAAACCACAAAGTTAGTTACTAAAGAAATTGTTGGTTGTCTACTGGAATGTATTTTTTCTCCTCCTCCCCAACTTTCTTAGTATCAAAATGCCAGTTTTGTTCAAGTATCCACATGTTTATAACACTGGTAAGTGTTTCGTATCAGGATGGCCTCAGACCACGGGAAGGAACTAGACTAAATCAAGCAAGGTAATTCCATCTCTTCACCAGTTATTAGTTTAGGAAATCGCTTATAGCCCACTTCTAAGTAAGGAAAAGTAAATTCCCTTGGGGAGTTTCTGAGAAATTTCTTAGTTCTTCAGATAAGATTCAACAAAAGACTATTTACTTTTCTGCCTATGAAAGTTGCTCCACATGGAGGTGATGCCTGAAGCCACAGTAGTCATGTTGTGATCGTGAAGAGAGCTAGCCGAAAGGTGGAGGATGGCAGAGCAGAATCAGGAAAAGCTACTGGCTCCTTAAAGAACTGCTGAAATAATGAAGCTAGGACTAGCACTATCTCTGGACTCCTTGTTATAGAGATAATAATATAGTACACAAGATATTTAAGCCATTTACATTTGTTTTTTTGTTACTTGCAGCCAAAATAATTCTTACTTATATAAACCTATTTATATAACTATACATTATAGGAATGGAAAAATATGTTTTATTCCTATTTTATTGTTTTGGAGATATTGGTAAAGATTTTCTTTACCAATATAAGGAGTATCTTTACCAAGATAAGGAGTAATCTTGGAGAATACATCATGATGTATTTTCCAGCTACATAAGCTCAGTCAAATTCTAGGCATGTCTCCATTACCTCACTGAATTTTGCTCTGGTAGGGCTCAAGAAATTTTTTACCATTCTGAAGTAATATGTAGGAACATAAATTCATTTTAAAATTATCCAAAATAGAACATAATCAAGAAAGCAAACCAGCCACAAAAATTTACTAACAATGCATGCAAAAACCAACTTGAAGTACTTTTTAAAATTATGTAGTGTTTACAAATGCCTTTGCTATTGACCCACGAGTGCATGTAATTATAAACTGACTCATCAAAGTGTTCTAACTCCATTTTTCCAAGGCTAGACTCCATTAACTTATGAGACTCTCCAATAAGAGCATGTAAAGAAAAAAAAAAAGAACAAAGAAATGCTGTGATATCTAAGTTTGAGGAAAAGCCAGGGGATCCCAGGAAGGAAACTAAGACTGAACTAAGAGCACTCTTAATATCGAGTGAGTGGTCAGTACTGCCAAGCAGAGTAGAAATGGTTAGAAAGATGAGCTCTGAAATGTTTCCCTTGCATTTGGCAAAAATGAAGATCATCTTTATTGGTGCTATTTCAGGGGTGTGGATGGCCACATGTCACAGGGTTGAAGAATGAATAGGAAGTGAAAAACTGGAAATCGTGTATGCATACCACTCCTCAAGAAACTTGCTTGGTAGTAAGGGGTAATGGATAATTGTTCTGTAAGAAGAAACATGGTTAGGAAGGATAGGAGTTTGTGTGTGTGTGTGTTATGATGGAAGAGACTTGAACTTTAATTTCTCTTTTTGTGTCATACATTTACTTTCTTCCATCAGGATAAAACTATTCTAGCAAATTAAGATCCTTTGATTAATTGAATAAATAATTATTCATTAATTTTTGTTTTATGTCATGCTAAAGCTGGGTCCTGGCATTAAAATGATAATAAGGATCAGATTCTACCCTCTAAGAATGCAGAGTAGAAGGAGAGGCAAAAATATAAAAGCAAACTTTAAAACACTGTGCTCAGTGTGATGGTACAGGAGTAAACATTACTACCTTTACAGCACATAGGAGGGACAGGAAGAAGCAGAGGGGTATAATATAGAGAGTGTGGATCTTGGAGTCTGAAGACTTAATTGGATTTGAGCTCCAAGTCTTTGGCTATCGCTTCCTTATGATGGGACTAACATTTTCTGAGCCTCAGTCTCCTCATGTTAGAGGGTGGTTATTAGAATCCAAGAAGATAGGACAGGTGGAAATGTTTTGTAAAACGCTTAGTGCAGTTCCATTGGAAACATTATTTAGAGATGGAAGATAGCAAGTGGAGCTGGGGAGTGCTGCATAGAATAAGAGATCTTTGAGATTGTCACTAAAGCTTGAGTAGGAATTCAAGAAGGGAGGTGTGGGAAGCAGAGAGAAAAGCGTGACCCAAGGTGGAATAGGGAAAAGATGATCTGCCTGTGTAGGAAAATAAATATAGACCAATGAGGCCAAAGAAAGGGGTAACTGAGCACTTCTGGAGGCAACCGAGGATTTTTCCAGAAAGGAAACTTGGAGCCATATAAAGGAAGGCCTTACTTAGAAACCTAAAAATTATGGACATTGTACTGAAGGTGGATAAAGCCTATGGACATTATACTGTAGGTGGATAAAGCCAGTGAATGTGTTTAGGCGAAGGAGAAACATAAAGTGGTTTTCTGTTTTTTGTTTTATTTCATGGGAGGGATTGGGGGAAAGGAGAAAATTTGGTTTCACTCACTTATGGAGGAGAGAAGAAACTGAGAGCAAGGCTTAAGTTTTGGCATGAGTACTGGGAATGGAGGGAGGAGGTGAGCTTGAAACATATTTAAGAATGGTGTGAGTAAGAACTTATATCCAATGGAATGGGAGGTAGTGGTGAAGGGGAGGCACTAGGCAAAAATGACTTTCAGGTTTCTGACTTAGGGCTAGGTGTGTGAAGGAGATGAAGATGCCATTAGCTGCAAAGATGAAAATTTACTGTACAGGGGAAATGGCTTTAGCTGTTCTAGAAAAAGAAAATTGCTATCTTTGAGAACTGCAGAAGTAGTAGCATGCTATTTCCACAATATTTCAGAATATTGTGGTTCTTAGTGCATAAGTAATATATGCACATAACTATTCATAAGATAGTTATAACTGATATTTTACTTAAAGCAATTTAGATTAGGCATTGGAATTAAAGATGGTGAGTTAACAAAATTAAGTTAGAAATGGCCTATTTTATATTTTTAGGAGATTTTCTTGTTTCATTTTGCTCCAGTTGGTATTAAAGAACACAGTGTGTGGAGAATAATGAGCGCCGGCTCGTATAATGTGTTTGAGGTACCTGGCAGATGGCATGTTTCTGATTGACAAACATTTTTGGTCACATATATCTAGAGCTCACAGGATTGTTGGACCTTCAGTGTAGAGAGTTCAGATGTATTGTTTTTACAGTAATAGCTGTTGCCTGGCAAAGAGCTGTAGTCCCATTAGAAGAGCATTGAAAATGAGAAGAGATCAAGAGTGGAAATTTGAGGAATGCCTATATTTAACATGCCTGCACATATATTCTGTTTTACTTATTATTTCTAATAGGGGAAGAGGAGGACATACATCTATAATAATATACAAACCAATCTTCTTAAATTGAGTTTTTCTTAATGGGTAGCATATGGAATTGATTCATCATATATACAGAATATTAATTTATCACTTATAAACACTAAAGATAACATTTTTACTTTATTAGCAAGTCAGATACAAACAATAATAGTAAAAATTCCATCTTTGACAATGCTGCTTTTATCAGTTATATGGTTTCAGTCTTAATTCAAAGGCCACAGAACCTAAACAATACCCCAGGTTTTGATTCTGTAAAGTGCTAATTTAAGACCAACCTTCTTGCCCATTGCTGTGACGTTCTAGGCTATACTTGGAGCAAATTTTGAAACAATCTTTTCTCTAGGTTGTACTAGGAATTACTCTTTGAGTACTACGTTTGTAATGAGTTACTTTCCTTTGACATATAAAATTATTCAGTTATTTTATATGGCAATAGTGAGAATATATATCTTTTTGAAAGCTTAGTTTACTAATATATATGTGTGTGTATGCATGTGTGTGTGTGTATATATATCAAAAACCATCCTGTACACCTTAAAGATATACAATTTCAATTTTTTAAAAAAGAAAAATATCTTCTTTTAAAAAATTTCAAATTTTATTTTAGATTCTGCTACAGGTTTGTTACAAGGATATGTTGTGTGATGCTGAGGTTTGAGGTACTATTGAACCCATCACTCAGATAGTTACGTAGTACCCAACAGGTAGTTTTTCAACCCTTGTCCCCTCTCCCACTTCCACCTCTGGTAGTCCCCAGTGTCTGTTGTTTCCATGTTTATGTCCATGCATACCAATGTTTAGCTTCCACTTATAAGTGATAATATGTGGTATTTGGTTTTCTGTTTCTGCATGAATTTTCTTAGGATAATGGCCTCCATGCATCCATGTTGCTGCAGAGAACATTATTTTGTTTTTTTTCATGGCTGCATAGTAATCCATGGTGTATATGTACCACATTTTCTTTATCTAGTTCACCATTGATGGGAATATAGGTTGATTCCATGGCTTTGCTATTGTGTTTAGTGCTGCAGTGAACACATGCATTCAGGTATCTTTTTGATAGAACAATTTATTTTTGTTAGGTATATACCCAGTAATGGGATTACTGGGTTGAATGGAAATTCTATTTTTATTACTTTGAGAATTCTCCAAACTGCTTTCCACAGGGATTGAACTAATTTAGAATCCCACCAACAGTATATGAATATTCCCTTTTCTCCACAACCTCGCCAGCATCTGTTATTTTTTGACTTTTTAATAGTAACCATTCTTATTGGTGTGAAATGATATATCATTGTGGTTTTATTTGCATATTTCTGAAGATTAGTCATGCTCAGTATTTTTAATGTTTTTTGACCACTTGTTTATTTTTGAGAAGTGCCTGTTCATGTCCTTTGCCCAGTTTTTAATGGGGTTATTTGTTTATTGCTTGTTGAGTTGTTCAAGTTCCTTACAGGTTGTGGATATTAGTCCTTTGTCAGATGCATAGTTTGCAAATATTTTCTCCTATTCTTTAGGTTGTCTGTTTACTCTGTTGATAGTTCCTTTTGCTATGCAAAAGCTCTTTAGTTGACTTAGGTCCCACTTGTCAATTTTTGTTTTTGTTGCAATTGCCTTTGAGGACTTCTTAGTCATAAATTATTTGTCAAGGCTCATGTCCAGAAGCATATTTATTAGCTTTTCTTCAAGGACTTTTTTTTTTTTTTTTTTTGAGGTGGAGTCTTGCTCTGTCACCCAGTCTGGAGTGTAGTGGCACGATCTTGGCTCACTGCAACCTCCGTGTTTCAGGACTTACATCTAAATCTTTAATTCATCTTGACTGAATATTTGTATATGATAATATATAGGGATCCATTTTCATTCTATCACGTATGGATAGCCAATATCTCAGCACCATTTATTGAATAGGGAGTCCTTTCCCCAGTGCTTATTTTTGTCAACCTTGTTAAAGATCAGTTGGTATAGGTGTGAAGCTTTATTTCCGGGCTCTTTACTATTTTCCATTGGTCTATGTGTCTGTTTTTAGACACATAGCAAATCCATGCTGTTTGGATTACTGTAGCGTTATAGTGTAGTTTGAAATCAGGTAATGGTGATGCCTCTGGCTTTGTTCTTTTGGCTTAGGATTGCTCTTGACTATTCAGGCTCTTTTGGTTTCAGATGAATTTTATAATAAATTTTGTTTCTAATTCTGAGAAAAATGATGTTGGTAGTTTGATAGGAATAGCATTGAATCTGTAGATTGCTCTCGTTGGCATGGAAATTTTAATTATATTAATTCTGCCAATTCATGAGCATGGAATAAAAAACTTTTTTATAGGTACGTTCTCAGTTCAAAGTCCCAGAAATGAAATGTAGAGTATTTTAAACCGTATGTCCTACTAATTATGCTATAAATTAAAAGAATGGCATTTATAACACAGTGTCTGAAAGTTCAGTTATTTTATCCAGAATTGATATATAAAAATTAGATCCAGATTCTCCTAATTTTTCATATCCCAATAAATTATGCACTTATTTTGTATATAACAATGATTTGCCAATGAAGTTTTCAAACATGTCATTTAAACTAGACCTGGAACTCATCAAGGACAGGCAGCATTTAATTCATATTTGTTTCCCTAATACCTGGCATAATGCCTTAAAATATGTAGAATGTTTTTGAAAACATTCATTGAATAAATAAATGTCAAAAGTTCTCTTTCTCTGTAACAGTTGACTTATTTGAGACACATTAAGGTTCTACAAAGAAACAAAACCACCAGGAAACTAAGATTAACTGATAGTTATAAGGAATTTGCTCATACAGTTCTGAAAGCTGTTATATCCTAAGATCTGCAGGGTAAGTCAACAATGTGGAGACCCAGGAACACTGATGTTATGTTCCAGTCCAAAGGCCAGGAAGCTTGAGAGCCAGGAAGAGCCGATGCTTCAATTCAAGTCTGAATGCAGAAAAAACAATGTTCCAGTTTGAAGGCAAGCAGGCAGGAGGAAGTCTCCCTTTTTTGAAGTAGGTCATCATTTTAATTCTATTTAGGCTTTCTACTAATTGAATGAGGCCCACCACATTAAGGAGAGCAACTTGCTTTATTCAGTATATCAATTTAAATGTTAATTTTTTGCAGAAACACCCAGAATAATGCTTGACCAAATAGCTGGGGACCCCATGGCCCAGTCAAGTTAATACGTAAGATTAACCATCGCACACTTTAAGAACCTCTGTCCATAACTAATAAACATTGTAGGTACAGTCATTTTTACCTACAGCTCCATCTTTGAAAAAATACTTTGAAACAATTGATATAATTTCTTTCTGAATATACTTAGAGTTCACTATATTATGCTGTGGTAGATTTTTGACAATGTGATCACTATTTACCTCATCCATTATGAGACTCAGTTTGCATAAAGTATTTTTTTCCCCAAAATCAGGCATAACGATGCCCTACTTTGTTCTGAAATGCATTTTTGCTGATAACTCATCTAAATTATGATATTTCCCAGTTTTTTTACTATCATTTTTGTCCTTACACTGAAACTATTGTGAAAAAGTATCTGTTTCTGTTTAAAGTTACACATTAAATACTTTAGCAGTGTGTAATCTACACTTTCTGTGATTCAAAAGAGTATGAGCTCTGTGGACAGCTAGGATGCTGAGTCAATTACTCATCGACATCTCATCTAAGAGAGTTTGGCTGCTAATGATGGAGGCAGGATGACATTACCATAGATCTCCACTATCAAAAGACCCCTTAGAAATTTACTTAAAATAAGAGATTTTCTTTATTGGGAGACTTCAATTGGCTTTTTTTTTTTTCTCCAAAAGAGAGGTTTTCATCTAGTATAAGATTTGTTTCAGGCTTTTAGAAAAATAAAATTGTTCTATTTGAGAACTAAGGAAAATACAGAAATGATAGATTAAGCAGTTCATCGTAAATTAGTGATAAAATGGAATTCATGTGCTATTCTTCTTAAAAAACACCTTTAGATTGTCTGAGTAGTCAGAAATAAGTTTATTCCATCAAGGAAAATCACAATATACATTTTTGTATTAAGAATATGTTTTTTCCCGTTTTGTTATACTTGATATTTTGATGTTTGGTTGGTAGACAAATCAGTTGATTTTCTTATTTTTTTATTCATGTGTGAATCTCTGCATTTTTTAATGCTGAACTTGAGAGTCCGTGTGTAACTTAGCCCTGCAATACAAACATTGCTGAATTTACTTAGGGGCAACAATTTAAAAATATCTAATAATAGCAATACCAGCTAGACTGTATTGATCATTTACTATGTTCTAGTCACATGTACTGTCTCATGTAACCAGTTTATTAAGCAAGTTGGCTCAAAGGATGCAAACAAGAAACAATTTTTTTTTTTGAGGCGGAGTCTCGCTCTGTCGCCCGGGCTGGAGTGCAGTGGCGCTATCTCGCCTCAGTGCAAGCTCCGCCTCCCAGGTTCACGCCACATTCTCCTGCCTCAGCCTCCCGAGTAGCTGGGACTACAGGCGCCTGCCACCACGCCCGGCTAATTTTTTGTATTTTTTAGTAGAGACAGGGGTTTCACCGTGTTAGCCAGGATGATCTCGATCTCCTGACCTCAGGATCCATCCGCCTCGGCCTCCCAAAATGCTGGGATTACAGGCCTGAGCCACCGCGCCTGGCCAAAACAATTATTTTTCTCTCACCTACTCCTCCCTTAAAGTGGACCCTGTCAGACCCCATTGCCCTACCTCTAGACAGCATCGCTAGCCCACCTCATAACTATTTGTTTCTTTCATGTATCGGAATAGTCTCAATTTTGGGTATGAAACAAAAATGTAGTCTGTTCCGAAGACAAACTTTAACCTTGCATCCAATTTAAAGGTTTTCTCATCTTTTGAACTCTGGAAACCAGTGAAAAGGGAGGTTAGTGTGGTCTGTTTCTTTGCCATTTGCTCTAGCTCCTCCCAACCTCACCTTCTTCTGTCTCCTCTTGAGATCAGGGCAAGGAATGAGGAGGAACAAGAATAAAGAAGCAAAAGCTTCTTCCTCCATTTCTCCTTAATCTCCCCATGTGTGTCCTTTGTTATGTCAGGCATCCAGATGCTGCTTTTCTGTTATGAATGATATTTGTATGTTCTTCAAAGACACTCCACCTTTATCATCACCATCGCACACCCCACTCTGCCTATTGCAGCATTTTCTGACAGGGGAATAGACTAAACCTGACCACTTATAATTCAGCTCCTTCCCACTGCATTATACCTTCAGGGTCTTTCTGAGGCTGTCCCCTTAACCCAACAGGCAGCCCTCTTGGGCAGCATCCCTTCAAGAGAACTTGTACTTGTTTTTCCTGAAAAGCAAGGAAAACCTCAGGCATCCCTGACCTACCATGTAGTGGAAATGAAGCCATCTCACTTCTTTCCCAAATATTATGAGCAGCTCCACTCAGGTTTCCACCTTCAGAATTCTTCTGCCAAGAAGTAGGCATAAATCCCCATTCTTATGAACATTCCTCAGGCTCATGGAAAAAGCTGTCATATTCTACAAGAACTCTCTCACACTTTGCTTGTGGGTATCAGCATGGGACACCTATACTTTTTCAATAATTCAACAAACAGCTAGTGTGGGAGTGATCCTTTTTAAATGACCACTTCTGTGCATGCAACACATCCCTCTCCTCTAAGAGGAAAAGTGAGTGAGACTCCATTGTCTATTAAAATTATTTTTAAAGCATCTTTTTCATAGAATCTCTTTTCAAATATTTAGTCTTTCTATCTAGGCTGATGAGAGGGATGGTTTTTGAACTGGTTTGACCAGGGATATGATTAGTAACTTGCTTGTTTTCCATTGCCCTCAGCTTTGAAGCCTTAGCTACATTCCAGGAAAACAGGAAAAGTACCATTTCACATGGAATTACGCTCATTTAAGGCTCACATTAACTCTATGAGTAAAGCATTTTTAAAATCATATTAGTTAAACATGAGGAAGCTTATGGAGAGAGAGGTTCATTACTTGCCCAAGGTCACACAGATTTCTTGAGGTCACTCAGTACTAAGTGGCTGCCTGACTTAAAAGTCTACACCCTTAACCACTTTGCTATATTGCTAAAACAGAATAGTGCAGAGTCTAGAGGATTAATGAACCAATTCCCTAGATAGGTACCACAAACTGCAACACAGACAGTTATAGTACCCAAATATGTCACATTCCTAGTTCAGTTTCCGTTTTCAAAGCTTCAAATTTTCTGATAGAAATGAAATTCATTTCTTCTCCTTCTTCCCATCTTAGAATGATTCAAATGTTTCAAGACTAATTGCTCATTTTCATGCTGAAATCATAAACATTTAGAAGAATTATAACATTTTTATTCTGAATTTCAGTATTGTGTCATGTACACCATTGACAACCATAAAAATACTATATTAGGACTACGTTAAAATACAAGGAATATGAAATACTATAAATAGCAAAGATTTAAAAATTCCCCTAACAATGTTTCTGTGCTTTTTGAATTTTTAGAACAAATATTATTTTGAGAACTTAAACATTTATTATATTATCACTTTAAATGAACATTTTTCTCAGAAATTAATTTTTTTCTCTTCTTTCCCCTAGGAAATTGTTAGTCTTCCTGCTGTGGTTGATATAAATCTGCTATTTGTTTACACTCAATGGCATCCAGGTAGATTATAAATATTGCATCTCTAAAATATCTACTTGTAAAATGTAAACTTAGGGATTTGGCTCCAAAGAGCTGTCTTATCTCAGGTGTTTCATTCTAGTATGCTCATGTGGAGCTTCTATTTAGTATTACTTGAGTTGCAGATTTATTTCATCTTGCCTAGCAGCATCAGCTATTTCTTTCTGCTGGTTCCAATTATTATGATTATTTCCAGCCTGAGTGAAGTTTGGCAAAAGCAAATATAGAAAGGGAAAGAAAAGAATAGGTTATTCTCTCAAGCTAACATTCAAGCTTATCAGTCTTTATTTAACTGCAGAAGGCATCTTTTAATACTTGAAGTTAGCAATTTGATATTGATTTTGGTCTTCTTTGGCATTGCAGACGAAAACCCAAGTGTATTCAAGCCACAGTTTAACACTATGGCATAGTTTGGAAGTAAGATGTTTTTCATTGGCTCTGATAGATTAGGCCATTGTCCTCATCTGTTAGAGAAGCTATAGAGATATATTTGGTGAGTTCTGTGATATTCTATGCACAAGTAATATATGAAAAATAGAGGTTATAAGCACATATATGTAACAATACCAGCAGTGTTTATAGTTAGATGGCTGGTTACATATCTGCGGTGGTTTTGGAGATGATTAGGTAATTTTTGTGTAATCCGTGCTTGGTGCTCCCTGACAACTGTGAATGTGGAGGTTGTGGAACTGGCAATTGAGAAGGAGTCAAGAAACACATACACTTTGCTTTGTTTCTCCATGTTTCTTTAGTAGCTTTATGGCAGAAGACAGTTTTTTCTCTAATACTAAGTACACAAAGGACTTGATAAGAACTTCTAAGAACTTAACTGATTCGAATAAATTTTCTCTGAAGTTTTTATGTAAATTTGAGGATTCAGAAGGAGTGGAAATCAGGGAATAAAGACATTAAATTAGATGCTGACTTTGTGAAGTTGCCCCTTTTGTCATTTTTTTCGCATGTAGCTATAATTGTGAAGGGTAACTAAAAATCCTACAAAGCCTTATTTTATCACAATAAAGTAAAGAAATAACTAAATATAGGAGACTGAGTTGTTGATGTAGATTTTTAAAATTTTATAGAATATTTAAAAACTAAAATCTGGATATTTCCTATTTAGCAAATACTAATTTATGTCAATTGCATATGTATTCTTTGCAATAAATACATCATTTATTCCTCTTTAGAATATTATTTTCTTCCATTTTGAATCCATTAGCTTAAATACAAGGCATATTTTTCTAATCTTCTGAATAGTAGTCATTGATGGGAACATTTTTCATCCATTAGCACCATCTTATTTTTTTAAAGCTTTTAAGTGACTGGAATTTTAAGTTATAACTCCTATTATAAAAAGTTAACTTGACTATAACTTGTAAAGTCAACTCCTCAATCCTCTTAATCATTTGGTAGACTTCTGACTTTATATTCAATGAGATAATCGTATTATTTTTATTAGAAAAGAGTCAATTTTAATATGTCTGAAAAATAGAAGATTCTTGAATAACCTTATGCAAAAGACTTTTTCCAATTATTTTTGCCTTTTTTGCTTCCTTCTAAAACAAAATAACACAAAACTCTATTGAAAGTAGGAAAGATCAATTTTTAAAACAACTTTTTATACATTTTATTAAGAAATATAATGGAATTGGCTGGATGCGGTAGCTCATGCCTATAATCCGAGCATTTGGTGAGGCTAAAGCAGGCGGATCACTTGAGGCCAGGAGTTCGAGACCAGCCTGGCCAACATGGTGAAACTCCGTCTCTACTAAAAATAGAAAAAAATTAGCTGGGCTTGGTGGCACACTCCTGAAATCCCAGCTACTTGGGAGGCTGAGGTATGAAAATTGCTTGAACCTGAGAGGCAGAGGTTGCAGTGACCTGAGAACAGGCCACTGCACTCCAGCCTGGGTGACAGAGTGAGACTCTGTCTCAAAAAACAAAAAAAAAGTAGAAATTAAAAATTGCTTTTTCATTTATTGACTTGTCAATAAGGTTTATAGTTTAATATTTTTGTTTGAGATTTATTGTATGTTAAAACAATTTGATTTTATTCAAATAAATGGAAAAGATCAAAAGCTGTTCTGTTGAATATTTTACTTTTAATAAAAGGTGGAGAAGTACTTTTGTGAATGGAAAAATACATCCTTAATTTATGAAGCATTATAGATATGGGCTTGGTTTCAGGGATATATATATACTTCTAGAGTATATAGAAGTTATATACAGGCTGTTTCTGTTATATATCAACATATAGTCTACTTATATCATTGTTTTTATACTTGATAATCAAGGTATATTTAAAAGAGTTTTATATAAAACAAATCCAAAGTGCTATCTAAAAAAATTACCTATTGGAAAACAGACAGATAAATGTTTTTGTGTTCTTAGAAATGAAAGCCTTCCAAAGGAATAGCTTCAGCAAATGAGAACAATGAACAATTGTACATTTTCAGTAGGGTATTAACTCAGGCGATTTGTCATCCAATATAATCTGATAAGGAAAGGCAATATAGGTGTATTTATAGTTGCCTGCTGTCATTTTTATTAGCATCCAATTGCTGAAGACTCTCCTGATTGTTACTATATCATCAGAAAACATATAATGGGGGTGATTATAATAGTTTTTGAAATTAAAATATTTTTACATTTCATCACAAATGTAGACATTCCTTATTTTTGTTCTGTATTAACCTTTCCAACTATAAAGACAGAAAAGCCTATTAATGAATAATCATAGTCCAAAGCATTTGATCCTACAAAATAAATATCAGCATGGCAAGACAGTCATTCTCAACAGTGGTCATGGAGGTACAAGTTATTGTTATGGGACTGTAACAGAGTTAAAGTTCCTTTAAGCTGGAATGGCTTGTAGAACTACTGCTTCATTTTAACCTCAGCTTTGTCTCTAAAGATATGCAAATGATCCTATTTTTCTCTGAAGACAATATTTATTATTTATAAAGCAATACTTCTCTGCTTGTTGTTAATAGATTTACACAGTCTTATATGTTCAGACCCAACTTCTAATCTGACAACAGCCAAGTTTTCTTCCAGTCCTCTCTTGCACTAGTCATGGTTTCCAACTGTTCTCTGGACATTTCCACATGTATGCCCTACTTCTTCCTTTAAAAATCTAAAAGTCAACTTACTTGTCATTTTAGTAAGCTCTGCCTTTTGATTTCCCAGTTTCTTTTAGGGACCCCATAGTTTTCTAGTTCAATACACTAAAAATTTGGAAATTCATGCTGTCTCTTCTCTTTTCTTCTGACTCCTTAATCTGCTTAATTCTGTTAGGTCTTGGTAATAATTCTTGTTTTTCCCTTTCATCTGTTAGCACTGTATATGTGTCCCTTCATTTGCCCTACCTGTATTAATACCATAGCTTCTAACAGTTTTCCTGCTGACAGTCTTTCCCTTGCCCAATCCATCCGGCAAGTGACTACCAAATTCACCTGCCTAAAATGGCACTCAGCATGATACATCTGTTTCTTCTCTTTTTTTCCGTACTGCACAACCTCTAAATATTTAGCCTGACATTAAGAATTTGCTGTAATAAAACCGCAGCGCAACTTTCTACGTGTATTTGATGCCATTTTCCTACATATGCATTGGATCTTAGCTATGCTGGACAACATGGATTTTATTTCTATCCTTCTCTCCCTTCCTCAACCAAGAATATTGTCTGAGTTTTGCCTGCTGAAAATTCTGCTGGACTCTAATGCCATCTCCTTCTCATATCATCCCTTGATTGCTCTATTAGAATTGATATCTACATTCTTTTATTTGTCTCTGTTTTAGATCACTTATTGCATGACACCTTGAAAAATCATTTCGATAGATGGCATCTTTTTTAAAAAATAATTTAATTAATTTTTTTATTTTACTTTAAGTTCTGAGATACATATGCAGAATGTGTGGGTTTGTTACATATGTATACATGTGCCATGGTGATTTGCTGCACCTATCAACCCATCATCTAGGTTTTAAGTCCTGAATCTTATCTACTGTTCCATAGAATCTTCAAGTTTAGATATTCAAGCTTCTATATCTTCTTAGTCCCTTTCCTTACTAACTTCACAGAGTAAGTACTCAGTAAATATTTATTGAATGAAGAATATACTTGTTTCAAGGTGTAAATGAAAGTTTGTGTCCAAAAACTGCCAGTTAAAGTCTAGATTATGTACAATACATTTATATCCAACTTCAAATCATAACAATATTTTACAGTTTAGTGCTTTGTAATAAAGCCCTGCAATCAGACAATAGTAAAGTTGGTGGAAGTAAAGATTTTTTTTTTCCTTTTTTAGGATTAAAAGTAACTGCAGAACCATCCAGGCATACAGGTTGAAGTGCCCTAATTTTCAAAAGTACAATTATGTCATTTGAATAGGGGCGAAGGTAGGAAGGCAGTTCAAATCAAGGTACAGAATAGATTTACTACATTTGCAGCTCAAGATATCACTCATGTAAACTCCTGATATTTGAATCTGTAGTGCAAAAGTAATTTCTTTGCAAAGAGCAAATTTTAAGGGGAACTGGCTTCAAAACTAAAGTGTAAAAAGTTCATCTCTGACATTGTGCATCCCTGATTAATTTGACATATTTGTAGAGATAGGATATAAATGCCCAATGTTCTTTGATGATTCTAGTTATATATGCAGTAACTTACCCAAGTCAGTACACCTCAACATATAAATAACCAATATCTTCGATTTAACTCCTCAGGAGAGAAGATAAGTCAGAAGCTGTGAGAAAATGAGGAATTTCTTAATTTCATAATTTCTATTAGAGATACAGAAGATCATTTTTACCTTTAGATTGGCATAGTGTAATATATTACAATGACAATTTTTTATATGTCTGTATGCAGATCTGAGAAGTTCTTTGATGAAAATGCCACGAAAGAAAACAAGTAGGAGAAGGAGAAAGGAAGAGGAAGGAGAGAAGGAAGATAGGGAGGAGAATGTGATTTAGTCAAGAGCATGTTTCTGATCTAATGATCTATGCATTCATCTTTGGAAAGTGTTCAGTCAACCGAATTGTCTGAATGCTCAATTAATCTAATAATTCCCAGCTTGACATTCTGAGATTGTGGTTTGGTTTAGAGTATAACTAACAGGAGTGTTACAGACAGCTCCACACTAAAATCTAAAACATTGTTTCTTATGAGTCCATGAATATATTCTCAGTTTGGGATCAAGACAAATATGTATAATGTTTCGAAGACCATCCGATTAGATTCTGTTCAACACAATAGATTGAACAATCGTTTGTGTATTTCTTTGAAAAGATTCTTTTTTAAAAATTATGAGGTGCCTTTTATTCAAGTTCAAACACTGAGTTTTCCTGGTGCAGCTTTTTGTTCTCGTTAAACAATCTGCACAATGCTTCATAGTGCAGAGAGGCAAATAGTCATTGAAGCCTTTATCCAAGGGCTTCTTTGTCTTTCTCCCCCTCTTTTCCTCCCTCCCCCAACCCTCTCTCTCTCTATTTTGTCTGTATGTGTCACTCGTAAACATGATGTTAAGGAGATATAACAAGACTATAATAAATATTATCAGGTTAATTTTCAGTCACATAACTGAGAACTCAGTTACAGAACTGAGACTCAGACAATGGTAGTTATGTAATCAAAACGTATATATACATACATATATGTATATAAAACCCTTATTTTCTGCAAAATAGTTCTGACTAAACTAATATATAATTTGTTAGCTTTAGGATGTTAGTATTCTAATTGACTGGAAGTACTAGAGAACCCCCAAATATATTGACTTATAAAAGAAGCTGATTTCTCTTGCACACAGGTGGTCCAGGACTGGTGTGGTAGTTCAACAGTTACGTAGAAGTCAGAATACTACTAATTTTGGTTCTTCCATCCTCATGGATGATCTTAATCCTAATGGCTGAGCCATTATATGCACATTTGAAATAGCAGGAGGGATGAGAGAAAGAAGGGGAACATCAGACTTTTTTTTTTTTTTTCTGAGACGGAGTCTCGCTCTGTCGCCCAGGCTGGAGTGCATTGGTGCGATCTCGGCTCACTGCAACCTCTGATGCCTGGGTTCAAGCAATGCTCATGACTCAGCCCTCCCAAGCAGCTGGGATTACAGACACCCACCACCACTCCCAGCTAATTTTTTTTCTATTTTTAGTAGAGACGGGGTTTCACCATCTTGGCCAGGCTGGTCTTAAACTCCAGACTATCTTTTAGTGAAAGCTCCCAGAAAAAGGCCACAAGACTTATGTTTATATCCTATTGACCAGAACTTAGTCACAATACTGTACCTAGTTAAATATGGCTTTATTTTTGGAGGCTTAAAAAAATTAAAAACTCTAGAAGGCATGAATGTGAATGGAAATAAATATACAGGTATAATATAACTAATTTCATTACATGATATTCAGACTGTGACATGAGGAATAAAATGATTTGCCTGATCCAACTCAAATATTGAAACATTATTTTAAAATTCCCTTCTGAGTGAATATAGACTATGTGACTTTATATAGTCTTTAGTATATTATTTCTTTTTTTGAAACTTATTTTTTAAATGGACAAAAAATTTATGTAATTATGTACAATATGATGTTTTGAAGTATACATACATTGTGGAATGGATAATCCAGCCAATTAACAAATGCATTGCCTCACATAGATATCATTTTTTTTGTGGTGAAAACACTTAACATGCACTGTCTGTGCATTTTTTGATCATATGATATATTGTCAATACCTATAGTCACCATGCTGTAAAATAGATCTCTTGAACACTTTCTATCTAACTTTAAATATGTATCTTTAGACCATCTCCCCAACCTCCCCTTCCCACTAACCACCAGCCTCTCACAACCACCATTCTACTCTCTGCTTCTATGAAAATAACTTTTTTAGATTTTACATATGAATAAGACCATGCAGTATTGATCTGTGCCTGGCTTATTTCACTTACCATACTATTAGGCATCAAATTAAAAAAAAAAAGAAAAGAAAAATCTGCCATTTGCAACAACATGGGTGAATCTGAACGCATTATGTTTAGTGAAATATTATTTCTGGTTTAGCATATGAAAGTCTAAGTTTCTACTGCACGTGGCCACTAGCTATGTGGCCTCAGATTATTTGTGTGAAAAATCACATCACTGGATGATGTGACTTCTAACATTCTGTGATTAATTTGTTATCTCTGATGTGCTAAGCCTTGAGGAAAGGCAGTGTTTCATATTGGCATTCCCAATGCCTGGAACAATGGTTTATAGGAATATATATACATAGTTAAATAAACATACATGGTGAAAGTTACATGAACCAAATAAACACTTCACCTTCCTCCTAACTCTTCCTAGATGTTGCTAAATTCTCTGCACTTTTATATAATAATATGCATTAGTTGTAACACTTTCAGGCTCAAGTTACTGAAAGCCAAATCAAGTAGGCATAAACCATAAGGATATTTATGATTTTACATAACAGGAAATCTAAAGATAGGGCAGACTCCAAGATTGGTTGATTGAATGACTAAAAATATGTCTTCATTCAATTTCTCTGCTCTGCCATCTTCAAACATCAGATATCTTCAAAATAGATATTGAAAGAAATGGCATAACCTGCATAATATATATACTTCGTATCTAAATCATTTTAAATATTTTAAAATAATTGTTTAATTATTTATTGAAAGACTCGTCTCCTCACAAAAACTATCCTTAGATTATGTCCATACTTAATTTATATCCCCAATCTAGGACATAGTAGTAGAGGGCTGGATATTGAGTAGATATTTAGTATTACATCTTTGAATTATTCCTAATTAGGTGAAATGTATAATATGTATTTCATCACAATTAATATTAAATGAAAAGAGAACTTTGAAATCAGATGATTTTGGATCTGGGGCAAATTGCTGACTGTTTCTCAGTATCTGTGTCTTTATCTCTAAAACAGAGATGTTAATGTCTAATTCCTAGTGGTGTTGAAGATTAAAATGATAATCTGTTTACAAATAATAAATACAGTTTTTTTATTGATGATGTGTACAACGATTTCAAAATACTCCTAAAGGGACTGACTAAAAAGTACAAATACATATATTTATTTTTGCCTTTTTATGTTGGTTCTAGGAGAGTGCTATAATGTTGGAAGACATTATGGTTATTACATGACATACAAATTATGGCAATAATTTAATTGGGCAGCCATGTAACGCAATCTTGTGAATTTATCTACCTGTATTTCTTTTTCTTTTTTAATTCTTATGTTTAATGAGTTTGTTTTTCACCATTTATGGTTGCTCAAATTTAGAAAGCTTCAATGATGTATAAGACATTGGCTCTGGTATGAGAGAAAATCATTTTGAGTGCCAAGAACCCCCTTCCTTTTGTTTCAGCATTATACAGGTTTGTCTATCTACCTTGGCATTCTATATTTATTGCCATTGGATAGTTCCAAGTTTGGTTTCTGACTGAACCTTCCCAGAGTCGGGCTGTGTTTTTGCACACTGGGAACCTGGCTTTATTCCCTTGAACAAAATTGTTAGTAGAAAAACCTTCCTAAATAAAATCAAGCAAGTGAAAAACAAACCACAAAAAAAATACCAAACAAAAAATGCAAGTTTATTGATTTATACCTTACTGTTTGAAATTGCATGAAGCCATAAATCTGACTGAATTTTATTTTTTGTCAGTGTGGAATGCTTAGGACAGCTTTAGTTTATCACTTTTTTAATTGCAAGGGGAAAATGTATATTTCTGACATTTTACATTTTTTCTGATATATTGTTTGATATTATAATTAAATTTCATAAAGTACCTGGATTTTGGGGGAAAATAAAATATAAAGTATTCCATAGCTAAATATATGTGACATATATATGATTACTTCAAATAATATCTCATGATTTGCATTTGGATTAGGACACCCAAGTAAAACAAACAAAAATCCTGCCCTGCTAAGTACAGGAAAAATGATTTAGGCAAAGACAGGAAAGAGCTAATTTGCTTGACAGAGTGGAGCTAGAAGTATAGAATATAGGTTTAAATAACTCCACTCTATTTCCTAAAAGGTCATGTAGAATTTATGAGCATACCATAGGCGACTAATACTATGGTTGTGTTACCATTTCAGAATTGCCCAAAGTTATTTTCTTTAGTATGATTGGTCCTGCCAGGCTGCCTACTTTATTTCAATATCATTCTTCAGATGCTGCATTTGAGCACAGCTGGCTTGCGTATTGCAATGAAACAAATGGACCAGGCCTTAGAACAATGAAACATCCTCCTTTGTTTGAATCTCAGTGAAAGCTGCATGCGTTCAGATAAAAAGAAATACAAGAATATGAGGACCCTGGTATAGAGACTAGAAATGATAAATCAGCATATTGAAAATTTATAAATGACATGTGCATACTGATTAGATGTGAAAACAGTTGTTAGTTTTATCTTCGGGCACTCAAGTGTATAGCCATTAAAACTACATAAATGTTGCAGTCTGTGTTGTGAATGTCTCCAAGGATATTCTTTTCAGAGTAATGGCTGTAACTTTCTTTTATATCATATTCTTCAGATGATGGCCCACCAGGTTAGTGAAGGTAGCTGTATTGCAACGAGATAGGGCCACTTATAAAAGTAGACAATGTGATAGGCAGAAAAGGAGCAGTATGACACTGCTGATAATAAAATAAATGCTCCTGTCAGATACATTAAGCAGTACCTTTTGTAAGTTTAATTCCTTCATTATTTTATTAATAAAAATATTTTAAGGACAATGCAAGATAGAACTGTCATGCTATTACTACTTTAGAAGCAAGAGTTTGGGCATTCTGTCACACCCTAATGTCTTATTTGTGGAAGGCTAATGATAATAAATAGTAAAATGATAATAAAATGTGAGTAATATTAATAATAGCAGTAACACTAAAAGCTCATTGTAAAGACCAACTAACACAATGGATTCAATTAATAAATATTTATTGGGTACTTAACTGTAAGCCAAGCAACATGGTAAGAATATATAGGTAAACAAAACAGATAGTCATTTGCCTGCAAATCAGCTGTGATTACAGTAATAATGTCAAACAGATTTATTGTAATAGCATTGTGACATTTACTTCTTTTGTATTTCTCAAAGTGCTAACACAGTCCACGGTACCCAAAGGAATATTTTTGTTGTTCTATCTGGTGTTGTTACATTTTGTTCTTTGTTTTAATTTTATTGGATTTTGTGCATATTATATTTGACTTTATTAAATACTTCACACAGCCACTCTTGAGATTATGAATGATAAACAAAACATCCCTTCATTTATTTAGAAGCTTTCTCATAACTTGAAGTCATGGCATTGAGTTTTCACAGATTCACATTAACGTTACTGTGAATTTAATGCTGTAAAAAGAAATAGTGCAACAGAAATGTCCAAGTTCATATGATGTCAGAGTAAAGGCTGACATCCTCTGGATTTTTATGGTTTGAATAAAAATGCCTGAACTTTGGAGTTCTTAACTAAATATTAGTGGACCATGAATTTCACCATAATGATGTAATCTTGGTGGCGTAGATGCAAAATAAAGTGTCAGCTCCGTTGAAGACTTTATTTTAGCCTGACTCATCAGTGGCTTCTTGAGCTGCAAATGCTGATGCTGTAATATGTGCCTAGAGAAACCACATGTTTAATTGCCTGGTCTGAAATGCTCAGTGCTTTATTTGTTTTTTTCACTTTCACATTGATCACAGAAGAGATGAATAATGTTGACATTGAGAAAAGTGAGGTTGAAACAAAATACACTTAAGAATTAGTATGGTTAGGAAGGCAAGCAGAACTCCTGCGGGGTTGTATAATAAGCTGAATATATGTGGTGAATTGGGGGCATCACTTTGAGTAGTTTCTAGGTTTTGTAACAGGCTGATTTTAATGTCATGTGTTACATTTGTTCAGCAATATCCATCTAGTTTTATAGAACTTTAAACTTAATTTTCTGGAAAAAGGTAGAGACAGTTGCATGTTTGTGTGTGAACATGTGCAACCTATTCCCCCTTTGTATTATTTCATAATGCAGTTGTTGAAAAGTCAATTGATGCATATTTTACTCTGCTTTCCAGGACAATAGAATCAGAACAGAGCATGGTTTCTACTCAGAGAAAGATTCAGGCTATCTAAAATTAGGTTAGATGGTCCTCAGCAAAGAAATCAAAGCTGTCTTATATTTAGTTCTAGTGAGACATCCCACTGTGCATTGATGTAACCAATAATATGCCCTTGTGGGCCAATATGGGCTGCTGATTAACTTCTTGCAGTAAACCTGTAGGTATATGTAGGTGGACATTTTATTCAAGGGGGAAAATAATGTATTTCCCATGCTACCAAAGAGTACTAGGAATTATTTAGAGTCTTTTGCTTAAATTTATGTTTTATGTCATCAATTTTCCAGCATAATAATCAAATAGTCTATTTAAAGTTTTGCATTTGCTACTTCAATATCAGATAAATATTTATAACATGAGATAAATTTTTGTTTAACAAGGAATACCATGCTTAATGGGAATAGGGTAATATGTTGGCTTTTAATACATAGTTTGTATAATCTTACTGTCTTGTCAATGGCTTCCTCTTTATATATTGGATAAATCATAGATGCATAAACAAAGCTGATTTGTGGACATGCCAGAAAGATGTCTGTTATCATTTGAGCCAAAACAGCTATGGGTTAATTTGGAAGATTCAAAGCTAAAGTTACCACATTCTCACATTTTGTCCCTACTTAAGTACTTCTAGGGAAATAAAGGAAAAGCATATGTCCTCTCTCCATTCCCTTTCCTCTCTTCCTCACATTTTCCTTTTTCTTACTGTCTTTCATTTTGTAATCGACCTTTTCCCTTCTGTTCTTAAAATAGTATTGGTAAATGGTAACTGTTGTCCTGCATTCTATGATGGCAGCAACCACAGCTTTCATATCGGTTGTTGGTTAAGCGTGATAGTGATCATGTCAAGAACTGGGTATTCTAGGCATCTCAGTATTCATTTTCCTCCATGAAGGATAATCTTTACTGAAATATACAAAGGAGAAAACAAGAGATGTTTAGTAAAGGAAATTGAATTATTGTTACTCATTTTAATATTTTAAAAATTATCATAAGTCATTGACAACTAAAGGAGAATGGTCAGTATTAAGTAAAATAAATTAGAAATAAAGTAATAGGTTTACCTAAAAGTGAGTTTCTGAGGGAAGCTTGATTATGTATCTGTCTAGGAATGGCATTGGGGTAGCATTGTTAATTAATTTTTCTTTAATTTTAGATAAAAGTTAAAACAAAATAAAATGTATGAGCTTTGTAAATTCTTTTTATGACTATCTGACAAATGTGTGTGTGTGCGTGTGTGTGTGTGTGTGTGTATGTGTATTGGAACTTGCTTTTTTTTTCATTGTTGGGGCTAATAAACCTAGAGGTGAGTGTCTAATTATATAATTTATCTTTAAATATTTATCAATTGCAGGCTCAGGGGATTTTATTTAGAAACATAGAAGCATAAAGTTAAATGGGGTTCAGTGGGTCATCGTTCTAGTCAGCCTTCTTCCCTGTAGAAAGACCAATTCCAGAGCGTGGCAAATGGCAAGTGGTAACTAAAGTCCTGTGTTCTAAGATGGCAGCAACCACAGCTTTCATGTTAAACAATTTCATACATTGGTCTTTCATCGTAATGATCTGAAATCTATCTTCCTGTCTAAATTGATTGTGGCGCTGTTGATCACTTGGATTTATCCAGTTTTCCTAATCTTGAGAATAGGAAGGAATATTTTTAGAGCAAGTATATGTAAACATCCAGAGTTATCCCCGTTGAACAGCCCAGTGAGCTACCAACATTATTAGTTTGTCTCCAGTTTTAGAGACTAATGATGTAAAACCATGACTGTTCCTCTAAAGAAAGCTTGTAGCATTGAGGACATGTATTCATCATCTGTAATTTCCCTTAATATCTTATTATCTAACCTACATAAAGTTGCTAAGGCTTTACAAACTTTATTTCATTTTCAGATACTATGTTTCATTGATTTAAGGTGTACCATTATTTTTTTCTATTACTAAGAAAGAAAAACAATGGCACCAATTAAATATGACACGATTAATTTCTTATTATTTAGAATTTGCATTTGGTACTTACTGAAAATAGATTTTGTATAAATTTGGGTGAATTTTATAATATTTAATGCCTGTACACATGAAAAAAATATGTGAGGTAAATTGATTGGAATATCCTCAGATTGCTTTACATTGAGATTATGACTTTTCTAAGTAACTTTGCTACCTAGAATTTTTGATATCTGTTATTTGGGGGGGTAGTTGTTGTTTTCTGTTTGTTTCTACATCAAGAATGTGGTGAAGAAGCATTTATTTTATTTAAAAAAGAACTTCATTGTTTTTAGAACTTTCTTCCAAATTACTAACCTCCAGTAATTTGGGCTGGAGGAGGGATGTGGTAGAAGTTAAATGCCCAACTGGAGAGATCGCTGTGCAAAATGATGCCAAGGACTGATGGGTGACCTGCCCAGCAAACAGAGCAGCGTTTTCAGCCCTGGGCCACAAAATCCATTTAGTGGGCTTCAGCCAGCATATGAAAGAGTGAAATAGGCCAGGTGCGCGGTGGCTCACGCTTGTAATCCCAGCACTTTGAGAGGCCAAGGCGGGAGGATCAACTAAGGTCAGGAGTTAGAGACCAGTCTGGCTAACATGGTGAAACCCATCTCTACTAAAAATACAAAAATTAGCCAGGTGAGGCAGCACACGCCTGTAATCCCAGCTACTGGGGAGGCTGAGGCAGGAGAATTGCTTGAACCCAGGAAGCAGAGGTTGCAGTGAGCTGAGATCGCACCACTGCACTTCAGCCTGGGCAACAGAGCAAGAGACCATCTCAAAAAAATAAAAACAAGAGTGAAATAGATGAGAAAACATCCAGGTATATTCCACGTGAGAGGGTAAGCATTAGATCATGAAACTGATTTTGGTTGTATTTTATGCATGCACATGAGTAAGTACTGGGTGGCCCTGTAAAACGTATTTTTTTTTTCTTCAACTTTTAAGTTCAGGGGTACATGTGCAGGTCTGTGACATAGGTAAACACGTGCCATGCTGGTTTGCTGCACAGATCAACCCATCACCTACGTGTTAAGCCCAACATCCATTAGATATTCCTCCTGATGCTCTCCCTCCCCACCCTCTGACAGACCCCAGTGTGCATTATTCCCTGCCACGTGTCCATGTGTTCTCATCACTCAGGTCCTACTTATAAGTGAGAACATGCGGTGTTTCGTTTTCTGTTCCTGTGTCATTTTGCTGAGGATAACAGCTTCCAGCTCCATCCATGTCCCCGCAAAGGATATGATCTTGTTCCTTTTTATGGCTGCAGAGTATTCCATGGTGTATGTGTACCACAGTAAAATGTGTTTTTTACTACGGTCAGTTGCGTAGTCCATTTGCGCTGCTTTAACAATATCTGAGACCTGGTAATTTATAAAGAATGGAAATTGGCCAGGCACAGTGGCTCACACCTGTAATCCCAGCACTTTGGGAGGTTGAGGCAGGAGGATCGCTTGAGCCCAAGAGTTTGAGACCAGCCTGGGCAACATAGTGAGACCCTGTCTCTACAAAAAAAAAAAAAAAGAAAAAATTAGCCAGGCATGGTGGTGTGCACCTGTAATCTCAGCTACTCGGGAGGCTGAGCCCAAAAGGTCAGGGCTGCAGTGAGCTATGATAACACCACTGCACTCCAGCCTGGGTGGCAGAGTGAGACCTTTTCTCTAAAAAAAATTGCTTGCGAGAAAAGAATTTTTGGTTTACCATTTGTGGATTACTATCTTTCATCGTCACTGATCACTAAGATTTTATCTCACCAAGATGAGGTTCCATTCAATTCACTCACATACTGAATACCCCCTTTTTATGTAGGCCCCTGGGTGAGGACGTTAAGATATGAAAGGATCCAGGGCTGAGGATGGCTGAGTCCTTGTCTGTCGAAAAGGCTTACAGAGTTGAAAGAGAGATTTCCTTGAAATGCACCAAGGGCGACCACGCATCAATAGACATTTGCAATTGACAGAACAATCTCACCTGGATTATTTTCTTCCTCACAGCGGCCTTGTGAAGCAGGATTTAGTGTCCTACGAGCACCTGTCTTCGGAGGCCCCTCCGAGTTGCACTTCTGGTCAGGGGCTAAGTCCAGATGCAAACATGGGTTTTAAGACAGCCCCTCCCACAGTGCTTTTCTGCCCCCATCACACTATCTCTCCCTCCCACTTCCCCATTTCCTGCCGTCTTTCCCCTACTCCAATCTCCCCCGCAACACACGTGCAGCTGGGTGAGTTTCTTGAAGCTCAAGTCCA
Source organism: Pan paniscus (assembly GCF_029289425.2). Classification (NCBI taxonomy): domain Eukaryota; kingdom Metazoa; phylum Chordata; class Mammalia; order Primates; family Hominidae; genus Pan; species Pan paniscus. The sequence continues at coordinate 89,129,782 of NC_073255.2, forward strand.
AGTGCTGTTTCCCCTCCACCTTTGTCTCCCTTCTTGCCCAGAGAGGTCCCAGTTCAAACCCAGGACAGGCACGTAGTCTCACACCTGCCCCTGAGCCAAAGGTTTCCATAATCGGAGAAGATTCCCCCTGCTCCGGAGCCCCAAATAAATTAATCCATGGGTCATTCAAGAAAAAATAAATAAATTCCCCATGTGTCCTTTAGATTCCCTAAAGTCCTAATGCATCTTTAATTTGGAGGAGGTTCCTGTGGGCAGGTAGAGAGGGGTCAGGGTGGGAGGCATATTTGTAAATGGGAATGGTTGAGTGAGTGGGATCCCAGCCAGACTCCACAGCCCTGTCCCCTGTGCACAGAGGATTAAGGGAGGCTCGTCTGCATCCTGAGGCTGCTCCAGATGCTGAGCCTGGGCTTTGGAATTACAGAGGCTAAGGTCCCGTTGCTACCACTTGCCGACTCTCAGATCGTAGACAAGTTAGTTGATCTCCTCATATTGTTTCCTCGCCTCTAAGGCAGGTTGGTGTCTGCAGACTTGCAGCACTGTCAAGATGCTCACTTAAAGTACTTGACACAAGCCAGGCATGGTGGCTTATGCCTGTAATCCCAGTGCTTTGGGAGGCTAAGGCGGGAGGATCACTTGAGCCCAGGAGTTCAAGACCAGCCTGGGCAAAATAGCAAGATCCTATCTCTACTAAAAAAAAAAAAAATTTTAAAAACAAATTATCTGGGTTTGGTCGCATGGGCCTGTGGTCTCAGCTACTAGGGATCCTCCCAGCTGAGGCAGGTGGATCACTTGAGCCCAAGAGTTCAAGGTTGCAGTGAGATGTGATTGCACCACTGCACTCCAGCCTGGGTGACAGAGCAGGACCCTGTCTAAAAAAATAAGATAAAATACAAAATACAGTACTTGGCACATAGGAGGGGCTTAGTAAACCATGGCTATCATTAGAAATATGTTTGCTCTTTCATTTAGGCTACAAATGAAATCTGAAAACTTCAGGGAAAGAGGGGAGCATTGCTTCTTGCAGAATGATCACTGCTGGGTGAGCTCAGTCTGCCGGGGCAATCAGACCTGTTAGTAGTTGCAATACATGTGGTGCAATGCACAAAGGATGGGGCATGTGTCAGCCTGGAGAAGGTGGGGTTAACCAGCCAGCAACTTAAGGAAGGGTATCATTAAGAAAACTGGGGACAGAGGGGAAGAAGATCCCCTGGAAGGAGGAAAATAAGGGTATTTCAGGCACGCTGAAAGGGTAAGGTCATGAAACCACAGGATTTGTTCAGAAACTACCTCTGGTCGATGCTTGAAAAGTAGGCACACTCCCTATCTCTGTGGGCTAACAAAGTTTCCAGGATACAGAACACAAATCTTTTTTTTTTTTTTTTTTTTTTTTTGAGGTGGATCTCGGTCTATCCTCCATGCTGGAGTGCAGTGGTGTAGTCACGGCTCACTGCAGCCTCAAACCTCTCAGGCTCAAGTGATTCTCCCACCTCAGCCTCCCGAGTAGTTGGGACTACAGGTGCACACCACCACACCTGGCTGATTTTTGTATGTTTTGTAGAGACGGAGTTTCACCTTGTTGCCTAGGCTTGTCTTGAATCCCTGAGCTCAAGAGATATGCCCGCCTTGGTCTCCCAAAGTGCTGAGATTATAGGCATGAGCCACGGTGCTGGCTTTTTTTCCTTTTTCAGAGAGAAGGTCTCACTCTATCCCTGAGGCTGGAATGCAGTGGTGCAATTCCAGTTCCAGTTCACTGCAGCCTCAACCTCCCAGGTTCAGGTGATCCTCCCACCTCAGCCTCCCAAGTAGCTGGGACTACAGGTGCATGCCACCATGCCCAGCAATTTTTAACTTTTTTGCAGAGACAGGATTTTGCTATGTTTCCCAGGCTGATTTTGAACTGCTGGCCTCAAGCAATACTCCTGCCTCGGCCTCCCAACCTGGCCTCCCAAAGCTGAATCTTTTTACACCTCAGTGATTCCTGGAAGAGCTGTGCTTTAAGAAGGGGAGCAAGCCGGGCGCAGTGGCTCACACCTATAATCCCAGCAATTTGGGAGGCCAAGGCGGGAGGATCACCTGAGGTCGGGAGTTTGAGACCATCCTGACCAACATGGAAAAAACCCGTCTCTACTAAAAATACAAAATTAGCTGGGCGTGGTGGCTCACGCCTGTAATCCCAGCTACTCAGGAGGCTGAGGCACGAGAATCGCCTGAACCTGGGAGGCGGAGGTTGCAGTAAGCCGAGATCACACCACTGCACTCCAGCCTGGGCGACAGAGCAAGACTCCATCTCAAAAAAAAAAAGAAAAGGTGGGGAGCCGCAATTGAAGGAAATACAGGATGCACAATGGGTGCTGAATGCATGAATGATTAAAAGACAAAAGAAGACATTCCAGTTGAGAGAGAGGTGCTGCACACAGGCTGAACATACAACCCTGGGGAATGAATGTTGAGTAGGTTTGTTAGGAGCGGGGCCAGAGGAATGGAGAGGAGGAGTGGGCACAGGTGTGAGGGCCTGTGTTAAAAATAACCAGCAAGTCTCTAGTAGAGCCAGTAAGCGGGGCTGCCTCCACTTGCCAATCAGACGTGGATATGCTATTCTGGCCAACGGGTTTACGCTGCCTACTGCTACCCGGGCCTGGAGATGGCTCTCACTGGTACCAGGATAAGTGTGGGAGTTGCAAACCGTGGGTTGGGCAAAGTTTTTTTGAAATGAACATTTCATTAACTTTCTATCTTAACCTCTCTTTGGAGGACTCAGTTCAGCCTCGTATTCTGGGACCTAAAATAACTTTTTCTTGCTGGATTTTTCTCAGGCTAGGAAGAAGTCTTACAAAATCACTGCCTCCCTACTCCCCCTAGCTCAAGATCATGTCACCAGCCCCGGTGCTGGGTAGGGATGTTTCTAATGGTTACAACCAGGGTCCTGGCTATTGTCTTTTTTGCCCTGTATATGTGAAGATTGTCCCCTGAGTCAGCAGACACTGAGGACCCACCCAGACCTCATGCCAGGTGTAGATAATGTAAGAGAGAAAGTGATCCTTTGATGGCTTCTTCCTTAAAAGAGGTACAGGCCTCATGCAGTGGCTCACACCTGCAATCCCAGCCCTTTGGGAGGCCAAGGCAGGTGGATCACTTGAGGTCAGGAATTTGAAACCAGCTCAGCCAACATGGTGAAACCCCGTCTCTACTAAAAATACAAAAATTAGCCGGGTGCGGCAGCACGTGCCTGTAATCCCAGCTACTTGGAAGGCTGAGGCACGAGAATCACTTGAACCCGGGAGGCAGAGGTTGGAGTGAGCCGAGATTGTGCCATTACAGTCTGGCCTGGGTGACAGAGCAAAAAAAAAAAAAAAAAGAGGTACAGGAGATAAAATTATAACATTAGATTAATGTTAATAATCACAATAGTGTGATTGGTACAATATGAGAGATTTAAGGAAAGTTCTATAGACATTCAGAGGCAAGATGACTAATTCTGCCAAATGGTACAGGAAGTGGGGTGGGGAAGGTGACATTTCATTTATTCATTTATTCAGAAAAGATTTATAGAGTGTCTTCCATATGCCAGGTGCTGTTCCAAGCACTTGGGATACTTCACTGAACCAAACAAAGATTCCTGCCTTGTGGAGCTGAGCTCCTGCAGGGACTGAGGGGATGAGTCATAGATAATAGCAATAAATGTAAATGAGAAAATTTTGTAGGCTGTTGGAAGGTGGTAAATGATCCAGGAAATGGGGTTAGATGCAGAAATGGCTGCACTGTTCTAAATATGCTTGGATAAGAATTGTGAAAGAGGAGTGAGCACATTCATTCCCAGCAGGGGATTTTCCTTGGCTGCCAGGGAACTCTGGAACCCCTGTTCATGGTGTGTACTTGGCTTACAGTCTGGCTGAAATCCTGGACTCCAGATTTAGCTCATGGCTCATTGCTGAGAGTTGTCTGAGTCTAAACCTCAGGGCCCTTTCCCTGTGCCCAGCTCCCCTTGACCATCATCCTGAGGTCTACTCAACTGTGGATCCAGCCGTCAGCCAGAGGGTCTACAGAGCACTGAACGCTCATCCACTTCTGCCAGATTTTCTAGTAATTGGAGGGAAGATGCTGCCTCTTATATCCAACAAATCTCCAGTAAGGGAGGCAAGGTCAAATGGGCAGTTCTCTGGCCATGGCCCTGGGTGTGGACTTGATGCTACCCACAATAAACAAGGCCCTCTCAGCCCTACCCAAGTAACATCAACTGGAACAAGGCTGGAGGTGACAGAGCACCGTGTCTCATGCAATTCTCAGAAAAGTGTGATTCCTATTTTCATGTTCAAGCTGGAGAAACTGAGGCTCAGAGAAGTCAAATCTCAAAGGGCCCCTCACTTTGATCTAGGAACAGTATTTCAGAGTGGTCAAGGCCTTGGGTCCTGGGGTTCAAAATCTGTCTCTACCACTTACCTGGGCAGGTTACTGGGTTCTTTATTCTATAGAGATTTAAGGAAACTCCTATAGAAACTAAGTAGGAATGATTGATTCTGCCAAGTGGTGTAGGAAGTGGGGTGGAGAAAGTGACCATTCATTCATTTATTTGGAAAAGGTTTATAGAGTGCCCTTGATATGCCATGTGCTGTTCTAAGCACTTGCTTCATTGAAGTACACACTTTGGCTTCTCTGTCCCTGAGGAGAGATAGCCTTGAGTGCACTGGACCCTGATGCTGTAGTTTGCCGGGCTGGGGCTCCTGCACACTGAGTAGATTTTAATACCACATAGCTGAGGTCATCAGCACCAGCAGTAAGGAAACAGGTAATCCACAGAAATGTTAAACTTCTGCCACTTTTCAGAAAATATGAAAAGGTATAAAGAAAATAAAGATCAAATATTTTTCCACCATCTAAAACTACTGTTAACAATTTAGTGTAGGTTCTTACAGACTTTTCTGTGTGTGTGTGTGTGTGTGTGTGTGTGTGTGTCTTTGTGTGCATGCACTAGGTTGAACCTTATGAAATTGCCTTTTATATAAGTCAAAAACAGCCAAATTTTCATTTGATTCAATCAAACACAAGCATGTACGCACAGACAAATACACACATATTTAAACAAAATGGGGCCATACCATAATACGGTTTTGTAGACTTTAATTTTTGTTTTCACCATGCTGGAGATCTAGAAATAATATATCAGAGTGGTCCAGGCCATCCATGGGTTCTGGGTTCATGGGTTCAAAACCAGTTTCCACTGTGTACTTACCTGGGTGGGCTACTGAGGTCTCCCTTTGCCAGGCTTTCCCTCTTGTACGGTGGGGATAGGCATATTACCTTCCATACAGGGTTGTGGTGAGGGCAGATGAATTACCACATATAAAGTGTTTAGACCAATGCCTTGACATGTATCATTCAGTCAATGTTAGTATCACTATAATTCCAGATGAGCAGGGGGCGATGTATCATTTCATTGTGATCTGTCCTCTATTAATAACATTTTCCACTATTGGGGTGAAATCCTTGTGCGTTCACCTAAGCGTATGTATCCATTGGCTTACTTAACGCTTTAAGGACTTAGGCTTTGAGGTTTTAGCTTTCAAGAATTCTTTTTGCTAATGTGTTTCAAGCTGGGTAGTAAGTACAGGGGAAGTTTCCTTGGGCGGCTGCCCTATGGCTCTATAAATTAGGCTTCCAGGTCATGGCCCCGGTCTTAGTCCATTCTTGCTGCTATAACAAAATACCATAGACTGGGTCTATAAACAATAGAAGCTTATTTCTCACAGTTCTGGGGGCTGGGAAGTCCAACATCACAGTGCCACCAGATTCAGTGACTGGCAAGAGCCTGTTCCATAGATGGCATTTTCTCGCCGCATCCTCACATGGCAAAAAAAAAGGTAGAAGAGATTAATGGTGTGCCTTCGCATGCAGAAGAGGTAGAAAGGGCAAGGAGCTCTCCAAAGCCTCTTTTTTTTAAGAGACAGGGATTCACCATGTTACCCAGGCTGGCCTCAAACTCCTGGGCTCAAACGATCCACCTGCCTCAGCCTCTCAAAGTGCTGGGATTACAGGCATAAGCCACCACGCCCGGCCTCCAAAGCCTCTTTTATAAGGGCATTTGTCCTTATAAAAGACTTAATCATTTCCCAAAAGTCCCTACCTCTTCATACCATCACAATGGAGATTAAGTTTCAACATGAATTTTGGAGGGGACACACATATTTAAACTATAGCGCCCCATCTCTGCTTTTCTACTCACTAGAAACAGTGACTATTCACCAGTCCCCAACTCTGGGCCTTGCTCACTTCTGTGGCTCAGTCATGCTGTCATCTCTACCTGAATGCCCTGGCAGGCCCCCTTTCCAGACCAGCTTCTCAGCTGGTTAGGTTGGTTCTTCCTTCAGGCAGCCATCACCAACCCTTAAGCCTCAGATAGATGCCCACACCCCAGGCCTCCGTACAGTCCATACCCACCAATCTCTCTCCTCTCACAAGGTGGACACAGTGCCATCACCTTCTCCCCATCTAGACCTCACTCTGAAACCAGGACTAAGTCTTAGTGATCTGTGAGTTGACTTAATGCAACACTTGACCAGGTGCTCAATACACCTACCCAGGAGTTTGAGACCAGCCTGGGCAACAGAGTGAGACCCCATCTCTATAAAAACTTAAACAATGGTGGCTTATATTTATAATCCCAGCACTTTGGGAGGCCAAGGTGGGTGGATCAGCTGAGGTCAGGAGTTCGAGACCAGCCTGGCCAACATAATGAAACCCCATCTCTACTAATTGTAAAAATACAAAAATTAGCTGGCCGTGGTGGCAGGTGCCAGTAATTCCCAGCTACTCAGGAGGCAGGCCGAGGCACTGCAGTGAGCCAATATCACACCACTGCACTCCAGCCTGGGCGACAGAGCAAGACATCTCAAAAAAAAAAAAAATTTAAACAAAAATACACCTATGTACAGACACAGAGGGATGAATATAGATTTGATGGATGAATTCAATGAATGAATAAAATCATGACTATCTGAATGAATGATGGAACTTAAATAAATGGAGATGGTTTTGGCAGGGTAGTTAATCTTGGTTAGAGAGGTGGCATGAAGAGAAGGCATGAGGGTCAAATTAGGCAGGACGTATTTGGGAAAGGGAAGGACAGGAATGAATTCTAAGACTGGAAAGGCAAGTGGGGGCCGGATCTCCAGGCATTGAGTGCCAGGCCAGGGAGTGGAGCAGTTTCCTCGTGAGCCCTGGATGTTTCTGGATGTTTCTGACATGATTGGAGCTGTGCTTTAGAAAGGGGGCTTCCAGTGACGTTGTGGCCACCAGGAGACCAGTAGGCTGTCAGGCCTGGAGGCTTGGGTGGGGCTTACCCTGCCTGGGGCCTGTTGGATGACTCCCCCACGGCCAACACCCCTATACTTCTGAATCTCATAGCTCTTTTTTCCCCCACTCCCCTAAGAAAGGGCTCTTCTTCACCCCCAAGACAGAAGAAGTAGAAGGGAGAGTTTCTGGCAGCTTTGCTTTCTGAGGAAGTCACGTCACAGCCGTGCAGCCGATGATGAAATCCACCTCCGGAATTAGCAACAACCCCTCTTTCCACTTTAGAAAACTGATTAGCAAATCCTCCCCAGCTTGTTCTCACTCCCTGGGTCCAGAGCAGGGAGTATCCATCAGCGCCTCTGCCTGCCTGATTCCGTGGCCTCCAGAGTGTAACCACAGCCTCACTGCTCACTCCGTCTCTTTTCTTTGGTTCTGACCTGAGATCAGTGAGGTCTGTGCTTTGGAGGTGTGTGTGTGTGTTTCTTTTACAAGGTCCAGCTCTGTCTCCCAGGCTAGAGTGCAGTGGCACGATCATAGCTCACTGCAGCGTTGACCTTCAGAGCTCGAGTGATCCTCCTGCCCTCAAGCGATCCTCCTGCCTCAGCCTCCTATGTAGCTATGACTATAGGCATGAGCCACCACACCCTAATTTTCTGATGTTTTGTAGACATAGGGTCTCACTACTCCCCAGGCTGGTCTGAAACTCCTAGGCTGAAGCAGTCCTCCCGCCTCGGCCTCCCAAAGTGCTGGGATTACAAGCGTGAGCCACTGTGCCCAGCCTCAAACACTTTACAAGACAGAAAGGCAATGAGGAGGAGGAGAAGAGTTGGTTTGAGGACAAGGGAGAGGCTCTGGGGAGAACTGGGCTGGAGAAGAGGAGGCGGAGGCTGGCTTAGTTCCTTTCTCCAAGTGCCACTTGCCTGGGCCTTGAGTGCAGCTCCAGGCATCCTGTGCACTCCTCAAATCCTGAGCTCTCAGCCCTGACCTCGCTTCCTGTTTCACTGTGAAGAGAGACGATCTGTGAAAACTGGCACTGCCCTCACCCACATGTCTGCCTCCGTCTGTGTCTGTACTGTGGGATCTGGCCCAGCCTGCCCTCCTGCTGGGCACCAGGCCCCATTCCCATCCCTGCCACTCTCCCGTCCTCTCCTCATGCGCATGCAAATGCGTTATTATGTCTCCCACTGGAAACAAGAAAACCTTGAGCCCACCTCCTCCCAGCGGCTGCCCTCTCTCTCTGTCCCTCTTCACAGCAGAAACCCTGTAGAGCACTCATTGCCTCCAGCTCCCAGCCTCCCCTTTCTCTCCTCGACCTACCATCAGAGGGGGAGAGCCTTTTTTTTTTTTTTTTGCTTTTTTTTTTTTTGTGATGGAGTCCCGCTCTATTGCCCAGGCTGGAGTGCAGAGGCACAATCTCAGCTCATTGCAACTTCCGTCTCCCAGGTTCCAGCGATTCTCCTGCCTCAGCCTCCCGAGTAGCTGGGATTACAGGCACGCACCACCACGCCTGGCTAAATTTTTTATTTTTATTAGAGACAGGGTTTCACCATGTTGGTCAGGCTGGTCTCAAACTCCTGACCTCAGGTGATCTGCCCGCCTTAGCTTCCCAAAGTGCTAGGATTACAGGTGTGAGCCACCACACCCAGCCAATTTCCTTTAAAAAATATATAGATAGATAGATAGATAGATAGATAGATAATTATTTATTTGACAATCTTGCTCTGTTGCCCAGGCTGGAGTGCAGTAACGCAGTTATAGCTCACTACAGCCTCCAACTCCTGGGCTCAAAGTGTCCTCTTTCCTCAGCCTCCCAAAGCATTGGGATTACAGGCATGAGCCACCATGCCCGGTCAAAATGCATTTCTTCATATGGCTTCCAGGGTGCCACAGTCTCCTGGCTTCCCCCAACCTCACAGGCTGTTTCTTTTCTATCTCCATCACTGATTCCCTCCTATCCTTATTTATTTATTTAGAGACCAGGTTTTAAGACTTGCAATGTTGGTATTTTTGGTAGAGACGGGGTTTCACTGTGTTGCCCAGGCTGGTCTCGAACTCCTGGGCTCAAGCAATCCTCCTTCCTTGGACTCCCAAAGTGCTGGGATTACAGGCATGAGCCACTGCCCGTACCTGGCCTCCTGTCTCTCCTGAACATCGGGGTGTCCTCAGGCTGTCCCCAGACATCTCATCTGCACTCACTCCTTGGTGCTCTTATTCACTCTTACATCCCGTCCAAATTTATAAATGTAGCTCAGACCTGTTCTTTTTTTTTTGAGACAGAGTCTCACTCTATCACCCAGGCTAGAGTGCAGTGGCATGATCTCAGCTCACTGCAGCCTTCACCTCCTGGGTTCAAGCAATTCTTCTGCCTTAGCCTCCCGAGTCAGCTGGGTGGCGTGCACCACCACATCTGGCTAATTTTTGTATTTTTAGTAGAGACAGGGTTTCATCATGTTGGCCAGGCTGGTCTCGAACTGGCCTCAAGAGGTCTGCCCACCTCGGCCTCCCAAAGAGCTGGGATTACAGGTGTGAGCCACCACACCTGGCCTAGCTTAGACCTTTTCTGAACTCCAGATGCGGCACAGCCCACTGCTCACCCACAGCTCCACTGGGATGCCTGGTGGGTGTCTCATGTCTAACCTAGCCCCAAACCAACTCTCCCATGGGTCCCCCCAGCTTGTTCATGGCAGCTCAGTCCCTCTAGTTGCTCAGGCAAATCATCACGATGTTATCCTTGACTCCTTCCTTCCTCACACCCCAGATCCAGAACATCAGATAATCCCATCAGCTCTAGCTTCAAAATAAATTCAGAGACCGACCACGTCTCGACACCTCCTCTGCCTCCACCATCAATTCTGGCCTGATTGAAGGCAGCAGCGTCTTCACTGTGGTCCCTGCAGCCACACTGGTCCCTGCAGTCTGTTCTCAGCACAGCAGCCAGAGGGATCCTATTGAATCAGATCGTTTTACCGCTTTGCTCAAAACCTTCCAGGGAGGCCGGGCATACTGGCTCACCCATTAATCTCAGCAATTTAGGAGGCCAAGGCAGGAGGATCGCTTGGGGCCAGGAGTTCAAGACCAACCTGGGCAACATGGCAAGACCCCGTCTTTACCAAAAACCGCAAAAAACAAAACCACTTCCAGTGGCCCCAGTCTTACGTGGAACAAAGGTCAGTCCTCACCATGAGCCACGAGGCCTCTAGGGATTTGGCCCCTCCTGCCCCTGACTTCCGGCTCTAGCCATATTTCCTTGCGCCTGCCAGCTGGGCTTCTGCTCGTGTGCCTAGAAATCTTCCCCCAGGTGTGTACCAGGCTCACTTCCTCTTCATGTTATTTATTTTTTGAGACAGGCTCTCACTCTGCTTCCCAGGCTAGAGTGCAGTGGCCCTATCGTAGCTCACTGCAGCCTCAAACTCCTGGGCTCAAGCCATCCTCCCACCTCTGCCACCAAGCCAGGCTAATTTTTTCATTTTAAATTTTTTTGTAGAGACAGGATCTTGCTATGTCACCCTGACTGTTCTCAAGCTCCTGGTCTCAAGCAGTCCTGCCTCCTCGGCCTCCCAAAGTGCTGAGATTTTAGGTGTGAGCCACCACGCCAGCCTCTCGTCACTTTAAAGTCTGTATCCCTCTGTCACCTCAGTACAGCCTTTCTCAGTGACCCTTTGGGAGGTTATAATGCTGCCTAGAACACTCCAGCCCTATCCTTGTCCTGATCTTTCTTCCATAGCACCTCTCGCCATCCGATTTGTTTACTGCTTGTCTCCCCTGCTAAAATATAAGCTCCGTGAGGACAGAGATCGTCATATCTGTCCCTTGCTGTTTTATTTTGGTTTTGTTTATTTATTTGTTTGTTTGTTTGTTTTTGAGACAGAGCCTCACTCTTTCACCCAGGCTGGAGTGCAATGGTGCTATCTCAGCTCGCTGCAACCTCTGCCTCCCAGGCTCAAGCAATTCTTGTTCCTCAGCTTCCCGAGTAGCTGGGACTACAGGCATGCACCACCACCCCTGGCTAATTTTTGTATTTTCAGTAGAGACTGGTTTCACCATGTTGGCCAGGCTGGTCTCGAACTCCTGACCTCAAGTGACCCACCCACCTTGGCCTCCCAAAGCGCTGGGATTACAGGCATGAGCCACCGCACCCTCGCTGTATTTCTAGAGCAGTGCCAGGCATATGATAGGCCTTCCAGAAATATATGTCGAATGAATGAGTGAATATGAAAACAATTCAGAGCAGTTGTTCCCTGAGTTTAGGGAAGACCAGAGAGAGATCTGGGTGGCCCCTAAGAATCTGTTACCCATGATCACGGTGAAACAGAAATAGATGACAGAGAGCAGGGGTGGTATCTTTTAGAAGAAAATAGGTGACCATCTATACTGGGCCAGTTCTATAGTTAGCAAGATGACATGGGAGGAGAGCTATTTTTCTGAGCTTTATGTAACAGATGTGGTTTTGTATAAATCACACTTCTGTAAACTGAATCCTCTCTTAAATGTACTAACGGAGATTGCTATTTAAGGGTATCGAATGCCAATGTCTTCTGTGAAATGAATAATAATCTCCTAATTTGGCTTTAGTGGCAATTCACATTTTCCAGAAAAAAATTTACTTACATCAGGGTATACTTGTCTGAGCTGAGAAACTGACTTCATTCTTCACATTTCCACCATCTTTATTCTTTGCTCTCATTCTTCCTTTTTGTTACTGTTTTTCTTCTCTTTTTTTTTTTTTTTTTTTTGAGACAAAGTCTTGCTCTGTCGCCCAGGCTGGAGTGATCTCGGCTCACTGCAACCTCTGCCTTCTGGGTTTAAGCAATCCTCCTGCCTCAGACTCCCGAGTAGCTGGGATTACAGCAGGCACATGCCACCACACCTGGCTAATTTTTGTATTTTTAGTAGAGATGGGGTTTCACCATGTTGGCCAGGCTGGTCTCAAACTCTTGACCTCAAGTGATCCACCCACCTGGGCTTCCCAAAGTGCTGGGATTACAGGCATGAGCCACTGTGCCCGGCCACTGTTTTTACTTTTAGCTGAATTTTTTCTTAGACTCTGACATACAATGTTCTTCTGTAACATCACCTGAATTAACAGTGCCATGGGCCCTTCCGAGGCCAAATGAGTCCAATTTGGGGGTGGAGCAAAGGAATCTAGGGGTGTGTGTACAAACTCGGGGTACAGGATTCTCAGATGATATCCCGGCCTAGCCAAGTCTGGGAACCACTGACCAAAGGCTTTCTTTCTACACACAGCGATTCCTGCAGAAATAGAACAAAAGGTGGGATGTCAAGGATGTTGGGTGGGAGGCCAAGGTGGGAGGCTCACTGGAGCCCAGGAGGTTGAGACCAGCCTGGGCAGCATAGTGAAACCCCATCTCTACAAAAAAACTTGGAAGAAAAAAAAAAGGATGTGCTCAAGGGAGAGGCATCAGGTTTTCTAGTGCTGGGATGTGGCTGGGGCTTGGCTCATTCACTTGACAGAAAGGTCACTTTTAGAAATTGGACACTGCAAGAGACCCAGAGCTGGATAAGGGATGGTTCCCGTGCTGGGGGATCTCCTGTAAGTCAGGCATCACCCACCTTGAGTCTTCAGATCATTGGAGATAAGTAGCAGTATATTAATAAAAGAGAAGAGACAAAACTAACCTCACTGTTAGAAAGCTGGGGAAACAGCTGGTGCGGTGGCTCATGCCTGTAATCCCGGCACTTTGGGAGACTGAGGAGGGCAGGTCACCTGGGGTCAGGAGTTCAAGACCAGCCTGGCCAACATGGTGAAACCCCCATCTCTACTGAAAATACAAAAATTAGCCACGTGTGGTAGCTCACACCTGTAATCCCAGCACTTTGGGAGGCTGAGGCAGATGAAACACTTGAGGTCAGGAGTTTGAGACCAGCTTGACCAACATGGTGAAACCCTGTTTCTACTAAAAATATAAAATTAGCCAGAGTTGGTGGCATGTGCCTGTAATCCCAGCCACTCGGGAGGCTAAGGTGTGAGAATCGCTTGAACCCAGGAGGTGGAGGTAGGTAGCAGTGAGCCGAGATCACACCACTGCACTCCAGCCTGGGTGACAGTGAAACTGTGTCTCAAGAAAAAAAAAGAAAGAAAGAAAGCTGGGGCGACGAGAGGGTGGTAGAGGGCATGAAGAGAGGAAGTTGGGCAATGCTGGTGGTTTGTGGGGAGGGCGCAGCCCAGGGTTTCCCACTCTTGCTGACAAGCTGCCTATCCGGAAGGCTTCCCCTGGAAGCTCTGGCCAGGGCCATTACGAAAGGCCACTCCAGTCTGGCTCTGTGAATAGTGAAAGATCAGGATATGTCTGGTGGATTTACCCAAGGCTGCGCTTTCCAGGGAGGGTGACTTGCCCAACCAGTGACTATGATGAATGGGGAATGAGCCCTCTGGGTGCAATACCTGCCAGCGTGACTTTGCAGTTTGGGGTGCTAGGGAAGCGGAACCAAGGTTTCCTCCATGCCGACAGGAGCAGCAGCCTTACAAGGGAGGAGCCCCTTTCGAAGCCACAGCTCCCTGTGGGTGAGAGGAGGGCATATGGGCCCGCTTCTCCTTTTCCCCAAGGCCTGGTGTCCGAGTCTCTTACCCTGTGCCCTACATTCCAGGCCCCTTTGAAAGCCTAAGTGGGCACCCCGAAGGTCATCACGGATGTTCTGTTATGGAGGGAGGCAGCTGGCATATGGGGAAAAGGAGACCAAGAAACCAAGACTCACGCAAGGAACCAGGCTGAGGCTGGGTGCGGTGGGTCACGCCTGTAATCCCAGCACTTTGGGAGGCCGCTGCAGGAGGATGGCTTGAGGCCAGGAGTTCGAGACCAGCCTGGGCAACACAGGGAGATCCTCACCTCTACAAATAATAAAAAATTAGCGGCTGGGTGCGGTGGCTCACGCTTGTAATCCCAGCACTTTTGGAAGCCGAGGCAGGAGGATCACCTGAGGTCAGGAGTTCAAGACCAGCCTGGTCAACATGGTGAAACCCCGTCTCTACTAAAAACTACAAAACAAATTAGCTGGGAGTGATGGTGGGTGCCTGTAATCCCAGCGACTTGGCAGGCTGAGACAAGGGAATCGCTTGAGCCGGGGAGGCGGAGGTTGCAGTGAGCTGAGATCACGCCATTGCACTCCAGCCAGGTGACAGAGCAAAACTCCATCTCAAAAAAAAAAAAAAAAAAAAAAAATTAGCTGGGTGTGGTGGCATGCACCTGTGCTCCCAACTATTTTGGGAGGCTGAGGTGGGAGGATTGCTTGAGCCCAGGAAGTCGAGGCTGCAATGAGCCATGATTGCACCACTGCACTCCAACCTGGGCAACAGAGCAAGACCTTGTCCAAACAAAAAAAAAGTAGTCATCTAAATGTAGTTACTGTTGTTCCCAGCATCGGTTAGATCAATCACTGTGCCTGACATATACCTCCCTGGTAAACATGAGGAGGAGGACACAGGCTCGGGCACCAGCATGCCTTACCCCAAAGTGATGGCCAGTAATCAGCCTCTGTATGTGTGGACATCCACCCTCATAGGCTGCCCTGCCTAGTCCAGGGGCCAGCAAACATTTTCTGCAAAGGGCCAGATGGTAAATGTTTTTGGCTTTGTGGCTTCCTGCTGCTACTATTTCCTCCTCCTCCTCATCCTCCTCCTCTTCCTCCTCCTCCCCACCCTTAAAAAGCCAGGCATGGTGGCTCGCGCCGGTAATTCCAGCACTTTGGGAGGCTAAGGTGGGAGGATCGCTAGAAGCCAGGAGCTCAAGACCAGCCTGGGCAACAAAGTGAGACCCCGTCTCTACAAAAAAAATTTTTTTAATTAGCCTGGCGTGGTGGTGCGCACCTGTAGGCCCAGCTACTTGGGAGGTGGAGGTGGGACGATCGCATGAACCCAGGAGTTCAAGGCTGTAGTGAGCTATGATCGTACCACTACACTGCAGCCTGGGCAACAGAGCAAGACTCTGTCCCTAAACAAGAACACAAAAACCAGTCCTAGCTCACAGGCCATGCACAAGCAGGCTGAGGCCAGGTTTGGCTGGTGGGCGGTGGTTTGGACCCCTGGCAGCCTGTCCTTTCTCATTCTTGTCTAGGACGATGTTACGAGATACTTTGTTTTTGTTTTTGTTTTCTTTTCTTTTCTTTTTTTTTTTTTTTTTTTTTTTTTTTTGAGACGGAGTCTTACTCTGTCGCCCAGGCTGGAGTGCAGTGGTGTGATCTCAGCTCACTGCAACCTCCACATCCCAGGTTCAAGCGATTCTCCTGCCTCAGCCTGCTGAGTAGGTGGGACTACAGGTGCGCACCACCACACCCAGCTAATTTTTGTATTTTTAGTAGAGACGAGGTTTCATCATATTGACCATGCTGGTCTCAAATTCCTGACCTCAGGTGATCCGCCTGCCTCAGCCTCCCAAAGAGCTGGGACTACAGGCGTAAGCCACCGCGCCTGGCCATTTTTTGTTTGTTTTTGTTTTTGTTTTTTGAGACAGAGTCTCGCTGTGTCACCCAGGCTGGAGTGTAGTGGCACAATCTCGGCTCACTGCAACCTCCACCTCCTGGGCTCAGTCGATCCTCCACCTCAATCTCCTAAAGTGTTGGGATTACAGGCATAAGCACAGTCAGAGGAGAAGGAAGGAAAGGACAGGAAGGAGTAGTACAGTCTTTATCCCTTTGAGGACAAGATCCACCTTTTTTAAGGGTGGGGAGTCAGGGTCTCCATCTGTCATTCATGATAGAGTGCAGTGGCACAGTCATAGCTCACTGCAGCCTCCAACTCCTGGGCTCAAGCAATCCTCCTGCCTCAGCCTCCCAAGTAGCCACCACTACAGATATACCACCATCCCCAGCTAAATTTTTATTTTTTGTAGAGATGGGGTCTTACCATGTTGCCCAGGCTGGTCTTGAACTCCAGGCCTCAAGTGATCCTCCTGCCTCGGCCTCTCAAAGTGCTGGGATTCCAGGCATGAGCTGCCACACCTGGCCACAGGGTCCACTTCCTATCATCTGTGTGCTCTCTAGCAGCCCCTGGTGTGGTGCCCTGGATCCTGGCAGCCATGTGCAGGTGCATGGCTGTCCACAACTGTCTGTGAAAGGCCCTCTTGTGGTTGTATGGCAAAGAGCCTTACTATCTGTGTGGCAGCCTTGCCCTGCGTGTAGTAGGTATTCAGTAAAATCAGTTTCTCAGGCCAGTGTGGTGGCTCATGCCTGTAATCCCAGCACTTTGGGAGGCCGAGGCAGGTGGATCACTTGAGGTCAGGAGTTCGAGACAAGACAGGCCAACATGGTGAAACCCCGTCTCCACTAAAAATACAAAAATTAGCCAGGCGGGGTGGTGGGTGCCTGTAATCCCAGCTATCAGGAGGCTGAGGCAGGAGAATCACTTGAACCCGGGAGGCAGAGGTTGCAATGAGCCGAGATCGCGCCACTGCACTCCAGCCTGGGTGACAGAGTGAGACTCCGTCTCAAAAAAAGAAAAAAAAATCAGTTTCTCAGTGTTTTTTATCTTTTGTTTCCTGTGACAAAATACATATAACATGAAATTCGCTATTGTAACAAATTCAAGTGTATAATTAAGCAACATTTGGCACATTCGCTATGTCATGCAACCGACATGACTGTTTAATTTCAGAACATTTTCACTATCCGTAAAGGAAACCCTGTTCCCATTAAGTAATCACTTCCCACCCCTCTCCTACCAGACCCCAGTGGCCACCAGTCAGCTCTCTGTCTCTATGGATCTGCCCATTCTGAGCACTTCATACAAATAGAATCACACATTGTGTCCCATTTCATGTCTGGTTTCTTTCATGTAGCATGTTTTGGAGGCTTATCTACCTTGTAACTGTGTGTGTGTGTGGTGGTAAAATATACATACCATAAAATTCACCATTTTAGGGCCCAGCGCATGGCTCATGCCTGTAGTCCCAGCACTTTGGGAGGCTGGGACGGCCAAAGAGCTTGAGCCCAGGAGTTTCAGACCAGCCTGAGCAACATAGTAAGACCCCGTCTCTACAAAAATTAGCTGGGTGTGGTGGCATGTGCCTATAATCCCAGCTACTCAGGAGGCTGAGGCAGGAGGATCACTTGAGGCCAGAAGTTTGAGACCTGCCTAGGCAACATAGTGAACCCCATTTCTACAAAGGAATTTAAAAATTAGCCAGGTGTGGTGGCATACACCTGTCGTCTCAGCTATCTGGGAGGCTGAGATGGGAGGATTGCTTGAACCCAGGAGGTTAAGGTTGTAGTGAGCCATGTTTGCACCATTGTACTCCAGCCTGGGCAACAGAGGGAGACCCTGCCTAGGCAACATAGCAAACCCAATCTCTACAAAAGAATTTAAAAATTAGCCAGGTGTGGTGGCATGCACCTGTCGTCTCAGCTGCCTGGGAGGCTGAGATGGGAGATTGCTCGAATCCAGGAGGTTGAGGCTGTAGTGAGCCACGTTTGCACCACTGTACTCCAGCCTGGGCAACAGAAGGTAAGGCATACAGTAGGGTGGAGGACGTTGGTTGGCAACAGGTTTGTGTTGGACCCTGGCAGTTACAGAAGGCAGCACGGTGTGGGAGAGGAGGCGTTCTCAGATGGACCTGGGTTTGAATTCTGGCTTCACTTCTTGCTGGCTGTACTCCTTGCAAGTAGCTTGTCTTGGAAAATAGGGGCCCAGATTTCTTGCCCTCTAGGGACCAAAGGAGGATGAGAAGTAAATTACCAGTGCAGTGCCTGGGAGGAGGAAGAGGCCCAAGTGAGGGTCAGTGGCTCCTGCTACTACCACTAATCTGGTGACAATGGCTCTATGATGATTATTATTATTTTTGATCAAGAGAAGAATTAAAAACACCCTGATGTTGGGCAGCAAATTCCAAGTGTTGTAGCTAGGACCAGAGCAGTCTCACGGAGCACAGAAGGCTCCCCACGGTGGGGACGCTCTGTTTGGCTTTCATGCCTCACCTGTCCCTCTACTCTCCCAGGCTCACCTCATCTCCATTTGGTTCTATACTCTCCCTGTCATCCTCACTCAGGTGGTAGGTCCCAGCTGTTAACCTGAGCTATTGCCACCTGTACTGCAACCTGCCATGGCCAATTTTCTTTTCTTTCTTTCTAGTTTTCTTTTCTTTCTTGTGTGTGTGTGTGTGTGTGTGTGTGTGTGTGTGTGTGTGTCCCAAGTTGGAGTGGTGCAGTGGTATGATCATAGCTCACTGCAACCTTGAACTTCTGGGCTCAAGCCATCCTCCCACCTCAGTCTCCTGAGTAGCTGGGATTACAGGCACCTGCCACCATGCCCAGCTAATTTTTGTATTTTTAGTAGAGACGGAGTTTCACCATGTTGGCCAGGCTTGTCTTGAACTCCTGGCCTCAAGTGATCTGCCTGCCTCAGCCTCTCAGAGTACTGGGATTACAGCCTCTTTTTAAAAAAAAAATTATTATTATTTGAGATGGAGTTTCACTCTTGTTGCCCAGGCTGGAGTGCAATGGCACGATCTCAGCTCACTGCAACCTCCATCTCCTGGGTTCAAGCGATTCTCCTGCCTCAGCCTCCCGAGTAGCTGGAATTACAGGCACCCACCACCAGGCCTGGCTAATTTTTGTATTTTTAGTAGAGATAGGGTTTCACCATGTTGGTCAGGCTGGTCTTGAACTCCTGACCTCAGGTGATCCACCCGCCTCGGCCTCCCAAAGTTCAGGGATTACAGGCATGAGCCACCGCGCCCAGCCTTTATTTTATTTTTTTTGTGAGACAGAGTTTCTCTCGTCACCCAGGCTGGAGTGCAGTGGCACGAACTCGGCTCACTGCAACCTCCACCTCGTGGGTTCAAGTGATTCTCCTGCCTCAGCCTCCTGAGTAGCTGGGACTACAGGTACGCGCCACCACCCCTGGCTAATTTTGTATTTTTAGTAGAGATGGGATTTCACCATGTCGGCCAGGCTGGTCTGGAACTCCTGACTTTGGGTGATCCGCCCACCTCCGCCTCCCAAAGTGCTGGGATTACAGGTGGAGCCACCGTGCCCGGCCTCCTCTGCTTTTGTTTTGCCCTTCTCCTTTCCCATCTGTGCTGCCTGTTCTCAGGTTTTCCTTCTCTGGCCCCTTGCCTGGGGACCTGCCACCCCCACCCGGGGCACATCCCCGTGCCTGCTCCTGCCGTGGGACCTTTGCGAGCCAGCCTGGCCTTGGCAGCCCCAGGGCTGGGCTCCTGCCAAGAGCTGTGTGTATGTGACCTGACAGTGTCCAACTGGCCCCACAGGCCAGGCCCAGGCCCAGCTCCCCACACAAGCAAGGCCAGAGGGTTTCCCATTGGCCACTGCCTGGCTGGGCTGTCCCAGGCGAGCGGAGGATGGGGAGTGCTGGGGAGGGAGGAAGAGAGGCTGGGAGAAAGGCGCCCTTCCTGCGGTGCCTGCTGGTAATTGGCTCTCCGGAACCAGCCGGGGACACGAGGGCCTGCTGGGTCAGGAAGTGGTGGACAATGCCACCCTTTCAGGGGAGACACGGCTTGGTCTTAGGTCCTGTGTGACTCCAGTCCAGAGAACAGCCTGTTCTCAGATGATGTTCCCTAACCCAGAGCCCCCACCAGAGGTGAGACACCCAGCCCCGCACTGCCCGCCCTTGGTGCTGGGAGGGGCCCCCAGGCATTGGCCTGTGGCGGGGCGGGAACAGTTCAGAACCAAATGATGTCCTTCAGAGAGCCTCGGGCCGGGAGGGGAAGGGAGTAGATTTTCTCAAGAGACTGTGAATCACATACCTGGGACTTTTTTTTTTTTTTTTTTTTTTTTGAGACAGAGTCTCACTCTGTCACCCAGGCTGGAGTGCAGTGGCACCATCTCAGCTCACTGCAGCCTCCGCCTCCCCAGTTCAAGTGATTCTCCTGCCTCAGCCTCCCAAGTGGCTGGGACTACAGGCACGCACCACCATGTCTGGCTACTTTTTGTATTTTTGGTAGAGACAGGGTTTTGCCATTTTGGCCAGGCTGGTCTTGAACTCCGAACCTCAAGTAATCCGCCCATCTCAGCCTCCCAAAGTGCTGAGATGACAGGTATGAGCCACCGCACCTGGCGTACCTGGGACTCTTTCTAAAAAAATTTTATAGAACAGGCGCAGTTCAAGACCAGCCTAGCCAACATGGTAAAACCCTGTCTCTACTAAAAAAAAAAAAACAAAATACAAAAATTAGCTGGACATGGTGGCGGGCACCTGTAATCCCAGCTACTGGGGAAGCTGAGGTAGGAGAATCACTTGAACCTGAGAGGCAGAGGTTGCAGTGAGCCAAGCTCACACCACTGCACTCCAGCTTGGGAGACAAATGGAGTGAAACTCCCATCTCAAAAAAAAATGTATATATATATATATTTTATATAAATAATATATAAAATTTTAATATATATAAATATATATATTTTTTAATAGTGATGGGATCTTACCATGTTGCCCAGGCTGGTCTTGAACTCCTGGTCTCAAGAGATCCTCCTGCCTCGGCCTCTCAAAGTGCTGGGATTACAGGCATGAGCCACCATGCCTGGCCTCTACCTGGTACACTTTAGAGGCGAGAGTGCTGGGAAGCAGCCAGTCCTGATGATTTATGGACTTATGACCTGCCTTCGCGACTGTGGGCCTACAGGAAAGGAGAAGGCAGGGTCCTTGTGCTTGGGATTCTAGTCTGGGTAGGGAGGGAAGGTAATACTCAGTGTCAAACGTATTGAGAGAAATAGGAATTCAAAAAAAGAGAAAAAAAAGGCCAGGTGCAGTGGCTCACAACTGTTATCTCAGTACTTTGGGAGGCTGTTGGGGGAGGGTCACTTGAGCCTGAGTTCAAGACCAGCCTGGGCAACACAGGGAGACCCCATCTCTACAAAAAATACAAAAAAATTAGCTGGGTGTGGTGGCACATGCCTGGAAGTCCCAGCTTTCCGGGAGGCTAAGGCTGGAGGATCACTTGAGCACAGGCATTCAAGGCTGCAGTGAGCTATAATCACATCACTGCACACCAGCCTGGATGACAGAACAGGACCCTGTCTCTTATAAAAAAAAAAAAAAAAAAAAGGCCTGGATGAGGTGGCTCATGCCTGTAATCCCAGCACTTTGGGAAACTGAGACAGGTGGATTACCTGAGGTCAGGAGTTCAAGACCAGCCTGGCCAACATGGCGAAACCCTGTCTCTACTAAAAATACAAAAATTAGCCAGGTGTGGTGGTGTGGGCCTATAATCCCAGCTACTCCAGAGGCTGAGGCAGGAGAATCACTTGAATTCAGGAAGCAGAGGTTGCAATGAATCAAAATTGTGCCACTGCACTCTAACCTGGGCAACAGAGCAAGACTTTGTCTCAAAAAAAAAAAAAGAAAAGAAAAGAAAGAAGGAAGAGAGAAAAATACATTGTTGGCCTGAGTAGCTTGGTTAAGTCTTAAAAAATAAAGGTACCTTGGGAGGCCGAGGCGGAAGATCATGAGGTCAAGAGATCGAGACCATCCTGGCCAATATGGTGAAACTCCGTCTCTTCTAAAAATATAAAAATTAGCTGGGCATGGTGGCGCACACCTGTAGTCCCAGCTACTCAGGAGACTGAGGCAGAAGAATCACTTGAACCAGGGAGGAGGAGGTTGCACTGAGCCGAGATTGCGCCACTGCACTGCAGCCTGGCGACAGGGCAAGACTCTGTCTCAAAAAAAAAAAAGAAAAAAAAAGAAAACGGTACCGTTGAGTATGAGCTTGAAGGAGGTCAGGGTTTGGAAAGTAGAAAGAAGAGGGAGCATGTATGGTGGAGGGTGGGGTGGAGAGGTGGTATCCCAGGTACACAGTGTTAGTGAGCCATGGGAAACTGGTCCTCGCAGGGAACTTCTGCCCTGGAAACCCCTCAGTATCTGACATTCCCTGGCCCCCTGGGGGACCCACAGGTTGCCTTAGAACCCAGAATGAGCCCCCAAGAAGCCTTGCCACAGGCTCGGCAATGGGCCCCAAACCATAGAGTGGGCTCTGCCTCATTGGTACAGCCACTATGATGAAGTGTTGCTTGGGGAACTGGGGCACGATGATGACAGTGCCTGAGAGCTCTTGTGAGCCCCCCCAGAGCTGCAGGAGAAGGGTCTGGGACAGTCCTGGCAAGCTCAGGCAGAGCTTACAGGTGCCTTGTAGCCGCTGGTTTAGGAAGAAACTTCTTTCCACAAGCCAGTGCTTAGGCCAGGTCCTTGTCAGTTGCACTGGATTCATACTGGGAGGCGGTGACTCCCACGGTGTTCCCCACTTTCCTTAGCACACTGGAGAAGTAACTCATTCAGGAGAATGGAGGGTCATTTGTGTCATGTTCCTCCCCTGCTCAAGAGCCTTCTGTGGATCCCCAGTACCCATCAG
The DNA here is from genome assembly GCF_029289425.2 of Pan paniscus. NCBI lineage: Eukaryota > Metazoa > Chordata > Mammalia > Primates > Hominidae > Pan > Pan paniscus. The sequence continues at coordinate 89,152,374 of NC_073255.2, forward strand.
ATCACAGTTTTCCTCGACCTGATATCCAGAGCCCTCCGTCATCTGATCAGCCGTTTCAGAGTCTAAAAATGGGAAGAGACCTAGATGTCATCTAATGTAATCTGAACCTGTCCATCTTTTTCACAATAACCCAGAGAGGTTGCCTCCCTTCTGCATGTGTGTTTCTAATAATGAGGAGTTCTCTTTCATGAGACAGCTTTAAGTTCATCCAGAAACTGCCTCTCTGGACTTCTGCCCATTGGTCTAGGTTTGAGCCTCTGGAGTTTTTCCTGCTTCCAGATGGTCACGCTTCAGAATACTGATATTTCTCTAAATTTTCTTCAGATATTAAGTCCATTTCAATCCAGGTCACTCTTTTTTGGAAATGGTCCAGCTTGTTAGTTTCCTTCATAATGTATAAAGCCTGAAACTGAATAGTGTTTCACGCATGGCCTTATCTGTGTAGAGAACTGGAACCATACGTTCCCTCCTTTTAATGCATCCAGAGAGATCAGACTTGCATGTTCATCAACCGTATCAAAATCTTGCTATTATTAAGTTAGCAGCCAAATAAAACACCTTAATTCTTTTTTTTGTTTTCTTTTGAGACGGAGTTTCTCTCTGTCACCCAGGCTGGAGTGCAGTGGCGTGATCTCGGCTCACAGCATTCTCCGCCTCCCGGGTTTAAGCAATTTTCTGCCTCAGCCTTCCGAGCAGCTGGGATTACAGGTGCCCACCACCACGCCCGGCTAATTTTTTTTGTGTTTTTAGTAGAGATAAGGTTTCACCATCTTGGCCAGGCCGAACTTGAACTCCTGACCTCGTGATCCACCCACCTCAGCCTCCCAAAGTGCTAGGATTAGAGTCGTGAGCCATGTGCCCGGCCAAAACACCTTCATTCTTTTCACAAGTGCTGCTTTGAGTCACGGCTCCCCGGTGCCAGTGAGTTTAGGCCTAAGTGTAGAAAATTTCCTTTGTACCTACTGGATTTCATCTTGTGAATTTTAATGCATTTTTCCAGTCTGTGGATTCTGATCATGTCTCTGTGGTGTAGAGGGCCTTGTCTAGTGCCGAGGTTGTGATCCTGAGCCTGAGCTTGGTCACACTGCAAAGACTGAATCCCCGCCCTACACTTGCTGATGTTACAGGCCTGGGCAGTTTACTTAGCAGTTCTTTTTTTATTTTTATTTATTTATTTTAGAGATAGGGTGTCACTCTGGTCCCCAGGCTGGAGTGCAGTGGCGTGATCATGGCTCACAGCAGCTTCAAACTCCTGGGCTCAAGTGATCCTCCTGTGATCCTCCTGTCTCAGCCTCCCAAGTACCTGGGACTACAGGCATGGCCACCGCACTTGACAAATTTTTTTTTTTTTTTTTTTTTTTTAGGCTGGGCATGGTGGCTCATGTCTGTAATCCCAGCACTTTGAGAGGCCAAGATGGGCGGATCACCTGAGGTCAGGAATTCAAGACCAACCTGACCAACATGGTGAAATCCCATCTCTACTAAAAATACAAAAATTAGCCGGGCTTGGTGGTGTGCACCTGCAATCCCAGCTACTGGGAAGCTGAGACAGGAGAATTGCTTGAACCCAGGAGGCAGAGGTTGCAGTGAGCTGAGATCACACCACTGCACTCCAGCCTGGGCAACAGAGCAAGACTCTGTCTCAAAAAAAAAAAAAAACAAAAAAAACCTCTTTTTTTTTTGTAGAGATGGTGCCTTACTGTGTTGCTCAGGCTGTTCTCAAACTCCTGGCCTCAAGTAACCCTCCCACCTAAGCCTCCCAAAGTACTGGGATTACAGGTGTGCACCACCACACCTGGCTATTGAAAAAAAATTTTTTTTTTAGAGATGGGGTCTCGCTCTATTGCCCAGGCTGGTCTCAAACTCCTGTTCTCAAGCAATCCTCCAGCCTCAACCTCCCAAAGTGCTGGGATTACAGACATGAGCCACCCCACCCAGGCTTACTTAGCCTTTCTAAGCCTAAGAGATCTCAGGTACCTTGGTTTCTTCATCTGCAGAATGGAGCTGATTAATACTATTAAGTGTCTACTGGTAGGTTGTAGAGTTGTAAGACTTTATATAAGATAATTCATACAAAGGGGCCTGGTCTAAGCACTCATTAGTGCCATCAGCTTGATAATTATCACCACCGTTACCGCTAGTTCACTTCCTCATTCTTTTAAAAATGGCTATTTCTTACCCAAGAGCCGCCTGGCCTCATTGTTCATTGTTCCTTCGGGTCCTTTTCTTACAGTGTCTCCCCAGCCTGCGGCCCTTGCTGCTATCCTCCCCTCATCTAGGTCCAGAGCCTCTGCATCATCTTTTTTTTTTTGAGACGGAGTCTCACTCTGTCGCCCAGGCAGGAGTACGATGGCGGGATCTCGGCTCACTGCAACCTGCACCTCCCGTGTTCAAGCAATTCTGCCTCAGCCTCCCAAGTAGCTGGGATTATAGGCATGAGCCACCACACTCAGCTAATTTTTGTATTTTAGTAGAGATGGGGTTTCACCATGTTGGCTAGGCTGGTCTTGAACTCCTGGTCTCAGGTGATCTGCCCCCCTCGGCCTCCTAAAGTCTCTGCATCATCTTGGAGGCACCATGGATGCATCCTTCTGCTGTCTCCCTGTAACCCGGAGCTCCTATCTGCCAGTCCTACTGAAGCTCGTTTTACAGCCCACATTATATTGGGTCATTTCCATTTTCACATCTTTCATTTTGATTCCATTTTTCCTGTACTTTTATGCTATTAAATAGCTTCTGGCTGGGCATGGTGGCTCACACCTATAAGCCCAGCACTTTAGGAGGTTGAAGCAGTAGGATTGCTTGAGGCCAGGAGTTCAAGACCAGCCTGGGCAACATAATGAGACCCCGTATCTATTTAAAAAAACCAACTAGCCAGGCATAGTGGTATGTGCCTGTGGTCCCAGCTACTCAGGAAGCTGAGGTGGGAGGATTGCCTGAGCCCAGGAGGTTGAGGCTGTAGTAAGCTATGATTGCACCACTGCACTCCAGCCTGGGTGACAGAGCAAGACCCTGTCTCCAAAAACTAATAATAATAGATTAAATAAAAATACAGCCAGGCGCGGTAGCTCACGCCTCTAATCCCAACACTGGGAGGCCAAGGCAGGGGGATCACCTCAGGACAGGAGTTTGAGAACAGCCTGGCCAACATGGCAAAACCCTGTCTCTACTAAAAATACAAAAATTAGCCAGGCGTGGTAATGTGCAACTATTATAATCCCAGCTACTTGGGAGGCTGAGACAGGAGAATCACTCGAACCCAGGAGGTGGAGGTTGCAGTGAGCCAAGATTGCGCCATTGCACTTCAGCCTGGGCGACAGGGCAAGACTCCGTCTCAAAACAACAACAACAACAAAAATAGCTTCCTCCCTGAATTCTCACCTCCAGGCTCCATCCAGCTCTACCCCAGCTGCCGCCGCTGCTGGCCCATTCCCCTCCACCTGCTGTCATCTCTTCTTGCCACTCAGAAGCCCACTGGCCTCCCACACGCAGCCTTACCTGCCTCCTGGCTTCTCCTCCATCCCCCCCGGCCCTCAGGCTGCATGCTCCATGCCCTTCCACTTTGGTGCCTTTACTTGTGGCACTTCCTCTGCCCAGAAGGCCTGTCATCTGTGTCCAGAACCCCAGACCCAGTCCCCTGCAGGCCCGAACCCCTCCACAGTACAGAGCGGGTGCTGGTTCAGGGCTTGGAACCAAAGAGCATGACCTTGGGTGAGTTTCTCCGCCTTTCTGAACAACAGCCCTCCAGACCCCAGAGTTCCTATGAGGCATATATGACAGAAGTGGGTAATGGCTGGGACAGTAGCTGGGCCGAGTTATCCCTCCTTTCCCTTTAAGAAGTCTTCCTTGAGCAGTGTCTCAGTTTAAAAGGTTTCTCTCTCCTTTCAACACTACAGCACAGAACTTTCCTGATTCTCAGCTATACACACACCCTCAGTGGATCCATAGTTACAGACTCACGGTATATTATTTTACGTGGCTTATGGGAATTTTAAAGATTTTAAAAATTTGTTACTATAAGATTTTTGCGTGTGTGTGTGAGCAAGGTTCATAATGACCACAAGTTTGAGCAATTGGTCAAGCAGTAGGAACAGTTATTTTTAGGGTAAATCTAAATCTCACCCATCATGGGTCCTCCCTAGAGGCCCTGAAGCAGTTTCTACCATTTTTCTTCCCTCCCTCCCTTCCTTCCTTCTTCCTTCTTTTCTAAGACAAGGTCTTGCTCTGTCATTCAGACGAGCATAGTGATGCAATCTCAGCTCACTGCAGCCTCCAATGCCTGGATCGCTCAAGTAATCCTCCCACCTCAGTCTCCAGAGTAGCTGGGAATACAGGCGCATGCCACCATACCCAGCTAATTTTTTTGTAGGGATGAGGTCTCACTATGTTGCCCAGGCTGGTCTTGAACTCCTGTCCTGAAGTGATCTTCCCACCTGAGTCTCCTAAGGTACTGGGATTACAGGCATGAGCCACCGCATCCAGCCCCATTTCTAGCATTTCCAACTACCTGGTGTGGTCCTCTTCCTCACAGCCCATATTCCTTACAGGCCTTCCCAAACCCCCTGGAACTTAACCATGTCCAGGTCAGCATCTTACAGATTTGGGTTTCTTGTCCTTCTATGTATTTATATGCCTTGTAAGTCCTTTCTGACTGCAGACAACCTTGATGGGCTCCGGAAGTATGGAGACTTTGCCCAGGGGTCTGTCTGCAGCCAGAATTTTGCCATTGTCATGGTGCCCCAGCCTATGTCATGGTGCCCCTGGCCTATGCTGCCAGGGGAAGAACATAGTTTAAACGGCTGTAATGCACTTGAGGAAATGTACAGGGAAGACAGTGCTTGGGACAGTTCTGTCACTGAGGACTAAGGTCCAGGGAAGGACGTGCTAAGAGGAAGCTGTAAGCACTGCGTCTCCATAGGAGAGAAGTACTGCTTCATGGAGAGGTTTAGGGGAATGAACTTTTCACTTCTTACTTGCATCTTTTTTTTTTTTCCTTTTTTGAGACAGGGTTTTTGCTCTGTTGCCCAGGCTGGAATGCAGTGGGGGCGATCACGGCTCACTGCAACCTCTGCCTGCTGGGCTTAAGCGATCCTCCCACCTCAGCCTCCCTAGTAGCTGGGACTACAGTTGTGCACCACCACACCTGGCTAATTTTTGTATTGGTTTGTAGAGACAGGGTTTCACCATGTTGTCCGGGCTGATCTCAAAATCCTGGCCTTAAGCGATCCTCCCACCTCAGCTTCCCAAAGTGCTGGCCAGAGATTCCTTCCTGACTGCTCTTACGCTCACCCTGCAGAGCCAACGACTGTGCTCAGGAGAGCCCCAAATCATGTGCTGTAGGGGAAGCATCGCATGTCATTCTTGTCCTCCCAGAGGACCCCATCTGATGGGGAAAGGACCCTGTAATTAGTTTCCTGGGGCTGTCAACAAATTCCCACTAATTGGGTGGCTGCATTCTCTCACCATCTTGCAAGGTAGGGCAATACTGTCTCTGAAAGCTCTAGGAAAGGCTCCATTTTTTTTTTTTTTTTTTTGAGTGTCTCGCTCTGTCACCCAGGCTGGAGTGCAGTGGCGTGATTACTGCTTACTGCACTCTCAACCTCCTGGGCTTAAGCAATCCACCTGCCTCAACCTCCCTAATAGCTAGGACTACAGGCACACGCCACCACACCCAGCTAATTTTTGTATTTTTTAGTAGAGACACGGTTTCGCTGTGTTGGCCAGGCTGGTCTTGAACTCCTGACCTCAGGTGATCCTCCCGCCTCTGCCTCTCAAAGTGCTGGGATGACAGGTGTGAGTCACTGCGCCCGGCCGGGAAGGATTCTTTCTAGCTTCTCGTGGCCGCTGGCTGTCCTTGGCATTCCTTGGCTTGTAGACTCATCACTCATCTCTGTCTCATTTCATGCAGCATCCTCCCTGTGTGTCTCTGGATCCCTACATCTTCTTCGAGGATCACCAGTCATATTACATCCCATAATATGACCCTACTCCAGTGTGACCTCATCTTAACTAATTACATCTGCAAATGCCCTATTTGTAAATAAGATCATATTCATAGGTACGGGGTGGGGGGGGGGTTGGGCGTGATTATATATTTTTGTGGGGCGGGGGTATACAATTCAACTTACAACAGAGGTTATACTGTTTAAAAATCAAGTCTGGTCAGGAGAAGAAAATATATAAGGAGATATGGATTTAAGAACATATTCATTAGCTGGGCGTGGTGGCAGGCACCTGTAGTCCCAGCTACTCGGGAGGCTGAGGTGGGAGAATCGCTTGAACTCAGGAGGCAGAGGTTGCAGTGAGCCGAGGTCACGCCACTGCACTCCAGCCTGGTGACAGAGCGAGACTCCGTCTCAAAAAAAAAAAGAACATATCTGAGAATTTAGAAAAACAGCAGCTGGATGTGGCAGTGTGCAGCTATAGTCCCAGCTACTTGAGAGGCTGAGGTAGGAGGATCACTGGAATCCAGGTGTTCAAGTCCCGCCAGCCTGGGCAACCTTGAGGTCAGGAGTTCGAGACCAGGATGGTCAACATAGCGAAACCCTGTCTCTACTAAAAATATAAAAATTAGCCAGGCATGGTGGCATACGCCTGTAGTCCCAGCTACTCGGGAGGCTGAGGCAGGAGAATCGCTTGAACCCAGGAGGTGGTGTTTGCAGTGAGCTGAGATCATGCCACTGCACTCCAGCCTGGGCAACAGAGTGAGACTCTGTCTAAACAGAAAAAAAAAAAAAAAGTTTTTATTTCCAAAGGATAGATTCCTAGGAGTGAGATTACTGGGTCAAAGGTTTTTTTTTTTAACCTTTCATTATAGAAAAGTTCAAACGTATACAAATATGAAGACTAGTCCAAGAAGCCCTGGTATAGCCCCAGCATCAACAAGGAACTTGTGGCCAAACATATATCCTATGGACAAGGGGTCAGCATTTTCTGCAAAGAGCCAGTTAGTAAATATTTTAGGCTTTGCAGGCCTCATGGTCTCCATCGCAACCATTCAACTCTGCCTTTGTAATGCAGAAGCAGCCTCAGCTGATATTAAATGAATACATAAATGCATGAGAGTGGGTGAATTCTAATAAGATTTCTTTTCTTTCTTTTTTTCTTTTTTTTTCTTTGTTGTTGTTGTTGTTGTTGTTGTTGAGAGTTTTGTTGTTGTCGCTGAGAGCTCTCTCAGCCAGGCTGGAGTGCAATTGTGGAATATCGGCTCACTGCAACCTCCGCCTCCCAGGTTCAAGCAATTCTCCTACCTCAGCCTCCCGAGTAGCAAGTAGCTGGGATTACAGGTGCCCGTCACCACACCCAGCTAATTTTTGTATTTTTAGTAGAGATGGGGTTTCACCATGTTGGCCAGGCTGGTCTCAAACTCCTGACCTCAGGTGATCCACCCACCTTGGCCTCCCAAAGTGCTGGGATTACAGGCATGAGCCACTGTGCCCGGCCATAAGCTTTATTTTCAAAACCAGGTGTTAGTCTGGTCTGGTTGTGGCTTGCAACTGTAGTTTGCTGATCCGTGGGTCTATACCATCAACCACCAGACTTTTTATTCTCCAGATTATTTGAAGTAAATCTTAGACATTGTATCATCTTGCCAGTAAATATTTCAGAATGAACCTGTTTAAAAAAAAAACAAACTCTTTAAAAATTAACCACAACATATTTATCACACCTAAAATTTTAAAGGTAATTCCTGGCTGGGGACAGTGGCTCATGCCTGTAATCCCAGTGTTTTGGGAGGCTGAGGTGGGAGGATCACTTGAAGCCAGGAGTTTGAGACCAGCCTGGGCAACATAGTGAGACCCCGTCTCTACCAAAAATGAAAATAACTGAGCATGATGTCATTCGCCAGTAATCCCAGCTACTCAGGAGGCTGAGGCAGGAGAATCGCTAGAGCCCAGGAGTTGGAGGCTGTGGTGAGCCATGATTGTGCCACTGCACATCAGCTTAGGGGACAGAAAAAGACCCTGTCTCAGGACGAAAAATAATAATAATAATAATAAAAACTAGAGTTTTTTCAGCCCCTTTGCAGAATTTTCCAGGAGATACATTCAAGAAAACCAAGATGTAGAGAAGTCTATATATGACAATCTAATTTTTGTAGAACAATGGCAAAATTAACCTCTTCAGTACGTAGGTATTTATGTGTATGTGTGGGTGTATGTATGTGATACATAACAGGTTTTTAACATGGGTTATAGGGATAGAATGACATCAAAACAGAAAAAGGATAAAATCTGTACCTAAGAAAACAGCCTACGTGATATAATCCCTTTTCTGTGTTTGTGCAAATGGTACTCCTATGTATATGCACTTTGCAAAATTAAAAAGAGTTATGATTTGGCCGGGCACAGTGGCTCACGCCTGTAATCTCAGCACTTTGGGAGGCAGAGGTGGGAGGATCATTTGAGGTCAGAAGTTCGAGACCAGCCTGGCCAACATGGCGAAACCCCGTCTGTACTAAAAATACAAAAATTAGTTGGGCATGGTAGTGCACACCTGTAATCCCAGCTACTCGGGAGGCTGAGGCAGGAGAATTGCTTTGACACAGGAGGCAGGGGTTGCAGTGAGCCACGATCACACCACTGCACTCTAGCCTGGGCGACAGAGTAAGACTCTGCTCAAAAAAGAAAAAAACAAGGCCTGTAATCCCAGAACTTTGGGGCGCACGGATCACCTGAGGTCAGGATCTCGAGACCAGCCTGGCCAACCAACATGGTGAAACCGCGTCTCTATTAAAAATACAAAAATTAGCCGGGTTTGATGGCGGGTGCCTGTAGGCCCAGCTACTCGGGAGGCTGAGGTGGGAGAATCGCTTGAACCCAGGAGGCAGAGGTTGCAGTGAGCCAAGATCAGGCCACTGCACTCCAGCCTGGGTGACAGAGCGAGACTCCTCAAAAAAAAAAAAAAAAAGTTAACGATTTTAAAAACGATTGAGAGGGAATGTTTAATGTCCCTTGATGTCATTAAGGAAGTACAAGGGAATTTGCTTAGAAGTTGGAAAATGCCCAAGAGTGTGGTAAAACAAAGACTTAGTGACCACCGCCGGTGCTGGCCAGCCGGAGAAGGCTCTGTGGAAGGTTTGGAGGGGAGAGAGGGGCAGCTGGATGCTCTTGGGCCATGGTCACTCCCTGATCTCTGCGCCTCTTCCTCCTGCTCCGGGAGAAATAATGTTTCCCTGGGGGATGAAAAGCATCTCTTTGTGCGGGCTTTAATTGCCATGTTGTTGTGCCAAGGGAGTGAGTGGCAGGCGGGAGCAGCAGCTGGGCACAGCCAATGCCAGGCAGTGGTGCCCACTCCCTCAGGACGGCCCAGCCAGCTGGCTCCTGGGAGCGCTGCCCACCTCTGCCCCCAGCTGGGCGCCTGCAGAGGAACCGACCACCCGTGGGGCTGGGGGAGGTTGGCTGGAGGAGGAGAAAGGGGCAGGCATCTGGGAGGGTCTCAGCCACTCAGAGGCTTATTCATCTCATCCTCCTTTCCCTCCCCCCTTCTTGTTTTTCAGACTGTCAGCATCAATAAGGCCATTAATACGCAGGAAGTGGCTGTAAAGGAAAAACACGCCAGAAATATCCTTTTGGATGTTGCTTGGAAGACCGACCCTGAGGGAGGTCAGCTCATGGGGACTGAGGTCAGGGCCAGGCTGCCTTGCTCAGCTCCAGGAAGGGGCAACCCTGCACAGGCCAGGTCCCTGCAGCTTCTGATGATGGCAGCTTCTCAGAGAGGGCTGGCTGCAGAGACCACAGACCTTCAGGGTGGCAGACACCAAAGAGGCTGTGGAGCCCAGGCCTTTCAACTTGCCAGAGATCCTGCTCCTTTCCTTAAGGACTTAAGCACTCCTTTTTTTCTTTTTCCCAAAGGGGTCTTGCCGTGTTGCCCAGGCTGGAGTGCAATGGCGTGATCATAGCTCACTGCAGCCTCAAACTCCTGGGTTCACGCAATCCTCTCGTCTCAGCCTCCCGAGTAGCTGGGACTACAGGTGTGCACCACTATGCCTGGCTAATTTATTTTATGATTTTTAGAGATGGGGTATTGCTCATTGCCCAAGCTGGCCTCAAGCAATCCTCCCTCCTCTGTAACCCCAAAGTGCTGGAATTACAGGGGAGAGCCACTGCACCTGGCCGACTCAAGCTTTGTAGAACCTCATAGTCACTTGAAAGTTACTTTCCTTTGAGAGACCTCCTGGGGGTCAGGAGGCATCTTCACCTATATTCAAAGCCCTCCAGGTCCTTTCTTTGCCTTTACAGGAACACAGGGACCACTCCCCTGGAGGTTGCATAATCAATAGTTATCTCCTTTTCTGAGCATGAAAGCAAAAAGAAAAAGAGAGTTTTTTTTTTTTTCTTTTTTGAGACAGAGTCCCACTCTGTTGCCCAGGCTGGAGGGCAGTGGCATGTTCTCGGCTCACTGTAACCTCTGCCTCCTGGATTCAAGCGATTCTTGTGCCTCAGCTTCCCAAGTAGCTGGGATGACAGGCGTGTGCCACCACACCCGGCTAATTTTTATAATTTTAGTAGGACCGGGGTTTTGCCATGTTGGCCAGGCTGGCCTTGAACGCCTGGCCTCAGCCTCCTAAAGTGCTGAGATCACAGGTATGAGCCACCATGCCTGGCCGAAAAAAAGAAAGTCTTAGCTTCAGAGGTTGGTTGGCCTTAAACTGAGGCAGGGGCTCTCTACCTTCGTGAACAGGTTCAACCTATGCCAGGGGGAAGAAGACAAGAGCCTTGAAGTGGATTAGGGAATGGGTGACTTGAAAGCCCTCTGTAAGCCCACCACACCCAGGAGCAGCCTGTGGCTTTGTAGAGAGGTGCAGGACCATGCTGGCTGATGAATCCCTAGGAATCTGCCTTTGAGTTGCAGAATCCAGGAACTGAAGCGCTTAATCCCCAAAGGCTGAAGGAGAGAGTCTGCCAGGGGGGTGGCTAAGCTTTTAACTCTCTGTGTGCTGGGCCAGAGCAAGGTGGAGTTCCGGGCAAGCAGAGTTGGGACTTTTTTTTTTTTTTTTTTGAGACAGTCTTGCTCTGTCGCCTAGGCTGGAGTGCAGTGGCATGATCTCAGCTCACCGAAACCTCCGCCTTCCAGGCTCAAGAGATCCACCTGCCTCAACCTCCCAAGTAGCTGGGACCACAGGTGTGTATCACTACCCCTGGCTAATTTTTGTATTTTTAGTAGAGACGGGGTTTTGCCATGTTGCTCAGGCTGGTTTCAAACTCCTGAGCTCAAGCAATCCTCCTGCCTTGGCCTCCCAAAGTGCTGGAATTACAGGCATGAGCCACCGCGCCCAACTTCGGAGGCCGCACCCAGCCTCAGAGGCTGGACTTCTGTCTGCAGTGGGAAGCTTCTCCTCACCTGGGCTCTTGGTTACTGTGTCACAGCCAGGCAAGCCAGAGCAGCTTGTCCCGAAGCCTTCTAGCCTCAACCCCTAGAGGCGACCCTCCAGGTTAGATAGCCAGAGAAGCCCAGCATTGCTTAGTGTGGTATATGAACTGCTGTTTGCTAGAGGGAAAGCAGCTTGCCTTTAGTGGGAAGATGCTTTGGCTGGAATTAGGATGGCGGCTGCAGAACCTCTCTGGGGTAACCCAGAAGTCCAGCCCTGTGCGAGCCTAGCTAGATCTTGCTCTTTTTTTCCCCAGAAAGACACAGGCCCCTTGGTTTCCTGCATCACGTTTGGTACCCTTGCGATGATTCAAAGCAAACCAAGAAAAGCCTTTATTTTAAACGGCCCAGTGGATTTTCTCAGAGGAAATGACTCAGCCCTGACCCTTACCTACGAATAATTTGTGATCAATCTGATAAAAGATATGAGTAAGGGAGAGACAGTTATCATCAGGCAGTGTGCTGTTCAGGACAAGACATGGGTGCAGAGAGGCCAGGCCTGCAGCGGCAGGGTCAGGTCACATGCTGCCGGGAGGCTCCCTGGGAGGAGGGAAGGGGCCCTGCAAGGAGATTCTGACATTCTGCCACTGGAACTCTCGGGCTCACTCTGGGACCTTGAGTGGGGCCTCCATGAGTCTTAGGTCACTTTCTGTTCAATCAAAGGTTGGACAAAGAAGATTTCAGGCCAGGTGTGGTGGCTCATGCCTATAATCCCAGCACTTTGGAAGGTGGAGGCGGGTGGATGACCTGAGGTCAGGAGTTCGAGACCAGCCTGGCCAACATGGTAAAACCCCATCCTACTGAAAAAACAAAAATTAGCCAGGTGTGGTGGCGGGTACCTGTAATCCCAGCTACTTGGGAGGCTGTGGCAGGAGAATCACTTGAACCTGGGAGGCAGAGGTTGCAGTGAGCCGAGATCGCGCCACTGTACTCCAGCCTGGGCAACAAGAGCCAAACTCCGTTTCAAAAAGAAAAAGATTTCAAAGATTTAACAGTCCAGCCCTAACATTCTATGAGTCTCTGATTCATAATTTCTAAATGGTGAATAAATGTTGAAAAATCAACTCCATACAGTAGGGTTTGAAATGCCTAATTAAAGATATCCCAAAGCTTTTGGTTTTTTTTGAGGCAGGGTCATGCACTGTCACCCAGGCTGGAGTGCAGTGACACAATCAGTTGGAGGCTCACTGCAGCCTCCAACTTTTAGGCTCAAGTGATCCTCCCACCTCAGCCTCCTGAGTAGCTGGGACTATAGGCACATGCCATCATGCCTGGCTAATTTTTTATAGAGATGGGGTCTCACTGTGGCCCAGGCTGGTCTTGAACTCCTAGCTAGGCTCAAGCAGTCCTCCCGCTGGGCCTCCCAAAGTGCTGCAATTACAGGCGTGAGCCACCATGCCCAGCACATTTATCTATTATCAGGTCTTTTATCAGCTGCCTTAGATACAAACTGAATAAGCATTAGGAAGTCTGACTTCAGAAATGCTGCTTACACATTTATCACAGATGCCTAAATGGTGAACAGGTTGGCCCGCCACCTTGGTATTCACTCCTGGAGGGCTGGGGACTGAGTCTTATTTTTCTTATTTTCTTTTTTTTCTCCCTGAATGGATTTTACAGGCTTTGACACATACTTGGGGCATAAAAATGCTTATATGTGAAAGAATGCCAGAAAGGTCTCCTTGCGCATTTCAAAGTCAGGGTGCCTGAGCCGGGTGTGGTGGTTCGCACCTGTAATCCCAGCACTTGGGGAGGCCCAGGCAGGAGGATCACATAGCCCAGGAATTCAAGACCAGCCTGGGCAACATAGTGAGACCCATCTCTACAAAAAATAAAAAATTAGCTAAGTGTGTTGGTGCATGCCTGTAGTCCCAGCTACTTGGGAGGCTGAGCAGGGAGGATCACTTAAGCCCAGAAGTTGGAGGCTGCAGTGAGCTATGATTGCACCAATGCACTCCCGACTGGGCAACAGAAGGAGACCCTGTCTCTAAAAAACAAATTAACAAAATTAATTTAAATTTAATAAAATAAAGCCAGGGTCCCCAACTAACTCTGCACTCAGCTTCGGTTTAGGAGGCTGCTCTCAGGAAAAGTAAGCACTGTCCACTGGGAGAAGGAGTGCGGGGAGGCTGGGGGTTGCTGGTCTCTCCTCACGGCTTCCTTGCAGTCTGCAGGGGCTGTGATTTAAGTGGAACCAAAAATTATTTCAGAAATCGCTCCTACACCAAGGCCAGGCGCAGTGGCTCACACCTGTAATCCCAGAACTTTGGGAGGCCAAGGTGGGTGGATCTCTTGAAGCCAGGAGTTCGAGACCAGCCTGAGCATCATGGTGAAACCCCGTCTCTACTAAAAAAACAAAAATTAGCCGGGCATGGTGGCGGGTGCCTGTGATCCCAGCTACTTGGGAGGCTGAGGCACGAGAATCACTTGAACCTGGGAGGTGGAGGTTGCAGTGAGCCAAGATTGTGCCACTGCACTCCAGCCTGGGCGACAGAGCGAGACCCTGTCTAAAAAAAAAAATAGAAAGAAAGAACGAACGAGAGAGAGAGGGAGGGAAGGAAGGAAGGAAGGGAGAGAGAGAAAGAGAGAAAGAAAGAGAGAAAAAGAAAGAAAAGGAAGGAAGGAAGAAAGAAAGAAAGAAAGACAGACTCCTACACCAAAAGCTGATTTTAGCTTCCAGACCCAAACATCTGTTTAAGCCCACCCCTCTCTAAATGAAGATGTCATCGAGGAAAGGAGCTTTATGGTATCTTCCAGTTCAGAAGCAAAATAACATGTGCTCTGGGTGAGTCATTTAGTTTCCTACCTGAGATGAGTCCTTCTGCCCTAAATGACAGTGCACTTGCGACCTGAGCCTTGCTGAGTAAAGCCTAAAGTTCCGGGCACAGAGTTGTCCTAACAACTGACAGTGCCCAGTTACTGGGTCTGTGAATCTTGTTGAAGCACACAATTACAAAAGTGGAAATTCTCTCCTCACTCCAAAAAGAGCTCACTAATGACAGAGATCTGGAATAGCCGAACTTAAAATCATGTGAGGCCAGAGGGACATTTGTTTATTTTTGAGATGGAGTCTCACTCTGTCGCCCAGGCTGGAGTGCAGTGGTGCAATCTTGGCTTACTGCAACCTCCATCTCCCAGGTTCAAGCGATTCTCCTGCCTCAGCCTCCCGAGTAGGTGGGATTACAGGCATGCACCACCATGCCCGGCTAATTTTTGTACTTTTAGTAGAGACGGGGTTTCACCATGTTGGCCAGGCTGGTCTTGATATCCTGACCTCGTGATCTGCCCACCTCGGCCTCCCAGAGTCCTGTGATTACAGCCGTGAGCCACCACGCCCAACCCTGATGGACATTTATTACATGCAAACTGACAACTATCTGCAGAGGGTGGGTGTGTTTAGAATTAGGCCTGGGGAGAAGTGGTTCCAGGATCCCATATATGGGGAATTCAAGGTGTGGAGAGATTGAAGGTGACCCTGAACAGGGCCAGGCAGGTTTATGGAAGAAGTCGGGTGTTCAGGTTTATGGAAAGGGCTTTTGTTGTTGCTGTTGTTGTTGAGGCGGAGTTTTGCTCGTTGCCCAGGCTGGAGTGCAATGGCACGATCTCAGCTCACTGCAATCTTTGCCTCCCAGGTTCAAGCAATTCTCCTGCCTCAGCCTCCCAAGTAGCTGGGATTACAGGCATGCGCCACCACACTGGGCTAATTTTGTATTTTTAGTAGAGATGGGGTTTCACCACATTGGTCAGGCTGATCTCGAACTCTGACCTCAGGTGATCCTCCCGCCTCAGCCTCCCAAAGTGCTGGGATTGGAGGTGTGAGCCACCGCGCTCCACCATGATGGACATTTATTACATGCAAACCAACGACTATCTGCAGGGAGTGGGTGTGTTTGGAATTAGGCCTGGGGAGAAGCGGTTCCAGGATTCCATATATGGGGAATTTAAGGTGTGGAGAGATTGAAGGTGCCCCTGAACAGGGCCAGGTGGGTTTACGGAAGAAGTGGGGTGTTGAGGTTTACAGAAAGGGCATTTTAAACAAAGATTGCTGCTGTCAAGGCAAGCACAAGGCTGGCTAAATGGAAAGGGGCTGGGAAATGCTGCCTGGAGGAGGAGCCAAGGGGTCAAGGTGCAGGACTCCCTGCAGGGACCAAGGTCCTTGACGAGGAGCAGAAGCACACCCTCACTTTTTTTTTGAGATGGAGTCTTGCTCTGTCACCCAGGCTGGAGTGCAGTGGCATGATCCTGGCTCACTGCAACCTCCACCTCCCGGATTCAAGCAATTCTCTTGCCTCAGCCTCCTGAGAAGCTGGGATTACAGGCGCCCACCGCCACGCCCAGCTAATTTTGTATTTTTAGTAGAGATGGAGTTTCGCCGTGTTGGTCAGGCTGATCTTAAACTCCTGAGCTCAGGTGATCCACCCACCTCGGCCCCCCAAAGTGCTGGGATTATAGGCGTGAGTCTCTGCACCTGGCTTGCACACCCTTACTTTTAATAATGCATAAGAAAGAACCTGAGGAAGCCCTCAAATGTTGTTTAAAAGTTAGGTGTCATAAGGCCAGACACAGTGGTTCATGCCTGTAACCCCAGCACTTTGCAAGGCCAAGAGGGGAGGACCACTTGAGGCCAGGAGCTTGAGACCAGCCTGGGCAACATAGCAAGATCTCATCTCTACCAAAAATTTAAAAATTAGCCGGGCACAGTGGTGCATGCCTATAGCCCCAGCTACTTGGGAGGCTGAGGTAGGAGGATTGCCTGAGCCCAGGAGTTCGAGGTTACAGTGAGCTATGATCACACCACTGCACTCCAGTCTGGGTGACAGAGTAAGACCCTATCTCAACCACCACAACAAATAGCTGTAGTTATTCCCGAAGGACACATCATCAACTCAGCATTCTCATAGAAAGGACAACCCAATACCACCGTGGCCTACAGGGTATTTGTGCAAATTAGAAAAAGACACACCTCTCTCTCAAGATGCTTACATCTCGGGAAATTGTCTACTCAAGTGGATTTTATTAAAATAAGTATTCCCATCTGCCCTAAAACTCCCAGAAGGAATGTACAGTTCTATGGTGTCTTAGCTCTGAGCGGCGCTCCCTCCAAGGCACTGCCAACCACGACTTGCACTACTGCTCGGTCCCCTGCAGTGGCTGTGTGCAGGCTTGGTCCCCTGCAGTGGCTGGGTGCAGCCTCTATCCCCTGTGATGGCTGGGTGCAGGCTCAGTCCCCTGCAGTGGCTGGGTGCAGGCTCAGTCCCCTGCAGTGACTGGCAGAGCCCATCCGTTGTTTTCCATAACCCCCCCTCACCGTGCATACTGGGCACCCACCATGAGAAAGGGGCACAGACCTTCTGGTCTGTTGTCAACTGCCTGCCTCTGTCTAGCAATGCAGTGCTCTGCTGGAAGTTCTGCCATGTGTTCCACAAACTCCTCCGAGATGGACACCCGAACGTGAGTTCCTGGGGCTGTGGGGTGGCAGGGAGCCAGGGATCCTTGTGGGGAAAGTGACTGCCTGGGCCACAGAGGCTGCTGTCCTCTCCCACACTGCCCCCTTCTCCTGGCCTTTGGGTTCCCCATTAGAGTTGGGTGAGTCTCCCTCCCATCAGCCTGTCCCCCTGCCCTAGGTTCACCTCCGCCTCTCTCCATCCTCCTTCCCTTTGTCTTTCTTTCCTTCTCCATTCTCTCACAGGCTGTTCTTTTGCCCCTGCAGGTCCTGAAGGACTCTCTGAGATACAGAAATGAATTGAGTGACATGAGCAGGATGTGGGTGAGTTTGGAGATGTACTCAGGAGCCACGTGCTTCTCCTTTCCTTCCTCAGAGGCCACAGAGCAAGGACTGGAGGGTGAAATAAATTCATCTCCTTCAGCTTGTTGAGGATTTCTCCCATGGGTGCCAGAGACGGACTAAGGATGCCCCCAAAGAGTACCATGATATCCATAGTCTTGCCTGGGGTCTCTGGATGCTTCAGGAAAGTTCCAGGGCCTGGGAGCTTCTCCTGCCAATGAAAACTCATAAACTCATGTCACAAAGCTGTCCAAGGTTGGGATCCCTCAGCAGTAGCTACATGGCCATGTTTCCTGCTTTTTTTTTTTTTTTTTTTTGGTAGAGACGGGGTCTTGCTATGCTGCCCAGGCTGGTCTTGAACTCCTGGCCTCAAGTGATCCTCCCACCTCAGCCTCCCAAAGTGCTGGGATCACACACATGAGCCACTGTGCCCAGCCCACAGTTCCTACTTCTCTTCTCCTTCCACTGGTCCCGTTGGAGTCATAGTGCATTGAGAATTAGAATTAGCATACCCAATTCTTAATGCCAGAGCTTTTTCTTTCCTGTTTAGAGATTATCAGTGCTTTAGGATGAGGGGGGAGGTAGGTGGCAATATCACAGTCAATGGAAAAGAGCATTTCTGTACACACACCACAATCACCCCAGATTCTGATGTCCGTGGGTGTGTATATGGAGAGGGGTAATCTGCATTTTGAAGAATCTCTCTTGGCCAGGCGCAGTGGCTCACGCCTGTAATCCTAGCACTTTGGGAGGCCGAGGCAGGCAGATCACCTGAGGCCAGGAGTTTGAGACCAACCTGGCCAACATGGTGAAACCCGGGCTCTATTAAAAATACAAAAATTAGCCGGGTGTGGTGGCGTGTGCCTGTAATCCCAGCTACTCGGGAGGCTGAGGCAGGAGAATCGCTTGAACCTAGGAGGCGAAGGTTGTGGTGAGCCAAGATTGGGCCACTGCACTCCAGCCTGGGTGACAGAGTGAGACTCTGTCTCAAAAAAAAAAAAAAAATCTCCCTGGTTGATTCTGATATGTTCTTTTGCCTCTACCAGTTGAGAACTACTACTTTAGCCTTTTTGCAAAGTCTTACCTGTATCTGTCTGCACCTATAAAATGTTGGCAACTATGTAGTCCTATCTACCTATCATAGGTGAGGAAACACAGGCCCAGAAAGGGAAGCAACTTGTCCTAAAGTCACAAAATTAGGTACCAGAACAAAGTTGAGAGTTGTCCCCAGATTTCCCAACTGTGCGCTAGAAAACGTTCCCTGTAACATGTAAAGCTTAGGTCTTTTTCCTTTTTGTTAGAATTTGCCTGGTATATATTTCTTCATCTTTTTACTTTAAGCATTCCTATATTTTTATGTTTTAGAAATAACACTTATAAATAACATTTGGTTGGATTTTGTGTGGTTTGTGGTGGTTGTTTTTTTATCCAGGATGGTAGTCTTTGTCTTTTAACTGGGCATTTAGTCTATTTACATTTATTATGCTACATGGTATGTTTAGATTTATGTCTCCCATTTTATTCTATGTTTTCTATTTGTCCCATCTGTTCTACTTCTATTTCTCTCATTCCTTGCCTTCTTTTGGATTGGCTGGGTATTTTTTTCTCATTCTGTTTTTTCCTCATTACTATTTGGGAGGTTAAAAAACAAATCTACTTTTTTTGTTTTTGGCATGTTCTCTAATAATTACAAAATGCTTGCTTGTTTTATCTAGGTCTACCTTTCGTATCTTTGTTTCCTGTATAACACAAAGACTTGAGAATATTTTAGTTCCATTCAGTCCCTCAATTTATCTGTTAGCATAACCATGTATTTTGGTTTTGGTTATGTTTATCTTTAAATTCTGTAAGTTATTGTTTTATTTTCCTTGTTTTATTCTGTGCTCTCCATAGACCTTTCATCTGAGATCACTTTCTTTCTGCCTGAATTATTTCCTTTCTAACTTCCATAATTGAGAGCCTACTGGTGGCTGACACTGTGTTTGCTTGTTTAAGGATGTCGTTTTTGGCCAGGCGCAGTGGCTCATGCCTGTAATCCCAGCACTTTGGGAGGCCGAGGCGGGCGGATCACGAGGTCAGGAGATCGAGACCATCCTGGCTAACACGGTGAAACCCCCGTCTCTACTAAAAAAATACAGAAAATTAGCCGGGCGTGGTGGTGGGTGCCTGTAGTCCCAGCTACTCAGGAGGCTGAGGCAGGAGAACGGCGTGAACCCGGGAGGCGGAGTTCACAGTGAGCCGAGATCGCACCACTGCACTCCAGCCTAGGTGACAGAGAGAGACTTCGTCTCAAAAAAAAACAAAAAAAAAACAAAAAAAAAGAATGTCTTTTTTTTTTTTTTTTTTTTTTTTTTTAGAGACAGAGTCTTGTTCTGTTGCCTGGGCCAGAGTACACTGGCATAATCTCAGCTCACTGCAACCTCCGCCACCCAGGTTGAAGCGATTCTCCTGCCTCAGCCTCCCGAGTAGCTAGAATTACAGTGCCTACCACCACACCCAGCTAATTTTTATATTTTAGTGGAGACACGGTTTTGCCATGTTGGCCAGGCTGGTCTCGAACTCCTGACCTCAAGTGATCTTCCCTCCTCGGCCTCCCAAAGTGTTGGGATTACAGGCATCAGCCATCGCGCCCAGCCCCTTCTCAGATTTTGGCTAGACCTGTGTCAGACTTTCTCATCCTACCCCTCATGTCTCTAAACCACTCTTTCAGTTTTTTCTACCTATTTGTCTTTGCTGTATTCTGGATAATTTTTATCAACTCTAGCCTTCAGTTTGCCTCCTCTCCAGTTGGGTCTAATGTGTTATTAAGCTTCTCCATAAGGTTTTCAATTTCATTTAGTACAGTTTTCTTTTCTTTTCTTTTCTTCTTCTTCTTCTTCTTTTTTTTTTTTCTTTAAGACAGAGTTTTGCTCTTGTTGCCCAGGCTGGAGGGCAATGGCACGATCTCTGCTCACGCAACCTCCACCTCCCAGGTTCAAGTGATTCTCCTGTCTCAGCCTCCCAAGTAGCTGGGATTACAGGCATGTGCCACCACGCCCAGCTAATTTTGTATGTTTAGTAGAGATGGGGTTTCACCATGTTGGCTAGGCTGGTTTCGAACTCCTAACCTCAGGTGATCCAATGCCTCAGCCTCTCAAATTGCTAGGATTACAGGCATGAGCCACCACACCTGGCCCAATTAGTACAGTTTTCATTTCTGAAGTTCTATTTATTTATTTATTTTCAAATCTGCTTGTTTTTTGCGGGGGGAGGTGGTTGTTGTTGCTGTTTGAGACAGGGTCTCACTCTGTCACCCAGGCTGGAGTGCAGTGGCGCGATCATGGCTTATTGCAGCCTCAACCTCCTGAGCTCAGGTGATTCTTCCACCTCAGCCTCCCAAGTAGCTGGGAAAACAGGTGTGCACCACCAAACCCAGCTAATTTTTGTAGACGCAGGTTTTCGCCATGTTGCCAAGGGTGGTCTCAAACTCCTGGGCTTAAGCGATCTGCCACCTCAGCCTCCCAAAGCACTGGGATTACAGGCAGGAGGAGCCACTGTGTCTGGCCCTGCTTCTCCTCCTTTACAATTTATTATGCCCTGCATGTATTTTGAAACAGTCTCTTATTTCTTTAGATATATGAACCAAAGTCATCTCATATATATTTTGTAATTCTATTATCTAAAGTCTTTAGAGATTTGTTTCTGTCCTCCGTCCCTTTTGGTGCATTTTGCCCATGCTGTGTAGTTTTCTTTATGTTCGGTTATTTTCTACCCTAAGCTGCTCATCTTCCTTGGAATTGTATCTGTGGAGAATTCTTTGAAGTCTGTAATGAAGGCAGGTTCCTCCAGAGAGAACTGGCATTTGCTTCGATTGAGATCACTCGAAATTAAATTCTCAGCTTAAGGTTTTGTGAGTTTAGGGCAGATTTTCCTTCCCCAATCACAGCGGTGATTTGAGGCGGTAGAATTCTTCATAGTCCTTAGGGAGGACTTCCTCAGTGCAGGAGTACAAGCGTTTGTTACTTTATTATTTATCTTTACTTCCCCTATACCAAGGAGGCAGTCTTTTGTGTGTGTGTTGGTGGTGGTGGTGGTGTTTTGAGACAGTTTCTTGCTCTGTCACCAAGGCTGGAGGTATGGTGACATGATCACAGCTCACTGCAGCCTCAACTTCCTGGGCTCAAGTGATCCTCCCACTTCAGCCTCCTGAATAGCTGAGACCACAGGTGCACACCACCATGCCCAGCTAATTTTTTAATTTTTTGTAGAGATGGGGTTTCACCATGTTGGCCAGGCTGGTCTCAAATTCCTGAGCTCAAGCAATCCTCCCTCCTCGGCCTCCCAAAGTGCTGGGATTACAGGCATGAGCCACTGCACCTGGCCAGACTCAACATTCTTAAGTAGGAAGCTTTGTCCAGAATTTATCAAAGGCAGTCCTTATGTTTGTACAAAAGATTGTGCTATAAGGAATGTTCATTGAAATGGTTTATCATAGCAAAAATTTCAACTGGTTTGAATTGGCTTCAGCTCATTTGAATTTATTGAGTCAGTTCAATAAATTACAATAGTACTGGTCAGTCACTAAAAATAATGAAAGAAAGTTGAAGAAGTTGAATAAAATTGCAGCATATTAAGCAAGAAAAATAGATTGATTCTATTTTACATTTAAGAATAAAGGTAGATGGCTGGGTGCGGTGGCTCACGCCTGTAATCCCAGCACTTTGGGAGGCAGAGGCGGGCAGATCACCTGAGATCAGAAGTTCGAGACTAGTCTGGCCAATATGGTGAAACCCCATCTCTACTAAAAACTACAAAAATTAGCTGGGCGTGGTGGCTCACACCTGTAGTGTAATCCTAGCCTTTTGGGAGGCCAAAGCAGGTGGATCACTCAAGGCCAGGAGTTTGAGACCAGCCTGGGCAACATGGTGAAACCATATCTCTAGTAAAAATACAAAAATTGACCAGGCGTGGTGGTGCGTGCCTGTAATCCCAGCTACTCGGGAGGCTGAGGCAGGAGAATCACTTGAACCCAGGAGGTGGAGGCTGCAGTGAGCCGAGATCATGCCACTGCACTCCAGCCTGGGCAACAGAGCTAGACCCCATCTCTAAATAAATAAAATAAAGGGGAGAAAAAAAAGAAGATAGATTCTTTACCAGAGAATTCCTGGCTGCAGATCTCTCAACTGTTATGTTCTTGTTGTTGACTCTGTTTCCCCTCCTCTTCCTAAAAGGGCCACCTGAGCGAGGGGTATGGCCAGCTGTGCAGCATCTACCTGAAACTGCTAAGAACCAAGATGGAGTACCACACCAAAGTGAGTCTCTGCGGACAGTTCTGCCGCCACCGCCGCCTCCCCTGCTCCATCCCTTCAACCCCTCCCTGGGCTCATTTGTCAGCTCTTTCAGGTAATAGACAGCCCAGGCTTCTGAGGAAGTGTGCACATCATGTACCCAAGCTGTGAGAGAGGAAAGCCACTGCCAGGCCCACGGGGTGTGACGAAGGCTGGGATTTTGGCCCGTGTCTTCTGCACCCTTTGTTCCCCATTTTGCAGCTAGAAAGAAACCTGGCCAGGCACGGTGGCTCACACCTATAATCCTAGCTCTTTCGAAGGCCCAGGCGGATGGATCACCCAAGGTCAGGGGTTCAAGACTGGCCTGGACAACATGGCAAAACCCCGTCTCTACTAAAATTACAAAAATTACCCATGGTGGTGATGCATGCCTGTAGTCCCAGCTACTCGGGAGGCTGAGGCAGGAGAATCGCTTGAACCTGAGACCAGGAGGCAGAGGTTGCAGTGAGCCAAAACCATGCCACTGCACTCCAGCCTGGGAGACAAAATGAGACTCTGTCTCAAAAAAAAAAACAAAAAAAAGAAAGAGTAACCCTAGGCACTATATTACCTTATGAAAATGTTACAGAAGCATTGATTTTACTGTTAATAAAAACAATTCCTGGCTGGGCACAGTGGCTCATGCCTGTAATCTGAGCATTATGGGAGGTCGAGGCTGGAGGATGGCTTAAGACCAGGAGTTTGAGACCAGCCTGGGCCATAGCAAGATCCTGTCTCTACAAAAAAATTTAAAAATTAGCCGGGCGTGGTAGTGTGCAACTGTAGTCCCAGCTACTCGGGAGGCTGAGGTGGGAGGATACCTTGAGCCTGGGAAGTCAAGGATGCAGTGAGCTATGATCGCATCACTGCCCTCCCGCCTGGGCAACAGAGGCCCTGTTTCACAGAAAAAAGAGAGAAGAAGGTGACACAATGGATAGTGTGAGGTGGGGGAGGCGAGCAGCTGCGGGGTGTACAGGGGTCTGGCAACTGTGGGAGACAATGGGGATCAGGCAGAGGGGTGGGCACATAGGAGGCAACGTAAACCAGAACTGAGGCTGGGCCAGGCCAGGGTGTCAGAGGCTGAGGCCGGGAGTCGGGCGGCCCTTGGGCTGGATTGCAAGGCGAAGAAGCAGGAGGGAGAGGCTGAGAGTGTGGAGGGGAGGGGGCTTGTAGCGTGTGATTGGAGGGAGGACCGGGCTCTGGTAAAGGTGTCATGAGGAGGCGGGGAAAGGTGAGAATTGGATTTAAGATGTTTTGGGGTTGGGCGCAGTGGCTCACGCCTGTCATCCCAGCATTTTGGGAGGCCAAGGCGGGCAGATTGTCTGAGGTCTGGAGTTCAAGACCAGCCTGGCCAACATGGCAAAACTCCGTCTCTACTAAAAATACAAAAAGAAATTAGCTCACGTCTGTAGTCCCAGCTACTCGGGAGGCTGAGGCAGGAGAATCGCTTGAACCTGGGAGGTGAAGGTTGCAGCGAGCCGAGATGCTGCCTCTGCACTCCAGACTGGGCGACAGAGCAAGACTCAATCTCAAAAAAAAAAAAAAAAAAGACGTTTTGGGAGTAGAGATTGAAAGCGTTAAATTGAGCTGGATGTGGTGGCTCACACCTCTAATCTCCACACAATGGAAGGCCAAGGCAGGAGGATCACTTGAGGCCAGGAGTTGGAGACCAGCCTGACCAACATAGTGAAACCCCCATCTCTACTAAAAACACAAAAATTAGCTGGGCGTGGTGACACGCACCTGTAATCCCAGCTACTCAGGAGGCTGAGGCTTGAGAATGGCTTGAACCCAGGAGGCGGAGGTTGCAGTGAGCCGAGATGGCGCCACTGCACTCCAGCCTGGGTGACAGAGCAAGACTCTGTCTCAAAAAAAAAAAAAAAAGTGTTAAATGGAAAATAGGAGGAGGAAGGGCCTAGGGTAGGATTTTAGGTGGAAAAGGAAAGAAAGGAGGGTATAGAGAAAGCAAGACTGGGAAGAAGGTTAAGGAGGAAGAGGACTGGGATGGGAGCTGGGGCAGTGGGGCTGCGGGGGTGATAGAGGCCAAAGGGGTCCCTTTGCCTTGTGTATAGGAAGACAGCAGAGTTCAGCGGCATCAGAAGCAGCTGGTGCCAATAGCCAGTCCCCTAGCTTTTAATAGCATGGAAGGGCAGAAGGGAATGGTCACGTGGGCTTGGAGACCTGGGGTGGAAGAGGATGCAGCTGGCTTTGCTTCCACAGGCTCTCGAGCTCACTGCTGTCTTGTTTTTCCTGGTTTTAGAAAGCAGAGAAAAAGGGGAAGCTGGTATTGTCCAAGTGTGGAGGAGCAAAGGACTTTTCCAGTTTTTAGCAATTAGCGATACAAGAGTGGGGAAGGAGGCTGGGCAGAGTGGCTCACACCTGCAATCCCAGCATTTGGGGAGGCCAAGGCTTGAGGTGAGACCAGCCTGGGCAACACAGTGAGACCCTGTCTCTTAAAAAAAATTTTTTTTTGGCCAGGCGTGGTGGCTCACGCTTGTAATCCCAGCACTCTGGGAGGCCGAGGCGGGTGGATCACCTGAGGTCAGGAGTTCAAGACCAGCCTGGGCAACATGGTGAAACCCCATCTCCACTAAAAATACAAAAAAATTAGCCGGGCATGGTGGTGCGTGCCTGTTAATCCCAGCTACTCAGGAGGCTGAGGCAGGAGAATTGCTTGAACCCAAGGGGCTGAGGTTGCAGTGAGCTGAGATCATGCCATTGCACTCCAGCCTGGGCAACAGAGTGAGACTCCGTCTCGAAAACAACAACAAAAATATCCCGCACACATTAAAGAAAAATTCATTCTCTGGCTGGGCGTGGTGGCTCACACCTGTAATCCCAGCACTTCCGGAGGCCAAGGCGGGCAGATCACCTGAGGTCAGGAGTTCAAGACCAGCCTGGCCAATGTGGCGAAACCCCATCTCTACTAAAAACACACACACACACACACACACACACACACACACACAAATTAGCCCGCATGGTGGTGTATGCCTGTAGTACCAGCTACTGAGGAGGCTGAGGTGGAGGATCGCTTGAGCCCAGGAATTCGAGGCTGCAGTGAGTGATGATCATGCCACTGCACTCCAGCGTGGGCAACAGTGAGGCCACGTCTCTAAAAAATAAAAAAAGAGAGAGAAACAAGAGAGAGCTGGCTTCCCCCTCCTCTGCCATGTTAGCAATGTAACCAGGATGAAGCGCCTCACCAGGCACCGAATCTGTCAACACCTTGGCTTTGAACTCCCTGGCCTCGAGAACTGAAAGGCACTCTCTATGGGTTAAGCCACCCAGTGCATGGTATCTTGTTATAACTGCCCGAGCTGACTAAGACGGACGTTCAGGACAGAGAGCGTGAATGCATAGTGACACCAGCTGTGAGTCTTTCTCCAGGGACAGTCGGCAGCCGGCCCTAGGTGCAGAGCCGATGACAAGGACCCAGGCTCTCAGCAGGTCTTCCAAGCAGTGTGGTAGAAAGGCAGGCAGGGTGTGGGGAAGTGGAGCCAGGCCACCAGTCATGATGTCAAGACTGAGCCAGGAAGCAAAGGCAGGCAGAGAGATGGGGAGGAGAGGGAGCAGGAGGGGACTGGCCATCTCTGAGACAGAAGCGTGAGTAGTGGGTGGACTTGAGGGCAGGAGAGGACTGAAAGGGCAGAGGCCTGGGCGATGCAGCCAGAGAGGGAGATGCTGGTGTGGGGAGGTCTGGGCAGGGATGTTTTAGGTGATGGCAGAGTCTGGAGTGGGGATGGAGTAGAGGTGAAGGTGCTGAAATTGAGGTCAGAGGTTGTAATCTCAGCGTGTATGACTTGGGGCAAAGGAAAACTGTGTCCCAGGTGCCAGGTCAAGCCTCAGAGGCCTTGGCACCATGGAACCCAGGAGCAAAGTCTGCAATGGGGATTTTTTTTTCTTTTTTTTGCGGGGGAGGGAGACGGAGTCTCACTCTGTTGCCCAGGCTGGAGTGCAGTGGTGCGATCTCAGCTCACTGCAACCTCCGCCTCCCAGCGTCAAGCAATTCTGCCTCAACCTCCCAAGGAGCTGGGACTACAGGCGTGCACCACCACACCCGGCTAATTTTTGCATTTTTAGTTGAGACAGGGTTTTGCCATGTTGGCCAGCCTCGTCTCTAATTCCTGACCCCAAGTGATCCATCCGCCTTGGCCTCCAAAGTGCTGGGATTACAGGTGTGAGCCACCGCACCTGGCCTAGAGCCTAAAGTATCCACTTGTACATGTAGATGCCCCACGATGGAATGGCCACCCATCTCTGTGGCCTTTTCCCTTTGCCACAGGGACAAACCACACAGATGACAGGATCATGCTGGCTGTAGATACTGAGCAATGATTGATGATACCAGCGGTTTTTCTTTTTTTCTTTTTTGTTTGTTTTGAGGTAGGGTCTCACTCTGTAACCAAGCTGGAGTGCAGTGGCCTTGAACTGTAAACTTGAACTCCCGGGCTCAAGCAATCCTCCCACCTCGGCCTCCCAAGTAGCTGGGACCACAGGCGTGTGCCACCACGCCCGGCTGAGAGAGGGCTCTTCATGTCTTCTGCCCTGACTCCCTTCCTCTGCCTCCCTTCCAGAATCCCAGGTTCCCAGGCAACCTGCAGATGAGTGACCGCCAGCTGGACGAGGCTGGAGAAAGTGACGTGAACAACTTGTAAGTGGCTCCTGCCCTGAGCCCAGGGAGGGAGAAAGCTTTTGTGAATGCTGACACTTCTCATAAGGGTCATGGAGGGCCTGATGGGGGGAGGCCGTGGCTGGGATGGGGACCAAAGCCCCTGGGGGACGTGGCCTTGGGGCTACTTATTTATTGGTGGTGCCTCATCCAGAACCCCTGCCTGGCTATTTCACACCCCAAAGCTTTCCTGTCTGTCTCGCTTTCTGCCCTCTGACTCCAACACTGGTACCTATCCTCTCCCTCTGTCACTGTCACTGTTTTTGTTTTTGTTTTTTGAGAGGCAGTCTCGCCCTGTTACCCAGGCTGGAGTGCAGTGACTTGATCTCGGCTTACTGCAGCCTCCACCTCCCAGGTTCAAGTGATTCTCCTGCCTCAGCCTCCCGAGTAGCTGGGATTACAGGCATGCGCCATCATACCCGGCTAATTTTTATATTTTTAGTAGAGATGGGGTTTCGCCACGTTGGCCAGGCTGGTCTTGAACTCCTGACCTCAGGTGATCCGCCCACCTCGGCCTCCCAAAGAGCTGGGATTACAGGCGTGAGCCACCGCCCCCGACCTGTCGCTGTCACTGTTGACTTCACCAGGCTGCATGGCCATAATACCCACGAGGCTAAGACTTGGAGCTGGAGTTGTGTGTGTGTTTGCGCATGCACACGAGCATTGGAGACTGGAGTAGCGTAGAGCGTGGGGGAGGGGACAGGTAACAGACCGGCCTCAGGCTGTGGAGGGTAAGCTCTCTTTCCTCTTGGGTCCAGTTTCCAGTTAACAGTGGAGATGTTTGACTACCTGGAGTGTGAACTCAACCTCTTCCAAACAGGTGAGTCTCTTCCCTCCCGTCTAACCCAGGCTCTCATGGGAACTACCTAATTCCCAGTCCTCCTCTCCCTGCAAAGTGTGCAGCACAAGGGGTAGGAAAATGGAGACATTCACACCCCATCTCTGGTCTCTCCAACCCTCGTGCAGGGAGGGACTGAACCTCTTCAGTATTTTTCTTTTTAAGAGACAAGTTCTCGGCCGGGTGCAGTGGCTCGCACCTGTAATCCTAGCACTTTGGGAGGCTAAGGTGGGCCCATCACTTGAGGCCAGAAGTTCAAGACCAGCCTGGCCAACATGGTGAAACCCTGTCTCTACTAAAAATATAAAAATCAGCCGGGCATGGTGGCACATGCCTGTAATCCCAGTTACTTGGGAGGCTGAGGCAGGAGAATTGCTTGAACCCAGGAGGTCGAGGTTGCAGTGAGCCAAGATCATGCCATTGCACTCCAGCCTGAGTGATACAGCAAGACTTCATCTCAAAAAAAAAAAGAGAGAGAGAGAGAGAAGGTCTCGCTCTGTCGCCCAGGCTGGATTGCAGTGGCATGTTACGGCTCACTGCAACCTCAAACTACTAGGCTCAAATGATCCTCCCACCTCAGCCTCCCAAGTAGCTGGGACTACAGGCACGCACCACCACATCTGGCTGATTTTTTATATTTTTTGCAGAGATAGGGGTCTCACTGTGTTGCCCAGGCTGTTCTTGAACTACCAGCCTCAAGGTGTCTTCCCAACTCAGCCTCCCAAAGTTCTGGGATTACAGGCGTGAGCTACCACACCTGGCCTCCTAGATATTTTCCAAGCGGGTGGTTTCACGTCTGAGCAGAAAGACCACACACTGCCCCTTCCTACTGGCCTCTCTCCTGAAGCGCAGGCCTCCAAAAGCCCAAAGACAGGTCTTACCTCTTTGCCAGCCACTGGACTGTAGCCATGGCCCTGGCCAGTCCTTGGTCCAGTCTTGTCTGCTACTCGGAACTGGGCTGGCTCATGGGCACGATTTCTGCTGAGGAGGAAGGGCTCATGTCTGCTGTTGAGTTGGCAGCCATGGGAAACAAGCTGGTCAGGATTGGTTGTCACCCAGGACTGGTTGTCACCCAAGTCCACATGAGAAGCTCACACAGTCCTGTTCCACTAGCAGGGGGAGTGGCCACACTTCCAGGCTCCTGCCTGCCAAGAACTGTGGTGCCTCCAGACCATCAGCCCCTAATGCTTCCCTGACAAGCCTCAGCTGGTCCCCTTCTCTCCAGCGCGTCTCCTCCCCACATCTCCCAGCAGGCTCCCCTCCTTTCCCTGGGGGATGTAAGCACCAGCGTTCTGAGACTCAGGGCGTTCCATGACAAGCATCCAACTCTGAAAGACAACATTCCACATTGCAGGTCTCCATACGCAAGCTTGGTGGTTTCACGCCCAAGCCTCGTGGCCTTCTCTGCATGTGGACAGGCAGGACCCACTCTTGGGGCTTGGACTCTCTGACCCCGAATTTCCTTCAGCTTCCTTCAGCTTGTTCATCTGTGCAGAAATGCCTACTACTGGCCTCTTTTCCAGAATATTCTGTTTTGTGTTGTATGATGGCTGGGACAGGGCAACAAATTCTGTAATACATTGACCAGTCTTCAGCACAGGATGTGGTCAGAAAAACATCAGAAACAGGCCAGGCGCAGTGGCTCATGCCTGTAATCCTAGCACTTTGGAAGGCCAAGGGAGGCAGATCACCTGAGGTCAGGAGTTCAAGACCAGCCTGGGCAACATGGTGAAACCCTGTCTCTACGAAAAATACAAAAATTAGCCAGGTGTGGTGGTGAGCACCTCTAATCCCAACTACTCAGGAGGCTGAGGCAGGAGAATGGCTTGAACTCAGGAGGCAGAGTTTGCAGTGAGCCGAGATGCAGTGAGCAAGATTCTATCTCAGAAAAAAGAAAGACCAACACCAGAAACAGCTGGAAACTGCGGTTTGTGCGAGAAAGGGACATTCAGCCGACTAGGAAGCTATTTGAGCAGGGTGTTATACGAAAGTCAGTAGAGAAATAAAAATAAAACGCAGAATCTAGTCTATGCCCTAAGCTATTCCCAGTCAGACTGAAAGCAGTGGTGTAGATGCATTTATTTTTTAAAAAATGCATTGGGGCCGGGCGCAGTGGCTCATGCCTGTAATTTCAGCACGTTGGGAGGCGAAGGCAGGTGGATCATGAGGTCAGGAGTTCAAGACCAGCCTGGCCAACATGGTGAAACGCCATCTCTATTGAAAATACAAAAATTAGCCAGGCGTGATTGATGGTGTGTGCCTGTAATCCCAGCTACTCAGATGGCTGAGGCAGGAGAATTGCTTGAACCCGGGAGGCAGAGGTTGCAGTGAGCCAACATCACACCACTGCACTCCAGCCCGGGTGACAGAGCAAGACTCCTTGAAAAAAAAAATGCTTTGGAAATGTTTGCATAAAAGTATATAAACAAGTATACATTGTTGTGGCTAACTTTTCATCATTTGGATTTTGGTGGGAACAACGTATGTGGATAATTCAGAATTCATTCACATTTAGCTTTCACTTTTTTGTTGTTGTTTCTTTTGAGATAGTCTGGTTGTGTCACCCAAGCTGGAATGCAGTGGTGCGATTCCGGCTCACTGCAACCTCCGCTTCTGGGGCTCAAGCCATCCTCCTACCTCAGCCTCCCAAGTAGCTGGGACTACGGGCACGCACCACCATGCCCAGCTAATTTTTGTGTACTTTTTTTAGAGACAAGGCTTCATTATGTTGCCCAGGCTGGTCTCAAACTCCTGAGCTCAAGTGATGTGCCTGCCTTGTCCTCCCAAAGTGCTGGGATTATTGGCATGAGCCACCACGCCCAGCCTGCATTTAGCTTTGGAATGTGCTAGATCTGAATGCAGGCGTGAGTGAGATTCTTGGAATTGTCATCCTTGGGAAAGTGCAGCCTAGAAGTTGCAGTTCGGCTGACACAAGCTCTCTCCCCATGGCTCT
Source organism: Pan paniscus (assembly GCF_029289425.2). Classification (NCBI taxonomy): domain Eukaryota; kingdom Metazoa; phylum Chordata; class Mammalia; order Primates; family Hominidae; genus Pan; species Pan paniscus. The sequence continues at coordinate 89,183,298 of NC_073255.2, forward strand.
CACCTCTTCTTGGAGCCGGCTGCCTGCCTGCCTCCCGCTGCTGTGGTGTTTAGGGATAAGCAAGACAAATGTTTCAACCTTTGGGTCATCCTTCCAGTTCCTGACAGACAGTGGACCATGAGTAAGCGGAGATGGTGATGAGGTCCAAAAGGACTTGGTTAGCTGAGAGAATGAGTAAGGGGTAGAGGTGGTGAGCTCAGCCATCTTTTTTGTGCCACATCTCATGACCCCTAGTTCTGGTGTTTTGTGTGTTTGTTTGTTTTGTTTTGAGAGAGTCTCGCTCTGTTGCCCAGACTGGAGTGCAGTGGCACCATCTCAGCTCACTGCAACCTCCGCCTCCCAGGCTCAAGCAATTCTCCTGTCTCAGCCTCCTGAGTAGCTGGGATTACAGGTGTGTGCCACCACGCCCGGCTAATTTTTGTACTTTTAGTAGAGACAGGGTTTCACCATGTTGGCCAGGCTAGTCTCGAACTCCTGGCCTCAAGTGATCTGCCTGCCTTGGCCTCCCAAGGTGCTTGGATTATAGGCATGAGCCACCGTGCCCAGCCTGCTCTGGTTTTATATGCATTGTTCATTAATATTGTTACCACGAGATGCTGACCTACTCATCTCTAAATTCCCTCTGTTCTAGCCCAGTGCCTGGTGAATAGCAGGCCCTCAACCATAAAAGAATGCTTGCTTTTTGAAAAACAGCAGGCTACCAGGTGCAGTGGCTCATGCCTATAAACCCAGCACTTTAGGAGGCCAAGGTGGGAAGATTGCTTGAATCCAGGAGTTATAGTCGGGTAGCTCTGGTCCAGAAGACTCTAAGTAATTCACCCTAGAGTTTCCCAGAGCATGCAGCTGAAAGTTAACACCATGTAATGAATTCTGTTCACCTATTTCATCATCACTGCTGTTTTTCTTTTCTCTCTCTCTCGTGTTTTTTTTTTTTTTTTTTTTTTTTGGAGATGGGATCTCACTCTGTCGCCGAGGCTGGAGTACTGTGGCACAATCATAGCTCACTGCAGCCTTGACCTCCCTGGTCTCAAGGGATCCTCCCACCTCAGCCTCCTGAGTAGCTGGGACCAGGGATGTGTGCCATCACACCCAGCTAATTTTTTAATTTTTTGTAGAGATGGGGTCTTGCTATATGACCAGGCTGGTCTCGAACTCCTGAGCTCAAGTGATCCTTCCACCTCAGCCTCCCAAAGTGTTGGGATTATAGGCATGAGCCACCACCCCCAGCCTCCTGTGCTTTAAGAAGCACCCGCAGTGTGCACTGTCCAATAGGGCACTCACTAGCCCCATGTGATCATTGAACTTGATTACAATTAAATAACATTTAAAAGTCAGGTCCTCAGCTGCACTAGTCCTATTTCAGCCATATTTCAGAAAGCCACATATGGCTAATATATTAAAAAGTTTATATGAACATTTTCATCATTGTAGAATTCTATTGGATAGCACTATTGTGGGTGATTCTGATGTGTGCTAAAACTTGACAACCACTGAGCTTGGACATACAGTTTTCAACCCTGGATGCAGATTAGAATCTACCTGGGGCGTTTTTTTTGTTTTTGTTTTCTCTGAAACGGAGCCTTGCTCTGTCACTCAGGCTGGAGTGCAGTGGTGGGATCTTGGCTCACTGCAGCCTCCAAGCAATTCTTGTGCCTCAGCCTCCTGAGTAGCTGGGACTACAGGTGCCTGCTACCACACCCGGCCAATTTTTGTATTTTTAGTAGAGACGGGGTTTCACCATGTTGGCCAGGCTGGCCTCAAACTCTTGACCTCAAGCAGTCCTCCCACCTCAGCCTCCCAAAGTGCTGGGATTACAGGCATGAGCCACAGCACCTGGCCTAACGGGGGACAGCAGGGGAAGGCTTTTGACACCCACTGACATCCCAACATACCGCAGACCAATTGAAACAGATGGTGGGGCGGTTCTGGGGGTTGCAGGAAGACTTTAGTGTTTCAGTTTCCCCAGGTGATCCTAACCAGTCTCAAAGCCAAAGTCAAGAACCACTGCACAATTCCATGCACTTTTCCCAGCATTCTCATTGAAGTCCTCTGAGACCCTTACGAGGTATGCACTGTTATAGCCACATGTGCTCAACAGAAGAGCATCAGGAGGCACAGAGTGACTGAGCAACTTGTCCGCGATGACACTGCTCTAGATGTTTCTGGATGCCAAAGGGCATTCCTGGAAGGTATCAGGAATCGGGGCCAGGCAGGGAAATGGAACAGCCCGTGGTTCCTGCCAGTTGGAGCCTGAGGAAGCCGGTAGACTTGGGGATGGCTGCCTTGCAGTGACAGCTGCTTTTAATTTGTGTCAAGAAGAAAAGCTGCCTTTTAATTAGAACAATTCGGGATTTTTTTTTTTTTTCAGCTGCCAGACTAACCCAGTTACCAGGGATTAGTGCAGTCGGGAAGCGGAATACAGGCAGTGCTAGGCTTCCCTCTGGGCCAGTTCCACTCACAGAGGGACCACGGGGAGAGTCATTTCATTGCCCGCTGCGTGCAGAGTCTGCAGAGGCAGTGGGTGGCCAGTGCAAGAAGGAAAATCAGCCTGGCCAGTGGTGTGAGCTGAGTGTCTGCAGCCAGACGGCCAGTTGCTTGGTCTAGGATGGGGGGCAGGAGGTTAGTGTGGAGGGAGCTCCAGCGTGAGAAATTGAGGGAGCAACTTCGTCTCTGAAACTCAAGAGGGTGGAGGCAAGACTTCTATTTTTGTTGACAGGTGTCCCAAGTTTCAGCCCTGAACCCTGACATATCTTCCTTCTCCCAAGTCCTTTTTCTTATTTTTCTTGTTTTGTATTGTTTTGTTTTGGTTTGGTTTGGTTTCTTTTGAGATGGAGTCTCACTCTGTCACCCAGGCTGGAGTGCAGTGGCACCGTCTCAGCTCACTGCAACCTCCACCTTCCAGGCTCAAGCGATTCTCCTGCCTCAGCTTCCCAAGTAGCTGGGTTTACAGGCACACGCCACCACACCCAGCTAATTTTTGTATTTTAGTAGAGACAGGGTTTTGCCATGTTGGCCAGGCTGGTCTCGAACTACTGACCTCAGGCGATCCACCCGCCTCGGCCTCCCAAAGTGCTGGGATTACAGGCATGAGCCACTGTGCCTGGCTTGTTTTGTTTTATTTATTTATGAAACAGAGTCTCACTCTGTCGCCCAGGCTGGAGTGCAGTGGTGGGCTCTTGGCTCACTGCAGCCTCCACCTCCTGGGTTCAAGCGATTCTCCTGCCTCAGCTTCCCAAGTAGCTGGGATTACAGGCATGAGCCATCACGCCTGGCTAATTTTTGTATTTTCAGTAGAGATGAGGTTTTGCCATGTTGCTCAGGCTGGTCTCAAACTCAGGCTCAGGCAGTCCCCCCACCTCGGCCTCACAAAGTGCTGGGATTACAGGCGTGAGCCACTGTACCTGGCTGAGACCCAGTCTCGTAAAGAGGAAAAAAACGAAGATGAGGCTCCTCCTCCATGTCCGCCATGGTAGGAGCTCTCCCAGGTTATGAGCAAATCTCTTCTTCCCTGAGCTATCAGGGGTCTCTGCACAGAGTAGCGCTTAGTTCACCCAGTCATGATGCACTGAATATTCTGACTCTCAGGAGCAAAGGCTCCTGGTCTAACCATCATTGGCCCCATCAGCTCTTGGGCTCTCCAACAAGTCTGTTAACTCACCACCTCTCAGCAAAACCCCTTTTTTTTTTTTTTTTTTTTTTTTTTTTTTGAGATGGTGTCTTACTCTTGTCACCCAGGCTGGAGTGCAGTGGTGCAATCTCGGCTCACTGCAACCTCTGCCTCCTGGGTTCAAGTGATTCTCCTGCCTCAGCCTCCCGAGTAGCTGGGATTACAGGCATGTGCCACCATGCCCAGCTAATTTTTGTATTTTTAGTAGAGACAGGGTTTTCCCATGTTGGAGAGGCTGGTCTCGAACTCCTGACCTCAGGCGATCCACCCGCCTCGGCCTCCTAAAGTGCTGGGATTACAGGCATGAGCCACCACACCCTGCGAAAACCACTTTTTTTTTTCGAGACTGAGTTTTGCTCTGTTGCTGGAGTGCAATAGCATGATCTTGGCTCACTGCAACCTCCGCCTCTCGGGTTCAAGCGATTCTCCTGCCTCAGCCTCCCGAGTAGCTGGGATTACAGGCATGCGCCACCATGCTCGGCTAACAAAACCACTTCCTGACTTTGTGACAGCCTTCAAGTTACTAACCTTCTGTTTCTTCACCTGTTTAATGGGGATACGTTTACCTGTCTCATGGGAGTGTTGTGAGGGTTAAATGAATTAGATGAGGTAAAGCACGCACAGAATCGGTCCTTGGTGTATGTTGGACCCCTGCCTCTGCCCCTCTGAAGAGGCTGCCTGTAATCCCCTGGCTCTACCACCTTTCTCCCTCACTTTTATTTCCTAGTATTCAACTCCCTGGACATGTCCCGCTCTGTGTCCGTGACGGCAGCAGGGCAGTGCCGCCTCGCCCCGCTGATCCAGGTCATCTTGGACTGCAGCCACCTTTATGACTACACTGTCAAGCTTCTCTTCAAACTCCACTCCTGTGAGTACCACGGGCCAGATCTTCTTACATGAGATTCAGGCTAGAAGGAGGATCCCAGCCTGAGGATGTCCCCAGAGAAACGCAGTCCTTCTCAGTGCCTTTGGCTGTCTGCTTCTGTTTCAAAAGGCCCCGGAGCTTCTGACCATTGTGAGGATAAAAGAGCAGGGCCCAGGCTTTGGTGACCCCAGTAAAGCCCCTGGCTTGCCACTCTTGCGTCCCAGTGTTACAGGATCTTTGGGGTGTCCGTTTTCTGGCTGGAAACCTCTGGGGCCAGTGGTGCCTTTGCCCGAGTTCTTGTTCGGCATCCAGGAAGAATGAGGTATGCAGACAAGTGGAGGGTGGACAAGATGAAGAGGAGCTTTATTGAGTATTAGAACAGCTCAGAGGAGACTGCAGTGGGTACCGCTCTCTGTCTGTAGGCAGGTTGTCCTGTCGAGTGTTCAGCTCTCAGCAGAAAAGAGGCCATGGAGTGGGTAGCTCCTCTCTGCAGCTGGTTATCCTAGCATCTCTGCAGGTCTCTGAAGCCTCAGCAGAGAGGGTAGCTCCTCTCTGTAGCTGGTCGTCCCATCTCTGCTCAGCTCTGGCTGAGCTCAGGCCTTTTATGGGCCTCAGAGGGGAGGAAATGTACCCCGATTGGTCCATGGGCAGGCCCGGAAAGGGCACCCCAAGTTCCCACTCCGGTCTGTGGGATTGGCAGCCCAGCCCCCACCGGGGACCCGCCCTTTCACCCAGGAATCTGTCTGCCTCCCGCTGCCATGCATGGCAACAGGGCTCAGCCCCAATTTTGCTCTAAGATCAGAGTGGGTGCCGACAGCAGGGAGAAGCCAGGCAGCGGGAACAGGTTCAGAAGAGGGGAGGGAGAGCCTTCTCAGGCCCTGAAGAGTACAGGGATGCCTGAGTCTGCAGCCGGGGCTGGGTGCGGGTGCGGGGCAGCAGGGCTGCCACCCACTCCATGGAGTGGGAGGCCCAAGTCTGCAGCTGTGTTTTGGGCGGCTGCAGCTGCACCTGGGAAGGTAGGGTTCCTGCCTGCTCCGGACCCTCAAGAGCACAGGGAGGCTCAGATCTGCAGTCACAACTTGGGCGGCTACAGCCCCATCCAGGAGGGTGAGGCTTCTGCCTGTTCCATGGAGTGTGCAGCCCTGGCCATGCCTCCCTGCTGCAGCTGGCATGATGGCAGTGGCAGGCCATCTGGACTGGCAGCTGCCATCACCAGGATGGTCCTCTCTGTCTGCCTCTAGCTTGAGCACGTCACCATTCATCAAGTATGTCGTGTATCCTACGAACAGCACAAATATCAGCAGACCTGGCCTAGACCTACATGAGCTAACATAATGATTTCCAGACCATTTATCTACACAATCCCTTTGTGCAAATGGAATTTTATGGAGAAATATAAATTATAAAACACAGCTGCTCATTAAATGGAGACCTATCCCTTACCTAGCTTCAGTTCCCTGGGGTGCCCTTAGCAGAATATATATAGTTTGGAGGTTCTGGTCTTACAGAAGTTCTTACACTTTTTTTTTTTTTTTTTTTTTTTCCTGAGACAGAGTCTCACTCTCTCACCCAGGCTAGAGTGCAATGGCATGATCTCGGCTCACTGCAACCTCTGCCTACCAGGTTCAAGCAATTCTTGTGCCTTAGCCTCCCAAGTAGCTGGGACCACGGGTCTGTGCTGGCACACCCAGCTAATTTTTTGTTGTTGTTGTTTGAATTTTTAGTAGAGATGGGGTTTCCCCATTTTGGCCAGGCTGGTCTCGAACTCCTGGCCTCAAGTGATCTGCCCACCTCAGCCTCCTAAAGTGCTAGGATTACAGGTATGACCCACCACACCCGCCAGTTCTTATACTTTTGTGTCCTTCTGGTTTAAAATGATGTGTCTGGGGTGGGCACAGTGGTTCACGCATGGAATCCCATCACTTTGGGAGGCTGATGCAGGCAGATCGCTTGAGCTCAGGGGTTGGAGACCAGCCTGAGCAACATAGTGAAATCCCTGTCTGTACAAAAAATACAAAAATTAGCCAGGCATGGTGACATGCGCCTGTAGTCCCAGCTACCTGGGAGGCTAAGGCGAGAGGATCGCTTGAGCCCAGAAGGTCAAGGCTACAGTGAGCTGTGTTTGTGCCACTGCCCTCCAGCCTGGGCAACAGAACGAGACCGTGCCTAAAAAAAATAAAATAAATAAATAAAGTAGTATAAGACAGTATACTCTGTAACTGCGGTTATTGACAAGTAATGAATCTCTTTATTTAGACAGTACAAGGGAAGGGTGTAGCATCGCCTAGATGCTAACCTAGGGTGGTTTTGTGGAAGGGAGATTGGAATTAGCTGCCTGGGGATTAGAAGGGCTTTGCGGCAAGTAGGCCTGCCTGAAGGGAGCTGAGAGGGTGGAGTGGGCCCCCAAGAGAAGGGACCAGCTGCTTAGAGTGCTGAATACAGATGAACTTTTCATTGTTTCCCCTGGAAACTTTTCATTGTTTCCAAGTATTCTGTTGCTCAGTAGAACATCACCACTGCCTTTTTGTAAAATGGGGAGTTAAGCTGGGCATGGTGGTGCACACCTGTAGTCCCAGTTACTCGGGAGGCTGAGGGAGTTATGAGAAGAGACAGGTAATTAAGTGTTTGGGTTTAAAGGCCTTCTTTGAAGGCAGGGCAATACCCAAGACCCACACTGCCTCTGGGCTGAGGAAGGGGTAGGAGGGATACTCTTTACAATACATAGTTTTTTAATTTACTTTATTTATTTATTTATTTATTTATTTTTCTGAAACAGGGTCTCGCTCTGTTGCCCAGGCTGGAGTGCAGTGGCACAATCTCAGCCCACTGCAACCTCCACCTCCCAGGTTCAAGCAATTCTCCTACCTCAGCCTCCCAAGTAGCTGAGATTATAGGTGCCCGCCACCATGCCTGGCTAATTTTTGTATTGTTTTTAGTAGAGACAGGGTTTCATCCTGTTGGCCAGGCTTGTCTCGAACTCCTGAGCTCAAGTGATCCTCCTGCCTCGGCCTCCCAAAGTGCTGGGATTGCAATTGTGAGCCACTGCAGCTGGCCCTCTTTTCTAAAAATAAACATTTATTTTTGTTTTAGATCTACAGAAAAGTTATAAAAATAGTACTGAGAGTTCTCGTATACCCAGTTCCATTTTCCCTTTGTTCGTATATTAGTATGAAACATTTGCCACAACTGGCTGGGCACGGTGGCTCACGCCTGTAATCCCAGCACTTTGGGAGGCCGAGGTGGGCGGATCATGAGGTCAGGAGATTGAGACCATCCTGGCCAACATGGTGAAACCCTGTCTCTACTAAAAATACAAAAAATTAGCCGGGCGTGGTGGCGGGCGCCTGTAGTCCCAGCTACTCAGGAGGCTGAGGCAGCAGAATGGTGTGAGCCCAGGAGGTGGAGCTTGCAGTGAGCCGAGATCGTGCCACTGCACTCCAGCCTGGGTGACAGAGCGAGACTCCGTCTCGAGAAAAAAAAAAAAAAAGAAACGTGTCACAACTAATTAACCAGTGTTGATACCTTATTATTAATTAAAGTTCGTACTTAAGGCAGGGCACGGTGACTCACACCTGTAATCCCAGCACTTTGGGAGGTCAAGGCGGGCGGATCACGAGGTCAAGAGATTGAAACCATCCTGGCCAACACGGCGAAACCCTGTATCTGCTAAAAATACAAAAATTAGTGGGGTGTGGTGGCGCGCGCCTGTAGTCCCAGCTGCTTGGGAGCTGAGGCAGGAGAATTGCTTGAACCCGGGAGGCGGAGGTTGTGGTGAGCTGAGATTGTGCCACTGCCCTCCAGCCTGGCAACAGAGTGAGATTCTGTCTCAAAAAAAAAAAAAGTTCGTACTTTATTCAGATTGTCACAGTTTTTACCGAATGTCCTTTTCTGCCCCAGAATCTCACCCGGTACATCATGTGACATTTAGTTGTGATGTCTCCTTAGGTTCCTCTTGGCTATGACGTTTCACTTCTCAAACTTCCCTTATTTTTGATGACTTTGACAGTTCTGAGTTTTTTGTAGAATGTTCCTGAATTCTGTTTGCCTGATGTTTTTCTCCTGATTTAACTGGGGTTAAGGGTTCTTGGGAGAAAGATCATTTAGGTCAAGTGCCATATTCATTCACTGTCCACTTCTGCCATTTTTGTTTTGTTTTGTTTTGTTTTAAGACAGGGTCTCGCTCTGTCACCCAGGCTGGAGTGCAGTGGTGCGATTGTAGCTCACTGCAGCCTCAAACTCCTGGGCTTAAAAGATCCTCCCACCTCAACCTCTTGAGTAGCTAAGACTACAGTGCACATCACCACACCTGGCTAATTTTTATTTCTTAATTTTTGTAGAGATGGGGGTCTCACTATGTTGCCCAGGCTGGTCTCAAACTCCTGGGTACAAGCGATGCTCCCCACTCAGCCTCCCAAAGTGCTGGGATTACACGTGGGAGCCACTGCGCCCAGCCATCTTTTGCCATTTCAATAATCATGTTTTATACATGTGTTCCCTGATTTTATCCAATGAATGTATGACCCATTTCCAAATAACAAATTTAAATTTAAACAAATAAAGCAAACACTAAAAGGATTGCTGAGCTGTGATCTACAGCTGCAATATGCAGGTTCGCACATCTGAGAGGTTACAGAACCTCAGAGAACTGGCTCTGTAGGGGAGGAGGCTGTCCTAAGAGGTTACTGGTGTGTGCAGTGTCATAGAGTTAGCTACCAACCAAGCCGGGACTGGAACTCAGATCCCAAGCCTCAATCCCTTGTTCTTTTTTTTGACAGAGTCTCACTGTCGCCCAGGCTGGAGTGCAGTGGTGCAATCTCAGCTCACTGCAACTTCCGCCTGCTGGGTTCAAGCGATTCTCCTGCCTCAGCCTCCCAAGTAGCTGGGATTACAGGCGCATGCCACCGCGCCCAGCTAATTTCTGTATTTTTAGTAGAGACATGGTTTCACCATATTGGTCAGGCTGGTCTTGAACTCCTGACCTCAAGTGATTCTCCTGCCTCAGCCTCCCAAAGTGCTGGGATTACATGTGTGAGCCACTGCACCTGGCCTTCAATCCCTTGTTCTTTGCCTTCTGACAGCCATCCTCTTGGGCAGGTTCTGTGGATCTCTTCCAGACTAATATCAGCCCTGAGCCTCAACCTAAAACAAATGCAGGCAATAGCTGAGAAAGAACTGCTCCCTCCTGGGCCTGCCATGGTCCAGCCTGCTACTGGGTCAGGTCACCATTTCTTCTCTAGTCCAGGACACAATTTCCACCCTATTGTGCCCGGCATGGCTTGTCCTTCAGGAACTAATTGAAGTGGAAGGATTTGGAGGATAAGCGTCTCCACACTCCTGCTGGTTCCTGCTGGGCTCCCTTGGTTACCAGACCTCGGGACAGCTCTAGGCCAGTCGTGGCCCCTGGCAGTGCTGGCCACATGCCCCAGGGTAGCTGGGCCCCTCCCCATCGAGAGCCCCGCTGTGGCTTCCCTGCCCTCTGGTCCCCCTCCCCTCTCACACTCTTTCCAATTTCTTCCAGGCCTCCCAGCTGACACCCTGCAAGGCCACCGGGACCGCTTCATGGAGCAGTTTACAAAGTAAGTGGTTCAAGTAACAGGAATGGAGGTGAATTCAAGAGCGCTATAAAATCATTAAGCCATGCAAGAGCACTGTGAGAGGTGGCTGGACACAGTGGTTCATGCCTGTAACCCCAACTCTTTGGGAGGCTGAGGTGGGAGGATCACTTGAGGCCAAGAGTTCGACACCAGGCTGGGCAACATAGCGAGACCCCATCTCTACAGAAAAAAAATGTAAAACAAATTAGCTGGGCATGGTGGTATGCACCTGTGATCCCAGCCACTTGAGAGGCTGAGGCAGGAGGATGGCCTGAGCCTAGGAGTCCGAGGCTGCAGTGAGCTATGATTGTGCCACTGGACTTCAGTCTATGTGACAAAGTGAGACCCTGTCTCTAAAAAAAAATTTTTTTTAAATACTTGTGGGGGTGAGGTTATCTTCGGGCTGGAGTGCAATGGCAATGGCACGATCTCGGCTCACTGCAACCTCCGCCTCCTGGGTTCAAGTGATTCTCCTGCATCAGCCTCTCGAGTAGCTGAGACTACAGGCACACACCACCACGCCCAGCTAATTTTTGTATTTTTAGTAGAGATGGGGTTTCACCATGTTGGCCAGGATGGTCTCGATCTCTTGACCTTGTGATCTGCCCACCTCAGCCTCCCAAAGTGTTGGGATTACAGGCGTGAGCCACTGCACCCGACCTGAGGTCATCTTCATTCTAAGGTGATAAAGTGACAGAAAATAGCTCAGACAGAGGCAAATCTACCTATAGCTAGGGTAACTATTGGTTATCTAATAAATCCCATAGAAGCATATAGAAGAAAGAGATTTCATCCATTCATTAGTTGCCTGCTTATGCCCCAGACTTCATCCTCTTCTCTTTTCCGTCTCCCTAAGTTCTGGTCTTATAGCATTTATAGACTGATAACCCCTAAATATGCATCTCCAGCCAGACCTTACTTCTGAATGCCAGCCTCTTGTCCCCAATTTGACATCTGTATAGCATACTTAAATCTCAAACTGTACTTTAGGTTTTCTCAAAAAAAAAAAAAAAAAAAAAAAAAAAAAAAAAAACCTTTCTCTCTCCATTCTGTTTTTGTTTGTTTGTTTTTGTTTTTGTTTTTGAGACAGAGTCTCGCTCTGTCACCCAGGCTTGAGTGCGGTGGTGTGATCTTGGCTTACTGCAACCTCAGCCTCCCCATCTCCAGTGATTCTCCTGCCTCAGCCTCTTCAGTAGCTAGGATTACAGGCGCCCACCACCATGCCCGACTAATTTTTGTATTTTTAGTAGAGACAGGATTTCACCATGTTGGCCGGGCTGGTCTGGAACTCCTGACCTCAAGTGATCTGCCTCCCAAAGTGATGGGATTACAGGCGCGAGTCACTGTGTCCAGCCCCTCCCCATTCTTTTCTATCTCAACAAATACTGCCATCATCCATTTAGGCCAGAGATCTGGAAGTCACCATTTTCCTCATCCCCCATGTCCAATCCACTAGCAGGTTTGGTTGATACCCTACAAATATGACCTGCTTCTGAGGTGGGATGGGAGAGTGGACTCTGGAGGCAGGTCTTGGGCATCGGACCAAATTAAGGACAAGTAAAACAGGGAAAGGGCGGAAGCACCTCTGCATAAGACACACCCACCAGTGTGCAGTGACAGTTTACCATTGCTATGGCAACATCCGGAAGTTAGCGCCCCTTTCCATGGCAATAACCTGACAATCCGGAATTTACCACTTTTTTTCTAGAAATTTCTGCATAATCTGCCCCTTAATTTACATATGATTAAAAGTGGGTATAAATGTAGCAGCTACTATTCTGGGCTTACTGCGTATGGGGTAGCCCTGCTCTGCAAGGAACAGGACCTCCGCTGCTGGCTGTGCACTGCCGCCTCAATAAAAGTTGCTAACACCAGCCGGGTACAGTGGCTCATGCCTGTAATCCCAGCACTTTGGGAGGCCGAGGTGGGCAGATCACTTGAGGTCAGGAGTTCAAGACCAGCCTGGCCAACATGGTGAAACCCCGTCTCTACTAAAAAATTAGCAGGGCATGGTGGTGCACACCTGTAATCCCAGCTACTCGGGAGGCTGAGGCAGAAGAATCACTTGAACCCAGGAGGTGGAGGTTGCAGTGAGCCAAGATCACATCACTGCACTCAGGCCTGGGCGTCAGAATGAGATTCCATCTCAAAACAAAAACAAAAACAAAAGATCTTTACTTAGGCTGGGTGCAGTGGCTCACACCTGTAATCCCAGCACTTTGGGAGGCCGAAGCAAGTGGATCGCTTGAGGTCAGGAGTTTGAGAGCAGCCTGGCTAACATGATGAAACCCTGTCTCTACTGTAAATACAAAAATTAGCCCTGTAATCCCAGCTACTCAGGAGGCTGAGGCAGGAGAATTGCTTGAACTCAGGTGGCAGAGGTTGCAGTGAGCTGAGATCATGCCACTGCACTACAGCTTGGGCAACAGAGCAAGACTCCATCCAAAAAAAAAAGAAGGAAAGGAGGGGAGGGGAGGCGAAACCAGGCAAAAGGGAAGGATAATAGAGTGAGAGTTGGGAGGACAGAGGGGGCTGAGAAGGGCCTCCTGACTTAGCTGTGTAAAAGTGCACTCTCTTGTTTTTCCTGTTAATTTCCTCACCCTTGACCATAACTCCCAAATGCCAAGTTTCAGCTTCTCTGCCTGGTTCCCCAGGAGCAAGCGAAGGACAAGTGTGTGGTTGTACCCACCTCCTGGTACCCCTGTTCCATTTGAGAAGCCGAGTACATATTCTGTGATAAATGGCTTCTTTAGTCCAAGGAGACAGGCCCTGAGGCTGATTTCCTGGAATGTCAAATTCCGGTAGCTTGTGAAAGCAGTTGAGCCTATTACTGTTGGCTCTAAACCAGCAAGATGGGGATGTGTGGTCAGGTGATTTCATTTCCTTTCATTTGCTTCTAGCTTATAAAAACATCTCCCCTGAGTAGCCACTTTGCTGTTCCACACAGACACGGCTGCTGTCTGAGACCTCACTGTCCTTGAATTCAGGGGAAGCAGCAGTGATGTCACAGAGACAGAGACAGGCCTAAGTCTTGGGATCTGACAGGCTGTAACGAGACCCTGGGGGTTTCGTTTATTGGACTAAGCTGGAGAAAGTTCATTGTTGCAGGCCAAAGGATTTAAGGCCCATGTACCCCTTTCATCTCAGAATAGATGTAGTTAACTCCAGCTACTCAGGAGGCTGAGGTGGGAGGATCGCTTGAGCCCAGGAGGTTGAGATTGCAGCAAGCCTTGATCGTTCCACTGCACTTCAGCCTGGGTGACACAGCAAGACCTTGTCTCTAAAAAAATTAAAATAGGCCAAGCATGGTGGCTCTCGCCTATAATCCCAGCACTTTGGAAGGCCAAGGTGGGTAGATGGCTTGAGCCCAGGAGTTTGAGACCAGCCTGGACAACATAGAGAGACCCCATCTTTATCAAAAACACAAAAAAATTAGCCAGGTGTGGTGGCACACACCTGTACTCCCAGCTACTTGGAGGCTGAGGTGAGAGGATCCCTTGGGCCCAGGGAGGTCAAGGCTGCAGTGAGCTATGATTTTGCCACTATACTCCAGCCTGGGCAACAGACTAAGACCCAATCTCAAAAAAATATTTACAAATAGGCAGGGCACATTGGCTCACGCCTATAACCCCAACATTTTGGGAGGCCGAGATGGGCGGATCACCTGAGGTCGGGAGTTCGAAACCAGCCTGACCAACGTGGAGAAACCCCATCTGTACTAAAAATACAAAATTACCCAGGCATGATGGCACATGCTTGTAATCCCAGCAACTCAGCAGGCTGAGGCAGGAGAATCCCTTGAACCTGGAAGGTGGAGCTTGCAGTGAGCCAAGATCGCGCCATTGCACTCCAGCCTGGGCAATAAGAGCGACACTCCATCTCAAAAAATAAATAAACAAAATAAAAATGAAGAATATATAAGTCTGGATCCTCTCAGGTTTCTTGGTCTTCAGTGTTTAGATTCAAAATAGAGATTTGAGAATGAGAAAAAGATGTTGATTTTGCCAGATGTGGTGGCTCATGCCTGTAATCCCAGCACTTTGGGAGGCCAAGGCAGTAGGATTGCTTGAAGCCAGGAGTTTGAGACCAGCCTGGGCAACACAGCAAGAGCCTGTTTCTACCAAAAAATTAAAAATTAGCCAGGCATGGTGGTGCATCCCTGTAGTTCTAGCTACTCAGGAGGCTGAGGCAGAAGACTGCTTGAGCCCAGGAATTCAAGGCTGCAATGAGCTCTGATTGCACCACTGCACTCTAGCCTGGGTGACAGAGCAAGACCCTGCCTCTACAAAAAGAGAGAGAGAGAAAAAAAATATATTGGTTTCTTCATGTGCGTATCCACCCAAGATTAGGACATAGTACCAAACGATTGTAATTCTCCAAGTGTTTATTGAACGGCTGCCCTGTCCCTGGCATTATGGGAAACAGCTCAGCGGAGCTCAGTCCCCACTTCCCAGGAACTTATAATCTTAATTGTGGAGAGAACAAATAGTCCAAAAACAAAGAGAAGTAATGAAAGAAGAGAGCTACCTTTGTAGTAAAATTCCCTTCCCTTTTCCTATGGTTAGTTGGCTTATCCTCAGAGAAAGTCAATTTCTTTTAATGTTACTCTAAACCAAACACTCCTCGGAAGTTAAATCTGCAAAATAACAACATGTGTTCTACAGCAATGAAGAAATTAGCTTTTTGATCATCTACTCTTCCAAAGGATTTGTAGCATGAATTACTCTTTCCTCACCAGCAGGTCACTGAGGACCAGCTTTAAATAATCCTCCTCTGCAGCATCATCATTGAATCCCAGCACCATGGAGTTTATCTCCTTGACAGCCTGTGCCTTTGGGCTGGGGAGGGGGCAGGAAAGCCAGGTGGCTGCTCTGTCCCCTACGTGGGGCTGATGAAGACACCCAGCAGCCCTCAGGTCCTTCTCCACCCCTAGGTTGAAAGATCTGTTCTACCGCTCCAGCAACCTGCAGTACTTCAAGCGGCTCATTCAGATCCCCCAGCTGCCTGAGGTAAGCATGCCCAACCACACACCCTCGGCACTGCAGAGGCCCCAAGTACCCTCTTAAGGGCCGGCGGGGCCTGGCAAGCAAGCACTATTTGAGGATGTGTCTCCGTCTTCAGAACCCACCCAACTTCCTGCGAGCCTCAGCCCTGTCAGAACATATCAGCCCTGTGGTGGTGATCCCTGCAGAGGCCTCATCCCCCGACAGCGAGCCAGTCCTAGAGAAGGATGACCTCATGGACATGGATGCCTCTCAGCAGGTGAGGACCACTTGGGAGAGAAACTTGGCCTTTCCTCTCACCTGCAAGTACAGGGGAGAGGCTGGGGGAGACCCTGGCCAAAGCCCATTGACTCTAACCAGGTTCAGGCTTCTCTTCATTCACCTAGCACCAACCTAGGCTGAGCATCCTGCTCTGTGGCTCCCAGAAGGGTCATAAATGGGTGCAGTGGCTCACAGCTGTAATCCCAACACTTTGCAAGGCCAAGGTGGGAAGACTGCTTGAGGCCAGTTCAAGACCAGCCTGGGCAACATAGTAAGGCCCCATCTTTACAAAATTAGCCAGATGTGGTGGCACATACCTGTGGTCCCAGCTATGTGGGAAGCTGAGATGGGAGGATCACTTGAGCCTGGGAGGCCAAGGCTACAGTGAGCTGTTATCATGCCACTGCACTCCAGCCTAGGCAAGAGAACAAGAACCAGGCCCTAAAAATATAAATACATAAAATTAAAATAAAAAAATTGTCCAGGTATGGTGGCACACACCTATACTTCCAGCTACTCAGGAGGCTGAAACAGGAGGATCACTTGAGCCAGGAGTTGGAGGCTGCAGTGAGCTATGATTGCACCACTGTACTCTAGCCTGGGCAGTAGAGCGAGAACCTGTCTCAAAAAAATTAAAAAAATTAAACAGGTCTGAACCATTTAATTCGAGAAAGGGGGCATTCTCCCATATCACTCAACTGACCCACACACAGAATTCTCTGGCTCTCTGACTTATTCTCACTCCTTTTTGGTCAACCACAGAATTTATTTGACAACAAGTTTGATGACATCTTTGGCAGTTCATTCAGCAGTGATCCCTTCAATTTCAACAGTCAAAATGGTGTGAACAAGGATGAGAAGTGAGTCCAAGCTGGGTTCAAGCAGATGGTTCAGGAGCTAAGTTAAGCCATGGTCTGCCTCAAAACACTAACCAAAGAGGAATTCTTAATGATACTGGGGCTTCTTAGATACAGAACATCTTGAAGGGTTGGGGGCAATGGCTCATGCCTGTAATCCCAACATGTGGGGAGGATGAGGCAGGAGGATTTTTTAAGGCCAGGAGTTTAAGACCAAGCTTGGGCAACATAGCAAGATCCCATCTTTATTAAATAAAAGTAAAAAAATTAGCTGGGCAGGTGGTACACACCTGTAGTCCCAGTAACTCAGGAGGCTGAAGTGGGAAGATCATTTGAGCCTGGGATATCAAGGCTGCAGTGAGCTATGATCGTGCCACTACACTTCAGCCTGGGCGACAAAGCCAGACTGTCTCTAAAACAAAACCGAAAACACACACAAAAAAGGAATGTCTTGACCCTCAAATATTGGCCCCTTTAATCTCAGAAGAAAATCAATAACCATGGATTTATGAGTATTAGATTAGTATCTGGTAACATTTAGAGTATAATTTATGGCATTTCTAAGAATTGTCCCCAAATTAATACCAGCTTTTAATTTCCTCCCCTGAGCTCACAATTAAAAACAGAGGGATAGAAGCACTATGGAAGGAAACTCATTCCCTTTCTCTTCCCAGGGACCACTTAATTGAGCGACTATACAGAGAGATCAGTGGATTGAAGGCACAGCTAGAAAACATGAAGACTGAGGTATAACTTGGATCTGCTCTGCCTTTGCGCTTCACCAAAACACGGTAGATTTGAATGTTAAATTTGCATCACACTGGCCAGGCACAGTGGCTCACACCTGTAATCCTAGCACTTTGGGAGGCCAAGGCAGGAGGATTACCTGAGGTCGGGAGTTCGAGACCAGCCTGGGCAACAGGGTGAAACCCCCGTCTTCAATAAAAATGCAATAATTAGCCGGGTGTGTTGGCAGGCACCTGTAATCCCAGCTACTCGGGAAGCTGAGGCATGAGAATTGCTTGAACTTGGGAGGCAGAGGTTGCAGTGAACTGAGATCGTGTCACTGCACTCCAGCCTGGGCGATAGAACAAGACTCTGTCTCAAAAAAAAAAAAAAAAAAAAATTGCATCAGCTAGACAGTTTTTGGACCACATCCTTAGGGTAGGTTAATTAGTAGAAACAAGCCAGGCGTGGTGGTGCGCACCTGTGATCCCAGCTACTCAGGAGGCTGAGGTAGGAGGATCACTCAAGCCCAGGAGTTTTGAATCCAGCCTGGGCAACATAGCGAGACCTGTGTCTCTAAAACCAAATAAAAACTGGTAGAAATGCTAAATCCAAAAGAACCAGGTCTTCCCGTGTTCTCTGTCATAATGCATTTCCATTTTACATGCCATGAGGACAGCATTTAGGCCAGGCCCAGTATCCATGTGATTGATACCCAGAGATGACCTTGGTCCCCACGAGGCTGAGAAGCTGTGGAAAACAAGACCAGACCTTCTCACATGGCGATAAGGAGAGATTGGTTTGCCGGGCACAGTGGCTCACGCCTGTAACCCCAGCACTTTGGAAGGCTCAGGCAGAAGGATCACTTGAGCCCAGCAGTTCAAGACTAGCTTGGGCAACATAGCAAGACCCCATCTCTACAAAAAACTTTTTAAAAATTAGCTGGGCATGGTGGTGCATACCTGTAATGCCAGCTACTTGGGAGGCTGAAGCTAGAGGATCTCTTGAGCCCAGGAGGTTGAGGCTGCAGGGAGCCATAATCACCTCACTGCACTCCAGTCTAGGTGATAGTGATACCCTGTCCCTCCCCTCCCCCAACCGCCAAAAAAAAAAAGAGAAGAGACAGCTGTGAGCAATGTTGGTGGTATATTAACAACCGCCCCTCACAGTGGCTGGTCAGGTGACTTTACCCACAGGGACAGCCACTGCTACCCCCAGCCACTCTAAAGAGGACCACAATTCCCCGGCCATCATCCCCTGTTATTGTTGTTGATTGAGGGGCTCCTAATGACCAGATGGTACAACCCTCCTGGGACGTGGAGAGTTGACTTAGGGGAATCGGGTATTTACTTGAAAGCATGGTAGGACCCGCTTCTCCGGCCCATGCCCGTGACCCGTGGCAGTGGGCGGTTGGCCTCATGACCGGAGTCCCCCCACAGAGCCAGCGGGTTGTGCTGCAGCTGAAGGGCCACGTCAGCGAGCTGGAAGCAGAGCTGGCCGAGCAGCAGCACCTGCGGCAGCAGGCGGCCAATGACTGTGAATTCCTGCGGGCAGAACTGGACGAGCTCAGGAGGCAGCGGGAGGACACCGAGAAGGCTCAGCGGAGCCTGTCTGAGATAGAAAGTGAGTGGTGGGTGGGGGCGGGGGCGGGGGCGGGCCCCGGGGGCAGGCGCGGGCAGCAGAGCCCAGCTGGACTCAGGATGCGGCACAGAGGCTGGGTGGGGGAGACCCAGACTGTCTTTCTAGAAACAGCTAGGAATGCCAGCTCTTAGCCTCAGTCCAGAGGGCGGGTTTGAGTCCTGCAGGCACAAAGCTGTGTGTGAGGCACCGCTGAGCATAGAGATGGGAAATACAGAAGACAGCACTGAAGTCCTTGCCCTGGGCAGTGGATACTAAGGGAGAAGGAGAGAGGATTGAGGTCCTAACAAAGAAATTGACATAAAAGCTGAGGGCACAGTGGCACATGCCTGTAATCCTAGCACTCTGGGAGGCCAGGATGGAAGGATTGCTTGAGGCCAGGAGTTCAAGACCAACCCGGGCAACATAGCAAGACCCCATCTCTAGAAAAAATAAAAAAGATTAGTGGTGGCACGTGCCTGTAGTCCCAGCTACTCTTGAGGCTGAGACAGGAGGATCGCTTGAGCCCAGGAATTCAAGGCTGCAGTGAGCTGATTGCACCACTGCACTCCGGCCTCTGCAACAGAGAGCCTTGTCTCTAAAAAATTTCAAATAAATTTTTTAAAAAGCTGAAAGCCCCCATAGAATAAATGCCATGTATGTAAGTGCTGAAGAGGCATGAATCCCTGGCTTGATTATTTATTTGTTTTATTTTTTTGAGGTGGAGTCTCACTCTGTTGCCCAGGCTGTAATGCAGTGGTGTGATCTGGGCTCACTGCAACCTCTACCTCCCAGGTTTAAGCGATTGTCCTGCCTCAGCCTCCCGAGTAGCTGGGATTACAGGCACACACCACCATGTCCAGCTGATTTTTGTATTTATAGTAGAGATGGGGTTTCACCATGTTGGTCAGGCTGGTCTTGAACTCCTGACCTCAGGTGATCCACCCACCTTGGCCTCCCAAAGTGCTGGGATTATAGGCATGAGCCACCTCGCTTGGCCCCTGGCTTGATTTTTAACTAGTTGAATTCTTTTTAAAGATGACTTCCTGGAGAAGTTTGTATAAGTAGGACTTTCAAGGGAGAAAAGCATATATGCATTCCTAAATCAAAGGAAGATCTTTGGCCGGGCACAGTGGCTCATGCCTATAATCCCACTGAGGTGGGAGGATCACCTGAGCCCAGGAGTTTGAAACCAGCCTGGAAAACATAGTGAGACCCTGTCTCTACAAAAATTAGCCGGGTGTGGTGGCGTGTGCCCATGAACCCAGCTACTCAGGAGACTGGGGTGGGAGGATGACTTGAGCCCAAGGAGGTCGAGGCTGCAGTGAGCAGTGATTGTGCCACTGCACCCCAGCCTGGGTGACAGAGCAAGACTGTCTCAAAACAAAACAAGGAGGACCTTCTAGGGACCCTGGCTCATTGCAAGGAAGGCAAGGGTCCCTGCTAGGTTAGACTCCTCACCTTGGTCCTTTACAATACAGGGAAAGCTCAAGCCAATGAACAGCGATATAGCAAGCTAAAGGAGAAGTACAGCGAGCTGGTTCAGAACCACGCTGACCTGCTGCGGAAGGTAAGACCCTCAGCCCCTGTCACCATCCTGCAGGCCCTGCACCTCTAGGGAGAGAGCGGCTCAGGCCTGTGGCTTCCCCGGGGCCAGCAACCCCTACATTGATCTCTAAGGCATTGCCGTCATCTCGGGAACCACACCTTTTCAGGCTTCCTTGCCTCTGTGTCTTGGGCTGTGTCCTGGGTGCCAATCCCATGTAGGTCACCCACCTTCTTTATTATTTTGTAAATATTTGAGCATCAAGCATCTGAAGGTGATGGCTCTGTTCCGGCTGTGGGTAGGAAAGTGATTCCCGTGTCTGACTCTAGGGCGCGCACAGCCTGAGTATGATTGTCCTAGCAGGAGGATGTCCTCTAAGTCTGGGATCTCCTGGGTCAAGACACTGTTCTTCTTTTGCAGAATGCAGAGGTGACCAAACAGGTGTCCATGGCCAGACAAGCCCAGGTAGATTTGGAACGAGAGAAAAAAGAGCTGGAGGATTCGTTGGAGCGCATCAGTGACCAGGGCCAGCGGAAGGTGAGTGGGACGAGGAGCACTCGGGAAATGAGGGAGGGGGCTGTTGAGTTGGTGGCGGGGGCTTTGTGGCCTTCTGCTCCAAGGGCAGTTCTGTGGGTCGGTTGGCATCACACAGCAGGGAGCACACCATGGTGGCCACACAGAACAGCAAAACACCGTCACCAGTGCATACACGAAGTAATGGAAGGACCCAAGTTGCCTGGGGTTAATCAGCAAAGGCTTTCCAAGGATGAGGCTGGTGGAGAGTTTGAGGAAAGGAAAACACATGGGTAGCAGAGAGAGAGGGATGAGCGTTTTTTTGTTTTTTTGTTTTGTTTGTTTGTTTGGTTTTTGAGACGGCAGTAATCCCAGGACTTTGGGAGGCTGGGGGGGGGGCGGTGCGGATCACCAAGTCAGGAGTTCGAGACCAGCCTGGCCAATATGGTGAAACCCCATCTCTACTAAAAATACAAAAGTTAGCCAGGTGTGATGGCGTGTGCCCGTAGTCCCAGCTGCTTGGGAGGCTGAGGCACGAGAATCTCTTGAACCTTGGAGGTGGAGGTTGCAGTGAGCTGAGACTGCACCACTGCACTCCAGCCTGGGCAACAACAGCGAGACTCCGTCTCAAAAATAAATAAATAAATAAATAAATAAATAAATAAATAAATAATAAAAAATCCTTCCTTGACATTCCACATTTTCAGTACACTCTGGGGTCTTGCCTCCTCCTCCCACAACCTGCACTTTTTTGGGGGGGTGTAACTTACATACAGTAGAGTTTACAGATCTCTTGTTGATCGCTTGGGACATTTTTACATTTTTATATTCTTTGTCACTGCCACCCAGATCAGAGTCCCTCTGTTTTTCTTCTCTTTCAGACTCAAGAACAGCTAGAAGTTCTAGAGAGCTTGAAGCAGGAACTTGCCACAAGCCAACGGGAGCTTCAGGTTCTGCAAGGCAGCCTGGAAACTTCTGCCCAGGTAAATACCTCCTTTTTTTTTTTTTTTTTTGGAGATAGAGTCTTCTTCTGTCACTCAGGTTGGAATGCAGTGGTGCGATCGCAGCTCACTGCAGCTTCCACCTCCCTGGGCTCAGGTGATTCTCCCCACTTAGCCCCCCGAGTAACTGGGACTACAGGCACATACTCCTACACCTGGCTAGTTTTTGTATTTTCTTTGGTAGAGACGGGGTTTCACTGTGTTGCCCAGGCTGGTCTCGAACTGCAGGGCTCAAGTGATCCTCCCACCTCAGCCTCCTAAAGTGCTGGGATTACAGACATGAGCCTTCATGCCCAGCCTCCTTTCTTGCCCCACCCCTGGCTTTGGCGTTGCTGTCATCCACCATCCTTGGCCTGGCCAAGTCAGCCCCCACTGCAATCAGTGTGTCCCCGGGAGGGAATCAGAGTGGCAGGTTAAAGAGCCATCACCTTCCCAGTCCTTGCAACCCGGTGGTGGGTTGGACCTCTGGGAAGTAGGGACTGTTTAACTCAACCAGCGTCTCCCTCTTTCCTTGTGGTCACCTTTGCAGTCAGAAGCAAACTGGGCAGCCCAGTTCGCCGAGCTAGAGAAGGAGCGGGACAGCCTGGTGAGTGGCGCAGCTCATAGGGAGGAGGAATTATCTGCTCTTCGGAAAGAACTGCAGGACACTCAGCTCAAACTGGCCAGCACAGAGGCAAGTCACGGACACGGACACGAGCGAGCACCTGTGAATTCCCACCGAGGGCCTCTGCGCATGCACGGAGGCTGGGAGGACCCCGGGGCTGCTGAGAAGGGGTTTGGGGCCTTGGCCTGGTTGTGCAGACATTCTGTAGGTGTAATGCCAGCAGGCCCTGCATTGCCTGCAGAGTCCATGAGGGAAAGCAAACTGCTGTCTTTTTTGTATGAGAAGAGAAGTTTGGCATCTCCTCCCAGCCATGAGAAGCGGGCGCAGTGATCCATCCCCACAGCCTCTGTGGGCAGCCGCACATCGTGGGCAGCCGCACCCTGTGCACACAGTTAAAGCGCCTTTCTCTGTCTCAGGCTTACTGGCTTGGACCTCATTGGCCATGACTTGAACTAAGATGCTAAGAGCCCCAGCCAGGTCATCCTGCTCAGGTTCATTATGGAGTCTAGGGCAGACTCTCACCTCCCTGGACCATTTTTAGGAATCTATGTGCCAGCTTGCCAAAGACCAACGAAAAATGCTTCTGGTGGGGTCCAGGAAGGCTGCGGAGCAGGTGATACAAGACGCCCTGAACCAGCTTGAAGAACCTCCTCTCATCAGCTGCGCTGGGTCTGCAGGTACATTTGCAGTTGCCCAGCTGGCAGGGGCCAGGTCCTTACAGCCTGAGACTCTGTTGATGTTGAATCTCATGTGAGACTTAGCTCAGGGGCTCTCAGCCCAGCAGCATGTCAGCATTACCTTAGGGGTGCCCAGGCCCCATCCTAGATCAGTTACATGTGGAAACTCTGTGCATTAGTGCCTATACACTAGTATTTTAGTATTTTCTTCCCCCCACCCACCCTTTTTGAGATAGGGTCTTACTCTGTTGCTCAGGCTAGAGTGCAGTGCCGTGGCTCACTGCAACCTCCGCTTCCTGGGCTCACACAATCCTCCCCACTCATTCTCCCAAGTAGCTGGGACTACAGGCACGCAACACCACGCCCAGCTAATTTTTGGTTTCGGTTTGTTGCTCAGACTGGTCTTGAAGACCTGGGCTCAGGCTATCCACCCACCTTGGCCTCCCAAAGTGCTGGGATTACAGGCATGAGCCACCATGCCTGGCCTTGGCTAATTTTTTAATTTTTGGTAGAGACGAGGTCTCACTCTATTGCCCAGGATGGTCCCAAACTTCTGAACTCCCACCTTGGCCTCTCAAAGTGCTGGAATTACAGGCATGAGACACCACGCCAGGCCCAGCAGTAGTATTTTCTAAAGCCCCCAGGTGTGATAGCCACTGCTTTAGACAGTGGGTCACACTGATAAAACACCCACCAGGAGCAGACAATTCTGTTTCTCTAAGGAAAAAACTATGGTCTGAATCAAGAGGTGATTACTCATGAACTTCACGTCTAGGCAGGAAGCTTACCCACTAGGTAAGCTCCTCCATTCAGTGCTTAATTAACGAGGATGAAGCCAGCTATGAGAACTTGCTCTGACCTTGCCCTGTGTTCCCTCTCACAGATCACCTCCTCTCCACGGTCACATCCATTTCCAGCTGCATCGAGCAACTGGACAAAAGCTGGAGCCAGTATCTGGCCTGCCCAGAAGGTAAGAATGGCCAAGGACAGTCTCTGTCGGCTAGTGACGGCCAGACAGGGTTCAGAAGCACCTGAATGCGGGGATAGTGACAGGTCCCTCTGCATCAAGAAAGGCATGTAGGCAACTCATACAAGAAAGGCATGTAGGCAACCCATAAAACGGGAGGAGAGGGTATGAAAGTGTCTCCATCAACCAGACCTGAGAAACTTCTCTTTCCAATCCTGGCAGACATCAGTGGACTTCTCCATTCCATAACCCTGCTGGCCCACTTGACCAGTGACGCCATTGCTCATGGTGCCACCACCTGCCTCAGAGCCCCACCTGAGCCTGCCGACTGTGAGTACTGGGGCATGAGGGGCTGTTCATGGACCAGGGGAGCAGGGGGCCTTTAAAAGTCTCTGTTGGGCCGGGCGCAGTGGCTCATGCCTGTAACTCCAGCACTTTGGGAGGCTGAGGCGGGCAGATCACTTGAGGTCGGGAGTTCAAGAACAGCCTGGCCAACATGGCAAAAACCCATCTCTACTAAAGATACAAAAACGATGGGCCAGATGCAATGGTTCATGCCTGTAATCGCCGTAACACTTTGGGAGGACGAGGTGGGCAGATCACCTGAGGTCAGGAGTTCGAGACCAACCTGGCCAACATGGCGAAACCCCGTCTCTACTAAAAATACAAAAATTAGCCGGGCATGGTGGCGCACCCGTAATCCCAGCTACTTGGGAGGCCAAGGCAGGAGAATCGCTTGAACTCAGGAGGTGGAGTTTGCAGTGAGCCGAGATGGCGCCACTGCACTCCAGCCTGGGCAACAAGAGCGAGACTCCATCTCAAAAAAAAAGTGTCTATTGCCTTGTATCTCCAGCACTGACCGAGGCCTGTAAGCAGTATGGCAGGGAAACCCTCGCCTGCCTGGCCTCCCTGGAGGAAGAGGGAAGCCTTGAGAATGCCGACAGCACAGCCATGAGGAACTGCCTGAGCAAGATCAAGGCCATCGGCGAGGTACTTGGAGTAGTATCATTGAGGAGCATTGTTATTCTTCTGGGTGTGCATGCTGGTGAATGGCCAGGGAATCGGTGATGTTCTGAGCTAGTTCTTTCTGCACTTATAACTTGATTCTAGAAAGAGATTGTTAAAATTGGAAAATCTGGCCAGGTGCAGTGATTTATGCGTGTAATCCCAGCACTTTGGGAGGCTGAGTCAGGAGGATCACTTGAGGCTAGACGGGATGGCTCATGCCTGTAATCCCAGCACTTTGGGAGGCTGAGGTGGGCAGATCACTTGAGGTCAAGAGCTAGAGACCAGCCTGGCCAACAGGGTGAAACCCTGTCTCTGCTAAAAATACAAAAATCAACCCAGCATAGTGGTGCATGCCTATAATCCCAGGTACTGGGAGGTGGAGTCAAGAGAATTGCTTGAACCCAGGAGGTGGAGGTTGCAGTGCACCGAGATCATGCCATTGCACTCCAGCCTGGGCATAAGAGTGAGATCTATCTCAAAAAAAAAAAAAAAAAAAAAAAATAGGATCACTTGATCCCAGAAGTTTGAGACAGGCCTAGGCAACAAAATGAGACCCTGTCTCTTTAAAAACTAAAAAAAAAAATTTTTAAAGGAAAAACCTCCTGAAGGACTTTCCAGCTATATTTAATTCACTGGCTGTTAGCTGAGAATCTACTTACTATGTTGTCATCATTACACTAGGCAATATCAAAGAAGTATAGGCAGCTCCCCTGTCTCTGAGGATTTTTCTCTAGGTGGGCAGGTAATACCCAAAATGGAAATAACACTGTGTTCATTCATTTACTAAAGATGTAGTGCCGAGCATGGTGGCTCACACCTGTAATCCCTGCACTTTGGGAGGCCGAGGCAGGAGGATCACTTGAGGCCAGGAGTTCAATATCGGCCTAGGCAACATAGTGAGACCCTGTCTCTACAAAATAAAATTTTTTTAAAAAATTAGACAGGCGTGATGTCACGCACCTGTAGTCCCAGCTACTCGGGAGGCTGAGGCAGGAGGATCGCTTGAGCCCAGGATTTGGAGGCCACAGTGAGCTATGATTGTGCCACTGCACTCCAGCCTAGGCAACAGAGTGAGACCCTGCCTCTGCTATAAATAAATATGTCCTGTATACCAGAAATTGGGTTAAGTATATATAGGGACAGGGAAGACATGGACAATATGGAAAAGAAAAATAAGAAAACCATTTCTATGCAGTACAGTTTTTTTTCATTTTTTCCCCAGTGTTATGAATTGGAATATATTGGTTAAGATACAAGGATAGGGCCAGGCACGGTGGCTCACGCCTGTAATCCCAACATTTTGGGAGGCCGAGGCAGGTGGATCACCTGAGGTCAGGAGTTCTAGACCAGCCTGGCCAACATGGCAAAACCCGTCTCTACTAAAAATACAAAAAATTAGCCAGGCGTGATGGTAGGCGCCTGTAATCCCAGCTACTTAGGAGGCTGGGGCAGGAGAATCACTTGAACCTGGGAGGCTGAGGTTGCAATGAGCTAAGATCGTGCCTTTGCACTCCAACCTGGGCAACAGGAGCGAAACTCCACTCAAAAAATAAATGAAAAATAAAAGCCATGAGGATAGAATGTCTAATTGGAGTTCCAGAAGAAGATAATAAAAAGACCACATCCAGCCAAGGTGGGTGGATCAATTGAGGCCAGGAATTTGAGACCAGCCTGGGCAACTTAGTGGCGCCCTGTCTCTACAACAAATTTAAAAATTGGCCGGATGTCATGGTGAGCACTTTTGGTCCCAGCTACTCAGGAGGCTGAGGCAGGAGGATCACCTAAGCCTGGGAGCTCAAGACTGCAGTGAACCGTGTACTCTTCAGTGAATTGCAGAGTGTGCTCTGCAGAGTGGTTCACCTGCAGTGAACCACTGTACTCCAGCCTGGGTGACAGAGTAAGACCCTGTCTCTAAAAAGAAAAAATAAAAAGATCAGGGCCAGGTGTGGTGGCTCACGCCTGTAATCCCAGCACTTTGGGAGGCTGAGGTGGGTGGATCACTTGAGGCCAGGAGTTTGAGACCAGCCTGGCCAATATAGTGAAACTCCATCTCTATTAAAAATACAAAATTAGCCAGGTGTGGTGGCTAATTTTGTAATCCCAGCACATACCTGTAATCCCAGCTACTTGAGAGGCTGAGGCAGGATAATCCTTTGAGCCTGGGAGGCGGAGGCTGCAGTGAGCCGAGATTGCGCCACTGCACTCCAGCCTGGGCGACAGAGTGAGACACTGCCTCAAAAAAAAAAAAAAAAAAAAAAAAATTATCATCTACATCTTTGCCTCCCTAAATAATAGAGTTAGTTTCACATGATATAGACTACAGGTAAATGGAGTCCTACTGTATATATTCTTCTACAACTCGCTTTTTCACTCCACATTCTGTGAGATTAATCCAAGAAGATAAATTCATTTTCACTGCTCTCTCATTATCTATTGTGTGAATATCGCTTAATTCATCCGTCTGTTCTCTTGGTGATGGACACTTGGGTTATTTCCAGTTTGGGTTGTTATTAATTTGCCCCTATGATCATATATGCACACATGTCAGTTTCTCTAGAGTATATACGTAGAATCAGAATTACTAGGTATTAGGATGAATCTCACACATAGAATGTTGAGTGAAAAATCAAGTCATGGAAAAATATATACAGTAGGATTCCTTTTATATAAAGACTCAAACATTCAAACTTAATAGGGATGCATCTATGTGGAGTTAAAAAATAATAATAATAAGACAAGCCAGGCATAGTGGCACATGTCTGAAAATCCCAGCACTTTGGGAGGCCGGAGCGGGAGGATCACTTGAGGCTAGGAGTTTGATACAGCCTGGGCTACAAAGCAAGACTCTGACTCTACAAAAAAGTTTAAAAGTTAGCAGAGCCTAGTGGTGTGTGCCTGTTGTCCCAGCTACTCAGGAGGCTGAGGCAGGGAGGATCACTTGAGCCCAGGAGTGGGAGGCTGCAGTGAGCTATGATCGCACCACTGCACTCTAGCCTGGGCAACAGGCTTTTATGTTTTGTCTTTAAAAAATAAAAATAAAATAAGACACAACAACCACTCTCTTGAATTCTGTGTCTCTTGGGGTAGAAGGCAGGGAGTAAGGGAGATAGAATCAGGGCACATACAAGTTCAAATAGGATTCCAAAGGTATTGATGTTTCTTACAGCATTCCTTAAGTTTTAAGTTGGGTGGTGGGTAACATGCGTCTTTATTCTTATCCTTTGAACCATTCATATATATTTTATACCTTAGTATGTATAACACATCATGTTTTAAAAATCATAGGCTTTGCTGTTTGTCAGACCTTAGTTCAAATCCCTGCCCTGCCATTTGTTACCATAACTGTGGTCAAGACGTTCTACCTCTGATCCCTGGCTTCCTATCTGCACAGTAGGAATAATACCCGCCTCATATGATCACCGTGGAAGCAAAGTTAAGTCAGGGTCAAAGTGGAAGGTATCATCTGTGTTTGAAAAAGTTGTAGGCCAGGTATAGTAATTCAATCCCAGCACATTGGGAGGCCAAGACAGGAGGATCACTTGAGCCCAGGAATTCAAGACCAGCCTGGGCAACATAGTGAGACCCCATCTCTATTAAAAAAAAAAAAAAAAAACAATTATCCGGGCTTGGTGGTGCACCTCTGTACTCCCAGCTACTCTGGTGGTAGAGGTGGGAGAATTGCTTGAGCATGGAAGGTCGAGGCTGCAGTGAGCTATGATCATGCCACTGCACTCCATCTCTGGTGACAGGGCAAGACTGTGTCTCAAAAAAATAAAAAATTAGGGCCAGGCGTGGTGGCTTACACCTGTAATCCCAGCACTTTGGGAGGCTGAGGCAGGAGGATTACCTGAGGTCAGGAGTTTGAGACCAGCCTGGGCAAAATAGTGAAACCCATCTCTACTAAAAATATAAAAATTAGCTGGGCATGGTGGTGCAAACCTGCAATCCCAGCTACTTGGGAGGCTGAGGCAGGATAATCCCTTGAGCCTGGGAGGCGGAGGCTGCAGTGAGCCGAGATTGTGCCACTGTACTCCAGCCTGGGCAACAGATTGAGACTCTGTCTCAAAAAAAAAAAAAAAGAAAAGAAAAGAAAAGAAAGAAAGCA
The DNA here is from genome assembly GCF_029289425.2 of Pan paniscus. Taxonomy (NCBI): domain Eukaryota; kingdom Metazoa; phylum Chordata; class Mammalia; order Primates; family Hominidae; genus Pan; species Pan paniscus. The sequence goes on from NC_073255.2 coordinate 89,212,309, forward strand.
AAAGAAAAAGAAAAATTGTAAAAAAATACCTCCTGTGTAGCTAGTACAATTGACACTGCACAACTAAGGGACTGGGGTCTTAGTGGTGGCGGAATGGCCTTGCAGGGGGAGGCAGCGATGGCATTCTGGAAGGAGGTGGATCCTGAGTGAGGAGGAGCATGAGGTTCCAGAGTTCGTGTCACAGAGAGGACAAGATGCGGTCTGCAAAAGACCCCCCCACAACCCCTGTGGCTTGCAGAAGGTGTTTGCTGGGTTGCCTCCTGCCTTGCCATCTTGTAAGGGTTACAGATGGCAGAGGAGAAGAGACAGGAGGCCCCAAGGTCAGTTCAGCCTTTGTGATGTGTTCACAGGAGCTCCTGCCCAGGGGCCTGGACATCAAGCAGGAGGAGCTGGGGGACCTGGTGGACAAGGAGATGGCGGCCACTTCAGCTGCTATTGAAACTGCCACGGCCAGAATAGAGGTAGGAGGTTCCTGCAGGATCTCCTGAAACGATGCCTTTGCAGCTGCCCTTCTGCAACACTGCTCATTAGACATGTCACAGTCGTTCATTAAGGCCATGGCAACCCCCTAAGACAGAAACCAGAATTTGCCAGGCACAGTGGCTCATGCCTGTAACCCCAGCACCTTGGGAGGATCACTTGAGTCCAGGAGTTTGAGACCAGCCTGGACATCATAGCAAGACCCCACCTCTACAAAAGATAAAATAATTAGCTGGGCATGGTGGTGCATGCTTATAGTCCCAGCTACTCCAGAGGCTGCAGGAGGATCACTTGAGCCCAGGAATTGGAGGCTACAGTGAGCCATGATTGCACCACTGCACTCTAGCCTGGGTGAGAGAGTGAGACCCTGTCTGTAAAAATGTTTTTAAATTATAAAAAAAAAAAAAAGAGAGACCAAAATCTGAACTCGCTCGTTTTTCTGAGTGATAGAAAATGAGAAGGTCCTCACGAGAGAAGGTCCGCATGAGAGAAGGTGATTAGTTTCCTCAAGAATCAGATACTTTGGTGTCAGAATATCCTGGGTTCTGGCCAGGCGTGGTGGCTCACGCCTGTATTCCCAGCACTTTGGGAGGCCGAGGCAGGCAGATCATGAGGTCAGGAGTTTGAGACCAGCCTGGACAACATGGTGAAACCCGGTCTCTACTAAACATACAAAAATTAGCTGGGCGTGGTGGCGCGTGCCTGTAATCCCAGCCACTCGGAAGGCTGAGGCAGGAGAATCACTTGAACCCAGGAGGCGGAGGTTGCAGTGAGCCGAGATCGTACCGCTCACTCCAGCCTGGGTGACAGAGTGAGACTCCATCTCAAAACAAAACAAAATGACACGGATCACAGAGCCAGCCCACTGCAGCTGCACTCTCCCTGAATAGGTTAGAGTCTGGATTCTTTTCTGACTCTCTCAAGAATGTGGGCAGGGACTTGGGGACTTCCAGATTCAGGTTTCCCAGCTACCACACGATGTTGGACTGAAAGTATAGTAAGACATTAGTGGATCCTTAATATTCAAGGCACATTTAGAAACCATGCTTCTTTTTCACAGGAGATGCTCAGCAAATCCCGAGCAGGAGACACAGGAGTCAAATTGGAGGTGAATGAAAGGTCGGTCTGAGCGGCATGGTGGGACCTAGGGGAGCAGGATCTGTCTTCCTGACATTGGTCTATACTTTGCATACTTATTAGGGAATTAGAGGAGAGCAGTAGCAGCCACGGGGAAGGGCTGAGTTGATGTAATCATCAATAACAGTATTAATGATGACAGCAGTATTGCTGTTTCACTATAGAAGAAAAGAAACCCCGGGCCGGCGCGGTAGCTCCCGCCTGTAATCCCAGCACTTTGGGAGGCTGAGGAGGGAGGATCACCTGAGGTCGGGAGTTCGAGACCAGCCCGCCCAATGTGGTGAAAAGTCGTCTTTACTAAAAATACAAAAATTAGCCAGGCGTGGTGGTGCATGCAGCATGTAATCCCAGCTACTTTGGAGGCTGAGGCAGGAGAATCACTTGAACCCGGGAGGTGGAGGTTGCAGTGAGCCAAGATCGTGCCTCTGCACTCTAGCCTGGGCGACAGAGCAAGACTCTGTCTCAAAAAAGAAGAAAAGAAGTCCTAGGAATCACAATTTCACTATTCCTTACGATGGAGACCCACAATTAGATCTCTCTCACTCCCCAGCCTCTCCTTCGGTGCCTCCCCGCAGAATGTTCCAGCAACCTCAGCACCCTTCTTACCTCCCTTTCCCATTCCAAGCTTGCCTTTGGCTAGGAGTGGGGAAGAGAACCGTCATGTTCATTGATCTTGGATCTTGATCTCAGTGTATCCTCGACTTGTTTGTTTGGCAGGATCCTTGGTTGCTGTACCAGCCTCATGCAAGCTATTCAGGTGCTCATCGTGGCCTCTAAGGACCTCCGGAGAGAGATTGTGGAGAGCGGCAGGGTGAGCGTGGGTGTGGGCCCTGGGCAGGAAGAGGAGGCATTGGTGACAGACTCCCGCTCCAACGGACTCTGTGATGATGCCGTCTTACTCTGTGTGTCCACCTGAGCACAGAGCAGCCACTCCTGTAGATATCAGCAGAGGCCCTGGGGAGAAGTCAGAGCTCCAGGACCTCCCCAGAGGGTGGCCAGGCATGTGTCCCAACTCCAGCTCCCTTCGCACAGGCAGACATTGTTGGAACTTGCTGTGGGAGCCCTTTTTACATTGCAAACCTGGGTACTCTGAGGGGGACATGAGGACTTTTGCAAAAGAAGCAGATCCTGAATGCCAACTTGAGACTGGCTTTTCACAGGGAGTTCGGCCTAATCTGTTTCTAACAGCAGAGTCAACTCACCCTTACAAATAGACTCTGCTGTCAGCCTCTTATCAACGCACCACTTCGTGGTCTCACACCTTTGCTGGGATTATCATCATCTTGTTTTTTTCTCATTTCCCCATATGCCGCCACAGCTTGGGAGGCGTAAGTCCAGGGGAGGGGTTAATGAGCCTGAGAACGGTGCCATAAAGCAAGCAGCCAGGCCTGCTTTGCTGGTGCCTTTTATCTTCCTGAGAGCTGATGTTTTCTGTTTCTAAAATAGAAAGATGGACTGGACAAGGATTATCTGCAGATTCTCAGACTATCAGACACTTCCAAAGCATAAAAACATTTTTCAAATCCAAGTAGAAATTTTTTTTTTAATGTATTCACTGTGTAGTCTCCTTTTTTTGGCAAATCGCAGAGTGGCTAGACTCTTTTCAGATCATAACTTATTCATATGAGAATATTTATTCTTATATATACAATACAGAAATGTCATGGTATGGTAGAAATGCTACAGGCTTTGGAGTCAGAAAAGCCCAAGATTTACTTCCATTGATTTCCTGCATGACCTTGGGAAAAGTCTTTTTGTTTGTTGTTTTGTTGTTTTGGGTTTTTTGTTTGCTTGTTTGTTTGTTTTTGAGACTGAGTCTCGCTCTGTCGCCAGGCTAGAATGCAGTGGTGCAATCTCGGCTCACTGCAACCTCTGCCTCCTGGGTTCAAGCGATTCTCCTGCCTCAGCCTCCCGAGTAGCTGGGATTACAGGCACACACCACGCCCAGCTAATTTTTGTATTTTTAGTAGAGACGGAGTTTCACCATGTTAGACAGGATGGTCTCAATCTCTTGACCTCATGATCTGCCCGCATTGGCCTCGCAAAGTGCTGGGATTACAGGCGTGAACCACCGCGCCCAGCCAGGGTTTTGTTTTGTTTTGTTTGAGACAGAATCTCGCTCTGTTGCTCAGGCTAGAGTGCAGTGACGCGATCTCGGCTCACTGCAACCTCCGCCTCCTAGGTTCAAGTGATTGTCCTGCCTCAGCCTCCTGAGTAGCTGGGATCACAGGCACCCACCACCACACCTAGCTAATTTTTGTATTTTTAATAGAGACAGGGTTTCACCATGTTGCCCAAGCTGGTCTTGAACTCCTGACCTCAAGTGATCCACCTGCCTCAGCCTCCCAAAGTGCTGGGATTACAGGCGAGCGCCACTGCACCCAGCTGGAAAAGCCATTTTGGTCTCTGAATCTTCTTCTTTTTTGTAAAATGGGAATACTAATGCTTATGTCTCAGAGTTACTATGAGGATGATTTGGGATAATATATGTATAAAAGCACCTGCCATATAGTACATGCTCAATAAAAGGTGGCTATTACTATTTTTTATTTCCCTAGGGTACAGCATCCCCTAAAGAGTTTTATGCCAAGAACTCTCGATGGACAGAAGGACTCATCTCAGCCTCCAAGGCTGTGGGCTGGGGAGCCAGTGTCATGGTGTAAGTATCCATTGGTACCAAGGCTCCTCCCATGACCCCTCTTCCATTGATCCACTCCAAACAATAGCTAAGGAGGGAAAAAAAAATCTGTCCCTTAGAAATAAACTATTGATCAGGAAGTCAATAGGACCGAGTTTACAAGGGAGCCTGGCTCTCCCAGGGGACACAGGGCAGGCAGCCTCCCCTCCCTGTTTAGCCAAGGGCGATGGGGTGGTCTGGAGGTGGGAATGTGGAGGAGTTGCAGCTCATTTGCCCGTAACCTAGTCCCTCTTGTCGTTTTCCATCAGGGATGCAGCTGATCTGGTGGTACAAGGCAGAGGGAAATTTGAGGAGCTAATGGTGTGTTCTCATGAAATTGCTGCTAGCACAGCCCAACTTGTGGCTGCATCCAAGGTAGGACCTGGCTGGACCTCCTAGGACGCTGGAAGGCCTGGTTAGAGAGTACTAGGCTAGGTTAAAGAGTACTTGGCTGCATTAGGCAGTACTTGGCTGAGTTAGAGAGTACTTGGCCAGGTTAGATGGCACTTGGCTAGGTTAGACTGTACTTGGCTAGGTTAAAGAGTACTAAGGGGTTAGAGAGTACTTGGCTAGGTTAGATGGTACTTGGCTGGGTTAGAGAATACTAAGGGATTAGAGAATACTTGGCTACGTTAGATAGTACTTGGCTAGGTTAGAGAGTACTTGGCTAGGTTAGATGGTACTTGGTTAGGTTAGATGGTACTTGGCTAGGTTAGAGACTACTTAGGAGTTAGAGAGTACTTGGCTAGGTTAGATAGTACTTGGATGATGGGATGGAACTGGCCCTGAGAACAAATGATTTATCCAGGGCTCAGGTGGATTCGATTCCAAATAAAAATTCACCCTGTTAAGGGTCCCATACTATCCTCTTACAGAGGCTTTTTTTTTTTTTTTTTTGGAGACAGCCTTGCTCTGTCACCCAGGCTGGAGTGCAGTGGCGTGATCTCAGCTCACTGCAACCTCTGCCTCCCAGGTTCAAGTGATTCTCCTGACTCAGCCTCCCGAGTAGCTGGGACTACAGACACGTGCCACCACGCCCAGCTAATTTTTTGTATTTTTAGTGGAGACGGGGTTTCACCGCGTTAGCCAGGATGGCCTCGATCTCCTGACCTTGTGATCCACCCACCTCAGCCTCCCAAAGTGCTGGGATTACAGGCGTGAGCCACCACACCTGGCCTTAGAGGCCTTTCATGTGACAGCAAGGAACGTCTGTACCCAGTCTGTACCCAGGTGTGCCACACATGTCCCTCGTGGCTTTCCTCACATCTGTTACAAGTGGCCTTAGAGAGCCCCAGCAATGCCAACTTCGATTAGCAGTCCTGGCATTCAAGAAACACTCGAATAAGGAATAGGTTGGCATCATAAACAGGTTACCTGGCTTGGCTGTGAGATTCTACAACCCCTCTTTATTAGTGTTCAAATTTGAATCAGGCCGGGCACGATGGCTCACTCCTGTAATCCCAGCACTTTTAGGAGGCCTGAGGTCGGGAGTTCAAGACCAGCCTGGCCAACATGGTGAAATCCAGTTTCTACTAAAAATACAAAAAATTAGCCGGGCGTGGTGGCGGGCACTTGTAATCCCAGCTGCTTGGGAGGCTGAGGCAGGAGAATTGCTTGAACCTGGGAGGTGGAGGTTGCAGTGAGCTAAGATCATGCCATTGCACTCCAGCCTGAGCAACAAGAGCAAACTCTGTCTAAAAAAAAATTATTTTTTGAATCAATATCATCAATGCCCCCAACTGATTCTCATGTAAAGTGTGCCCCAAATCCTTTTTAAGAGTTTCACAGTATCCCAGAGTGTTCTTTGTTTGTCCTTATTTCTTGTCATCCCAAATTGGTTTCCACAACTGGGCACATTGTCCAAATAAGTGATAATGCTTAGAGTTTGGGATCCACCAAGCAAAGAAGCCAGGAATAACTTTTTATATGATAGATATGTCAGGAGCTGACTATAGTCAGCAGATTTTGAGAAGCTGATTGGTGATTACCGTTTGGCCCACATATGTTTGCTAAGAACCATCAGAGCAATTATCTGATTCAGTCCTTGTTGCTCTAGGTGTTGTATGAACCTAAATCCGCTTTGTCCTGGTAGGTGAAAGCTGATAAGGACAGCCCCAACCTAGCCCAGCTGCAGCAGGCCTCTCGGGGAGTGAACCAGGCCACTGCCAGCGTTGTGGCCTCAACCATTTCCGGCAAATCATAGATCGAAGAGACAGGTAGCCTTTCCAAAGGGACCCTTTTCTTATCCACCCTGTTGAGCTCTTCTCTGCATCCTTCCCTGTGATCCCAACCAAATCCCACAGGACTGTGTCTAAATTCTTTTATATTTTTCATCTTTTTATTTTATTTTTTCTTTATTTCTGTTTTTGAGACAGGGTCTCACTCTGTCGCCCAGGCTGGAGTGCAGTGGTACCATCTCTGCTCACTGCAACCTCCACCTCCCTGGTTCACACGATTCTCCTGCCTCAGCTTCCCGAGTAGCTAGGATTATAGGCGCCCGCCACCACGCCTGGCTAATTTTTGTATTTTTAGTAGAGACGGGGTTTCACCATGTTAGCCAAGCTGGTCTCGAACTCCTCACCTCAGGTGATCTGCCCACCTTGGCCTCCCAAAGTTTGCTGGGATTATAGGTGTGAGCCACCGCGCTCTGCCATTTTTTTTTCTTTTTTTAGTTGGAGTCTTTCTCTTGTTGCCCAGGCTGGAGTGCAATGGCGCAATCTTGGCTCACTGCAACCTCCGCCTCCAGGGTTCAAGTGATTCTCCTGCCTTAGCCTCCCAAGTAGCTAGAATTACAGGCGCCCACCGCTGCACCCAGCTAATTTTTGTATTTCTAGTAAAGACGGGGTTTCACCATGTTGGCCAGGCTGGTCTCAAACTCCTGACCTCATGATCCACCCACCTCAGCCTCCCAAAGAGCTAGGATTACAGGAGTGAGCCACCGTTGTCTGGCCCCCTCAGTTACTTTCATGCAGTGTTGACAAATGGCAAGCCAGGCATTTCCACAGAGCATTGGCATTGGCTGCCTCTCAGGTGCCAGTCAGCCAGGGTGGAATTTGATGAGACCTTCTTGTTTCCATCCTTGCAGACAACATGGACTTCTCAAGCATGACGCTGACACAGATCAAACGCCAAGAGATGGATTCTCAGGTGAGAGCTCCATCTGTAAGTCTAGATAGCCTCTATTGCCTAGACATGGACTCTGAATATTATTCCCATGGAGAAAAGCCAGAGGGAAATGAACACAGGTGCACCTACTAACCCAAGACTGAATGTAAATCTTGCCGGAAGAAACAGTGGAGGTAGAGAAGGTGATTAGTGAATCACCTTGTTTTTTTTTTGTTTGTCTTGTTTTGTTTTTTTTCTTTTTTGAGACGGAGTCTCGTCCTGTCGCCCAGGCTGGAGTGCAGTGGCGTGATCTCGGCTCACCGCACTCTCCACCTCCCAGGTTCAAGCAATTCTTCTACTTCAACCTCCCAAGTAGCTGGGATTACAGATGTGCGTCACCACACCTAGCTAATTTTTTTTTTTTTTTTTTTGAGACGGAGTCTTGCTCTGTCGCCCAGGCTGGAGTGCAGTGGTGTGATCTCGGCTCACTGCAAGCTCCCTCTCTCAGGTTCACGCCATTCTCCTGCCTCAGCCTCTCTGAGTAGCTGGAACTACAGGCGCCCACCACCATGCCTGGCTAATTTTTTGTATTTTTAGTAGAGACAGGGTTTCACCGTGTTAGCCAGGATGGTCTCGATCTCCTGACCTCGTGATCTGCCTGCCTTGGCCTCCCAAACTGCTGGGATTACAAGCGTGAGCCACCGTGCCCGGCCTTAATTTTTTATTTTTAATAGAGATAAGGTTTCACCATGCTGGCCAGGCTGGTCTCAAACTCCTGACCTTGTGATCTGCCCACCTGGGCCTTCCAAAGTGCTGGGATTACAGGCGTGAGCCACCGGCCCTTTTTTTTTTTTAAATAAGATAGAGACGGGGTCTTACTATGTTGCCCAGGCTGGTCTCAACTCCTGGCCTCACACAACCCTCCTGCCTCAGCCTCCCAAAGGGCTGGGATTACAGGCGTGAGCCACCACGCCCAGCCAAGATCAGACTCTTAACTCTTGCCCACTGTTCTTGGACTAACGTTCCTCTACATGTTATCCAGGATCTCTTAGTATCCACAAACTTAATAGTCTTACTATAAACACTGTTTTAGACTTCTGGTATGAATTATTTGTGTATGACTTTTAGTTTTAAAAGAGAAAATCCTTTCAACTCATCAAAGGCAATGCCATTATTTCTCTCTGTTGTTCTATAAAGTCATATCATGTAAAATAGGTATCAGCGAGATCCTTTAAAAAAAAATTGACATAGTTTTCCTAGAATAACTGGTCATCAGTCTTGGGGTGAATTTCAAATTGGAATTGTTAAAGTACTCCAAGATGTGTCACTCAGCATTTTTTTTTCTTTTTTTGAGTCAGGGCCTTGCTCTGTTCCCCAGGCTGGAGTGCAGTGGTGTGATCACAGCTCACTGCAGCCTCAAACGCCTGGGCTCAGGCGGATCCTCCCACCTCAGCCTCCTGAGTAGCTGGGACTACAGGTACACACCACCATGCCCAGCTAATTTTTCCTTCTTTTTTTTTTTTTTGAGACCGAGTCTTGCTCTGTTGCCTAGGCTGGAGTGAGTACAATGGCACGATCTTGGTTCACTGCAACCTCCGCCTTCCAGGTTCAAGCGATTCTCCTACCTCAGCCTCCAAAGTAGCTGGGATTACAGACATGCACCACCACACCTGGCTAATTTTGTATATTTTTAGTAGAGACGGGGTTTCATCATGTTGGTCAGGCTAGTCTCAAACTCCTGACCCCAGGTGATCCACCCACGTTGGCCTCCTAAAGTGCTGGGATTACGGGCATAAGCCACCATGCCCGGCCAGCAAATATTCCTTGAATTAAGAAATAAAATAAATTACATTAATGAGAAGTAGAGCTAGACAAGATCACCCTTTCCTTTATAGTAAGATTTTCCAGGCTTTTTCCTGTAGCAGTAATAAGCGTAAGTTGCACAAATACCTGAAAGATATCAGAACCATCATATTTGCTTCCTACCTGGGTTTCTAGGGAACTGGGATTGAAGAAGGGTTACAACTAGACTGGTACTCACCATACAGTTAGGCTAAACATTAGAGTTGTTTTTAGATAGTGATTTCTCAGAGGAACAGAAGATAAGCCCACCTACCATTTAGGCATTTGTAAAGCATCATTCACTTCCAGTAGAAGATCACAGTGAGTAAAGCATAAGAGCTACTGGGATAGATAAATGAATGGGAGAATGGAAAAATTAGAGCAAAGAAGAGAATTGAAATTGAGGGCCAGATAAAGTATGGAAACAGGGTGAATAATATGGAAGAAGAGGAATTCACAATGCAGCAGAAAGGGAGTAATCAAAATAAGATAGATGTAGGCTGGGCATGGTGTTTCATGCCTGTAATCTCAGCACTTTGGGAGGCCAAGACAGGAGGATCTCTTGAGGCCAGGAGTTCACTACCAGCCTGGGCAGCAGAACAAGACCCCATCTCTATAAAAAAATAAATAAAAATTAAATCTCTGAGAGCTGATTAAGAGAAAATCCCACTTACTTTCCCTTACAGGTTAGGGTGCTAGAGCTAGAAAATGAATTGCAGAAGGAGCGTCAAAAACTGGGAGAGCTTCGGAAAAAGCACTACGAGCTTGCTGGTGTTGCTGAGGGCTGGGAAGAAGGTAAGCTGACTCCAAGGATGGGCACTAACCCGCAGCAGGGAGGGGAAGCTGTGTGGCCAGGGCCTTCCCCTAGAATGGAATAGAACAAGGAACCCACCAGATCGGTGGCTTCTTCCTTCTCTTCTCTCCTCATGGAACCTGTTTTCTCTTCCGTTGTAAATAACCTTTAAGCCTAACTTTGGGTGAAGTTATGGTGATTTGAAAGCTTTTGTTGTCACCTTTTAAGACCTAAACATTGATCATAACTCACTCACTGCCATTCCCTCCCAGGCCCAGCTAGCCTTGCCAACTCCCTGGGAATTTAGTTTCTGGCCAGCAGAGAGTTGAAAAATGAATAAATAGTGGTCAGTCGAGATCTGGCAGACAGGGACAAGTGAATTACAAGTTTCTGTCTATCTAGAGCCAGTGAAGGGCGACAATTGCCAAAAGACAGAAGGGATCAGGTGCTAGGCCGGGTGTGGTGGCTCATGCCTATAATCCCAGCACTTTGGGAGGCTGAGGCGGGCGGATCACGAGGTCAGGAGATCGAGACCATCCTGGCTAACACGGTGAAACCCCGTCTCTACTAAAAATACAAAAAATTAGCCTGGCGTGGTGGTGGGCGCCTGTAGTCCCAGCTACTCAGGAGGCTGAGGCAGGAGAATGGCGTGAACCCGGGAGGCGGAGCTTGCAGTGAGCCGAGATCGCGCCACTGCACTCCAGCCTGGGCGACAGAGCGAGACTCCATCTCAAAAAAAAAAAAAAAAAAAAAGACGGGATCAGGTGCTGAGAAATGGAGTGGCATGGAGTCACATTCAGCCTGCCAGCCCAGAGACTTGCCATCCATCACCTCGAGTCTATATGTTGTTGTCTGCATGTCGAAAGCAGTCAACTTGATCACAGCCAAGATTGTTCACTCTTAGTGGACTCAACTGACTCTGGGCACCAACCATAGACAGATCCTAGTCATTCCTAGACACGAAACTTGGGGACTATGTGATTACACCATGGTTATAATTATAATGTATTTTTGAGCCCCCATGGTGGCAGGTTTTGTTGGTTAAGTGAATGAATGCATTCATGAGTGCTTTGCAACATAAATTATCATTGTCTTTTAGGAACAGAGGCATCTCCACCTACACTGCAAGAAGCGGTAACCGAAAAAGAATAGAGCCAAACCAACACCCCATATGTCAGTGTAAATCCTTGTTACCTATCTCGTGTGTGTTATTTCCCCAGCCACAGGCCAAATCCTTGGAGTCCCAGGGGCAGCCACACCACTGCCATTACCCAGTGCCGAGGACATGCATGACACTTCCAAAGACTCCCTCCATAGCGACACCCTTTCTGTTTGGACCCATGGTCATCTCTGTTCTTTCCCCGCCTCCCTAGTTAGCATCCAGGCTGGCCAGTGCTGCCCATGAGCAAGCCTAGGTACAAAGAGGGGTGGTGGGGGGCAGGGCCACTCAACAGAGAGGACCAACATCCAGTCCTGCTGACTATTTGACCCCCACAACAATGGGTATCCTTAATAGAGGGGCTGCTTGTTGTTTGTTGACAGCTTGGAAAGGGAAGATCTTATGCCTTTTCTTTTCTGTTTTCTTCTCAGTCTTTTCGGTTTCATCATTTGCACAAACTTGTGAGCATCAGAGGGCTGATGGATTCCAAACCAGGACACTACCCTGAGAGCTGCACAGTCAGAAGGACGGCAGGAGTGTCCTGGCTGTGAATGCCAAAGCCATTCTCCCCCTCTTTGGGCAGTGCCATGGATTTCCACTGCTTCTTATGGTGGTTGGTTGGGTTTTTTGGTTTTTTTTTTTTTTTAAGTTTCACTCACATAGCCAACTCTCCCAAAGGGCACACCCCTGGGGCTGAGTCTCCAGGGCCCCCCCACTGTGGTAGCTCCAGCGATGGTGCTGCCCAGGCCTCTCGGTGCTCCATCTCCGCCTCCACACTGAACAAGTGCTGGCCCACCCAGTCCATGCTCCAGGGTCAAGCGGAGCTGCTGAGTGACAGCTTTCCTCAAAAAGCAGAAGGAGAGTGAGTGCCTTTCCCTCCTAAAGCTGAATCCCGGCGGAAAGCCTCTGTCTGCCTTTACAAGGGAGAAGACAACAGAAAGAGGGACAAGAGGGTTCACACAGCCCAGTTCCCGTGACCAGGCTCAAAAACTTGATCACATGCTTGAATGGAGCTGGTGAGATCAACAACACTACTTCCCTGCCGGAATGAACTGTCCGTGAATGGTCTCTGTCAAGCGGGCCATCTCCCTTGGCCCAGAGAGGGAGTGTGGGAGTGATTCCCAACTCCTTTCTGCAGACGTCTGCCTTGGCATCCTCTTGAATAGGAAGATCGTTCCACCTTCTACGCAATTGACAAACCCGGAAGATCAGATGCAATTGCTCCCATCAGGAAAGAACCCTATACTTGGTTTGCTACCCTTAGTATTTATTACTAACCTCCCTTAAGCAGCAACAGCCTACAAAGAGATGCTTGGAGCAATCAGGACTTCAGGTGTGACTAGCAAGGCTCATCTTTCTGCCCGGCTACATCAGCCTTCAAGAATCAGAAGAAAGGCCAAGGTGCTGGACTGTTACTGACTTGGATCCCAAAGCAAGGAGATCATTTGGAGCTCTTGGGTCAGAGAAAATGAGAAAGGACAGAGCCAGCGGCTCCAACTCCTTTCAGCCACATGCCCCAGGCTCTCGCTGCCCTGTGGACAGGATGAGGACAGAGGGCACATGAACAGCTTGCCAGGGATGGGCAGCCCAACAGCACTTTTCCTCTTCTAGATGGACCCCAGCATTTAAGTGACCTTCTGATCTTGGAAAAACAGCGTCTTCCTTCTTTATCTATAGCAACTCATTGGTGGTAGCCATCAAGCACTTCCCAGGATCTGCTCCAACAGAATATTGCTAGGTTTTGCTACATGACGGGTTGTGAGACTTCTGTTTGATCACTGTGAACCAACCCCCATCTCCCTAGCCCACCCCCCTCCCCAACTCCCTCTCTGTGCATTTTCTAAGTGGGACATTCAAAAAACTCTCTCCCAGGACCTCGGATGACCATACTCAGACGTGTGACCTCCATACTGGGCTAAGGAAGTATCAGCACTAGAAATTGGGCAGTCTTAATGTTGAATGCTGCTTTCTGCTTAGTATTTTTTTGATTCAAGGCTCAGAAGGAATGGTGCGTGGCTTCCCTGTCCCAGTTGTGGCAACTAAACCAATCAGTGTGTTCTTGATGCGGGTCAACATTTCCAAAAGTGGCTAGTCCTCACTTCTAGATCTCAGCCATTCTAACTCATATGTTCCCAATTACCAAGGGGTGGCTGGGCACAGTGGCTCACGCCTGTAATCCCAGCACTTTGAGAGGCTGAGGTGGTTGGATCACCTGAGGTCAGGAGTTCGAGACCAGCCTGTCCAACATGGTGAAACCCCCATCTCTACTAAAAATACCAAAAATTAGCCGAGCGTAGTGACGGGTGCCCGTAATCCCAGCTACTCAGTAGGCTGAGACAGGAGAATCACCTGAACCCCAGAGGCAGAGGTTGCAGTGAGCTGAGATCACGCCATTGTACTCCAGCCTGGGCAACAAGAGCAAAACTCCGTCTCAAAAAAAAAAAAAAAAAAATTACAAATGGGGTAAACAGTCTAGTGTAATGGATCAAATTAAGATTCTCTGCCCAGCTGGGCACAGTGGTGCATGCCTGTAATCCCAGAACTTTGGGAGGCCAAGACGGGATGATTGCTTGAGCTCAGGAGTTTGAGACCAGGCTGGGCATCATAGCAAGACCTCATCTCTACTAAAATTCAAAAACAAAATTAGCCGGGCATGATGGTGCATGCCTGTAGTCTCAGCTAGTTGGGGAGCTAAGGTGGGAGAATTGCTTGAGCTTGGGAAGTCGAGGCTGCAGTCAGCCCTGATTGTGCCACTGCACTCCGGCCTGGGTGACAGAGTGAGACCCTGTCTCAAAAAAAAAAAAAAAAAAAAAAAAAAAGATTCTGTGTCAGAGCCCAGCCCAGGAGTTTGAGGCTGCAATGAGCCATGATTTCCCACTGCACTCCAGCCTGAGTGACAGAGCGAGACTCCATCTCTTTAAAAACAAACAAAAAATTATCTGAATGATCCTGTCTCTAAAAAGAAGCCACAGAAATGTTTAAAAACTTCATCGACTTAGCCTGAGTCATAACGGTTAAGAAAGCACTTAAACAGAAGCAGAGGCTAATTCAGTGTCACATGAGGAAGTAGCTGTCAGATGTCACATAATTACTTTCGTAATAGCTCAGATTAGAATGGCTACCCCATTCTCTAGACAAAATCAAATTGTCCTATTGTGACTCTTCTAAAAATGAAGATGAAGAGGTATTTAATGACACAACTTGGATTAAAACGGGAATCACATCTTAAAGCTAAAAATGAACCTGCAAGCCTTCTAAATGAGTCGCCGAGCATCACTAGTGACAAGTCTCGGGTGAGCGTAAATGGGTCATGACAAGATGGGACAGCAACAAAATCATGGCTTAGGATCGACAAGAAGTTAAAAAACAGCTGCATCTGTTACTTAAGTTTGTAAGACAGTGCCCTGAGACCTCTAGAGAAAAGATGTTTGTTTACTTAAGAGAAAGAGGCCAGACATGGTGTCTCACGTGTTTAATCCCAGCACTTTGGGAGGCAGGGGCGGGTGGATCACCTGAGGTCAGGAGTTCAAGACTAGCCTGGCCAACATGGTGAAACCCCATCTCTACTAAAAATACAAAAATTAGCCGGGCATGGTGGCAGGCGCCTATAATCCCAGCTACTGGGGAGGCTGAGGCAGGAGAATCACTTGAACCTGGGGGACAGAGGTTGTAGTGAGCCAAGATCGCACCACTGCACTCCAGCCTGGGTCACAGACTGAGACTCCATCTCAAAAAAAAAAAAAAAAAAAAGAGAGAGAGAGAAAGAAATAGAAGAGCCATCTTGGCAGGGTTATTTTATATCTGAGCAAGGAGTTTAAATGAGACTAGTTTAGATTGTCTGCTGATGCAGCCGTCCATAGCAGTACCCCTAAAATCTCACCAGAATACGGGTCCCTCTAACCCAGTGGCTGGAAGAACCACTGTCTAGAGCAACTTTTCTTGGAACTGTCCCAGCTACCAACTCAGACACCAAGGTTTATGCCACCAGGTAACACGGGGATCACAGGTACATGTCGCTCCGGTCAGATTAGTTGGCTTTGGCCCCTCGACCCTGTGCAGGAGCTAGTTCTCAGCTTGCAGCTGAAAGTTCCCTCTTAGCTCCTTAGTCTAGAGGGGTCTCCTGGCTCCATTTGGCCCTGGTCTTTAATAACCGGTCAGCATCTTGCTACCTTCTACCACCTTTCCAAATCTCTGGAAATCCTGCCAGGGAAAGCCTCCAGTTCCAACACTGGCTTTCCAAGCAAACTGGCTTTGCCCTCTCTCTGCCATCCTTGTCCTCCAGAGACTGCACCACCTGTAGCATAGAAAACCACCACCACGGACCTGCCAGCCATCGGCGCAGCAAACCAGCCAGCTGTTTGCTGCCAAATTCCTTCCTCTCCCAGGTCCAGACCAAATACAAGATCAGCACCACACCGTGGTGTTGTCAGGAGCCAAAGCAACAGGAAACAATTCAATGCTGTTGGGTTCGATTCTGAGAGTAGATTTTTCCAGACATGTCTTTCAGGTGACCCTCAACTACCTCAGGTTTGAAGGCCCTAAATGAAACTGATTACCACTCATAGGGACAAACCGAGGGGGTTCGGTTACATCTTGGTGATAATGCAATTGTCTCAAACTTATAACAAACTCTTTCACATTTCAGTTTGCAGGGATAGGGTTGGGTTTGTTTTTCTTCTGTTTTTAACCTTTCCCCTGGGTTTCCATTAGGGTAGTTCCTTGAAATGAATTTCATTTTTCACTGAGTGCCTACCTTCCCAGGGCAGGTGGCCACTGGCTTCTGTTTCCCTCCAACAATACTTTTATTATGGTATTAAGACCTTTCTTTGTATAATACATTGCATCTGTGTTTTCAATTTTTCAAATAAATATTTCCGCCTGGCAATGGAGCGTGGTGGTGATTGACCAGCCAGCGTGGCTCTGAGGTATAGGCTCCAGTGAGAAGCCTGCATTTGTATCCTGGGGTTCATGGAATCCACTTAGCCCCACACCTCTGGGAATATATCTTAGAAATATTAGTTTGAGCCGGGTGTGGTGGCTCACACCAGTAATCCCAGCTCTTAGGGAGGCAGAGGCAGGAGGATAGCTTGAGCCCAGGAGTTAAGAGACCTGCCTGGAAAATATAGTGAGAAGCTGTTCTCCACAAAAAGGAAAAAAAAAAAAGAAATATTAGTTTGATATTGGGCATGGTGGCTCATGCCTGTAATCCCAGCAATTTGGGAGCCCGCAGTGGGAGGATCACTTGAGTGCAGGAGTTTGAGAGCAACCTGGGCAGCATAGCAAGACCCCGTCTACAACAAAATTAACTGGGAATGGTAGCATATGCCTGTAGTCCCAGCTACTTGGGAGGCTGAGTCAGGAGGCTCACTTCAGCCCAGGAGGTTGAGGCTGCAGTGATCACGCCATTGCACTCCACCTTGGGCAACAGAGCAAGACCCTGTCTCTTGAAAAAAAAAAAAAGACATTTGTTTGCACTTCTTAAACATGTTCCATCCTCCCTGTACGCTCTCCTGTCCATGGGAATGATCAAATAGAAAGTCCCGAAGTGGGCCAAGGACTGTGGCTCACACCTGTAATCCCAGCAGTTTGGGAGACTGATGCGGGTGGATCACCTGAGGTCGGGAGTTCAAGACCAGCCTAACCAACATGGAGAAACCCCATCTCTACTAAAAATACAAAATTAGCCAAGTGTGGTGACATATGTCTGTAGTCCCAGCTACTCGGGAGGCTGAGGCAGGAGAATCACTTGAACCCAGGAGGCGGAGGTTGTGGTAAGCCGAGATCACGCCACTGCATTCCAGTCTGGGCAACAAGAGCGAAACTCCGTCTCAAAAAAAAAGTCCCGAAGTGGTTAACACTGCCATTTAGGCTGGGCATGGTGATTCATGCCTGTAATCCCAGCACTTTGGGAGGCCAAGGCATTTGAGACCAGCCCGGGCAACATGGCAAAACCCTGTCTCTATAAAAAATACAAAAAAAAAAAAAAAAAAAAAAGCTGGGCATGGTGGTGTGCACCTGTACCCCCAGCTTCTAGGGAGGGCGAGATGGGAGAATCATGTGAGCCCCTGGAGAGGTCGAGGCTGCGGTAAGCCATGACTGCGCTACTGCACTCCAACCTGGATGACAGAGACCCTGTCTAAAAAAACATAATATTTAAAAAAAAAAAAAAACTTGTCATATAGATCAGGTCTCATAAAATCTGGGGGTTCAGGCTGTGGCTCCTCCCTCTGCACCCTTGCGATGCAAATTAACCTATTACCTTAAAATGAGATGTGACCAATTCTGCTCAGAGACAGAAGCTACTGGTCAAAGGGATTCAGAGCAAACCAGTCACAGCTACCAGAGGATTTACAGAGGGAGCTAACAGAGCCGGGCTGGGCTGCAGAGCGACCTTTCCACAGCACGCTGCAACCTAATACAGTGTGTTAAGCCAGGGGACCTACAGGGGAGATACAGATTGGGAAAGGCTGGGCTTGGTAAGCAGGAGAATTGGCCCAAATGACTCATCACATAAGGAGAGAATGAGGCAGGTAATCAGAAGCTAGCATCTCTAACTAAGGAGATCAAAGAACCAGTGGGATCACCTTGCTCAGTGGGAAGGTGATCTGGATAAATACCAAAGACGGGGACACTTGCCTGCAGCTGGGCTTTTCTGCTCCCAGTGACAGAATGCCAAAGTGAGCCTGCTCCATTTAAAGCATAGGCAGGGCGCAATGACTCATGCCTGTAATCCCAGCACTTTAGGAGGCCCAAGCAGGTGGATCACTTGAGTCCAAGAATTCAAGACCAGCCTGGGCAACATGAAGAAACTCTATCTCTACAAAAAATACAAAAAACTAGCTGGGTGTGGTGGCACATGCCTGTAGTCACAGCTACTTGGGAGACTGAGGCAGGAGGATTGCTTGAGCCCGGGAGGCAGAGGTTGCAGTGAGCTATGATGGTGCCACTGCACACTCCAGCCTGGGCGACAGAGTCAGACATTGTCTCAAAAAAAAAAAAAAAAAAACCATCTTGAACTGTCCTTTAAAAGCTCTACTAGGCTGGGCACAGTGGCTCATGCCTGTAATCCCAGCACTTTGGGAGGCCAAGGCGGAGGATCACTTGAGGTCAGGAGTTCGAGACCGGCCTGGCCAACGTGGTGAAACCCCATCTCTACTAAAAATACAAAAATTAGCTGGGTGTGGCAACATGCACCTGTAATCCCAGCTACTCGGGAAGCTGAGGCACAAGAATCGCTTGAACCTGGAAGGCAGAGGTTGCAGCGAGCCAAGATCATGCCACTGCACTCCAACCTGGGCAACAGAGCAAGCCTCCCTCTCAAAAAAATAAAAAATAAAAGGTCTATTCAATTGTGCAGACAAGGGAAAGTGGTTGATTGGCTTTAGGCAACGGGGTGACATGATGAGATTTGCATTCTGAAAAGACCATTCTGATTGCAGTATGGAGGACAGAGTGGCGTGGAGCTGGAGTAGACAGGGGAAACTGACAAGGAAGTTATTGTCATAGTCCAGGCAAAGGGTGACGGCATGTGAGACAGGATAGTGGCAGGAGAGACAGGAGAAATGGCAGGCCAGAGAGACACATGGCAGGTAAAATGGACATGGACAGACAGGAGTTGGGTTACATAGAAGGGGGCTAGGGAAGGAGCTTTTAGGGAGGGGTCCTGGGTTTCTGGATTGTGAAATTAGTGGTGCCATCTACCTGGAAGAAGGCCAGGCTCAGCATAGATATTATGATATGTTTTGAGCTGAATTGCTTTTTTTTGAGACAGAATCTACACTCCGTTGCCCAGGCTGGAGTACAGTGGCACAATCTCAGCTCACTGCACCCTCCACCTCCAGGGTTCAAGCAATTCTCCTGCCTCAGCCTCCCAAGGAGCTGGGATTACAAGCGCCCGACACCACACCCGGCTAACTTTTTGTATTTTTAGTAGAGACCAGGTTTCACCATGTTGGCCAAGCTGGTTTCGAATTCCTGACCTCAAGTGATCGTCCCACCTCAGCCTCCCAAAGTGCTGGGATCACAAGCGTGAGCCACGGCATCCAGTCTGAACTGCCTTTTTTTTTTTTTTTTTCTTAAAGGCCGGGACAGGAGATTTTGCGCTGTCACACAGGCCGGAGTGCAGTGGCCCAGTCATAACTCACTGCAGCCTCCAGATCCTGGCCTCAAGCAATCATCCTGCCTCTGCCTCCCAAAGTGCTGGAATTATAGGTGTGAGCTACCACACCTGGCCTCAGCTGAGTTGCCTTTGAAACATTCCCATGAAGATGCAAAGTTTAACTCAGAGAAGTCAGAGGTCATGGGAATTGAATCGTACCTAAAGCCATAACAGAAGGAAAGAGTACAAGAAAAGAAAAGGGTCCATAATGGAGCCTTGAGGATTTTCTCTATTTAAAATAACTGAGGCCAGGCACGGTGGCTCACGCCTGTAATCCCAGCACTTCGGAAGGCCGAGGCAGGTGGATCACCTGAGGTCAGGAGTTCAAGACCAGCCTAACATGGAGAAACCACCCCACCCCCCACTAAAAATACAAAATTAGCCGGGCGTGGTGGTGCATGCCTGTAATACCAGCTACTCGGAAGGCTGAGGCAGGAGAATTGCTTGAACCCGGGAGGCAGAGGTTGCTATGAGCCAAGAACGCACCATTGCACTCCAACCTGGGCAACAAGAACGAAACTCTGTCTCTAAATAAATAAATAAATAAATAAAATAACCAACTTTAGGATGGGTGCAGTGGCTCACGCCTGTAATCTCAGCACTTTGGGAGGCCGAGGTGGGCGGATCACCTGAGGTCAGGAGTTCAAGACCAGCCTGGCCAACATGGCGAAACCCCATCTCTACTAAAAATACAAAAATTAGCTGGGCGTGGTGGTGGGTGCCTGTAACCCCAGCTACTCGGGAGGCTGAGACAGAAGAAGAACTGCTTCAACCCAGGCGGTGGAGGTTGCAGTGAACTGAGATCGCGCCACTGCACTCCAGCCTGGGTGACAGAGTGAGACTCCATATCAAAAAAATGATAATAAAAATAAATAAATAAAAAATAACCAAGTTTAATGTATTTTTACTACAGTCAGTTTCTTAGTTCATTTGTACTGCTTTAACAGTACCTGAGACCTGGTAATTTAAAAAGAACGGAAGTTGGCCGGGCACAGTGGCTCACACCTATAATCTCAGCACTTTGGGAAGCTCAGGTGAGTGGATCACTTGAGTCCAGGAGTTCAAGACCACTCTGGGCAACATAGGGAGACTCCATCTCTACAAAAAATAATAATAATAAATAGCCAGGTGTGGTGGTGCACACCTGTAGTCCCAGCTACATGGGAGGCTGAGGTGAGTGGATCCAGGTACAGCACTTAAACACTCCTGACAATGAGTGCTGACAAAGAAAAACTGAGCAAAAGTGGAATTCGAGAGAACTCGAATTTAGCCCAGCTAAATTTTGTATTTTTGGTAGAGACAGGGTTTCATCATGTTGGCCAGGATGGTCTCTATCTCTTGACCTCGCGATCCGCCCGCCTCGGCCTCCCAAACTGCTGGGATTACAGGCGTGAGCCACCGCGCCCGGCTACAAGTTCTTTTTTCTTTTTGTTCCTTGGAAAGCATCGCTGGGCATTTATCCTGTCCTAGGATTTGAGTGAAACTTCTCTTAGCATTTCAGCGCAGTGACCAAGAGACACCCTTTCCTTTCCTTCTCCTTATGGGAAACTCGGTTCTAACCCAGAGGACTTGGGCTCCAGGACCCAGTAAGGCAGCCCTGGACTTGACCCTAAAAGGGAGTAAAGACAAACGTGAAGTTCAGTCCGGTGTTCAGGGCTGCCAAAGCTCATAGCCTGGAGTTTCTTATCCTCTAGGCGGGGTAGAGACATTTAAAACGGCCCCTAAACTTGTGAGGCGCATAGGCTCATGGGAAATAGAGTCCAGTACTTGTCCTGAGACCAGCAGTGGGCCCTGGGAGGCGGACTTCCGGTGCACTCCTGCGCGTGTGCACCTCTCCCGGCGTGCGTGTTCGGGCATGCGCGCTGCCGCCGCACTGCCCTCGCTTCCTGTGAGTCTTCAAGTAGCCGCTTGCTCTCGTTCCTAGGGATTGGCCTGCAGTGGACGAGCATCGCATAGCCTGCGGGGCTGGACGCTGACCGCCCGGGCCAGCACCTAGGCGGACGCGGAGCTGTGCAGACCAGGGTTCGCGCGGGCCGGGTGGAGGCTCAAGCGGGGACCCCGGAGCGTGAGCCCCGGAGTCGGCGGCGCTGGGGCCAGAGGGGCCGGGAGGGAGTCGGCTGAGGTGGCGGCGGAGGCGAAGGGGCGGCGGGACCCGGGCCTGGCCCGTATGTGTCCTTGGCGGTCTAGACCAGGCCGTCGCTGTATGGTGAGCCCCAGGGAGGCGGATCTGGGCCCCCAGAAGGACACCCGCCTGGATTTGCCCCGTAGGCCCGGCCCGGGCCCCTCGGGAGCAGAACAGCCTTGGTGAGGTGGACAGGAGGGGACCTCGCGAGCAGACACGCGCGCCAGCGACAGAAGCCCCGCCCCGGCCTCTCGGGAGCCGAGGGGCAGAGGCTGCGGAGCCCCAGGAGGGTAAGTCTTGGATTTTCGGGCCCAGAGCGAGAAGGGCCTGGGTGAAGTCACCGTGTGTTGGGGACCTTTGAGTGTGGGGCAGGGGGAGGGTCCCGATCGCTTGCAGGAGAGACGTGTGTTTGGGTTCGAGGGCAGGGTCCGGCTGCACCGAACAGGCGCTGCATGGGAAGATCTGGGAGGACGAGGCTTACGGGGGCGTGGAGGGTGTCTCCACCCTCAGCTGCGGACGTCGTCTCCACTCCCCCCTAACCCCTAACAGCCCTTCCTCCTCCTCTCCGTGCTCCAGATTTCGACCGCCTCTAAACGTCCCTCAGCACCTCTGTTCTCTCATTTAAGTGTCTGCTGATTCGTCCCTTAGATCTGCCCTGGGAGAATCGTAGTAATGCAGGAACAGTCTGCAGGGATTCTCTGCTGCTGCCTCAGTTGCTAGGGGAAGAGACTGGGCCTTAGCAGGTGGGTGACTTGACCAGGTCACTGGCTTTGTGGATGGAATTACTCATAGTAGAACTCAGGAGTCTTATCTCCCAGGCCAGTGTTCTTTCTCCCGTATCCTAGTTTTCTTAATAGAAGATTATTAGGTGCAGCAATAACCAAGTTCAGTTAGATAATTTAGAAACAAAACCATATTTTATACACATTCATTTCATTTCTGAGAGCTCACATATTCAATTCCTATGGCTTCTTTGATTTTAAGCAGTTTAGAGAGACAATAAGAAAACGCGGGCCGGATGCAGTGGCTCACACCTGTAATCCCAGCACTTTGCCGGCCTAGAGCAGGAGTATCCCTTGAGACCAGGAGTTAGAGACCAGCCTAGGCAACATAGGGAGACCCTGACTCTACAAAAAATACAAAAGCAGCCAGGCATGCTGGGATGCACCTGTGGTCCTAACTACTCAGGAGGCTGAAGTGGGAGGATGGATGGAGCCCAGGAGGTCGAGTCTGCAGAGAGCCGTGAATGCACCACTGCACTCCAGCCTGGGTGGCAGATTGAGACCCTGTCTCAGCAAACAAACCACAAAAATCATGAGCCGTATAATGGGAAATTTTTTTCTTTTTGCACGTTGTACTTGATGGCAGACCATGTTACCCATGAGAGTCTTAGCTCACCTAATGACTATCTGATTATCTTAGAGTTACAAAGTTACAAGTGCATGCTTCCCCTATCACTTTTTTTTTTTTTTTTGAGACAGTATCTCTCACCCAGTCTGGAGTGCAACAGTGTGGTCTCCGCTCACTGCAACCTCCACCTCCCAGATTCAAATGATTCTTGTGCCTCAGCCTCCTGAGTAGCTGGGACTACAGGCATGTGACACTATGCCTGGCTAATTTTTTTGCTATTTTTAAGTAGAGACGGGGTTTTGCCATGTTGGCCCGAGGCAGGTGGATCACTTGAGGCCAGAATTCGAGACCAGCCTGGCCAATGTGGTGAAACCCTGTATCACTCTTTTAGGCCCTTCTGAGTATTTGCAGGCTGAGTGTTCACAAGGTGTTAACCTATTTGAGCTTTCTTTTGTGGTTCGTAATGCAGGAGATTTCTGCCTTTGCAGGCCGGAGCACTCGTGACTTCAGTGACCTGCTTCTGCCCCTCTAGGTCTATCAGCCACAGTCTCTGCATGTTTCCAAGAGCAGCAGAAAATGAACACATTGCAGGTGAGTTTTCCTGCTTGTGTATATGTTCCTCAACTTTATTTTATGGTGCATTTTAAGAGGCTTGTAAGGATTCATACTTTTTTTTTTTTTTTTTTGAGATGCAGTCTTGCTCTATTGCCCAGCCTGCAGTGCGGTGGCATGATCTTGCTTCACTGCCACCTCCACCTCCTGGGTTCAAGCGATTCTCCTGTCTCAGCCTCCAGAGTAGCTGGGATTACAGGCATGCGCCACCATGCCCAGCTAATTTTTTTTTTTTTGAGACGGAGTCTCACTCTGTTGCCCAGGCTGGAGTGCAGTGGCGTGATCTCGGCTCACTGCAAGCTCCGCCTCCTGGGTTCACGCCATTCTCCTGCCTCAGCCTCCTGAGCAGCTGGGACTATAGGCGCCCGCCAGCGCGCCTGGCTAATTTTTTTTTTTTTGTATTTTTAGTAGAGACGGGGTTTCATCGTGGTCTTGATCTGCTGACCTCGTGATCCACCCGCCTCGGCCTCCCAAAGTGTTGGGATTACAGGCGTGAGCCACCGTGCGCAGCCAATTTTTTGTATTTTTAGAAGAGACAGGGTTTCACCGTGTTGGCCAGGCTGGTCTCAAACTCCTGACCTCAGGTGATCCTCCCACCTCAGCCTCCCAAAGTGCTGGGATTGCAGGCATGAGCCACCACGCCCAGCCAGGATTCATACTTTAAAATGGGAATGTGGAAATAGACATTATCCTGTAAAATATAGTTAGTGTGGCAGATCAGCACCAAAAATGATTTGTGAAGCTTGTATGTATGGGTAGTATATTTTAAGGCTGTTGAAATTGAGCCGCACCCAGGACTGATATTCTTGGCAGTCATCACAAAAGGAAAATGCCATCTGTATTAGTCCATTCTCACACTGCTATAGAGAAATAACCAAGACTGGGTAATTTATAAAGAAAAGAGGTTTAATTGGCTCACACCTGCAGGCTCTATCATGGGAAGCATGGCTGGGGAGGCCTCAGGAAACTTACAGTCATGGTGGAAGGCGAAGGAAAAGCGGGTACATCTTCATCACCAGAGGAGAAGGAAGAAGGAGGGGGAGGCGCTACACACTTTTAAACAACCACATCTTGTGATAACTCACTCAGTATCAGCACCAAAAGGGAAATTGTCCCCATGATCCAATCACCTCCCACCAGGTCCCACCTCCAACATTGGGGATTACAGTTGAACATGAGATTTGGGAGGCGACACAAACTGAAACCATATCACCATCCATGACATGATTTGCATTGATTATAAGGAGAAACCAATTTTGTTACTTGTGGATTTAAAAGATTTTCTAGGACTTGGAAAAATTTCTTCATTCAAGTTGATATAATTGTGGATAGCTTTCCTAATAACAACCATTAAATTACTGTAACTTATGGCTTATTCTTGGTGCTTATGTAAGCAGAGGGCCTGCTGCCCAAGGAGAACTTGGTGCATATAATTTTTCCAGGGACAGAAATATTGTGATCCAAGTAAACAGAATTCTGTTTTTACTGTTGAGTCCTAGATCATGGGGGGAATGAATGACATGATCATCCTTCAGATATTTGTTCGTCTTTTTGTTGGGGTTGCACAGCAAACAATACAAACAGTTACTCTCTTGTGAAGATTTCCTCATTTCTGTTTCTCATTTCAGTTCTCAGTGTTTTCGTTTTGTCCTTTTCACTTTGCTGAGTCAGTCAGTAAAGACGACCAGTGATTTAATTGCAGTCAAATCCAGCGGGCATTTCCTAGCCCCTTCCTCACAGGACCCTTTGTCTGCCTTTGACATCCGTTACTTCCAAACTGATATTTTCTCCATGGAGTCTCTCTTTCCTTGGCTCTTAAAAAGATTCATCTGTAAGTATTTCTGTTTGTCTTTAAATGGTGAAGTCTTTTGTTTTGTTTCTTTTTTTCTTTTTTTGAGATAGGGTCTTGCTGTGTCATCCAGGCTGGAGTGTAGACGTGATCAAAACTCACTGCAGCCTCAATCTCCTGGGCTCGTGCGATCCTCCTGCCTCAGCCTTCCACGTAGCTGGGACTACAGATGCACGCTGCCACACCTGGCTAATTTTTTTTGTATTTTAGTAGAGACTGGCTTTCACCGTGTCACACAGGCTGGTGTCGAACTCCTGAGCTCAGGCAGTCTGCCTGCCTTGGCCTCCCAAAGTGCTAGGATTACAGGCGTGAGCCACTGCTCCTGGCCTAGAGATGTATTCTCACTGTATTGCTCAGGCTGGTCTCAAACTCCTGGCTTCAAGCGATCCTTTCACTTTGGCCTCCCAAAGCGCTAGGATTACAGGTGTAAGCCACCACACGTGGCCAATAAAGAATTTTTTTAAAGGGTCTAGGAATAACCCATAATACTGTCTTTCTTAATACACGTGGCAGTTGCGTTAAATCTTTTAATAGTTCCCATAGTATGTCTCTTGCGTGCTCATTGTTTTGAAGAAACTGTGTTGGTTATCCTCAGTTTGGATTGTGTTACCCTTGTTTCACCTTAGCAAATTTTTAAAAAATATCTCATATGCCTTGTAAAATTGGTAGTTTGATCTAGAAGTCTAATCAAGTTTATGTTCAGTTCTTTTCACACAACTATACCATACGTGGCATTTGTCTACTTCTGGAGGCACGTGTTACCTTCTTTGTTTTTGTGAAGTTAAGAACTATTGACTGTTGATTATTGCTGTGATTTACTAGTTCATTAGGGGAGGCAAAATGGTGATCTGCTAATTCTACCATTTATTCTTTATTTACTAGCCAAAATACGTTTCTTTTCTTTTCTTTTTTTGGAGACAGAGTCTCACTCTGTCGCCCAGGCTGGCGCATTTATGGCTCACTGCAGCCTCAAACTCCTGTGCTCAAGTGATCCTCCCACTTCAGCCTCCCAAGTAGCTGGGAGTGTAGTCATGTGCCACAATGCCCAGCGGATTTTTTAAGTTTTAGTAGAGACAGGTTTCTCTATGTTGCCCAGGCTGGTCTTGAACTGGGCTCAAGTGATCCTCTTCTTTGACCTCCCCGTGTTGGGATAATAGGCATGAGCCACCACAGCTGGCCTAGAATACTTTTCTAAAGATAAATTTCTATTCTCTATTTGTTTATGTAATTCATGCAGGAAAGACAGTTTCTATAATATTGAGTAGGCTTTTAAGCAGGAGGGTATTTTGTTTTGTTACCATCATGAGCTCATGGGTTTAAACAGATAGTAAATATTTCAGTACATAGAAGTTGTGATTCTTTTTGAAAATTAAGTGGTTCCATCTTTGGCCAGACGGAATCCCTTTAAGTTGGTTTCTGAGTCCTTTTGAAATATATTTGATATATTTGATAGCAAATGTATACATATAATATATATTTGATAGCATTATTTTCTATTCAGCATTTTATTTTGAAATCATTTCAAATTTTCAGAAAAATTGCAAGGATTTTACAAAGAAATCCCAGATACTTCCTTTTGTTCAGACACTTCATTCTTAACATTTTCCCACATTAATCATTTATATGCATATATACATGTGTGTGTATATATATTTTCTGAACTATTTGAGAGTGGGTATGTCATGCCTCTTTACCCTATAAAGTTTTAGATTATATCTCATAAAATCAAGAACATTCTGTTAAATATCCATAGCACAGTAATTGAATTCAGGAAATTTATCATTTATTTAATACTTTTATCTGTAATTCATTTTCCAGTTTGGCCAATTTCCCAGTAATTTCCCTTATAGCAATTTTTAATTTTTGGTAGAAGATTCAGTCTAGGACTGTTAATTGCCTTTAGTTTTCATGCTTTTTAAAGTCTGTTTAATATGGATTTGTTCCTCAGTGCCATTATAATATTTGAAGAATACAGGCCAGTGATTTTATAGAAGTCTTTAAATTTAGGTTTCCCTGATCTTTCTTCATGATTAGATTTAGACTGAATTTTTGTCTGGAATACTACATGGAACCTCTTAAATTTATGGCTCATAATAGGATCTGTCTTGGGAAAATTCTGTGCATGCCTGAGAAGATGGCTTGTTCTGCTCTGGTTGGGTGGAGTGTTTGATAAATATTAATGAGATCAAGTTGGTTGGTTGTGTTGTTCAGGTGTACTATATCCTTGTTGATTGTGTGCCCACTTGTATCAATTGTGGGGGAGAGGGGATTGAAATCTGCTGCAGTTGTGGTTCTGTTTCTCTTTGCAATTTTACCAATTTTTGCTTTATGTGTTATATTAGATACATAAATGTTCAAGGTTATTATGTCCTGTTGATTAATTAACCACTTTGTAAAATGGCCTTCCTTATCCCTGCTAATATTCCAGGCTGTGAAATGTACTTTGTTATTTATGAAGCATTCTTTTGAGTAATGCATGCATGCTATATCTTATTCCATCCTTTTACTTTTAACCTATTTGCATCTTTATATCTAAAGTATTATTTCTTGTAGGCAGCAAGATTTGGATCTTGCTTGTATTCATCAGTCTATTTCTGTCTCATAATTGGGGATGTATAGACCATTTACATGTAATGTGATTATTGATAAAACGAGTTAGGTTATAGTCCATTGTCTTTGCTTTCTTTTAGTCTCATCTTCTTTGTTTCTTTTTAAAATGTCTCTGTTTGTCTTCCTTCCTTTTGATTAGTTGAGAATTTTTTATGATTCTACTTTATATCTTTTGTTGGGTTTTTGGCTATCACACTGTTATTATTTTAGTGAGTTAGAATTTTATAGTATGCAGCCTTAATTATCATAGTTTATTCTTAAGTAATATACCATTTTTCTTAGAGTAAGAGAAGCTTACAATAGGACACTTCCATTTCTCTCCTCTCAGTCTTTACACCGTTGTTCATTTCATTTTTACAGGTGGTATCAGTGCCACACACTATCTATTACGTTGTTGTTAATTAAACAGTATTTATTTATTTATTTATTTATTTTGAGACAGAGTCTCACTCTGTCCCCCAGGCTGGAGTGCAGGGGTGCGATCTCGGCTCACTGCAACCTCTACCTCCTGGGTTCAAGGGATTCTCCTGCCTCAGCCTCCCGGGTAGCTGGGATTACAGACACCTACCACCACGCCCGGCTAATTTTTGTATTTTTAGTAGAGATGAGGTTTCGCCATGTTGGCCAGGCTGGTTTCGAACTCCTGACCTCAGGTGACCTGTCCGCCTCAGCCTCCCAAAGTGCTGGGATAACAGGTGTGAGCCACCACACTTGGCCCAGGTATCTTTGAAAGAGATTTAAGTCATGAGAGAAAATACACAGTTACCATTTCTGGTACTCTTCATTCCTTTATGTAAATCTAAATTTTTATTTTCTGTCATTTTACTTCTGCCTGAAGGACTTTCTTTAACATTTCTTCTAGTTGATGATGAATTCTTGTAGGTCTGCAAATGTCTTCATTGTGTCTTTGCTTTTAAAGGTGTTTTTGCTGGATTTTTCTCCACAGTGCTTTAAATATGTTTCTCTGTTGTCTTCCTGCTTACATTTTTTTCTAAGAGAAATCTGATCTCATACTCATGTTTGTTCCCCTATATATAACATGTCTTTTTTCTTCCCCCCTTATTGTTTTAAACTTTTTATCACTAGTTTTGGACAATTTGATTGCAATATGTCATGGTATCTTTTTTTCATGTTTCTGTTTTGGGGATCATTGAACTTCTTGGATCTTGGGTTTATGGTGTCATCACTTGGGGAACATTTTTATCATTATTTCTTCAAGTACCCGCCACCTCCCCTCCATTGATTCTTGTTGCCTGTATATTAGGCCATTGAAAATTTCCCACAACATACTGTTGCTCTTTATTTGCTTTTAATTCTTTTTTCTCTGTTTCATTTTATGTAACTTCTGTTGCTGTCTTTATATTCACTAATCTCTTTTTTCCACGATGCTGTTCATCTTGTCCAGTATAATTTTCATCTCAGATATCGTAGTTTCTATCTGTAGAAGGTTAGCATGGGTCTTTTTCACATCTTGCCTGTCTCAATTTTTTTGAACATTTGGAATAGAATGATGAACTCTCTCAGTGCTCTGTTCCAGTTGTAAACTCTGTGTCAATTCTGGGCCAGTTTTGATGGACTGATTGTTTTCCTTCTGGGTTGTAGTTTCCTGCCCATTTTCCCAACTCGCACCTCTTTCTCCTCACATCTGCCTCTGTTCTTCTTCCCTGCTCCGTGGCCTGGAGTCACTCAAGGCAGAAG
The DNA here is from genome assembly GCF_029289425.2 of Pan paniscus. Lineage (NCBI taxonomy): Eukaryota > Metazoa > Chordata > Mammalia > Primates > Hominidae > Pan > Pan paniscus. The sequence goes on from NC_073255.2 coordinate 89,241,901, forward strand.
TTGATTGGTTCACCTTGTTTATTTCCCATCACTCATAGATAACTCTACTGCCTGATAATCAGTGCCTTGAAAACCATTGCTTCAGCCCAGGCGTGGTGGCTCATACCTGTAATCACAGCACTTTGGGAGGCCAAGGCAGGCGGATCATGAGGTCAGGAGTTCAAGACCAGCCTGGCCAACATGTTGAAACCCCGTCTCTACTAAAAATACAAAAATTAGCCGGGCGTGCTGGTGCATGCTTGTAATCCCAGCTACTTGGGAGGCTGAGGCAGGAGAATCGCTGGAACTCGGGAGACGGAGGTTGCAGTGAGCCAAGATTGTGCCATTGCACTCCAGCCTGGAAGACAAGAGCGAGACTTTGTCTCATAAAAAACAAAAACAAAAACAAAAACAAACAAACCATTGCTTCATATATGTTCTCCGTTTTATTTTTCTTTCTGTTTTTGATTTTGTTGTTGTTCTTTGGTGTGTGCTGTTTCAGGTTGGAGGGTATATGCAGTACCTGTTAGTTTATCACACCTGAGGGCAGAAGTCCTCATGTCTCTCTCTATTTTTTCTAATATATATATTTTTTTCTTTGTAGAGACAGGGTCTTGCTATGTTGCCAAGGCTGGTCTCAAGCTCCTGGCCTCAAGCAGTCCTTCTGGCTCAGCTTTCCAGAGTGCTGGGATTACAGGCATGAGCCACCACACCTGGCCTGGGTCCAGTTTTATCCATGTCCAAATGTTTTTTTTCCCTGAGCTGTTTTTGATTTTCTTCCACCTCATATGAACTGTAGTGTCGGCTTATCTAGTTCCAGGAAAAAGCTTTTTGGTATTTTTATTGGGATTGCATATTTATAAAGTAATTTAGGGTAACTGATATCTTTGTATTATTACATTGACCTTAATAACACAACTAATTTTTTTTTTTTTTTTTGGATTTTTAGTAGAGATGGGGTTTCACCATGTTGACCAGGCTGGTCTTAAACTCCTGAGCTCAGGTGATCTGCCCACCTCAGCCTCCCAAAGTGTTGGGATTACAGGCATGAGCCACCATGCCCGAGCACTTTTTTTTTTTTTTTTTTGAGATGGAGTCTCACTCGTCGTCCAGGCTGGAGTGCAGTGGCACAATCTCAGCTCACTGCAAACTCCGCCTCCTGGGTTCATGTCATTCTCCTGCCTCAGCTTCCCGAGTAGCTGGGACTACAGGCACCCGCGGCCATGCCCGGCTAATGTTTTGTATTTTTAGTAGAGACGGGGTTTCACCATGTTAGCCAGGATGGTCTCGATCTCCTGACCTTGTGATCCACCCGCCTTGGCCTCCCAAAGTGCTGGGATTACAGGCGTGAGCCACCGCGCCTGGCCGCCCGAGCACTTTTACTTTTCCTTAGTTATATTCCTCTAATTGTTTTCTCTTCTCTAGTTGTAGATAATGAGCATTTTATTAATACCTTGTTCTTGATCTTAGTGGGAAGGTATGTAGTTTTTCCCTGTTAAGTAAAATCCTGACTTTTGGACCAAGAAGACTGAGGCATAAGAGTTTATGTGTGTCCGTGTATGTGCACGTGCGTGTGTGTGTGTGTGTGTATACACACAAACTATATATTTGCTTGTGTGTAATTGAAATACATATATCACATATATATCATATGTACTACTGCATATTAGGGTGTAATACTTATATGTGTATATATACATAATATTGATGTTAATGAAGCATCCATCAGTTTCTGTTTTCTTTAGTTTGTTTTTTTAAATCAGGTTTTTCTGTCAAGCTTTTTCAGGTATCTTCATGGATACAAGAAGTTTATTCTTCTTTGCTGTGTTATAGTGGCCTATCATATTAATAGATTTCCGAATATTAAACTAGTCTATATTATTGGAATAAGTCCTATTTGTCTGTTGTATATTATGTTTTTAATCTGGTACTGGATTTTGTTTGGTTATGTTTCATTTTGGGTATTTGTATTGATATAAGTGGTATTGTATTGGCATGTAATTTTATGTTATTTATTGGCTGATCCATCTTCTAACCCCTCCACCTCCTTGCCTTCTGGACTAACTTAACCTAGAAGGTTATTACTCTCTCTCGGTGATTTTATCAGCTCCTGTGGCCTGCCTGTGGATAAGCTTGGATGTTCTGCTTTAGTTTCTCAGCCCACCAGCCTAGTGGCTCTGACTCTGCTATCTCTTGGGATCTACATGGTCCTAGCTATATCACTGGGTTTGAACCCCTTGTTGATATCTTCTTTATAAATAACAGGATAATGCAACATGCTTACTGGGCACTTCCTTTTTCTAAACTACAAGTTTGGGCGGGGTATGCTGGCCCAAGACTGTAATCCCAACAGTTTGGGAGGCCAAGGCAGGTGGATTGCTGGAGCCCAGGAGTTTTGCATTTTTCTTTTTTTTTTCTTGAGACAAGGTCTCGCTCTGTTGCCTAGGCTGGAGTGCAGTGTTGCATTCACAGCTCACTGCAGCCTTGACCTCCCAGGCTCAAGCCATCCTCCTGCCTTAGCCTCCCAAGTAGCTGGAACTACAGGCATGTGCCATGATGCCCAGCCAATTTTTAAAACAATTTTTATTTTTAGTAGAGATGAGGTTCTTACTATGTTGCCCAACCTGGTCTCGAACTCCTGAGCTCAAATGATCCTCTCATCTCGGCCTCCCAAAGTGCTAGGACTATAGGCATGAGCCACCATGCCCAGCCCCAACCTCTTAAAAATTGAAGCTGCTTCATGTTTGCCATTGGTACTTTTTACACCTCATCATATTCTTCCTCCCCTTCATCCCATAGAATACACAACTCATCTTTAAGGACTTCAAGTTAACTGAGTCTGTGAAGCCTAATCTGATGGCATAAAGTTAAAATAATTTGATCCTCTTTTGTTAAATCATTCTGCACCTTGTCTGCATTACTCTAATAACAGCTTTGGGCATTCATTCATTTAATGAATATTTATTGCTGTGAGATTGAGATGTTTGAGATAAAACTCAGCCATGCAGATAGCCAGAGGCCACTGGCTATGAGAATAAAAGAGCCAAAAGAACAAGGAGCTGAAACTAGGTGAGAGCCCCAGAGCAGTGAGTTAGGAAGAAGAAGACCAGGAACTGAGTGGTGGGCACTCCAACATGAAGAGGTCCCGGAGAAGGAGAGGGCCTGGCAGCGAAGAAATGACAAGGAGTAAAATGCTTGTGTTTGTTTACATGTTTATCTCCTTATTAGGTTGTCTGCTTTCTGAGAGCAGGCATGGTGTTTCACTCATCTCATATCCCCAAAACGCAGTTCAGTTGCAAAATAGGAGTTCAGTTGTGTTTTGGGTTTTTATTTTTGTGGGGTAATATATATTTTTTATATATATATCCCCAAAGGATATGTGTTTCCTGTATGATTTCCAATATGATTTCCCTTCCATAATCTGTAACATAAAATAAGGTATACAATGTTCATGGTTAACTTTACGAGTGAACTTTGTAAAATGATATCCCCCTATCCCTTTTCCATATCTCCCAATTCTGATCATGTTGCCATTACAGGGGCCAGTGTCATTCAAAGATGTGGCTGTGGATTTCACCCAGGAGGAGTGGCAGCAACTGGACCCTGATGAGAAGATAGCATACGGGGATGTGATGTTGGAGAACTACAGCCATCTAGTTTCTGTGGGTGAGGATAGCTTGCTTTCTGAATGCTCTCAGTTGAATGGGGTTTTATCCTTGAGTTTGAAGAAATAAGTGATGACACCATTTAATTCCTTGTGGGCACTAGCTGCAGTGTTTATATTATTCTTCATTGAAAGGTTCTAACTTTGATAAGGTAAAAAAATGGAGCACTTCTGTTATGCAGCTTATAAGGTGGCAACATCTTGTACTTTGGAGATTCTGAAGCCAAGCAGCTTGCCCAAGTCCTTCTTCTTTTCCCATTAACAGGGTATGATTATCACCAAGCCAAACATCATCATGGAGTGGAGGTGAAGGAAGTGGAGCAGGGAGAGGAGCCGTGGATAATGGAAGGTGAATTTCCATGTCAACATAGTCCAGGTAAGTTAGTAGATTATCACATGTTAAAAAACACTCATCCCAGACCTTTGGGAGTGACTAAAGAGTTGTTTATATGTACTCGGTACCCTCAGTAACACCTCCCAACCCCCAAATATCACTTTCCTTCCCACACACATACCACATACATGAACTCTTTTGTTGATTTTACATTTGATTTACATTGGTAGGGATTTTTTCATTCTAACCTGTACTGGGGACCCAGTCACTTCCTCTTTCTCCAGCATTATCGGTCACTTATTTACTCCCTCGCCATTAGAGAATTGTTGTGCGTTTTTTGTTTGTTTGTTTGTTTGTTTTTTGGAGACAGTCTTGTTCTGTCACCCAGGCTGGTGTGCACTGGTATGATCTCGCTCACTGCAACCACTATCTCTCAGGTTCAAGCGATTCTCCTTCCTCAGCCTCCTGAGTAGCTGGGTTTATAGGCGCCCCCCCTGATGCCTGCCTAATTTTTTGTATTTTTAGTAGAGACAGGTTTTCACCATGTTGGCCAGGATGGACTCCAACTCCTGACCTCAAGTGATCCGCCTGCCTCTGCCTCCCAAAGTGCTGGGAATACAGGAATGAGCCACCCCACCAGGCCATGCTTTCAGTTTTCAAGAGAGAAGACACCATTGTTGCCAAAGATTTTGGTAATTTGAGAGATACAATGTATGTTTTCTCCATGTGGATCCTAGATAGTAAGGATCTGTTGAATTTGAAGTATCTATCCAGAAGTATTTTGGGTACATGTTTAAGGATTGTAAAACAGTGTTTCTATTTCTGGATATAATAAATGTATTTGTTAATATAATAAATGAACAGATTAGACCCATAAACTATTTACAGTGTTGAGTCATTTCCCACAGTTAAAATCAGGATGAAAATATATAGCTGAATACTTGCTTTGTTTCTTGTACCATTTCTTTAGTACAGAACCTGCTAAGGCCATCAAACCTATTGATCGGAAGTCAGTCCATCAGATTTGCTCTGGGCCAGTGGTACTGAGTCTAAGCACTGCAGTGAAGGAGTTAGTAGAAAACAGTCTGGATGCTGGTGCCACTAATATTGGTAAGTTTGGGAGAGTTTTAAGCCACAAGAAATGATCAGTGAATGTTGTTGTAGTCAAGAAACATTTGTTATTGAAATAAGACTATCAAGTGTTGATGTAGTAATAAATTATTATTTTTAAGTTAAAGTTAGCACCTACTATGTGCCTAGTACTTAGCTAGGTAGTAATAATAATAACAACAGCTTTTATTGTGTTCTTATGGTGTGCCAGGCAGGTGTTATGCTAAGAATTGCACAGAAATATCTCATTTAATTTGCAGAATAGCTGGGCGTGGTGTTTCACGCCTGTAATCCTAGCCCTTTGAGAGGCCAAGGTGGGGGGATTGCTTGAGGCCAGAGTTCAAGACCAACCTGGCCAACATGGTGAGACCTCATCTCTATTAAAAAAATAAAGCAGGCCGGGTGTGGTGGCTCACACCTGTAATCCCAGCACTTTGGGAGGCCAAGGTGGGTGGATACCTGAGGTCAGCAGTTTGAGACCAGCCTGTCCAAAATGGTGAAACTCTGTCTCTACTAAAAATATAAAAATTAGCCAGACCTGGTGGCAGAAGCCTGTAATCCCAGCTACTTGGGAGGCTGAGGCATGAGAATGGCTTGAACCCGGGAGGCAGAGGTTGCAGTGAGCCGAGATCGTGCCACTGCACACCAGCCTGGGACAGAGCAAGACTCTGTCTCAATAAAAATAAAATAGGCATGGAGTAGTGGCTCACATCTATAATCCCAGCACTTTGGGAGGCAGAGCAGGGCTGATCATTTGAGGTCAGGAGTTCAAGACCAGCCTAACCAACATGGTAAAACCCTGTCTCTACTAAAAATACAAAAATTAGCCAGATGTGATGGTGCATGGCTGTAATCTCAGCTCCTCGGGAGGCTGAGGGAGGAGAATTGCTTGAACCTCGGAGGTGGAGGTTGCAGTGAGCCAAGATCAGATCATGCCACTGCATTCCAGCTTCGGTGACAAGAGCAAAACTCCATCTCAAAAAAAAAAAAAAAACAAGAAAGAAAAAAGAAAATAACAAAAGAAAATAAACCTAAAAAATTATTAATCAGCTGAGTAACTTTATGAGATAGAACTTATTATCTTCATTTTACAGATGAGGAAATTAAGGAACAGGAAATTTCCTTTTTTTGAGATTATAAAGCTAATAAAATAGGATCCAAGAAGTCTGATTCCAGAACCAGTTGTCTTTTTTTTTTTTTTTTTTTTTTTTGAGATGGAGTTTCGCTCTTGTTGCCCAGGCTATAGTGCAACGGCACGATCTCGGCTCACCGCAACCTCCGCCTCCCGGGTTCAAGCAATTCTGCCTCAGCCTTATGAGCAGCTGGGATTACAGGCATGCACCACCACACCTGGCTAATTTTGTATTTTTAGTAGAGACAGGGTTTCTCCACGTTGGTCAGGCTAGTCTGGAACTCCTGACCTCAGGTGATCTGCTCACTTTGGCCTCCCAAAGTGCTGGGATTACAGGCATGAACAACCGCGCCTGCCCCCCTTTCTCCTTACTGGGTATGTTAAAATTATTTCTTTCAAAAGAAAAGGCTGGTCAAAGTGCAACGGTGTTAACCACTAATTGATCACAACCAGTTACAGATTTTTTTGTTCCTTCTCCACTCCAACTGCTTCATTTGACTAGCCTATGGACAAAAAAAAAAAAAAAAAAAAGAGGAAAGAAAAAGCTAAACTATTTAATCTGGGCTAGTAAATGGCCAGAAAGGGCTTTATAATAATGAAATATACAAAATGATACTCGTACTTTTAACTAAAGGTATAGTTATGACTCTTCAATTTGCATACGTTATAAATAATATAAAAGCTTATAGCATGGGTCCATTTTTTTTTTTTTTTCTTTTTGAGACGGAGTCTCACTGTCTCCCAGGCTGGAGTGCAGTGGCGCGATCTTGGCTCACTGCAAGCTCCGCCCCCCGGGTTCATGCCATTCTAGCATGGGTCCATTTTTAATAAATACATAAATATTTAAACTTTCTAGATCTAAAGCTTAAGGACTATGGAGTGGATCTCATTGTAGTTTCAGACAATGGATGTGGGGTAGAAGAAGAAAACTTTGAAGGCTTAAGTAAGTTGACTTTTTCTAATCCTATTATAAAATAATTGGGCCACATGTCTCAGAATTTTGAGTAACACTGTCTTGGGAAACGCAAAAACAGTTTTTTAAGCCAGTTACTAGATATCATGTATATCCGTTGTTTTAGCACTTGAGGTATCTTAGTCCTTACTTTACAGTCTCTTTCAGCTCTGAAACATCACACATGTAAGATTCAAGAGTTTGCCGACCTAACTGAGGTTGAAACTTTCGGCTTTCATGGGGAAGCTCTGAGCTCACTGTGTGCACTGAGGTGATACAATGTTTTTATCCATTCACTTGACCCCTTAGAAAAACCTCTCAGAAAGTTAATTGGAATCGTTATTATTTACAATTTTCTATCTCGGTATCTCAGCTTCTAGCTTCTGAATTCTGTTTTGTCTCACTGCCAATCTAAGTCCTAGTACTTCTGAAATGTGGGAAATAAATGAATGAAATGAAGCAAATAGTATTGTTAAAAAAAATGGTTACCCTTATTAGAACAGTAACTTCTCAATTTTAACATAACATGTAGGTAATAAATGATAGTTACCACTGCTTTTCATCATCAAATTTTAGGGAAACATTTCACCAAAGCACTATTTAATTATAGCCCAGATACTAAATTTTTATAATTATATTTAAATATATATATACATATATATGTGTGTATATATATACATATATATGTGTGTGTATATATATACATATGTGTGTATATATATGTGTGTATATATATACACATATGTGTGTGTGTATATATGTATGTGTATATATATATATATATATATATATATATATATTTTTTTTTTTTTTTTTTTTAGACAGAGTCTCACTCTGTCACCCAGGCTGGAGTGCAGTGGCACAGTCTCAGCTCACTGCAATCTCTGCCTCCCAGGTTCAAGTGATTCTCATGCCTCAGCCTCCTGAAGAGCTGGGACTATAGCGTGCACCACCACTCCTGGCTAATTTTTGTATTTTTAGTAGAGATGGGGTTTTGCCATGTTGCCCAGGCTGGTCTGGAACTCCAGGCCTCAAGTGATCTGCGCTCCTCGGCCTCCCAAAGTGCTGGAATTACAGGCATGAGCCACCGCACCCTGCCCTACATATACATTTTAATTATAATATCTCTTGGATTCTTTAAAGATTTAAAAAAATTTTTTAATTCTTTAAAAAATTCTTTAAAACAATTTTATTTGAAGAGTAATAACAAAACAAATCCAATTTGTGAATAAATAAACCTTGAGATCATTTATGGTTTGGCAATTCAACCTGAAAAATGAAATCAAAGCTTTTATCAAAACAAAGCATCTTTAGTGCTCTCTGTCTCACTGTCTTTTAGATGCCAAACCTTAGATTTTATGATGACTCCTCAACCGTTTAGATCTTGGTTATCTCAGAGGGATCATCAGCTTTTTAAGAAAGTTTTGAGAGAAAAGCAAGTGAAGAAAAGCATAGTCAATGCTCAACATCACGGGTCTCTCACTGAACACACCACACCTGGTATTCTGTCACAGCGATGTCACCATTTCTATCTGCCTTGCATCGGTGAAGGTTGGGACTCGACTGGTGTTTGATCACGATGGGAAAATCATCCAGAAAACCCCCTACCCCCACCCCAGAGGGACCACAGTCAGCGTGAAGCAGTTATTTTCTACACTACCTGTGCGCCATAAGGAATTTCAAAGGAATATTAAGAAGGTACAGTAAATTAATCTTGGTTTTCAAGAGTATTGGTTAATGCACATGAGCAAAAGATTTACTAAAGATGTTTATTCTTCAGTTGATTCTCTTGCCATAATCTATTGAGAAATGCTTTATTTGCATTTCTCGTTAAAGACTTAACATTAAAGACTTAACTTTAGGGTGATTTACTTTTTTCTTTTCATCACATAGTGTTTATTAGGACTGGGCAACATAGTGAGACTCTGTTTCTATGAAAAATTAAAAAAAAAATTGACTGGGCATGGTGGCATCCACCTGTAGTTCCAGCTACTTGGGAAGCTGAAGTGGGAGATTCACTTGAGCCCAGAAACTTGAGGCTGCAGTGAGCTATGATTGCGCCACTGTATTTCAGACTGGGAGACAGAGTAAGACTCTGTCTGGAAAAATATATATACATATATATATATTATTTTTATTTTTAATTTTTATCTTTTTTTGAGATGGAGTCTCACTTTGGCGCCCTGGCTGGAGTGCAGTGGCACGATCTCGATTCACTGCAACCTCCACCTCCCGAGTTTAAGCGATTCACCTGCCTCAGCCTTCTGAATAGCTGGGATTACAGGCGCGCACCACCACACCTGGCTCATTTTTGTATTTTTAGCAGAGACGGGGTTTCACCATGTGGTCCAGGCTGGCCAGGCTGGTCTCGAATTCCTGACCTCAGGTGATCCGCCCACCTCGGCCTCTCAAAGTGCTGGGATTATAGGCGTGAGCCACCATGCCTGCCTTATGTACTTATATTTTAATGAGACTATTTCTCTTGGTTTTCTGATAAATGAGTTACTGGAACCCTTATGAATCTGAATGCAAAAGAAACAGCTAAATGTTATGTAATTGTTGTGTTTAAAAACCAGATTATAAAACTATCTGTATTATATGATTACGGTTTTATAAAAACAAAACAACGGCCTAAATGTGTATAGTATAAAGGCTGGAAGAGTCAGCACTTTCATGTTCTCAGCGGTTATCCTTGGATGTGAGATCTCATGCACTTTTTGCTCTCTTCTTTGTGCCTTTCCATTTTGGATGTGTATTTTTTACAATCTAAAAAGTTACTTAAACATATGCAGCTAAAAACTTTTTTTACTCGTAAAGCATTTGGTGCTAATTTTAACTGTTCTTTTTTTAGACAGAGTCTTCTCACTCTGTCGGCCAGGCTGGAGTGCAGTGGTGTGATCTTGGCTCACTGCAACCTCTACCTCCTGGGTTCAAGTGATTCTCCTGCCTCAGTCTCCCAAGTAGCTGGGATTATAGGTATGTGTCACCATGACCAGCTAATTTTTGTATTTTTAGTAGAGATAGGGTTTCACCATGTTGGCCAGGCTGGTCTTGCACCCCTGACCTCAAGTGATCTGCCTGCCTCAGCCTCCCAAAGTGCTGGGATTACAGGCATGAGCCACCACGCGTGGCCTTTTTTTTAAAGCTTTTTTGTAAGTCAGCTAGCAAGAACGCAGGAAGAAATACTCAAATCTCCCTTACCCAGCTGGGGGCTATGTCAGGTTTTATAAGCATAGGGTAATGAGTTGTGATTTGATTGGATCTTGCAATAAAGTAATGCTGGGAGGTGTGATCTGACTGGATCCTGCCATGGGGTGACAGCAAAACTCAATCTGATTGGATCCTGGCTCCTGCCATGGAGTGTCCAGTTCTTAAATCAGTCTCAGCTCTTCAGGCCGAGCTTTTAGTTTCCACTCCGTGGTTGCATGCTTGGTTACCCTGGGCATGCACAGGGTACATGCCCTTCAACCTGTGGGTCCATGGCAATTGAAAAACAACTGACAACCTCATTACATAAAAGTTGAACTGAGCCGGGTGCAGTGACTCACGCCTGTAATCCCAGCACTTTGGGAGGCCAAGGCAGGTGGAGGTCAGGACTTCAAGACCAGCCTGGCCAAAATGGTAAAACCCCGTCTCTACTAAACATATAAATATTAGCCAGGTGTGGTGGTGCACCCTTATAATCCCAGCTATCTGGAGGCTGAGGCAGCAGAATCACTTGAACCTAGGAGGTGGAGGTTGCAGTGAGCTGAGTTCATACCATTGCACTCCAGCCTGGGTGACAAGAGTGAAACTCCGTCAAAAAAAAAAAAAAAAAAAAGTTGAACCAGATTTGGTCTGATGCAGTTACAGATCTACAAACCTCACCCCCACCCTCCTGCCAACACCTTCCACTCCTCATTCTTGAGGGATTAGGGATGGAGATCATGCTTCTGCTTCGACTTCATGCTGAGCAGGGCACTGAGTCCCCTAAAGTGAAAGGAATGAAACTCTTGGGCTTCTGAGTTCAAATGAGTTCTGGGGTCACCCGGAGTAGCTTGAAAGGCTGGTATTGTTGTAATACAAGCTGAAGGTGGAAGTGTTGGAGCCTGGAGGACAAACAGCTCACCATCCATTTAAATAAATAGGACCAAAAAGTAACAGAACAGTGGCCACGTGGGGCCCCAACAGAAGAAGAAACCAGGTGAGGTGCGGTATAGTGGACTCGACTGCCTTCTAAATCTCAGTTGTTGGCCGGGTGCAGTGGCTCACGCCTGTAATTCCAGCAAAAGAAGAGCCGAGGCAGGGTGATCACGAGGTCAGGAGTTCAAGACCAGCCTGGCAAACATGGTGAAGCCCTGTCTCTACTAAAAATACAAAAATTAGCTAGGCATGGTGGCATGTGCTGTAGTCCCAGCTACTCGGGAGGCTGAGGCAGGAGAATCGCTTGAACCCGGGAGGCAGAGGTTGCAGTGAGCCGAGATTGTGCCACTGCACTCCAGCCTAGGTAACAGAGCAGGACTCCATCTCAGTCAATCAATCAATCAATCAATCTCAGTGGTTGAACTACCCTTGAGATGGTTCAGCTCTGTATCCACACCCAAATCTCATGTCAAATTGTAATTCCCAGTGTTGTGGGAGGGACCTGGTGGGAGGTGATTGGCTCATGGGGGCCGACTTCCCCCTTGCCGTTCTCGTGATATTGAGTGAGCGCTTGTGGGATCTGGTTGTTTAAAAGCGTGCAGCCCTCCCACTTCACTCTCTCTGTCTCTCCTGCTCCAACATGGCCAGACGTGCCTGCTTCCCCTTCGCCTTCTGCCGTGATTGTCAGTTTCTTGAGGCCTCCCCAGCCATGCTTCCTGTACAGCCTGCAGAACTGTGAGTCAATTAAACCTCTTTTCTTCATAAATTACCCAGTTTCTCATAGTTCTTTATAGCAGTGTGAAAACAGACTAATGGCCCTTCTGGTTGAAGGAATGCAGCCATTCTGCTTGTTTGACTATGTCCTTTCTATTCATCTGTATTTCCTGGGAGGTGTTTATCCAAGTGCAATAGGAGGTATTGGTGACCGCACAGTCCCCTCAGTGTTCTGCTAGTAAATAGTTGAAGGTTGATCATTGATCTCCTGCGTTTTCAGTCTGGCATGGAAAAGCCCCCGTGCAACTGGTAAAGATATCAGTAAGCACCAGGAGGTATCTAAATCCACCAGGAGCCATAGGCATCACGTCGACGTCCATTTACCAGTCTTCCCTGGCAAGATTCTTCTGAATTGTGCTGCCTTGACCAAAAGAGGTATGGGAGGGGCTGGGCGCAGTGGCTTGTGCCTGTAATCCCAACATTTTGGGAAACCAATTCAGGTGGATCATCAGAGGTCAGGGGTTCAAGACCATCCTGGCCAACATGGTGACATCCCATCTCTACTAAAAATACAATAAGTTAGCTGGGTTTGGTGTTGGGTGCCTGTAATCCCAGCTACTCGAGAGGCTGAGGCAGGATAATCGCTTGAACCTGGGAGGAGGAGGTGGCAGTGAGCTGAGATCGTGCCATTGCACTCCAGCGTGGGCAGCAAGAGTGAAACGTCGTCTCAAAAAATAAAACAAAAGTCCGGGCGTGATGGCTCACACCTGTAATCCCAGCACTTTGGGAGGCCAAGACGGGTGGATCACGAGGTCAGGAGTTCAAGACCAGCCTGGCCTAGATGGTGAAACCCTGTCTCTACTAAAAATACAAATATTAGCTGGGCATGGTGGCATGCACCTGTAATCTCAGCTACTCAGAAGTCTGATGCAGGAGAATTGCTAAAACCCAGGAGGGAGAGGTTACATTGAGCCGAGATTGCACCACTGCACTCTAGCCTGGGCGACAGAGCAAGACTCTGTCTCGAAAGAAAGAAAGAGAAAGGAAATTCCCCAGGGAAGTACCTCGGCTTATTTCATAAACAGGTACTGAAGGAAGCAGAGGCATGTGGAGGACTTCCCCACCTCATGCAGCTATTTGGGCCGTGGCACCTGAAATTTATTATTTCAGAGTCACCCCTTTGATGACCTTGGCAGTGAACTGCAGTCATCTGTTTAGGCCTCTCCATGGCCCACGTCAATGCCGGTATTTCTGTCTGTTGCACATTTGATTTCCTTGTTGTTGGCATTTAGAAGGTCCCCCGTTTCCCAGATCACACCATGGGCATGGACCACAGAGATTGCATCTTGTGAGTCTGTAGAAATGGTCAAGGCCTTGTCCTCTCTTAGGTCCAGAGGTCAGGTTAATGCAGATTTTCCCGGCCATCTGTGCTGAAGTCCCTGTGGGGAGGCTCCTGGCTGGTTTCCTGTAGGTAGACAGCTACACATCCTGCCCTTCACTGGCTTCTTTTCATGAAGCTCCTGCCATCTACAAAACGTGTCTCCCTTCTTGAATCACATCTCTGTTATTGAAACTCTAGAAGTAGACCGGGCATGGTGGCTATGCCTATAATCCCAGCATTTTGGGATTGCAAGGCGGGTGGATCACCTGAGGTCAGGAGTTCAAGATCAGCCTGGCCAACATGGCGAAACCCCATCTCTAATACAAATACAAAAATTAGCCAAGCATGGTGGCCACTGTACTCCAGCCTGGGCGACAGAGCAAGACTCCGTCTCAAAAAAAAAAAAAAAAAAAAAAAAAAAAAAGAGAAAGAAAGTATCATGCTTTTCTGCATTCTGTGAATTGTTTTAGTGAGTTATCGAACTTGAGGGCATGGTGGGAACCTCCACATTTGCAGCCAGTTGGTGAGAAGTACATGTGGTCTGAGGACACCCAAGCCTGCAGGTGTGTCTAAAGCGAGGGCAGCCTAGTGGGGGCTGGTGGCCTTAACCTGTGGCATTTGAGGTAACATCAGGGAGTTGACATCAGAATTGCATCACATAGGCTGGGCGCGGTGGCTCACGCCTGTAATCCTAGCACTTTGGGAGGCCAAGGCAGGCAGATCACGAGGTCAGGAGATCGAGACCATCCTGGCTAACACAGTGAAACCCCATCTCTACTAAAAATACAAAAAATTAGCCAGGCATGGTGGCGGGCACCTGTAGTCCCAGCTACTCGGGAGGCTGAGGCAGGAGAATGGCGTGAACCCAAGAGGCGGAGCTTGAATTGAGCCAAGATCACGCCACCGCACTCCAGCCTGGGTGACAGAGCGAGACTCCATCCCCCTCCCCCCCCCCAAAAAAAGATAAAAAACAGAATTGTGTCACACAGGCCAGATGCAGTGGCTCATGCTTATAATCCCAGCAATTTGAAAGGCAAGGTAACAGGATCGCTTGAGCTTGAGTCTGAGGCCGCAGTGAGTTATGACCACACCACTGCACCTCAGTCTGGGTGACAGCGCAAGACCCCAACTCCAAAAAGAAAAGAGAAAAGTCACAAAGAATTGCATGGCAGAGTGCCTGTCTTTCACAGCTTTAACTGCTGAAGGAACTTTCTTTTTTTTTTTTTTTTGAGAGGGGGTGAGGAGACACAATCTCTGCTAGTGATTCTCCTGCCTCAGCCTCCCAAATAGCTGGGATTATAGGCGTGCACCACCACGCCTGCCTAATTTTTGTATTTTTAGTAGAGACAGGGTTTCTCCATGTTGGCCAGGCTGGTCTCAATCTCCTGCTGGGATCATGGGCGTGAGCCACCACGCCCGGCCACCTTTAGAGTTTTCTTACCACCTGGTTTTCCTCTCTCAATATCTTTCTCTCATTTCCTGCCTTAAAACTCTAGCTTGGCATCTGGGCGCAGTAGCTCATGCCTGTAATCCCAGCACTTTGGGAGGCCGAGGTGGGTGGATCACTTGAAGTCAGGAGTTCGAGACCAGCCTGGCCAACATGGTGAAACCTTGTCTCTACTATTTTTACAAAAGTTAGTCGGACGTACAGACGGGTGCCTGTAGTCCCAGCTACTTGGGAGGCTGAGGCAGGAGAATTTGTTTGAACCCAGAGGTGAAAGTTGCAGGGAGCCGAGGTTGTGCCACTGCACTCCAGCCTGGGAGACAGAGCAAGACTCTGTCTCCAAAACAGACAAACAAACAAACAAAAAACCCTGTAGCTTGGGATCAGCCTTCTCTTCTATTGTTTTTCTTTAAAAAATAAAAATTAAAAATAGATGTAGATGCTATGTTGCTGAGGCTGGCCTCAAACTCCTGGCTTCAGGTGATCCTCCCGCCATGACCTGCAAAACTGCAGGGATTGTAGGTATGAGCACTGCACCCAGCCTTATGGTTTTTTCTACATAAAAAACAGCACAGGATTATCTTCCAGAGCTAATAAATATGTTCAAATAACCACAACCCCATCAAGGAAAAATATCACTGGGCAGCAAATAATCAATCCAGACCAATATGATCACAATTGCTGTGAAGGTGAGAAAAGTTCATTTTTATTATGTTTCCCCAAGAGACGCACTCTATTGTTCTCTTGAAAACACACAGCTCGTGTCCTCCTTTAGAACACACATCCTCTTTAAAGTAACATACAAACATGCCAAAACAAGGTAAAAAATTACATCTGAATTCTCACATTTCAAACATATATGAAATATCAAATAAAAATTTATTTTTACAAGAATTTAGGGGAACTACCACATAGCTATAAATGTAATATATATGTTAACTAAGTATCATAGATAAAAACCATGCTCCCTTCAGCAGCACGTGTAATAATAGATACCAAGATTGAAAGGTAAAAGATTTAGGATGAAAAGAATCCTCTCTTAAAAAGGAAAACAAAATTATATGTATGTGTATACAACAGTTATAACACCCATCACACAGCTTTATAGAAACAGCATCTATTCAAAAATACCAGTATTTCCAAAATATTTAAAATAATATTGAAAGTAATAATATTTAAATAAATAAATATATTTAATAAATATTTCAATAAATAAAATAATATTTAAATAATTCTATATCCATGTTTTTCAAAATAAACCAATAAAATAGATAGTATATATTAGACGTGTTAGTATATATATCTGAGACATGTTAAAAATCACAACTGAATTCTCACAATTCAGTCACAAACCTAAACAGCAAATAAAAATTTCTATCACCAGAATTATGTTTTTTTCTGGTGGGGAACTACCAATAGCTATAAATAGAAGAGATTATTATGGAAGTATCATAGATAAAAAGAGTGCTCACTTCAGGAGCACATATAATAATACAGAAACAAATTTAAAGATAATAAAATATTTAGGATAAAAAGAATTGTCTCTTAAAAATGAAAAGAAAATTATCTTTATGTATATATAACAACTATAACTCTCATCAAAAAACTACAGGAACAGCATGTTTTCAAAAGTACAACAATTTCCAAACTATTTGAAATAAATCTATGAATAATTCAATGGCCAACATTTCCCAAACAAACCAATAAAATGCAGAGTGTGCATGAAGCTATCTGTTACAATCTGTGGCACTGATATTTCACAAAAGAATTCTGTGCCAATCTGAGCCCCTGCATTGTGCCTTCAAATGCTCCTGGACTGTGGCAATCAAGTCCGTAAGAAAGAGGACCTCCAGGTTCCGCCCCAGGGAGGTTGGAATTCAGCAATATAAAAAGGGTGGTGGTACCGCAGGAAAGGGTGGAACTGGAAACACTCCTGGTTTCTTACTTTTCTCCAAGGACTCCTAGAAGGACCCCACCCCCCTCCCCCCACCCCTGCTCCTAGGAGGACAACGTGATGACTGTATTGAGCTCCATCAAGAATGGTCCAGGTTCTTCTAGATGATGTGCACAAATGGTTCCTCTCCTCCTTCCTGGTGTCTGCCATTAGCATTGGAATAAAGTTCCTGCTGAAAATCCACATCTCCCCTGGGTCCGGTGTTCTGGAAGTGAGAGAGACAATGTCACACTTCAAGGAGGCAGCTCTCTAGACAGGAAGGTTATTCACGTCCCATGTCAAGTCTAGAGTTCAGAGCAATTGAGAAATGCAATTTTATCTGCTGCCTTTCATTCTATACCCTGCTTCTGAACCATCGTGTTCAACTGTGAAACTCACACTTTGGTGACCACGACTCCAAAACTCACTTAATACACCCAAGGTCAGCCCCAGTGATCTGCTTCATAGCAAGGACTTTGGGTGGGTCTTCCCAGGGAGTAGGGCACCCTCAGAGAATGTGGCTTTGGACTTCATCACAGCTGGGGCCTTTTGTGTCACTTAAGATCCAGACTTGTAACCATGCTAGATGTGTTTGTAATGTGACAACATCACGAACCACGAGTCCAGAAGCCTAATCCTTAATCCTACCTCCTCATGATGAAGTCTCATGCTCTGTGCTCAATGTGGTTAGCTGCACAAGAGGTAAACCAAAGCTTCACTGAACCCTCGACCCAAATCGGTAACTCAAGTGCGTCAATCATAATGAACCTCCCCAAACTCAGTATTTATGATTATTTTTGAGGCAGGGTCTCACTCTGTCGCCCAGACTGGAGTGCAGTGGCAGGATCAGGGCTCCGTGCGGCCCCGACCTTCCAGGCTCCAGCGATCCTCCCGCCTCAGCCTCCTGAGTAGTTGGGAGTAGAGATGCGTCCCACATCGCCTGGCTAATTTTTGTATTTTTGTGGAGAGGGGATCTCGCCACGTTGCCCAGGCTTGAAGCCGGATCAAGCAATTGAGTTCTTCGGATGTCCGAAATAGACCCCAATATTCTGCCTTTACCCCGGAGGATGCAGATGTACCTTCTCTCAGGCCGATGACCTCAGGCCTCCACGGTCCCTGGAGCTCTAGGAAAGGCGAGCGCGATCTCGCGCCCACACCCAGTGCTCTGGGTCATAAGCCTGGATCTGGAAAAACAAACGCCCTTTGAGAAGACGGGGACTCGCCAGGTTACCCCTCTCTCCCCTCATCCAGCCTCCAGCCCACCCAATTCCTCCCCACCTCCTCCACCTCCCCAGGCCCCACTCACCTCCTCCAACTCCTCCGGGGAAACCCAAGCCCTGCCACTCATGGAACAGAAGAAGTGGAACCGACGTTTCTGGAACAGGACTATCTGAGAGCGGTTCTTCCTGGCCCTCGGGTTCATGCAACGGCGTAACTGGAACCGATGCTTACGGAGCAAGGGTATGCGAGAGCGGTTCTTCCTGGCCCTCGGGTTCATGGAACGGCCTAACTGGAACCAACGCTTACGGAGCAAGGGTATGCGAGAGCGGTTCTTCCCATACAGGAAGTGGAAGATGTTTTCTTTGGAGTCCTCGTCGTCCTCCTCCATGTCATTGGCCAGGTAGCTGAGGACAGAAATCAGGTTGCTGCTCAGGGGCACCACCAGGAGAGGCCTCCGGCTGAGGTCAGCTTCCCAGAGAGGAAGGTAAGGGACCGTCCCTAGCTCAGGACTGGCACCCACCCTGCAGAGAGCCATGCCTTCCTCAGGAGGGCTGTGCTGGACAGAGACCTGATCAAGGGCTTCTTCCACTCCTTCAGGATGGAGACAAAAACCCAACTGGTGGCCGAGAGTGGTGGCTTACGCCTGGAATCCCAGCACATTGGGAGGCCAAAGCAGGAGGATCACTTGAGGCCAGGAGTTTGAGACAGGCCTGGGCAACATAGCAAGACCCTCGTCTCTATTAAAAATAGAAGAAATATGCCAGACGCGGTGGCTCATGCCTGTAATCCCAGCACTTTAGAAGGCTGAAGCAGGTGGATCGCTTGTGACCAGGAGTTGGAGACCAGCCTGGTCAACACGGAGAAACCCCATCTCTACTAAAAATACAAAAATCAGCCTGGTGCGGTGGCACACCCGTTAGGCCTAGCTACTCAGGAGGCTGAAGCATAAGAATTGTGTGAACCCAGGAGGCGGAGGTTGCAGTGAGTTGAGATTGGGCCACTCCATTCCAGCCTGAGAGGCAGAGCAAGACTCTGTCTCAATAAACAGACAAACAAACAAACTGTCCAGGTGTGGTGGCACAGCCCTGTAGTCGGAGCTAATAAAGAAGCTGAGGTGGGAGGATCGCTTGAGCCCAGGATATGGAGGCTGCGGTGAGCTATGATCTCACCACTGCACTCCAGCTTGGGGGACAGGGCAAGTCTGTCTCAAAAAAATAAAAGCAATTGAATACATTGATATTTTGCCAGGACCCTGCCTTCTACAGGCATCTAGTCTAATGGGACTGGGAGTAATCAAGGCAGATGACCTAATCCCAGTGTCCAGGATGTAACTAGAGAGCTACGGGCATGCAGAAGTTGGAAGATGAGGGAAGGCATCACAGAGGCTGTGGGGTGAACTGACTTCAAGGAATGGGTCCTTCCCTTCAGAGCCACATGTGTGCGGGACACCCAGACAGAAAACACAAATGCAAAGTCAAGTGGAGGGCATTTGGAAGGAGCAGTGAAGCCGAGCCAGGAAATACCAAGATGGCGAGCCAGTGTGGTTGTAGAGATTGTAGAGAGGGTAGAATTGGCACTGTGGACCCTGGCCTCGATAGAGAAAGGCATCAGCTAAGGAAGTTGTTCAGGTGGGCAGTGAGGTTGTGGTGCTTTGGAAAGATGTTCAGGCTGCACTAGGAAGCCCCCTGGCTTGGGGAGAGACTCCAGGAGACCCCAGCAGGGAGCATTTGACAGTGGATTCGAGTGATGCGAGGGGGACCTGAACTGTGGCCTCTGTCATGGGAACCCAGAGGAGGTCGATGGCGTTTGTGGTTGATGTGGGAAGGAGAGAGAGAGAAGAACCAGAAACGTCTGCTTGCTGGAGGAAGTGGCATGTCCGCTCCTCCACTCCTTTTCTTTTCCCCTTAGGAGCGGTTTATGGTTCCTTTTGTTTTATTCTTTTATTTGTACACTGGCATTGGAGTTTGTTTTTTTGGCTTTTTTTTTTTTTGAGAAAAAGTCTCACTCTGTCACCCAGGCTGGAGTGCGGTGGTTCGACCTTAGCTTACTGCAACCTCCACCTCCTGGGTTCAAAGGGTTCTCTTGCCTCAGCCTCCTGAGTAGCTGGGATTACAGATGCACTCCACCACGCCCAGCTAATTTTTCTATTTTTAGTAGAGACAGGGTTTGGCCATGTTGGCCAGGCTGGTCTCGAACTGCTGACCTCAGGTGATCCGCCTGCCTCGGCCTCCCAAAGCGCTGGGATTACAGGCATATGCCACTGTGCCCAGCCTGAGTTTCTGTTTAGAAACAACAGTCTATGATAGTATAATCCTCTCTTTTTTGTACACAGAGTAAAGAGGACAAATAGGTGAAAGAATAAATGAAAGGCTGAAATCCCACTTCCCCCGCTGTCCCAGGGCATTGGATATTGACGGATAGGAGGCAGCAAACCACTCACAGAGCCAGGAAGAAATGAATGCGTTGGTATAGCCAGGAGGGGAAGCCGGCCCGGCTGAAATACGCTATGACCATAGCCAGGAGATACTGATGGAGAGAAAGGAACACAGAGAGGGAGAGGTCACATCTTGGAAGAGGAAGATTGTGGAGAGGGGGAATGAGGGTCTGGGGAGGGGCTGCCCATCAGAGAAGGGACCTCAGTGTTGGGGTGACTGTACTCATTTGGAAATTGCGGGATGGAGGGGTATTCGAAGGTCGGATGCAAACCCAAGAAGCCAGAGGAAGGGTTTTGGGTGATGCTCCCAGGATGGTGGGCTCCGATGGTATCTTTGGAGGGGGTGTGTCTAGGTCGGCTGGTGTCAGGAGGGTCATTTGTGTGCCAGGCAGAGAACTGTCCCAAAGAGCTGAGAGTAGAGGGGCCAGGAGCTTCAGGGCTGTGGCCAGACTGTGGCCCAGAGCTCAGATCCCAAAGGACCCATAGGAGAGGCAGGGGCCACTCATTCACTCTGCAAGAGACCAGCAGAATCCTGAGGGAGATGCTGACAAATCATAAAAAGACCAAGAATAGCCGGGAGTGGCGGCTCAAGCCTGTGATCCCAGTACTTTGAGAGGTGGAGACAGGAGGATCATGTGAGCCCAACAGTTCAAGAACAACCTGGGCAACATAGTGAGACCCTGTTTCTACAAACATTTCAAAAATTAGTTGAGCATGGTGGCATGTGCCTACTCCGAGCTCCTCAGGAGGCTGAGGAAAGAAGATTGCTTGAGCCCAGGAATTAGAGGCTGCAATGAGCTATGATCATGCCACTGCACTCCATCCTGGGGAGCAGAGCTAGACTCTGTCTCACAAAAAAAAAATTTGTGGGTGCCAAGACTCAAGACCATGGGAGCTGGTCGGGCACAGTGGCTGACGTCTATAATCTCAGCACTTTGGGAGGCCAAGGCGGGTGGATCGCCTGAGGTCAGGTGTTCAGGACCAACCTGGCCAACATGGCAAAACCCCGTTTCTACTAAAAACACAAAAATTAGCCAGGCGTGGTGGTTCATGTCTGTAATCCCAGCTGCTTGGAGGCTGAGGCAGGAGAATCGCTTGAACCCGGGAGGCATCGGCTGCAGTGAGTCAAGATCGAGACACTGCCCTCCAGCCTGGGCAACAGAGCAAGACTCTGTCTCACACTAAAAAAAAAAAAAAAAGACTGTAGGAGCATCTGGTGGGAGGTGGTGGAGGGAGAACTGTGGGTTTGGAAGCTGCGCCGTCCCCCAGCCATGCGTTGGAACAGGAACAGTTACATGGAGAACAACCTTACCTTGTCCGACACCCTCAGATCTTTGTCCCAGGCCAGGAATCTTTTAATGACAGGATCCTCTGTGATTAGAGAGCAGATGTCAGTGTGAGAAGCAGGACAGGGTTTCCGTGGGAGCAGCAGGGCAGCGAGGAGAAGTGTGCCTCCCGGGGGAAAGTCTCAGGATTGTGGCCGCGGGTGAGGTGGATGGGAGAGGGGAGAATGACTTTCACTGGGCAAGGGAGAGAGGCTCCTGCTCTGAGACTCCCCTGAGAAGAGGCCGAAGGAGGCCCTGGGTGTGAGAATCTACAGGATGTAGAGCTGGGAATCAGCCAGGACCCCCTCCAGCAGACACGGAGGGACCACTGCAGAGTCATAGAGGAATTCCCATCATTTCCTCATGAGACAGTCACATCAGGGTGTGACCATGGCCTTGGTATCCCCCACTATGGATGGAGACACTTAGGTTTAGAAAAGTCAGTAAGAGACATTAAATTTCAGAGGGCACAGCTGAAACCGCTTTCTTTGTTTATTGATTTTGTTTTTCTTGGATTTTTATTTTTATTTATTAATTAATTTATTTTGAGACAGAGTCTTGCTCTGTGGGCCAGGCTGGAATGCAGTGGCCTGATCTTGGCTCGCTGCAACCTCTGCCTCCCGGGTTTAAGCGATTCTCCTGTCTCAGCCTCCCGAGTAGCTGGGATTACATGCATGAGCTACTGTGCTCAGCCTTGGTTTTTCTTTTGAGACAGGGTTTTGCTCTGTCACCCAGGCTGGAGTGCAGTGGTGTAGTCATAGCTCACTGCAGCCTCAAAGTCCTGAGTTCAAGCAATCATCTTGCCTCAGCCTCCCAACGTGCTGGGATCTCAGGCGGGAGCCACCGCGCCTGGCCCGAAACCAAGCTTTCTTATCGCAAGCGCTGACCTTTATCAAGTTGACCTAATCCTTTATCATCTCCTAAGTGTCCCTCATGAGTGATCACTTCACATTCCTCCCACATGGAGAGCTCACCCACTGGGGCATATTTTTCCCATTGGAAAAGTGTGGTTATTGGAAGTTTCCTGTTTTTGGAAAGAACAGGATTGTAGGTGCTCTCTGGGGTGTCTTCCTACCAAGCAGCCTGTTGAAGGCCTCGTGGTGCTCAGGGAGCATGAGCGACACTCGCCGTCGCTTCAGCTTCATCTTGAGGCCACACAGCATCTCCGCCACCCAGATCTCCTCAGGCTCAGGGGCGAGCACCTTCCGTGGCTCCTCCTCCAACGACTCCTCAGATTCGTCCCACCACTCCATCTTCCTTTTCCAGCAAAAGGACCTATGCGGGGGGCTGGGATCTACCCCAGGGGCTGAGTAAAGAAACCAGGCCACGGTGTAATGCTTCTGCAGTTGATCACACTGGAGCCCGACCCAAAACCCCAAACCACTCTCCATCCTCCCCAGCCTCGCAGACTGCTGGCTTCTCCAAGCCATCTTTCCTTCTGTCTGTCTCCTCTGCTGAGCTCCATGTGCCGCTCCTTCTCCTCCCCATTCTCCCGTTTCTCTGTCCTCAGAACACTTCCTCATATCCTTCCCTGGTCCCTGGCTGAGTCCCTTGTTTTTTTTTTTTTTTTTTTTGTTGTTGTTGTTGTTGTTGAGAAACAGTCTTGCTTTGTGGCCTAGGCTGGAGTGTGTTGGTGCGATCTTGGCTCACTGCAACCTCCGCCTCCTGGGTTCCAGTGATTCTCCTGCCTAAGCCTCCCAAGTAGCTGGGATTACAGGTGCCCACCAGAACGCCCAGCTCATTTTTGTGCTTCTAGAAGAGACAGGGTTTCACCATGTTGGCCAGGCTGGTCTCCAACTCCTGGCCTCAAGTGATCTGCCTGCCTGGCCTCCCAAAGTGCTGGGATTACAGGTGTGAGCCACTGCACCCTGCCTCAGTACCTCCATTCTTCCCACACACCCTCCTCATGTGCTCCTTCCTGACTTCTGGGCCCTTCCTTCTTTTTTTTTTGAGACAGCGTCTTACTCTCTCACCCAGAATGGAATGCAGTGGCGCTATCTTGGCTCAAAGCAACCTCTTCCACCTGGGTTCAAGCGATTATCCTGTCTCAGCCTCCTGAGTAGCTGGGATAACAGGCATGCCTGGCTAATTTTTGTATTGTTAGTATAAATGAGGTTTCGCTGTATTGGTCTGGTTGGTCTCGAACAACTGACCTCAAGTGATCCACCCATCTCAGCCTCCCAAAGTAATGGGATTACAGGCATGAGCTACCACACCCGGCCTTCATTTTTCTTTTGACACAGGGTTTTGCTCTGTCACCCAGGCTGGAGTGCAGTGGTGCAGTCATACATAGTTCACTGCAGCCTCAAAGTCCTGAGTTCAAGCAATCCTCTTGCCTCAGCCTCCCAACGTGCTAGGATCTCAGGCGTGAGCCACTGCACCTGGCCCGAAACCAAGCTTTCTCATCCCAAGCGCCAAACTTTATCAAGTCTAGCCTAGTCCTCTATCGTCTCCTAAGTGTCCCTCATGAGTGATCACTTCTGAGTCCTCCTGCGTGGAGAGCTCACCCACTGGGGGCGTATCTTTCCCATTGGAAAAGTGTGGTTATTGGAAGTTTCCTCTTTTTAGAAAGAACAGGATTGGAGGTGCTCTCTGGGGTGTCCTCCTACCAAGCTGACTGTTGAAGTCCTTGTGGTGCTCAGGGAGGAAGGATGACACTTGCTGTTGCTTCAGCTTCATCGTGAGCCCACACATCGTCTCCACTACCCAGGTCTCCTCAGGCTCAGGGGCGAGCTCCTTCTCCGGCTGCTCCGCAGATTCATCTGACCACTCCCTCTTCCTTTTCCAGCCAAGGGACCTACATGGGGGGCTGGGATCTACCCCAGGGGCTGAGTAAAGAAACCAGGCCACTGTGTAATGCTTCTGCATCTGATCACCTTAGACCCCGACCCCAAACCCCAAACCAGTCTCCATCCTCCCCAGACTCGCAGACTGCTGGCTTCTCTAAGCCATCTTTCTGATTTTCTCCTCTGCTCAACCCCATGTGCCGCTCCTTCCCCTCCCCATTCTTCTCTCTCTCTGTCCTCCGAACACTGCTTCATGTCCTTCCCTGGTCCCTGGCTCTCTGAGTCCCTCCTTTTTTGTTTTGTTTTGTTTTGACACAGAATCTTGCTTTGTCACCCAGGCTGGAGTGTAGTGGTGCAATCTCAGCTCACTGCAACATCCATCTCCTGGATTCCATTTATTCTTCTGCCTCAGCCTCTCAGGTAGCTGGGATTACAGGTGCCTGCCATAATGCCCAGCTCAATTTTGTACTTTTAGTAGAGACAGGGTTTCACCATGTTGGCCAGGCTGGTCTCAAACTCCTGGCCTCAAGTGATCCGCCTGCCTTGGCCTCCCAAAGTTCTGGGATTACAGGTGTGAGCCACCGCACCCAGCCTGAATTTCTCCATTCTTCCCACACAGCCTCCTCAGGTTCTCCTTCCTGACCGCTGACCCTTCTTTTCTTTTCTTTTCTTTTTTTTTTTCTGGAGTGCAGTAGTGTGATCTCAGCTCACTGCAACCTCTTCCTCCCAGTCTCAAGTGATTCTCCTGTCTCAGCCTCCTGAGTAGCTGGGATTACAGGTGTGCACCACTACCACTTGGCTAATTTTTATACTTTTAGTAGAGATGAGGTTTCACCATATTGGCCAGGCTGGCCTTCAACTCCTGACCTCAGGTGATCCACCCGCCTCGGCCTCCCAAAGTGCTGGGGTTACAGGCGTGAGCCACCGCACCCGGCCCCCTTCCTTCGTCTTAGTCAATCCTATCCCACCTCTTCTTCCACCAGTCCCCTCACCTGATGGTCCCAACGCTTCATCATCCACCACCTCCTGGAGGGGGTACCCCGAGGTGCTCCGCTGGGGACTCTGCTCATTCTGGGGGTGCGGTTGACGGCTGGTCATGATCTTTGCCGTAATCTGTCCCCTCTTACGGAACCTAGTCTCCGTTCTGTCCATGGCCTTCTTCTGGACACTGCTCGGATCCAGAAGAGTATGTTATCAATTCTCAAGCCTAGGAGAAGTCAGGAGTGGAGAACAGCTCTGAGAAGATACTGTTGTCCAACTGATCTCCAGGCACCACGGAGTCCGGTCCCTCCAATCAGGAAGGTCGGAATCTCTGATGTCATGGCTCATGCCAACCTGGCAACCAGTTTGTAAAAAAACACTTGTAACTGCCATTCTGATCTCTTGTCCTGGAGATCCTGGGTGAATGGTATCTCCTGCCACTGTCCCAACCTCAGACCATTGTCCAAAAGCATCTTCAGGGACTCCACATCCCTCTGTTCCCTGTCCCAGCAGAGGCTTTGTCCTCTCCACTCAAAGCCTGATGCATGTTGGGGTCTCTTCGTCTCTGTACATGCCCATTTCAGAGTCCAGTCTGGTGGGAGAGGGAACAGAGTGGGAAAGAAAACTAGGGTAAGCAGAAACGATGAAACCTTATAAGAGTGAGATTATCATGTACAAGAGTGAGATTATCATGTACAAGAGATCCCAGGAATACTGACTTGATGAAAAAGTCACATGAGAGCACTCAGTTTGGCAGAGCTTTTCTGCCGAATGTTTACTCACATTCACTGTCCGAGATTCTGTACTGGGGGTACACACGTCCTCTGCCCTAAGGCAATTTTGAGTCCAAGAGACATTTTGAGGCCTAAAAATCATAGGAAACTGCCCCTGAGCTCACACATATTTCCAATGGTGTCCCCAATTTCAGGGAATCCATGGATTACCTAAGCCAGACCCTCCAGTTCGGCTAAGAAA
Source organism: Pan paniscus (assembly GCF_029289425.2). NCBI lineage: Eukaryota > Metazoa > Chordata > Mammalia > Primates > Hominidae > Pan > Pan paniscus. The sequence continues at coordinate 89,268,388 of NC_073255.2, forward strand.
CTCTATATATCAAGTTTTGTATCATATGTATTGCTCTGAACTCAGAAATTTCCCTTCCATTTATGGATTCTATGAATAAAATATCACATGTACAAAAAGACTAAGTCAAAAATTTCAGCTGTGCACAGTGGCTCATGCTTGTAATCGCAGCACTTTGGGTGGCCAAGGGAGGAAGATTGCCTGAGGCCAGCAGTTCAAGACCAGTATAGGCAACATAGCAAGAGCCCATCTCTAAAAAAACCAAACCAAACCAAATTACCCAGGTGTGGTGGCTGGCACCTGTGTTCCAACTACTTGGGAGACTCATGTGACAGGAAGATCACTTGAGCCCAGGAGTTAGAAGCTGCAGTGAGCCATGATCTTGCCCCTGCACTCCAGTCTGGGCAACACAGCAAGATATTGTGTCAAAAAAATTTTTTTAAATAAAAAATAAAAGAGTTACATGACATTCAGAGACCATCCAAAAAACCTGTGGGTTCCCGGCTGGGCTCAGTGGCTCATGCCTGTAATCCCAGCACTTTGGGAGGCCAAAGTGGGTGGATCACTTGAGGTCAGGAGTTTGAGACCAGCCTGGACAACATGGTGAAACCCCATCTCTACTAAAAATACAAAAAATTAGCCAGGCATGGTGGTGGATGCCTGTAATCGCAGCTACTCAGGAGAGGGCGCTGGAGAATCACTTGAACTCATGGTGCGCAGGTTGCAGGGAGCCAAGATCGCACCATTGTGCTCCAGCCTGGGCAACAAGAGCAAAACTCCATCTCAAAAAAAATAACCCGCGAGTGAGTTCCCACACGTTTTCCTAATGGGCTGCTGCTTTCTTAGGAGTCTCTCCCTCATAGAAAAGGCACAAACTGAAAGAGGAAGCAGATCCCATTGCTGTGGAAGTCCCATTGTTAGGAAGCTCTGCTTTTCTGGAGTTCAAATTCGCATTCATGACGCTTTAAACCATCAGAGCTGGGTGGGTCCTCCTACAACAAAATAGTTTGCTCTCTCTCTCCTAGTTAACAGGCTTTCAAATATTAGAAGATCAATGTTCTGACCCCATTAAAATTTCTCTTTTGTGGAATGAAAAGCTCTGATTTAACCCATCTTCAAGCCTGGTTTGCATATTCCTCTCTCTTCCGGCCACCTTGTCTAGACACACTACACTGAGGCTGTGCCCATCGTAAATGATGTTGATATGTTGTCAAAAAATTGGCAAACCAGGCGCGGTGGCTCATGCCTGTAATCCTACCACTTTAAGAAGGAGAGGCAGACAGATCACCAGAGGTCAGAAGTTCGAGACCAGCCTGTCCAACATGTTTAAATTCGTCTCTACTAAAAATACAGAGAAAATGAGCTGGGTGTGGGGGTGCACATCTATAATCCCAGCTACTTGGGAGGCTGAGGCAGGAGAATTGCTTGAACCTGGAAGGCAGAGGTTGCAGTGAGCCGAGATTGCATCACTGCACTCCAGCCTGGGTGACAGAGCGAGACACCATCGCAAAAAAAAAAAAAAAAAAAAAAAAAGGCTAAACAGCCCAGGTTTGGTCTGATATGTTCAGAAAAAAGCAAAACAGTCACCTCTCACCTTTTCTTTTCCCGCAGTGATGCAGTTGAATACAACAATGGCTGTAGGTATGCTGCAGAAATATCATTCAAGTGAAACAGAAGGGCTTTCCTAGCCAGACACAGTGGTCACTCCTGCAATCCCAACACTTTGGTTGGCTAAGGTGGGAGGATTTCTTGCGGCCAGTAGTTCGAGGCTGCAGTGAGCTGTGATCCACCACTGCATTCCAGGCTGGGCATCAGAGTGAGGCCTCTCTCTAAAAAAAAAACCTTCACTCCCCAAAAAAAGGGATTTTCAAATACCAGCCTTTCAGCATGAGGATCACATGGAGGAACATTAAGACACAGATGCTGGGACCCAGCCCTATTGATTGTAATTCAAAAACTGAGGTGGGGCCTGATTTAGCTCCATCATTGGAATCCATTCCGATTTGAAACTCTCTGGGTTGGACAGTTCAAGAGAGATCCTAAAGAAAGCAAAATCACTATGGACTGAAATGAGCAGACAAGGTTTTCTGAGCATGGTGAAATATGATCTGGGCCTCACTTGGGAGGGCTGTGGCCAGGCCTTGAGTCCTTGGCTCAGTGGGACCTTCTGAAACAGCCTCCAAGCTGTGCCCCTGCTTCCTTTGCTTTTGGATGACCCCCTCCAGCAGCTTTGGTGCTGATGGGAATAAGTCGACCTGCAGCGGAAGTTCAGCCCAAGTCTCAGACCAGCAGCCTCCCCAAACCTGGCCAGGGTCTGGTCATGCTGCCGTCTCTGTGGTTCTCTGTGGAGTTGTGGTTTCTGTACCTTGAAGAGAACTTCCCCTTCTAGGACCCAGAAACCCAGTGAACCCTCAGGAAAAAAGGGAATGAAATTACTGAAGACAACTCTGTGGCAGGGAGAGGGAAAATAGGCTCTTTGTTTTTGTTTTTTATTTTTTATTTTTTTATTTTTTGAGACACAGCTTCACTCTTGTTGCCCAGACTGGATTGTAATGGCTCCATCTTGGCTCACTGCAACCTCTGCCTCCCATGTTCAAGCACTTCTCGTGCCTCCGCCTCCAGAGTAGCTGGGACAATAGGCACACACCACCACACCCAGCTAATTTTTGTATTTGTAGTAGAGATGGGGTTTCACCATGTTGCCCAGGCTGGTCTCGAACTCCTGGCCTCAAGTAATCCACCTGCCTTGGCCTCCCAAAGTGCTGGGACTACAGATGTGGGCCACTGTGCCCAGCCCTCACTGTATGGATTTTCTAAAAAAAAAAAAAAAAGATTACATTTGTCTTACTTGCCAAAAGGGAAATTAACCTTATCTCCTCTCCTTTTTAAAGAGTATTTCCTTGATAAACCTTGTAATATAAATAACTTCTTTTGTGCCTTTGATATGTACCTAAATCTTTTAAAAAGGTAAATGAACTTGCCAACATTACAACCGAGGATTTTTTTTTTTTTTTTTTTTTTTGGAGACAGAATCTCGCTGTCACCCAGGCTGGAGTGCAGGGGTATAATCTCGGCTCACTGCAACCTCCACTTTCCGGGTTCAAGCAATTCTCCCATCTCAACCTCCTGAGTAGCTGAGACTACAGGCGTCTGCCACCACGCCTGGCTAATTTTTGTATTTTTAGTAGAGACAGGGTTTCACCTTGTTGGTCTGGCTGGTCTTGAACTCCTGACCTCAGGTGATCCACCAGCCTCGGCCTCCCAATGTGCTGGGATTATGGGCGTGAGCCACCATGCCTGGTCACAATCCAGGAATTTTTTTCTTAAGAGCCTAAGAGTCTTGTCTTTGAAATGTAAACCTGGAGGAAAATAGTGTCCCTATCTTCCTGTTGCCTAGGGAGTTTAGCCTAGGCACCTTGAGCTGTTACTACCTGCTTGTCAAGGAGATGTGAGAAGTTTTATTTTTTCATTGGATACAGGTAATTAACTAGCATGGATGGCCACGTTGATTTCCAGGTGAATTTAGGATGAGTGTTTAAGAATGCATAGCAGGCCAGGCGCGGTGGCTCACACCTGTAATCCCAGCACTCTGGGGGAGGCCGAGACGGGCGGATCACTTGAAGCCACACAGAAATCGAAAGAAGGAGTTTGAGTCCAGCCTGGCCAGTATGGCGAAACTCTGTCTCTACTAAAATACAAATATTAGCTGGGCATGATGGCACATGTCTGTAATTCCAGCTACTTGGGAGGCTTAGGCACGAGAATCACTTGAACCCAGGAGGTGGAGGTTACAGTAAGCCAAGAAGATGACACCACTACACTCCAGCCTGGATGACAGAATGAGACCCTGTCTCAAAAAAAACAAAACAAAAAAAACTGCATAGCAAGTCCTTTTGCATGAGGATGAGTTACTATTTATCTTGAGAGCGTGTATGCAATGGATTTTATCTGCCAGGCTATATAGAAAGGACGCTTTGGCCGGGCGCCATAGCTCACGCCTATAATCCCAGCACTTTGGGAGGCCTAGGCGGGCGAATTACGAGGTCAGGATTTCGAGACCATCCTAGCTAACATAACGAAACCCCATCTCTACTAAAAATACAAAAAATTAGCCAGGTGTGGTGGCTCGCGCCTGTAGTCTCCGTTACTTGGGAGGCTGAGGCAGGAGAATCGCTTAAACTGGGGAGGCAGAGGTTGCAGTGAGCCAAGATCGCACCACTGAACTCCAGCCTGGGCGACAGAGCAAGATTTTGTCTCAAAAAAAAAAAAAAAAAAAAGGAGGGTTTATTTCTCTTTGCATCTCATTAATGGATCACCTGTGATGGGCATCACAGTCTGGTTTAATGCTTATTCAATAATAAAATTGTTTTCTTTATTTTCTGAATTTGTGGAGAGAATATTCTAGGTTAACAGAATAATCTATTTATTTACTTATTTATCTTGAGATGGAGTCTTGCTCTGTCTCCCAGGCTGGAGTGCAGTGGCCTGATCTCGGCTCACTGCAATCTCTGCCTCCCAGGTTCAAGTGATTCCCCTGCCTCAGCCTCCCAAGTATCTGGGACTACAGGCACGCACCACCGCACCCAGCTAATTTTTTGTGTTTTAGTAGAGACGGGGTTTCACCATGTTGGCCAGGATGGTCTTGATTTCCTGACCTCATGATCCGCCGGCCTCGGCCTCCCAAAGTGCTGGGATTACAGGCGTGAGCCACTGCACCTGGCCTCAGAAGAATTTATTTTTAGTCTTTTCCTTACCAGTTTTTATGAAACAACTGGGCAAGAACACTGTTAGATTTCACCAAAAAATTGTGATGAATCATTGTCTTTATGATCCCATTTTTGAAAATTGACATTTTAATTGTAAACCAAAAATAAAATTCTAAGCCCCCACAACTGACTCAGTGGACTCCCCTGTTGGCCAACAGGATCCAAAATAAACATGGAAAACTAATTTAGGTCATCATGGGAAGGAGGGGGTTGGACATGCCTTGTCATAATTCTCCTCCCGTCAGAGTTTAGGCACAGGTGACCAACATTATGATCTCTATTAGAATAGAGATATTAGAATAGAGATCATAGGACTGACAAAACAGGCTCTTTTTATCAGTAAGATACCCATCTCCAACCAGACTCTGATATAGCATCACATGACAGATAGCAGTTCCTGAAGTAAATCACAGTATTTTACCCCATAACATATTTTCTTTGACAAACTTTAAAATAGTCCTGCAAAGCCATCTCTTTGGGGGAAATTTGCATTCTGTAGAGAATCTCTTTCCCTTACAGAAAAGACTCCAGGTCTTTTCTGGAGAGTCTGACACCTTTTAAGATCCAATAAGAGATATTTATCATCTATTCTCTCTGAAGCCTGTTCTGAGGCTTCACCTACATAACAAGAACCTTGGTTTCCACAATCCCCCTTATCTTAACTCAAACTTTTCTTTTTTTCCCTCCCTCTTTTTCCTTCCTTCCTCTCTCTCTTTTTCTCTCTCTCTCTTTCTTTTCTTCTCTGTTGCCCAAGCTGGAATGCAGTGGTGCCATCATGGCTCACTGTAGCCTCAACTTCCCAGGCTCAAGCGATCCTCCCATCTCAGCCTCCTGAGTAGCTGAGTCTACAGGCATGCACCACCACACCTGGATAACTATTTTTTTTTTGTAGAAGTGGGGGTCTCGCTGTGTTGCCCAGGCTGTCCTTGAACTCCTGGCCTCAAGGGACCCTCCCAGCTCACCCTCCCAAAATGCTGGGATTACAGGCATGAGCCACTGCAATGGCCCATTTCTTTATGTAGTCTTCCAGCTGTTCAGCCAACACTTAACTCTGAACAAACTGCCAATCTTTCAATCTACTAGTGACCTGAAAGCCTTTCCTGGCTGACCCAACATATACTTCCCATGTATTGATTTATGTCTTTGCCTGTAACTACTGTCTCCCTAAGATGCATAAAACCAAGCTGTAACCCAATCACTTTGGGCTCACGTTCTCAGGACCCCCTGAGGCTGTGTCACCAGCCATGGTCACTCAAATAGGAGGCCCAGAATAAAACTCTTTACAGACTTTGACTCTTTTTGGTCAACATAACCTAACCGTAAACATAATCCTCCTGGGGAAGGTAAGATCACAGGTATCTCTTCCTCGTTAAGTTTGTGTGTGTATGTCCTTATTTCTCTACAGTTTTTAGGCATTCGCTGTGTGATCTAGAAAAGCTATGGAGTCTCGCTTTGTTGCCAGGATGGAGTGCAGTGGCGTGATCTTGGCTCACTGCAACCTCCACCTCCCAGGTTCAAGTGATTCTCCTGCCTTAGCCTCCCGAGTAGCTGGGATTACAGGCACGCGCCACCACGCCCAGCTAATTTTTGTATTTTTAGTAGAGACAGGGTTTCATCATGTTGGCCAGGATGAGCTCTATCTCTTGACCTCGCGATCTGCCCGCCTTGGCCTCCCAAAGTGCTGCGATTATAGGCTTGAGCCACCGTGCCCAGCTACAAATTCTATTTTCTTTTTGTTCCTTGGAAAGCATTGCTGGGCATTTATCCTGTCCCAGTATTTGAGTGAAACTTCTCAGCATTTCAGAGCAGTGACCATGATACACCCTTTCCTTTCCTTCTCCTTATGGGAAACTCCGTTCTAACCCAGAGGACTTGGGCTCCAGGACCCAGTAACGGAGCCCTGGACTTGACCCTAAAAGGGAGTAAAGACAAAGGTGAAGTTCAGTCCGGGGTTCAGGGCTGCCAAAGCTCATAGCCTGGAGCTTCTTAACCTTTAGGCGGGGTAGAGACATTTAAGACGGCCCCTAAACTTGGGGAGCGCGTAGGCTCATGGGAAATAGAGTCCGTTACTTGTCCTGGGACCCGCGGTGGGTGTCCCGGGAGGCGGACTTCCGGTGCACTCCAGCGCGTGTGCACCTCTCCCTGCGTGCGTGTTCGCGCGTGCATGTTCGCACATGCGCGCCACCTCCGCACTGCCCTCGCTTCCTGCGCCTCTTCAGGTCATCGCTTGCTCTCGTTCCAGGCTTTGGCCTCTAGTGGACGAGAATCACCGAGTCTGCGGGGCTGGACACTGACCACCCAGACCAGCACCTAGGCGGGCGGGAGCTGTGCGGCCCAGGGTTCGCGCGGGCCGGGTAGAGGCTCGAGCCGGGACCCCCGAGCGTGAACCCCGGAGCCGGCGGCGCTGGGGCCAGAGGGGCCGGGCGGGAGTTGGTGGCGGAGGCTAAGGGGCGATGGGACCTGGGCCTGGCCCGTGTGTGTCCTCGGCGGCCTGGCGCCAGCCGTCGCTGTACAGTGAGCCCCAGGGAGGCGGATCTGGGCCCTGAGAAGGACACCCGCCTGGATTTGCCCCGTAGGCCCGGCCCGGGCCCCTCGGGAGCAGAACAGCCTTGATGAGGTGGACAGGAGGGGACCTCGTGAGCAGACGCGCGCGCCAGCGACAGCAGCCCGTCCCGGCCTCTCGGGAGCCGTGGGGCAGAGGCTGCGGAGCCCCAGGAGGGTAAGTCTTGGGTTTTCGGGCCCGGAGCGAGAAGGACCTGGGTGAAGTCACCGTGTGTTGGGGACCTTAGAGTGTGGGGTAGAGGGAGGGTCCCGATTGCTTGCCGGAGAGACATGTGTTGGGTTTGAGGGCAGGGTCCGGCTGCACCGAACAGGCGCTGCATGGGAAGATCTGGGAGGACGAGGCTTATGGAGGCGTGGAGGGTGTCACCACCCTCAGCTGCGGACGTCGTCTCCACTCCCCGCTAACCCCTAACAGTCCTTCCTCCTCCTCTCCGTGCTCCAGATTTCGACCGCCTCTAAACGTCCGTCAGCACTTCTATTCTCTCACTTAAGTATCTGCTGATCCCCCCCTTAGATCTGCCCTGGGAGAATCATAGTAATGCAGGAACAGTCTGCAGGGATTCTCTGCTGCTGCCTCAGTTGCTAGGGGAAGAGACTGGGCCTTAGCAGGTGGGTGACTTGACCAGGTCACCGGCTTTGTGGGTAGAGCTGCTCATAGTAGAACTCAGGAGACTTATCTCCCAGGCCAGTGTTCTTTCTCCCGTATCCTAGTTTTCTTAATAGAAGATTATTAGGTGCAGCAATAACCAAGTTCAGTTAGATAATTTAGAAACAAAACCATATTTTATACACATTCATTTCATTTCTGAGAGCTCACATACTCAATTCCTATGGCTTACTTTATTTTAAGCAGTTTAAAGAGACAATAAGAAAATGCGGGCGGGATGCAGTGGCTCACACCTGTAATCCGAGCACTTTGCGGGGCTAGGGCAAGAGTATCCCTTGAGACCAGGAGTTAGAGACCAGCCTAGACAACATGGGGAGACCCTGACTACAAAAAATACAAAAGTCGCCAGGCATGCTGGGATGCATCTGCGGTCCCAGCTACTCAGGAGGCTGAAGTGGGAGGATGGATGGAGCCCAGGAGGTCGAGGCTGCAGAGAGCTGTGAATGCACCACTGCACTCCAGCCTGGGTGGCAGATTGAGACCCTGTCTCAACAAACAAACCACAAAAAACATGAGCCGTATAATGGGAATTTTTTTTCTTTTTGCACCTTGTATTTGATGATGATGGCAGACTATTTGTAACAGGAGTCGTGTTACCCATGAGAGTCTAACTCATCTAATTACTACCTGATTATCTTAGAGTTACAGGCGCATGCTTCCCCTATCACTCTTTTTTTTTTTTTTTTTTTTTTTTTTTTGAGACAGTGTCTCTCACCCAGTCTGGAATGCAACAGCATGGTCTCGGCTCACTGCAACTTCCACCTCCCAGGTTCAAAGGATTCTCGTGCCTCAGCCTCCTGAGTAGCTGGGACTACAGGCATGTGACACTATGCCTGGCTAATTTTTTTTGTTATTTTTAAGTAGAGACAGGGTTTTGCCATGTTGGCCCAGGCAGGCGGATCACTTGAGGCCAGAATTTGAGACCAGCCTGGCCAACATGGCGAAACCCTGTATTACTCTTTTAGACCCTTCTGAGTGTTTGCAGGTTGAGTGTTCACAGGGTGTTAGCCTATTGAGCTTTCTTTTGTGGTTCTTATGCAGGTGATTTCTGCCTTTGCAGGCCGGAGACCTCATGACTTCAGTGACCTGCTTCTGCCCCGCTAGGTCTATCAGCCACAGTCTCTGCAAGTTTCCAAGAGCAGCAGAAAATGAACACATTGCAGGTGAGTTTTCCTGCTTGTGTATATGTTCCTCAATTTTATTTTGTGATGCATTTTAAGAGGTTTGTAAGGATTCATACTTTTTTTTTTCTTTTTTTTTGAGATGGAGTCTTGCTCTGTTGCCCAGGCTGCAGTGCAGTGGCATGATCTTGCTTCACTGCAACCTCCACCTCCTGGGTTCAAGTGATTCTCCTGCCTCAGCCTCCTGAGTAGCAGGGATTACAGGTGTGCGCCACCATGCCCAGCTAATTTTTTGTATTTTTAGAAGAGATGGGGTTTCACTATGTTGGCCAGGCTGGTCTCAAACTCCTGACCTCAGGTGATCCTCCTGCCTCAGCCTCCCAAAGTGCTGGGATTACAGGCATGAGCCACCGAGCCCAGCCAGGATTCATACTTTAAAATGGGAATGTGGAAATAGACATTATCCTGTAAAATATAGTTAGTGTGGCAGATCAGCACCAAAAATGATTTGTGAAGCTTGTATGTATGGGTAGTATATTTTAAGGCTGTTGAAATTGAGCCGCACCTAGGACTGATATTCTTGGCAGTCATCACAAAAGGAAAATGCCATCTGTATTAGTCCATTCTCACACTGCTATAGAGAAATAACCAAGACTGGGTAATTTATAAAGAAAAGAGGTTTAATTGGCTCACGTCTGCAGGCTCTATCATAGGAAGCGTGGCTGAGGCCTCAGGAAACTTACAGTCAGGTGAAAGGTGAAGGGAAAGTGGGTGCATCTTCCATCACCAGAGCAGGAGGAAGAGGGAACATTGGGGATTACAATTGAACATGAGATTTGGGAGGCGACACACACCGAAACCATATCACCATCCATGACATCGTTTGCATTGATTATAAGGAGAAACCAGTTTTGTTACTTGTGGATTTAAAAGATTTTCTAGGACTTGGAAAAATTTCTTCATTCAAGTTGGTCTAATTGTGGATAGCTTTCCTAACAACAACCATTAAATTACTGTAATTTATGGCTTATTCTTGGTGCTTATGTAAGCAGAGGGCCTGCTGCCCAAGGAGAACTTGGTGCATATAATTTTTCCAGGGACGGAAATATCGTGATCCAAGTAAACAATTCTGTTTTTTTACTGTTGAGTCCTAGATCATGGGGGGAATGAATGACGTGATCATCCGTCAAATATTTGTTCGTCTTTTTGTTCGGGTTGCACAGCAAACAATACAAACAGTTACTCTCTTGTGAAGATTTCCTCATTTCTGTTTCTTATTTCACTTCTCCGTGTTTTCGTTTTGTCCTTTTCACTTTGCTAAGTCAGTCAGTAAAGGTGACCAGTGATTTAATTGCAGTCAAATCCAGCGGGCATTTCCTAGCCCCTTCCTCACAGGACCCTTTGTCTGCCTTTGACATCCGTTACTTCCAAACTGATATTTTCTCCATGGAGTCTCTCTTTTCTTGGCTTTTAAAAAGATTCATCTGTAAGTATTTGTTTGTCTTTAAATGGTGAAATCTGTTTTGTTTTGTTTCTTTTTTTCTTTTTTTGAGATAGGGTCTTGCTCTGTCACCCAGGCTGGAGTGTAGAGACGTGATCACAACTCACTGCAACCTCAATCTCCCGGGCCCACACGATCCTCTTGCCTCAGCCTCCTGCGTAGCTGGGACTACAGGTGCACGCTGCCACACCTTGCTAATTTTTTTTGTATTTTAGTAGAGACTGGCTTTCACCGTGTCATGCATGTCGAACTCCTGAGCTCAGGCAGTCTGGCCGCCTCGGCGTCCCAAAGTTCTAGGATTACAGGCGTGAGCCACTGCTCCCGGCCTAGAAATGTATTCTCACTGTATTGCTCAGGCTGGTCTCAAACTCCTGGCCTCAAGCAGTCCTTTCACTTTGGCCTCCCAAAGTGGTAGGATTACAGGTGTAAGCCACCACACCTGGCCAGTAAGGAATCTTTTTAAAAGGGGCTAGGAATAACCCATAATACTCTCTTCCTTAATACACGTGGCAGTTGCGTTAAATCTTTTAATAGTTCCCATAGTATGTCTCCTGCGTGCTCATTGTTTTGAAGAAACTGGGTTGGTTATCCTCAGTTTGGATTGTGTTACCCTTGTTTCACCTTTAGCACATTTTAAAAAAATATCTTGTATGCCTTGGTAAAATTGGTAGTTTGATCTGGAAGTCTAATAAGGTTTATGTTCAGTTCTTTTCACACAACTATACCATACGTGGCATTTGTCTACTTCTGGAGGCACGTGTTACCTTTTTTGTTTTTGTGAAGTTAAGAACTATTGACTGTTGATTATTGCTGTGATTTACTATTGCTGTGATTTCCCTTCATTAGGGGAGGCAAACTGGTGATCTGCTAATTCTACCATTTCTTCTTTAATTACTAGCCAAAATACTTTTCTTTTCTTTTTTTGGAGACAGAGTCTCACTCTGTCGCCCAGGCTGGCACGTTTATGGCTCACTGCAGCCTCAAACTCCTGTGCTCAAGTGATCCTCCCACTTCAGCCTCCCAAGTAGCTGGGAGTATAGTCATATGCCACAATGCCCTGTGGATTTCTTAATTTTTAGTAGAGACAGGTTTCTCTATGTTGCCCAGGCTGGTCTTGAACTGGGCTCAAGTGATCCTCTTCTTTAACCTCCCAGTGTTGGGATTATAGGCATGAGCCACCACGGCTGGCCTAGAATACTTTTCTAAAGATAAATTTCTATTCTCTATTTGTTTATATAATTCATGCAGGAAAGACAGTTTCTAAAATATTGAGTAGGCTTTTAAGCAGGAGGGTATTTTGTTTTGTTACCATCATGAGCTCATGGGTTTAAACAGATAGTAAATATTTCAGTACATAGAAGTTGTGATTCTTTTTGAAAATTAAGTGATTCCATCTTTGGCCAGACGGAATCCCTTTAAGTTGGTTTCTGAGTCCTTTTGAAATATATTTGATATATATGATAGCAAATATATACATATAATATATGTTTGATAGCAAATATATACATATATATTTGATAGCATTATTTTCTATTTAGCATTTTATTTTGAAATCATTTCAGATTTTCAGAAAAATTGCAAGGATTTTACAAAGAAATCCCAGATACTTCCTTTTGTTCAGATACTTCATTCTTAACATTTTCCCACATTAATCATTTATATGCCTATATACGTATGTGTATATATATATTTATATATATATTTTTTTCTGAACTATTTGAGAGTGGGTATAACGTGTCATGCCTCTTTACCCTATAAAGTTTTAGATTAGAGCTCATAAAATCAAGAATATTCTATTAAATATCCATAGCACAGTAATTGAATTCAGGAAATTTATCGATTTAATACTTTTATCTAAACTATAGTTCATTTTCCAGTTTTACCAATTTCCCAATAATTTCCTTTATAGCAATTTTTAATTTTTGGTAGAAGATTCAGTCTAGGACTGTCAATTGCCTTTAGTTTTCATGCTTTTTAAGTCTGTTTAATACGGATTTGTTCCACAGTGCCATTATAACATTTGAAGAATACAGGCCAGTGATTTTATAGAAGTCTTTAAATTTAGGTTTCCCTGATGTTTCTTCATGATTAGATTTAGACTGTGAATTTTTGTCTGGAATGCTACATGGAACCTCTTAAATTTATGGCTCAGAACAGGATCTGTCTTGGGAAAATTCTGTGCATGCCTGAGAAGATGGCTTGTTCTGCTCTGGTTGGGTGGAGTGTTTGATAAATGTTAATGAGATCAAGTTGGTTGGTTGTGTTGTTCAGGTGTACTATATCCTTGTTGATTGTGTGCCCACTTGTATCAATTGTCGGGGAGAGGGGATTGAAATCTGCTGCAGTTGTGGTTCTGTTTCTCTTTGCAATTTTACCACTTTTTGCTTTATGTGTTATGTTAGATACCTAAATGTTCAAGGTTATTACGTCCTGTTGATTAATTAACCACTTTGTAAAATGGCCTTCCTTATCCCTGCTAATATTCCAGGCTGTGAAATGTACTTTGTTATTTATGTAGCATTCTTATGAGTAATACATGCATGGTATATCTTATTCCATCCTTTTACTTTTAACCTATTTGCATCTTTATATCTAAAGTATTATTTCTTACAGGCAGCAAAATTTGGATCTTGCTTGTTTTCATCAGTCTATTTCTGTCTCATAATTGGGGATGTATAAGCCGTTTACATGTAATGTGATTATTGATAAAACGAGTTAGGTTATAGTCCGTTGTCTTTGCTTTCTTTTAGTCTCATCTTTGTTTCTTTTTAAAATGTCTCTATTTGTCTTCCTTCCTTTTGATTAGTTGAGAATTTTTAATGATTCTACTTTATATCTTTTGTTGGCTTTTTAGCTATCACACTGTTTTGTTATTTTAGTGAGTTAGAATTTATAGTATGCAACTTTAATTGTCATAGTTTATTCTTAAGTAATATCCATTTTTCTTAGAATAAGAGAAGCTTACAATAGGACACTTCCATTTCTCTCCTCTTGGTCTTTACACCATTGTTCATTTTATTTTTACAGGTGGTATCAGTGCCACACACTATCTATTACGTTGTTGTTAATTAAACTGTATTTATTTATTTATTTATTTATTTATTTATTTATTTATTTATTTATTTTGAGACAGAGTCTCACTCTGTCCCCCAGGCTGGAGTGCAGGGGTGCTATCTTGGCCCACTGCAACCTCTGCCTCCCTGGTTCAAGTGATTCTCCTGCCTCAGCCTCCTGGGTAGCTGGGATTACAGACACCCACCATCACGCCCGGCTAATTTTTGTATTTTTAGTAGAGACGAGGTTTCGCCATGTTGGCCAGGCTGGTTTCGAACTCCTGACCTCAGGTCACCCATCTGCCTCAGCCGGCCAAAGTGCTGGGATTACAAGTGTGAGCCACCACACTTGGCCCAGGTATCTTTTAAAGAGATTTAAGTAATGAGAGAAAATACACAGTTACCATTTCTGGTACTCTTCATTCCTTTGTGTAAATCTAAATTTTTATTTGCTGTCATTTTACTTCTGCCTGAAGGACTTTCTTTAACATTTCTTCTAGTTGATGATGAATTATTTTATGTCCGCAAATGTCTTCATTGTGTCTTTGCTTTTAAAGGTGTTTTTGCTGGATTTTTCTCCACAGTGCTTTAAATATGTTTCTCTGTTGTCTTCCTGCTTACATTTTTTTCTAAGAGACATCTGATCTCATACTCATGTTTGTTCCCCTATATATAACATGTCTTTTTTCTTCCCCCCTTATTGTTTTAAACTTTTTATCACTAGTTTTGGACAATTTGATTGCAATATGTCATGGTATCTTTTTTTCATGTTTCTGTTTTGGGGATCATTGAACTTCTTGGATCTTGGGTTTGTGGTGTCATCTCTTGGGGAACATTTTTATCATTATCTCTTCAAGTACCCGCCACCTCCCCTCCATTGATTCTTGTTGCCTGTATATTAGGCCACTTGAAATTTTCCCACGACATGCTGTTGCTCTTTATTTGCTTTTAATTCTTTTTTCTCTGTTTCATTTTATGTAACTTCTGTTGCTATCTTTATATTCACTAATCTCTTTTTTCCACGATGCTGTTCATCTTTTCCAGTATAATTTTCATCTCAGATATTGTACTATCTGTAGAAGGTTAGCGTGGGTCTTTTTTACATCTTGCCTGTCTTGATTTTTTTGAACATTTGGAATAGAACGATGAACTCTCTCAGTGCTCTCTGCCGGTTGTGAACTCTGTGTCAATTCTGGGCCAGTTTTGATGGACTGATTCTTTTCTTCCTTATGGGTTGTAATTTCCTGCCCATTTTCCCATCCCACAACTTTTTCTCGTCACATCTGCCTCGGTTCTTCTTCCCTGCTCCATGGCCTGGAAACGCTCAAGGCAGAAGTTGATTGGTTCACCTTGTTTATTTCCCATCACTCATAGATAACTCTACTGCCTGATAATCAGTGCCTTGAAAACCATTGCTTCAGCCCAGGCGTGGTGGCTCATACCTGTAATCACAGCAACAACAACAACAAGGCTAAGGCGGGCGGATCACGAAGTCAGGAGTTCAAGACCAGCCTCGCCAACATGGTGAAACCCCATCTCTACTAAAAATATAAAAATTAGCCGGGCATGCTGGTGCACGCCTGTAATCCCAGCTACTGGGGAGGCTGAGGCAGAAGAATTGCTGGAACCCGGGAGACAGAGGTTGCAGTGAGCCGAGATTGTGCCATTGCACTCCAGCCTGGAAGACAAGAGCGAGACTTCATCTCAAAAAACAAAAAACAAAAACAAAAACAAAAAAACAAATCATTGCTTCATATATGTTCTTGTTTTATTTTTCTTTCTGTTTTTGATTTTGTTGTTCTTTGGTGTGTGCTGTTTCAGGTTGGAGGGTATATCCAGTACTTGTTAATTTATCACACCTGAGGGCAGAAGTCCTCATGTCTCTATGTTTTTTCTAATATATATATTTTTTTCTTTGTAGAGACAGGGTCTTGCTATGTTGCCAAGGCTGGTCTCAAGCTCCTGGCCTCAAGCAATCCTTCTGCCTCAGCTTTCCAGAGTGCTGGGATTACAGGCATGAGCCACCACACCTGGCCTGGATCCAGTTTTATCCATGTCCAAATTTTTTTTTTCCCTGAGCTGTTTTTGATTTTCTTCCACCTCATATGAACTGTAGTGTCAGCTTATCTAGTTCCAGGAAAAAGCTTTTTGGTATTTTTATTGGGATTGCATATTTATAAAGTAATTTAGGGAAACTGGTATCTCTGTATTATTAAGTTGACCTTAGTACTACAACTAATTTTGTTGTTGTTTTTGGATTTTTAGTAGAGATGGGGTTTTACCATGTTGACCAGGCTGGTCTTGAACTCCTGACCTCAGGTGATCTGCCTGCCTCGGCCTTCCAAAGTGTTGGGATTACAGGCGTGAGCCACCATGCCCAAGCACTTTTACTTTTTCTTAGTTATATTCCTCTAATTGTTTTCTCTTCTCTAATTGTAGATAATGAGCATTTTATTAATACCTTGTTCTTGATCTTAGTGGGAAGATACGTAGTTTTTCCCTGTTAAGTAAAATCCTGACTTTCGGACTGAGAAGACTGAGGCATAAGTGTGTGTGTGTGTGTGTGTGTGTGTGTGTGTGTATACATACATTCAAACTGTATATATGTGCTTGTGTGTAATTGAAATACATATGTCACATATCATATGTACTATGGCATATTAGGGTGTAATATTTATATTTGTGTATATAATATTGATGTTAATGAAGTATCCATCAGTTTCTATTTTCTTTAGTTTGTTTTTTTAAATCAGCTTTTTCTGTCAAGCTTTTTCAAGTATCTTCATGGATACAAGATTTTTCTTCTTTGCTGTGTTATAGTGGCTTATCATATTAATAGATTTCCAAATATTAAACTAGTCTATATTATTGGAATAAGTCCTATTTGTCTGTTGTATATTATGTTTTTAATCTGGTACTGGATTTTGTTTGGTTATGTTTCATTTTGGGTATTTGTATTGATGTAAGTGGTATTGACATGTAATTTTATGTTATTTATTGGTTGATCAGTCTTCTAACCCCTACCACCTCCTTGCCTTCTGGACTAACTTAACCCAGAAAGTTATTACTCTCTCTCGGTGATTTTATCAGCTCCTGTGGCCTGCCTGTGGATAAGCTTGGATGTTCTGCTTTAGTTTCTCAGCCCACCAGCCTAGCGGCTCTGCCTCTGCTATCTCTTGGGATCTACATGGTCCTAGCTGTATCACTGGGTTTGAACCCCTTGTTGATATGTTCTTTATAAATAACAGCATAATGCAACGTGCTTACTGGGCACTTCCTTTTTCTAAACTGCAAGTTTGGGTGGGGCATGCTGGCTCAAGCCTGTAATCCCAATACTTTGGGAGGCCAAGGCAGGTGGATTGCTGGAGCCCAGGAGCTTTGCATTTTTCTTTCTTTTTTTTTTTTTGAGACAAGGTCTCGCTCTGTTGCCTAGGCTGGAGTGCAGTGTTGCATTCACAGCTCACTGTAGCCTTGACCTCCCAGGCTCAAGCCATCCTCCTGCCTTAGCCTCCCAAGTAGCTGGAACTACAGGCATGTGCCATGATGCCCAGCCAATTTTTTAAAATTTTTTTATTTTTGGCAGAGATAAGGTTCTTACTATGTTGCCCAACCTGGTCTCGAACTCCTGAGTTCAAACGATCTTCCCATCTCGGCCTCCCAAAGTGCTAGGATTATAGGCATGAGCCACCATGCCCAGTCCCAACCTCTTAAAAATTGAAGCTGCTTCATGTTTGCCATTGGTACTTTTACACCTCATCATATTCTTTCTCCCCTTCATCCCATAGAATACACAATTCATCTTTAAGTACTTCAAGTTAACTGAGTCTGTGAAGCCTAATCTGATGGCATAAAGTTAAAATAATTTGATCCTCTTTCGTTAAATCATTCTGCACCTTGTCAGCATTACTCTAATAACAGCTTTGGGCATTCATTCATTTAACGAATATTTATTGCTGTGAGATTGAGATGTTTGAGATAAAATCAGTCATGCAGATAGCCAGAGGCCACTGGCTATGAGAATAAAAGAGCCAAAAGAACAAGGAGCTGAAACTAGGTGAGAGCCCCAGAGCAGTGAGTTAGGAAGAAGAAGACCAGGAACTGAGTGGTGGGCACTCCAACATGAAGAGGTCCCGGAGAAGGGGAGGGCCTGGCAGCAAAGAAGACTAAAAGAAGTGACAAGGAGTAAAATGCTTGTGTTTGTTTACATGTTTATCTCCTTATTAGGTTGTCTGCTTTCTGAGAGCAGGCATGGTGTTTCACTCATCTCATATCCCCAAAACTCAGTTCAGTTGCAAAATAGGAGCTCAGTTGTGTTTTGGGTTTTTATTTTTGTATATATATAAAGGACCCCAAAGGATATGTGTTTCCAATATGATTTCCCTTCCATAATCTGTAACATAAAATAAGGTATGGTTAACTTCACCAGTGAGCTTTGTAAAATGTTATCCCCCTATCCCTTTTCCATATCTCCCAATTCTGATCATGTTGCCATTACAGGGGCCAGTGTCATTCAAAGATGTGGCTGTGGATTTCACCCAGGAGGAGTGGCGGCAACTGGACCCTGATGAGAAGATAACATACGGGGATGTGATGTTGGAGAACTACAGCCATCTAGTTTCCTTGGGTGAGGATAGCTTGCTTTCTGAATGCTCTCAGTTGAATAGGGTTTTATGCTTTAGTTTGAAGAAATAAGTGACAACACCATTTAATTCCTTGTGGGCACTAGCTGCAGTGTTTATATTATTCTTCATTGAAAGGTTCTAACTTTGATAAGGTAAAAAATGGAGCATTTCTGTTATGCAGCTTATGAGGTGGCAACATCTTGTACTTTGGAGATTCTGAAGCCGAGCAACTTGCCCAAGTCCTTCTTCTTTTCCCATTAACAAGATATGATATCACCAAGCCAAACGTCATCATTAAGTTGGAGCAGGGAGAGGAGCTGTGGATAACGGGAGGTGAATTTCCATGTCAACATAGTCCAGGTAAGTTAGTAGAGTATCAAATGTTAAAAAATGCTCATCCCAGACCTTTGGGAGTGACTAAAGAGTTGTTTATATGTATTCGGTACCCTCAGTAACACCTCCCAACCCCCAAATATCACTTTCCTTCCCGCACACGTACATGAACTCTTTTGTTTATTTTATATTTGATTTACATTGGTAGGGATTTTTTCATTCTAACCTATACTGGGGACCCATTCACTTCCTCTTCCTCCAGCATTATCGGTCACTTATTTACTCCCTCGCCATTAGAGAATTGTTGTGGGCTGTTTGTTTGTTTTTTTGTTTGGTTTTTGGAGACGGAGTCTTGTTCTGTCACCCAGGCTGGTGTGCACTGGTATGATCTCAGCTCACTGCAACCATCACCTCCCAGGTTCAAGCAATTCTCCTTCCTCAGCCTCCTGAGTAGCTGGGATTTCAGGCACATGCCACCAAGCCTGGCTAATTTTTGTATTTTTAGTAGAGACAGGGTTTCACCATGTTGGCCATGCTGGTCTTGAACTCCTGGCCTCAAGTGATCCACCCACCTCAGCCTCCCCAGGTGCTGAGATTACAGTCCTGAGCCACTGCTCCTGGCCTTACAGAATTGTTTCATTTTGGGGCATTCAGAAGTCTGACATAAAAATTAACTTGAGACTTTTATGTTCATTCTTTGTATCTTCCATTTTCTTTCCTTCCTTGCTTTAAAAATACCTTGGACTTATTTTCTGCCCTCGATTTTATTTATTTCTTTAGGCATTCAGATACCAAAACCTCGTCCTCCACCTGTGCTTGTGAATTGAGTCACAGCTTGTGGTGTACCTTATTTCCCCAAGTCCATGCTCAGTTGATGTGATGATGTAGCGCTCCCTCAGCTTTCCCCTCTTTCCCCAATGCTCGTTTGTGACCTGTCTGTGTGTTCATTTCCCCTTCCCCATAACTGGAATCATGCTCTGTCCATAGTAGACATTCAGGAAGTGTGAATTTCATAAGTGAATGTCGGTTCCTTTTCTTGCCTTTTCAGGAGTGTCCTCTTAGAACCCATTTTCCACTTTTTTGGTTTTCTTTGTATTCCATAAAAGAGTTTATCTAATCTCAACTTCTAAGACCTTTTTTCCTGTGTATATTTGCAGCTTGCCTCCAAATTGATATGTCTGACACTTTTAACCTAGTTGAATATTTTACTTGACAATATAGCAGTACCAGTGAGATAGTTCACTTCCTTCTTTCTCAGAATGTCTGATGATAAACTGTGCACATTCCAAAATCATGAATTCTGTCTACCTTCGTCACCTCCCACTATTTGATTGTGCTAGTCTTCTCTCCATGGTTTGTGTTCTTTGTCTTCTGTGAAATGCCTTGCAGATCGTCAGCACATTCTGTTTCTTTTGACATCAGTGTTCAGTATTCTCCCATACCTGGATTACAGTGGATCCATCTTCCATTCAAATGATCATTGTCCTTTTCCTTCATCTGCATTTTACTTGCTGAGATAATACATATTTTCCCTTCCTTTCTTCCTCTCTTCCCTCCCTCCCTTCCTCCCTCCCTCCCTTCCTTCCTTCCTTCCATTTTGAGATAGTGTCTTGCTCTTGTCGCCCAGGCTGGAGTGCAATGGCATGATCTCGGCTCACTGCAGCCTCCCCCTCCCAGGTTCAAGCGATTCTCCTGCCTCAGCCTCCCAAAGTAGCTGGGATTACAGGTGCACACCACCATGCCTGGCTAATTTTTATATTTTTAGTAGAGACGGGGTTTCACCATATTGGTCAGGCTGGTCTCTAACTCCTGACCTTGTGATCCACCTGCCTCGGCCTCTCAAAGTGCTAGGATTACAGGCCTGAGCCACTGTGCCCAGCCTACTTATTTATTGAGACAGAGTCTCACTCTGTCACTGAGGCTGGAGTGCAGTGGCACAATCTTGGCTCACGATAACCTCTGCCTCCCAGGTTCAAATGATTCTTGTGCCTCAGCCTCCCGAGTAGCTGAGATTACAGGCATGCACCATCACGCCCGGCCTATTTTTGTATTTTTAGTAGAGACGGGGTTTCAGTCTGTTGGCCAGGAGTTCTCTGTTGAACTCTTGGCCTTGTGATCTGCCCACCTCAGCTTCCCAAAGTGCTGGGATTACAGGCGTGAGCCACTGCACCCAGCCCCCTTCATTTAATTTTAAATTGTGGTTAAAAAAACACGTAACATGGCCAGGCATGGTGGCTCATGCCTGTAATCCCAGCACTTTGGGAGGCTGAGGCGGGTGGATCACGAGGTCAGGAGATCGAGACCATCCTGGCAAACACGGTGAAACCCCGTCTCTACTAAAAATACAAAAAAATTAGCCGGGCATGGTGGCGGGCGCCTGCAGTCCCAGCTACTTGGGAGGCTGAGGCAAGAGAATGGCCTGAACCCGGGAGGCAGAGCTTGCAGCGAGCGGAGATCACACCGCTGCACTCCAGCCTGGGCGACAGAGCCAGACTCCATCTCAAAAAACAAAACGTAACATACAATTTACCGTCTTAACCATCTTTAAGTGTACGGTAATGTTAACTGTATTTGCATTGTTGAGCAATAAACTTTAGCGTTGTGCGTTGTGTGTCGGGTTTTGTCAAGCACGTGACAGCGCGTAGTAGGTGTGGAGTGTGGCTCGTCAGCAAGCGCTCTGGCAGGTCGTGCTTTCGCCATCTTCATCCCTACTTACTGTGCTCCCGCTCCCTTGGGTCCCAGGATCCCACTCCTTCGATGAAACTCAGTCTTCCATCTCTGCCTGGTGCTTCTGCCCTGGTTTCTGCTCAACTCGGCGCCGTGTCTCTGTTCCCCAAAGTTCTGTTTCTGTTCTGTGCTGCCCCCTCCCCCTGACCCTGTTTTGTCTTTTTTAAGAGACAAGGTCTCGGCCGGGCATGGTGGCTCACACCTGTAATCCCAGCACTTGGGGAGGCTGAGGCGGGTGGATCACTGGAGGTCAGGAGTTCCAGACCAACCTGGCCAACAGAATGAGACTACTAAAAATACAAAAATTACCGGGGCGTGGTGACACGCGCCTGTAGTCCCAGATACTTGGAGGCTGAGGCACAAGAATTGCTTGAACCCGGGAGGCGGCAGTTGTGGTGAGGAGAGAACGCACCACTGCACTCTGGTGCAGAGCCTGGGTGACAGAGCGAGACTCTGTCTTAAAGAAATAAATAAATAAAGACTCTTTCGAGGCCAAGCATGGTGGCTCATGCCTGTAATCCCAGCAATTTGGGAGACCGAGGTGTGTGGATCACCTGAGGTCAGAAGTTCAAGACCTGCCTGGTCAACATGGTGAAACCCCGTCTCTACTAAATATACAAAAATTAGCCGGGCATGGTGGCAGGTGCCTGTAATCCCAGCTAGTCAGGAGGCTGAGGCAGGAGAATCGCTTGAACCTGGGAGGCGGAGGTTGCAGTGAGCTGAGATCGTGCCATTGCACTCCAGCCTGGGCAACAAGAGTGAAACTTCATTCAAAAAAAAAAAAAAAAAAAAAACTCTTTCTAGAGAGAGAGATGAGAGAGAGAGGGGAGAGAGGGAGAGAGAGAGAGAGAGATCTCCGTCCCTGTAGCCCAGGCTGGGAGTGCAGAGGTGCTATCATGGCTTACTGCAGCCTCCAACTCCTGGACTCAAGAGATCCTCCACCCCACCTTCCAAGTAGCTGGCACTACAGGTGCGCACAGCTGACCATGCCTGGCTAATTTTAAAAGTTTTAGGTAAAAATGGGGTGTCCCTATGTTGCCCAGGCTGGAGTGCTGTGGCGTGATCATAGCTCATGGCAGCTTTGAACTCCTGGGCTCGAGCAACCCTCCCACCTCAGCTTCCACATAGCTGGGACTACAGGCCTGCCCACCACGCCCAGCTAATTTTTAAAAATTTTCTATAGAAGTGGAGTCTTGCTGTGTTGCTCAGGCTGGTCTCCAACTCCAGACCTCAAGCCGTCCTCCCACCTCTACTTTCCAAAGTGTTGGGATGACAGGCATGAGCCACAGCACCCGGCCTGTCTGTTCTGGACACACTTGGAGCACTTCTTGCTCTTCCACACCATCTCAATGACCAGGGTTGTCCAGATGGCTCCTAAAGGCTCCCAACAGGGCATATCATGTGAGGACTGCATTTCATCTGTTTGTAGGACAGTTGTATGTACCTTTTTCATACCTCAGACCCTGTCTAAATCTGAAGTGGTGGTATTTGCTTCCTCTCCCAGCCTTTCACCTCCTGTGCGTTCACTAAATTCACCAGTCACTAAGGCATGAAACTGACAGATTTTACTCTGAACGTCTTTTTCCTTCTGGGAGGTGCCAGGTCCTAGACAGCTGTCTCCATTTTTCTGTTCTTTGCATTCTCACTGGTCTCCCCTGGCCCCTCCTTCTGTACTTTAAGTATTAGCTTGCCTATTGCAGCAGTCTTCTCTTTGATCTTCCTGATTGCCATCTCCTTCTGTCATCGTTCAGTCTACCCATTCGCTTGAGACTAATCTTCCTAAAGCATGGATCTAAATATATAATTTAGGCCGGGCACAGTGGCTCACACCTGTAATCCCAGCACTGTGGGAGGTGGAGGCAGGTGGATTACCTGAGGTCAGGAGTTCGAGACCACCCTGGCCAACCCGTCTCTACTAAATATAGAAAAATTAGCCAGGCGTGGTGGTGCACGCCTGTAATCCCAGCTACTCCAGAGGCTGAAGCAGGAGAATCACTTGAACCCAGGAGGCAGAGGCTGCAGTGAGCTGAGATCGCGCCACTATACTCCAGCCTGGGTGACAGAGCAAGACTGTCTCAAAATGAATAAATCAATCAATCTCTCATTTACCTGCTCAAAAACTTTCAGTGGCTCCCAACTGTGGTCGGTTTAGATGCTTAGCTCATTAGAATGCCATCCAAGCTCTAGATCTGTGGCTTTCAAGCTGGGCTTTGAGACACATCATGAGTTCAAAGGGGAGAGTGAGGGGAAGAAGCTGAATTGGGGATTTCTGGTTTTCTAGCCCGTTGTCAATCTTTGGGTTTTATTCCTTTTTCAGATTGTGCTTCCATTTAAAAAAATGAGTTCCAGTTTAAAAATATATATATATGCAGGACTGGGCATGGTGGCTTATGCCTGTAATCCCAGCACTTTGAGTGGTCGAGGTGGGCAGATCACTTGAGCCCAGGAGTTCGAGGTCAGCCTGGGCAACATAGGGAGACCCCATTTCTACAAAAAAATTTAAAAATTAGCCAGAAGTGGTGGCATGCACTTGTAGTCCCAGCTATTCAGGAGGCTGAGGTGGGAGGATTGCTTGAGCCCAGGAGGTCAAGGCTGCAGTGGGCTGTGATAGTGCCACTGCACTCCAGCCTGGGTGACAGGGTGAGACCCTTTCTCAAAAAAAAGAAAAAAAGTTAAATTAGCTGGGCATGGTGGCACGCACCTGTAGTCCCAGCTACTTGGGAATGTTGAGGTAAAAGAGGATTACTTGAGCTCAGAGTTCTCAGGTTGCAGTGAGCTATGATTGTGCCACTGCACTCCAGCCTGGGCAAGAGTGATACCCTGATTCTGTAAAAAAAGAAAGAAAGAAAAGTGCTTGAAAACCATTGCAGTAAATGATCCATTCTAAACTATTTTTGGCCATGACTCCCACTGTTTACCCATCCCACGAAGTGTTCATTTCCTACTTCTATTAGAACATGTCACATTCATTCACAAAATATGTATTGATCATTAACTATTTGCCTGCCACTGTTAAGCACTGGGAATAAGACAGTGAACTGAACAAGTTACCCTAATAATTGTACACTTTATTGCAGGAAAAGATGGACACTAAAATATATGTGTCAAGGCCGGGCATGGTGGCTCATGCCTGTAACCCTAGCACTTTGGGAGGCCGAGGTCAGGAGTTCGAGACCAGCCTGGGTAACATGGCGAAACCCCATCTCTACTAAAAATACAAAAATTAGCCAGAAATCGCTTGAACCTGGGAGGCTAAGGTTGCAGTGAGCCGAGATCGTGCCACTGTACTCCATCCTGGGCAACAGAGCAAGACACTGTCTCAAAAAGTAACAATAATAAACAAAATAAAATATGTGTCAAATGGTGACAATTACTGTGAGGGGAAAGAAGTTCCTTGGGAGTGGGAAGTGATTACTTTTTATAAGGTGGTTGAGAAAGGACTCACTGATAAGATACTTAGAGAGCTGAAGGAGGTGGAGAGAGAGCCATGCTTACCTCCAAAGGAACAGCATTCCAGAGAGGAATATGCATGGCATGTTTAGAACAGCAGAAAAAGCCAATGAGGCTGGAGCGAAGTTCAGCAAAGGCAAAGGTGGAGAGAGTTGAGATCCAAGAGGGAGCAGGGAGTCATGTCACGCCTTGTGAGAATCATAAGGATTGTCTTTTACTCTGAATAAAATGGGAATCTTTGCAGGTTGAACAGAGGACTAATGAGATTCAACTTAGTGTTTTTAAAAAGATCTCTCTGGCCTCTCTGTTGAGAACAGTTCATAGGAGAACTCTGGTCAAAACAGGGGTCCTGGTTATAAGGCAGCACTCCAGGCAAAACAAGCCAGAGGTATGGATGAGAGAGGCAGCTGCAGATAGAAGTGGTCACATGCAGGATGTATTTTGAAAGTAGACCTGGCCAGGTGTGGTGGCTCAGGCCTGTAATCTGAGCACTTTGGGAGGCCAAGGCAGGAGGATCACTTGAGCCCAGGAGATCAAGGCTAGCCTGGGAAACATAGCAAGACCCTGTCTCTAAAAAAATGAAAAATTAGCTGGGTTTGGTAGTGCATGCCTGTAGTCCCAGGGACTTGGGAGGCTGAGGTGAGAGAATCGCTTTAGCCTGGGAAGTCATGGCTGCAGTGAGCTGTGATCATGCCACTGCACTCCAGCCTGGGCAACAGAGCAAGACCCTGTCTAGGAAAAAAAAGAAAGTAGACCCAAAAGATTTGCAGATGCTTTGCATGCAGTGTGTAAGAGAAAGAGAGGAGTCAAGGATGACTCCAGGATTTTTGTTACATGAACTTTAAGAATGGAGTTGTTATTTATTGAGTTGGCAAAGACTGCCGGAGAAACCAGTTTGGTGGGAGAGTGCGAAATTGGGAATTTGGTCTTGCACGTGTTAGGTTTATTTTTTTCTTTAAAAACAATTTTTAATGTTTTAAAAATAAATAGACAGATGGGGTCTCACTAAGTTGCCCAGGCTGGTCTCAAACTCCTGGGCTCAAGCGATCCTCCCGTCTTGACCTCCCAAAATGTTGGGATTATAGGCATGACCCACTGCACCTGGCTTTGCACATGTTAAGTTTGAGGTGTTAGTTAGATATCCAAATGGAAACATCAAGTAGGCAGTTGCATATGTTGGTTTTGAGTTTAGGGATGAGATTGAGATGAAGATAAAAATGCTGGAGTCAGTCAGGCATGTTGGCTCACACCTGCAATCCCAACACTTTGGGAGGCCAAGGTGGCTGGATCACCTGAGGTCGGGAGTTTGAGCCCAGCCTGGCCAACATGGCGAAATCCTGTCTCTACTAAAAATACAAAAAATTAGCCAGGTGTGGTGGTGGGCGCATGTAATCCCAGGTACTCAGGAGGCTGAGGCAGGAGAATCACTTGAACCTGGGAGGTAGAGGTTGCAGTGAGCCGAGATTGCACCACTGCACTCCAGCCTGGGTGACAGAGTGAGACTGTCTCAAAAAAAAAAAAAAAAAAAAAAAAAAAGCTGGAGTCTTCAATGTGGAAACAGAATTTGGACTTAAGAAACGGGATGAGATACCTGGGAAGGCGTTGTATAGTTTGTCTCTGACTGGAGAGGGTGAGTTCTTTGAGAGGAGACGCTCAGTTTTATTTTGTGTTTCTGCGTTTCTTTTTCTTTTCTTTCCTTTTTTTTTTTTTTTTTTTTTTTTTTTTTATAGACAGAGTCTCTGTTGCCCAGGTTGGGGTGCAGTTGTGCCATCTCAGCTCACTGCAACTTCTGCCTCCTCAGTTCAAGCAATTCTCCGGCCTTAGCCCCTGAGTAGCTGGGGATTATAGGCGCCCACCGCTACACCTGGCTAATTTTTTTGTATTTTTAGTAGAGATGGGGTTTCATCATGTTGGTCAGGCTGGTCTCAAACTCCTGACCCCAGGTGATCTGCCCACCTTGGCCTCCCAAAGTGCTGGGATTACAGGCATGAGCCACAGTGCCCGGCCTATTTTGTGTGTTTCTGATACCCCCTAGCACAGTTCCTCACACGTAGGTAGGTGCTCAATGAGTGCTTATTACACTGAACAGGGACTTTGTGATGCAAATGACTGTATCCCCAATACCTAGCACAGAGTGGTACCCAGCAAATATTTGACAAATAAATGTGTATTTGAATAAAGTGGGAAAATGTTAACTGCCATGGGAAATGTCGGAGACGGGTATTCCAGATCATGATTTCTCTCAAGAGCATTCACCCAGTCACCATCACAGGATTTATTCCGCCTGCTTTATATTACTTTTTTTTTTTTTTTTTTTTTTTGAGACAGAATCTCACTCTGTCACCCAGGCTGGAGTGCAGTGGCGCACTCTCGGCTCACTGCAAGCTCCGCCTCCAGGGTTCACACCATTCTCCTGCCTCAGCCTCCCAAGTAACTGGGACTACAGGCATGTGCCACCACACCCGGCTAATTTTTTTGTATTTTTAGTAGTGATGGGGTTTCACTGTGTTAGCCAGGATGGTCTCAATCTCCTGACCTCGTGATCCACCCACCTCAGCCTCCCAAAGTGCTGGGATTACAGGCGTGAGCCACCATGCCCGGTGCTTTACATTAAATTTAAACATACTTGAGCACCAGATTTTTATGATTTTCTCTACAGTCGTCATATGAGTGAAGGTGGTAATATGGGACACAGCATTTTCTAAAACTGGCCAAGCAAGAGAACCATCTGTTGAGCTTTTGGCATTTTCAGAATATTAGGCATCACTCCAAAACCTACTGAATCAGAATCTCAGGGGTTGTGCCCTGGAGAATTATTTTTTAAAAGCTCACTAGGTGCTTCTGATTTAGCTCGTTCTCTGATGGCATTTGGATAATCAGTCCTAAGGCCCCAGGCCCTGCTCTGTCATTGACTGTCATTTTGAGTGAGTCATTTGATCTCTGGGTCTTTTTCCCACTTATAAAAAATGAGGGTGAGAGCTGGGTGCCTAGATTTGTTTGTAATATTTAATCTCATTTTGATGCATGCAGGGTCTGTGCTAATAGCCTCCCTTTTATTCCTGATGCTGGTCATTTGCATCCTCTCTCTTTGCTTTTTTTTTTTTCTTCGATTAGTCTGGCTAGGGATTTCTTATTTTTAATTGATCTTTTCGAAGAGCCAACATTTGGTTTAATTGATTTTTTAAATGTTTCTATTTTAACTTCACTGATTTCTACTCTTACATTTTTTTTTTTAATTTTTATTTTTTGAGATGGAGTCTTGCTCTGTCACCCAGGCTGGAGTGCAGTGGCACAATCTTGGCTCACTGCAACCTCCACCTCCTGGGTTCAAGCGATTCTCCTACCTCAGCTTGGGAGTAGCTAGGATTATAGGCACATGCAATCACGCCTGGCTAATTTTTGTATTTTTAGTAGAGATGGAGTTTTACCATGTTGGCCAGGCTGGTGTTGAACTCCTGGCCTTAAGAGATCTGCCCACCTCAGCCTCCCAAAGTGTTGGGACTAGAGGTGTGAGCCACCCCTCCCAGCCTGCTCTTATATTAATTCTATTTCCTTCTTTCTGCTTGTTTTGTGGTTATTTTGCTCTTCTTTTTCTAGTTTCTTAAAATGGAAGCTCAGATTCTTAAGATTTTTTTTTTTTTAATTGCTTCTTCTCTAAGCATTTAGGGCTATGAATTTACCTAAAGTTTACTTTGGCTGCATCTCACAGGATTTGACTTTTTTTTTTAAGAGATGGCATCTCCCTTTGTTGCCCAGGTCAGACTGCAGTGGTGCAATCATAGCTCATTGAAGCCTCAAACTCCTGGGCTCCAGGAATCCTCCCACCACAGTCTCTCAAATACTTGGGACTACAGGTATGCACCACCATGCCCAGCTGACAGGTTTTTATATGTTTTATTTTTTTTAATTGAGGTGAAAGTCACACACCTTTTTTTTTTTTTTTTTTTTTGAGACAGGGTGTCACTCTGTTGCCTGTGCTGGAGTGCAGTGGTGTGATTATAGCTCTCTGCAGCCTTGAATTCCTGGGCTCAAGCAATCCTCCCACCTCATCCTGAGTAGCTAGGACTCAGGCTAATTTTTTTTTTTTTTTTTTTTTTTTGAGATGGAGTCTTGCTCTGTGGCCCAGGCTGGAGTGCAGTGGCACAATCTTGGCTCACTGCAACCTCCACCTCCCAGGTACAAGCGACTCTCCTGCCTCAGCCTCCAGAGTAGCTGAGATTACAAGTGCCTGCCACCATGCCCGGCTAATTTTTGTCTTTTCAGTAGAGACGGGGTTTCACCATCTTGGCCAGGCTGGTCTCGAACTCCTGACCTCATGATCCACCCGCCTCAGCCTCCCAAAGTGCTGGGATTACAGGTGTGAGCCACTGTGCCAGGCCCGACTCAGGCTAATTTTTTATTTTTTTTTTTGTAGAGATGGGATCTCACTGTGTTGCCAGACTGGTCTTGAACTCCTGGTCTCAAGCGATCCTCCTACCTCAGCCTCCCAAGGTGCTGGGATTACAGGCATGAGCCACCACACCCAGTCCACATACCATTTTAAAGTGTTACAATTCAGGCTGGGCACGGTGGCTCACGCTTATAATCCCAGCACTTTGGGAGGCCAAGGTGAGCAGATCACCTGAGGTCAGGAGTTCAAGACCAGTCTGGCCAACATGGTGAAACCCCAATCTCTACTAAAAATACAAAAATAGCCGGGCATGGTGGTGCATGCCTGTAATCCCAGCTACTTGGGAGGCTGAGGCAGGAGAATTGCTTGAACCCGGTAGGCAGAGGTTTCAATGAGCCGAGATCACGCCATTGCACCCCAGCTTAGGCAACAAGAGTGAAACTCCATCCAAAAAAAAAAAAAACTGTAGACAGGATAGTTTCATCTACCTGTCTTCATGTGTTCAATGATTCTCTCTTCCATCTGCTCTAATGAATTTGAAATAGTCTGGTGAATTTTTCATTTCCATTTCTATACTTTTCTTTCTTTTTTTTTTTTTTTTTTGAGATGGAGTTTCGTTCTTGTCACCCAGGCTGGAGTGCAATGGTGCAATCTTGGCTCACTGCAACCTCTGTCTCCTGGGTTCAAGCAATTCTCCTGTCTCAGCCTCTCGAGTAGCTGGGATTACAGGTGCCCGCCACCATGCCTGGCTAATTTTTGTATGCTTTTCAGCTTCAGACTTTGATTCCTTTCAATAATTTCTATTTTTTTCCTTTCTTTTTTTCTCTAAGCTTTAGTTTGTCTATAATAAATTCTTTTTTTGAGACAGGGTCTCACTCTGTCACCCAGGCTGGAGTGCAGTGGTGCAATCTTGGCTCACTGCAGCCTTGACTTCTCATGCTCAGGCAATTCTCCCACCTCAGCCTCCCAAGTGGCTGGGACTACAGGCGCATGCCACCACACTTGGCTGATTGTTTGTATTTTTTGTAGAGAGGGGATTTTGCCATGTTGCTGAGGCTGGTCTTGAAATCCTGGCCCCAGGTGTTCTGCCCGCCTCAGCCTCCCAAAGTGCTGGAATTATAGGCATGAGCCACTGCCCCTCACCTGTCTATAATATTTTCTATTTCTTTATTGATGTTCTGCATTTGTTGAGACATTGTTCTCCTTGTATCCTTTAACTCTTTATTCATCGTTTCTTTTAGCTTTTTGAGCAGATTTCAGACAGCTGATTTAAAGTCTTTGTCTAGTACTTTCAATGTCTGTGCTTCCTTAAAGACAATTTGTTTCTTTTGTGAATGGGCTGTACTCTCTTAATGTCACTGCATGGTTTGTAATTTTTTTTTGAAAATTGGAGTCAGGCACAGTGACTCACACCTCTAATCCCTTTTCCCCAAAAAAAGAAAAAGTAAAATTAAAAAGAAAAAAAGAGTCCAGGCGTGGTGCCTCACGCCTGTAATCCCAGCACTTTTGGGAGGCTGAGGTGGGCAGATTGCCTGAGGTCAGAAGTTCAAGACCAGTCTGGCCAACATGGTGAAATCCCATCTCTACTAAAAATCCAAAAACAGTCAGACATGGTAGCATACGCCTATAATCCCAGCTACTCAGGAGGTTGAGGCAGGGGAATTGCTTGAACCAGGGAGGTGGAGGTTGCAGTGAGCCGAGATCGCACCACTGCCCTCCAGTCTGGATGACAGAGTGAAAACTCCGTCTCAAAAAAGGAAATCAGAGATTTTGAATATTATAATGGGGTAACTGGAAATTATTTTATCCTCCCCACCACCCCTGGGTTTGCTTTTGCTGTGGGCTGTAGCTGTTTGTTCAGTGACTTTCTAAACATTTTTGCAAAGTGTGTCTTCTTTTACATGTGCGGTCTCTGAAAGTCTCTCTGCTGTTAGCTTGTGTTCAACTAGTGTTTTAACAGAGATTTCCTTGAATGCCAGAAGCCAAAGGTGAAAAAAAAAAAGAAAAACCCAGCTCTTTCCGTCTTTGTGGATTGCCACTGTGCTGGGGCACTGGAGCAGTCCTTCAGGGCTTAGCCAGTCTGTGTACAACTTTTTATTTATTTTTCTGAGATGGAGTCTTGCCCTGTCGCCTAGGCTGAAGTACAATGGCACGATCTTGGCTCACTGCAGCCTCTGCCTCCCAGGTTCAAGTGATTCTCTGCCTCAGCATCCTGAGTAGCAGGGATTACAGGCTTGTGCCACCACGCCTGGCTAATTTTCCACCACACCCGGCTTACTTTTGTATTTTTTAGTAGAGACGGGGTTTCACTATGTTGGCCAGGCTGGTCTCAAACTCCTGGCCTCAAGTGATCTACCCGCCTCAGCCTCCCAAAGTGCTGGGATTACAGGCGTGAGCCACCGCACCCGGCCCAGTCTGTGTACAGCTTTGCCCTAGGCTTTACTCCCTGCCTGCAGGGAGGATGGAGAGGAGCCACAGATGAAAGCTCAGCATCCTTTCTCAGGTCTATTCTGAGAATGTGCTCTGCACTCAGCATGTGCATGGCTACTGAAATTCCATAGTACACATGGGCAGGTCCGAATTTCAGTACCCAAATTTCCCATAGAAACTCTCCACAACTTCTTCTCCCATGCTGTTAGCACACCTATAGTTTGCCTCAACTGTAATCTTTTGCCTAGGCATCAGCAGGGTATGCATTTGATTTACAGTGTTTTCAAGGAATACCCTCTGTGTAGCCACTTTTCTGCCCTGTGTGAGTTGTAGGTTAGGTGAAACAAAGGCAGCTGCCCTGTATCAGTTCTTTTGGCAGCCCTCAGGCAGCTGAGAACAGGAAAACACAATGCTTTGAGAATAAGGTCTGCTCTGCTGCCTTCAATACCAGAAACCACGCTGGGAATGTGGGCTGCCATCTTCAAGGTTCCCACTGAACCATGGAAGGTTGTGGGGCAAGGGCAAGTAAAATAACCCAGTTTTCCTACCATTTTGAAGTTGCTTTTTTCTTGATTCAGTGTTCATTTGGAGTATTAGTCAGTTTTCACACTGCTGGAAAGAACTGCCTGAGCCTGGGTAATTTATAAAGAAAGGAGGTTTAATTGACTCACAGTTCCACTTGGCTGGGGAGGCCTCAGGAGACTTACAATCATGGTGGAAAGCTAACAAGAAGCAAGTACCCTCTTCACTGGCTGGCAGGAGAGAGGAGAGAGTGCAGGGGAAACTGCCACTTAAAAACCATCAGATCTCGTGAGAACTCCCTCACTATCACGAAAACAGCATAGGGCGAACCGCGCCCGTGATCCAGTCACCTTCCACCAGGTCCCTCCTTGACCCCTGGGGATTACAATTCAGGATGAGATGTGCTTGGGGACAAAGAGCCACATCAGATGATCTGGTTATTGTAAACCTTTGATTATTTTTCTGCAGTTCTCATGAAGTTGATTCAGACAGTTTTGCTTGGTTTATCAATGTTTCTGTGGGGGGATGGGGACTTGGAGATACCTACTCTGCCATTTTTGCTGATACCAGTCAACATGTTATATTTTCACTCTTACATAATTCAATATGTTTTCCAGTTTCCCTTGCGACTCACTCTTTGACCCATGAATTATTTAGAAGTGTATTTAATTTCCATGTGTTTAGAGATTTTCTGGTTTCTTTTTAAAATTGATTTAGTTTAATTATTTTACAGTCACAGAACGTATTTTGTATGATTTCAGTTATTTTACATTTCTTAAGATTTGTTTTGGCCGGGCATGGTGGCTCACACCTGTAATCCCATCACTTTGGGAGGCCGAGGCAGGTAGATCACCTGAGGTCAGGAGTTTGAGACCAGCCTGGCCAACATGGCAAAACCCCATCTGAAAAACACAAAAATTAGCCAGGCGTGGTGGTGCATGCCTGTAATCCCAGCTACTCGGAAGCTGAGGCAGGAAAATTGCTTGAACCCAGGAGGCGGAGGTTGCAGTAAGCCGATTGCACCTCTGCACTCCAGCCTGGGCGACAGAAAGAGACTCCATCTCAGAAAAACATTTGTTTTATGACCCAGGTTCTGGTAAATCTTGCTGAATCTTCCATGGGCAAAGAATGTGTACCTGCTGTTGGTGTGTGAAGTCTCCTGTAAATGTCAGTTAGGTTCCATTGGTCGATGATGGTGTTCAGTTATTGTATTGTTTGCTGATTTTCTTTGCTGTTTTTTTCCTGTGAATGGTCTAAGCTTCCTATTTCCTGTTTCTTTGTATATTTTGTGGTTTTTTGTTGAGAACGTTGCATTTTAAGTGTTACAATGTAATGACCCTCAAAATGTGATTCTCTCAGTCACCTGGGATTGCTGGGTTTTCTTGTTGAGGTCTGAAGCTCCCCTTTTGTTACTTTTCCAAACTATTTTTGCAAAGCGTTTCTTCCTTGTGCTTGTGTGGTCACTGAAATTTGTTTCATTATCTCTGCAGTCAGCCAGCCACCTAACATCGATTTCCTTAAACAGGTGGCTTTAAATGGGGTGGGGCAGAGGAGGATTTTGTCTCTTTAATAAAATCTTCTGAAGGATGTCCCTGGGGAAGCCACTGTTGCTGAGAGGGCCAAATAAACCAAGGCAAGCATCCGGGCTGGTCCTCAGAGACCCCTTGGACCCACCAAGGTGCAGAACCCACGGTTTTGGAGGACAGAGTTCTGCTGCTCACCCTGGCATCAGCCAGCTGCTTCGGGAACTCAGGCTCAGGAATGGGGGAGTGTTGGCTGGTTGGCACATGCCACTCACTCGTGAAGATCAGCAGCCTCTCTCTTCATTGTTTAAGTATGTCTCTGGTTGTTAGGAGTTCCTGGTCATGTTTCAGAATTCCAAAAGAGCTGATTCCAATCACTCTTTCTAGCTAAGTGGTTGCTTCAGTGAAGGGACTGATCTCTACACTACAGCTTCCTACTCTGCCATCTTATGTGACTATTGATATTTATTTATTTATTGAGACAGAGTCTTACTCTGTTGGCTGGAGTGCAGTGGTGCAGTCACGGCCCACTGCAGCCTTGACCTCCTGGGCTTGAGTGATTCTCTCACCTCAGCCTCCCGTGTAGCTGGGACTATAGGTATGTGCCACCATGCCTGGCTAATCTTTTTTTTTTCTTATTCTTTTTGTAGAGATGGGGTCTCACTATCATGCCCAGGCTGGTCTCAAACTCCTGAGCTCAAGTGATTCCCCCCGCCTCGGCCCCCTAATGTGCTGGGATTATAGGCATAAGCTACCACACTTGGCCATGAGTCATTTTTAAAAAAACAGATTCCAACAACCTTTTTGATTGCTGTGTTTACAAGATTTATATTTAATTTTGGACGGGTTTTTATTATCTATTTTCTACTTGTTCCCTCTGGGTTTTTTTATACCTGTTTCCCTTTTCTTGCCTTTTTATGGGGTACTTAGACATTTCTTAGTATGCCATTTAACTTCATATGCCGTGCTAAATCAATTCAGTATGCCATTTAGTATATATTTTTGTATAGGATTTTATAGGTGGCTGTAGAGATTATATTATACATACTGATCATTGGCTAGTATCAACCTTTTACCAATTCAAGTGGAATGTAGAAACTCTACTGCTTTCTAGGCCCCTCTGCCCTTCTTTATGGTATTGTTGTCTTGAATATCACCTCTACATTCATTGAGAACCACTGAGATAATGTTATGGTTTTGCTTTCGCCCATCAAATATAATTTTTAAACTCGAGATTATATTCACCCAGATATTTACCCTCTTACTGCTTTTTAAAATTTCTCTTTTTTAATTTAATTTTTATACTTTTTCTTCTGAAAAAAAATCTCTCTGGATTTTTCTTCATTTCTTTTTTTTTTTTTTGAGACAGAGTCTCACTCCGTTGCCCAGGCTGGAGTGCACTGGTGTGATCTCAGCTCACTGCAACCTCCACCTCCCTGGTTCAAGTGATTCTCCTGCCTCAGCCTCCCGAGTAGCTGGGATTGCAGGCATGCACCACCATGCCTGGCTAATTTTTATATTTTTAGTAGAGATGGGGTTTCACCATGTTGACCAGGCTGGTCTTGAGCTCCTGACCTCAAGTGATCCTCCTGCCTCAGCTTCCCAAAGTGCTGGGATTACAGGCATGAGCCACCGCGCCCGGCCTCTTCAGATGTTTTTTGGGCACTGCGCTCTTTTTCCTCTCCTTCTGGGAATTCAGTGACATGAATGTTAGAGCTTTTGCTGTTGTCTCATTGTTCATTTTTTTTTTTTTCTATTTGTTTTCTCTCTGTTGGTCAAATGGGATTATTTCTACGTAATTTTTTTTCTTATGGCAAGATTGTCACGATACAGATTGAATCATTTCTGCTGCTCTATCATCAAGGTCACTAATTTTTTTCTCTTTTGTATCTCCATTCTGCTATTGAGTTCACCCATTGAGTTTTTTACTTAGTTATTGTAATTTCTAGTTCTAAAATTACAATGTAGTTCTTCCTTATATCTTCAATGAGACATTATATTTTTCAGTGTGTTTCGAGAGTGTTCATAATTACTTCTTGGGCCATTTATAAGATAGCTCATCTAAAATCCCTATGCAATAATTCCAACATCTTTGTCATCTTAGTGTTAATTGTCTTTCCTCATTCAGATTTTTTCTGGTTTTTAGTATGAGGAGTAATTTTTCTGAGTTCGGATTTTTCTGGTTCTTAGTATGAGGAGTAAGTTTTAATTTTATCCTGGACACTTTGAGTGTTATGTTATGAGACTGTAGTTCCTGTTTAAATATTCTGTATTAGCAGGCACTCAACCTGTTTAGATTCAGGATGCACTTTCTGTGGCCAGCAGGGCTCTGGTTCTAAGATCAATTTAGTTTTCAAAGCTTTTGCAGAGCTCTTCTGGCCTCCCCCACCTTTGTGCAACCCAGAGGCCAATTTGTTTTTGTTTTTGTTGTTGTTTGGAGACAGTGTCTTGCTCTGTTGCCCTGGCTGGAGTGCAATGGCCCAGTCATAGCTCACTGCAGCTGTAACCTCCCAGACTCAATCACTCCTCCTCCTCAGCCTCTTGAGTAGCTGGGACCAGAGGTACACACTACCACGCCCAGCTAATTTTTTATATTTAGTAGAGACAAGGTCTCACTCTGTTGCCCAGGCTGATCTTGAACTCCTGGGCTCAAGTGTTCCTCCCATCTCGGCCTCCCACAGTGTTGGGATTACAGGCATGAGCCACCGCACCCAGCCCTGGAGGCCAGTTTGAAACCTCAGAGTATTCCACATTGCCGTTGAGCTCTCAGAGCTTTTGCTGTGTTGATCCTGGTTGTTTTCACACATGGGCACTTGGAGGGCATGGCCCAGGACTTCCTACACACATTTAACCCGTTTCCCATTTGGGAAAAAAAAAGTGCAGCTTGCTGCTAGTGCTCATTTA
This sequence comes from Pan paniscus, assembly GCF_029289425.2. Lineage (NCBI taxonomy): Eukaryota > Metazoa > Chordata > Mammalia > Primates > Hominidae > Pan > Pan paniscus. The sequence goes on from NC_073255.2 coordinate 89,304,938, forward strand.
ATTTTACATAAACACACTTTTGAGGCTGAAGTAAATCTGACTGATTTTCAATGCGAAAATAAAATATGAAAACTGGGTTTGGCCTTCTTCCAAGTGTACTTTCCTTCCCTTCCTTCCTTTCTTTACTGCTTTAAAGCTTTTTAATAAACTTTCACTCCTGTTCTAAAAGAAAAAATATATATATCAACTGTTCTTGGAGTTATTATTAAACAGAACTTGTCTTTAATCCGAATGTAACAGAAATGTACACGACGTTATATTAGGATTAGAGAGGAGTATTCTGCGGTGGGTGGGACAGGGAACGGGAAATGGGTTGGAGAATCCTTGCTTCTAGCTCCTCACTGTCTTTGAGAGAGGATGGGGTGCCACCTTGTTACTGTGGTTCAGTCTTGTGCAGGTTGTGGATGGTCAGCAGGGCCCTTCCACACAGTCTTGCCAGTGCTTGGTGGAGAGGGGAGAGATGCCACCTCTGCTTGTGTTGGCCCAAGGTGGGGAGGGTCAACAGGTCTTTGTTCCACAGTGTCTACAGTATCTGGGGCAGGGGAAGGTGCAGCTTTTTTCAGGCTGTTTTCCTAGAGTAGGGTGTGTGTAGTCAAAAGGGCACTGTCCCTCAGGGCCGCCCTCTTCGCTGTCATTTGGCTCGAAAGATGAGGCTCCTTTTGTGGGGGTTGGGGGATGAAGGGGGCACTGGGATTTCCTGGTTGTAGACTCTGCTCTAACAGATAAGACAGGGTATATAGGAGGCCAAAGAACAAACCATCAAACCACCCTGGGAACTCACCACTGGGTCAGCCCTTCTCTTCTCTACCTTTCCAGAATTTGTTGGTTTGATTGATTGGATCGTTGCTTCGTGTATTTATTTATTTATTTATTTATTTATTTTTAATTGTGATAGTCTGGCTGTGTTGCCCAGGCTGGAGTGCAGTGGTGCAATCTTAGCTCAATACAGTCTCCACCTCCTGGGTTCAAGCAGTTCTCCTGCCTCAGCCTCCTGAGTAGCTGGGATTACAGGCGCCTGCCACCATGCCCAGCTCATGTTTGTATTAGCAGTAGAGGTCGGGTTTCACCATGTTGGCCAGGCTGGTCTCAAACTCCTGACCTCAGGTGATTCACCTGCCTCGGCCTCCCAGAGTGCTGGGATTACAGGCATGAGCCACTGTGCCCAGCTGCTTCATGTATTTTGAACAGGGGTTTTAGTTGTAATTAGAAGAGAAATGTAATGGGTGTGCTTATTCCATCTCCTATGGAACTGGAAACAACATGTGGCATTGAAAATTGTTGTCTTGATAACTTTTAGGGTGTTACTTCTCATTTTAGTGGCAATACATTTTGCTTCCGTGTGATGAAACATCCTATCCATTTGCATGTTGATTGTGTCTCATGTCCCATCTCGCAACAGGCAGTAAAACCCCATCTCCAGCCCAAAGCACCTTGCTAAAGAGCCTGCACCGCAGCCACTGTGCCTTTGCGCTCTGGCTCGTGCGACCTCTCCAGATCTTCTTCCTCATTTCGTCTTTTCACTGGGGCCCTCTTCTCCCTGTGACTCGCCTCAGCCTTTTCACTCCTTGCTGGACATGGAGTAGGACTATTGGGAGGATGAAATAGACGAATGTGTGGCAAGCATGTAGGAGAGCCTGTGGCACAGAAGCAGCACTCGGTACATGGTGCTTGTTGTTATATCCCTAGTTTTGACATAGCCTCAGCCTCAAGTAAAAGATAACCCAAACTCCCACCAAAGTACAAGAGTCAGATTCCTGTTCACTTCTGTTTATAAATGAACTTTCTATTTTTTTAAGAGCAGGGTTGCACTCTGTCACCCAGGCTGGAGTGCAGTGGAGCCATCATACCTCACTGCAGCGTTGACTTCCTGGGTTCAAGGGATCCTCCTGCCTCAGCCTCCTGAGTAGCTGGGACTACAGGTTCACGCCACCATGCCCAGCTAGTTGTTGTTGTTGTTTTGGTACAGACGAGATCTCTGCTATGTTGCCCAGGCTAATCTTGAACTCTTGGGCTCAAGCAGTCCTCCTTCTTTGGCCTCCCAAAGTGCTGGGAGTACAGGCATGAGCCACTGCGCCTGGCCTGGATGAAGTTTTTCCTCATGCAGTACTCTGCACACCTTTAGTGAGTGCTCACCACGCACCATATCCTATGTGAGGCATCAAAAGATAGGCGAGATACAGCCCATGTCTTCAAAGAGCCCACAGGCCAGAGTGGGAGAAATAGACACACAGCACAGTGCAGTAAACTGATAGGAATGCAATGAAAATAGACACAGTAGATATGCAGCACAGTGCAGTAAACTGATAAGAATGTAATGAAAATAGACACGGGCGAGCGGGGACCCCAAAGGGAGGGTGGCCATATGTTTGGGGCTGAGGACAGGTTCCCAGAGGTGGTGACAGTTGGGCTGAATCTTAAAAGATAAGTGGGTTTTCTGGCCCGGTGCGGTGGCTCGCACCTGTAATCCCAGCACTTTGGGAGGCCAAAGCGGGCGGATCATGAAGTCAGGGGATCGAGACCATCCTGGCCAACATGGTGAAACCCCATCTCCACTAAAATACACACACAAAATTAGCCGGGCATGGTGGTGCATGCCTGTAGTCCCAGCTACTTGGGAGACTGAGGCAGGGGAATCGCTTGAATCTGGGAGGCAGAAGTTGCAGTGAGCCGAGATCACGCCACTGTACTCCAGCCTGGCGACAGAGCGAGACTCCACCTCAAAAAAAGATCTAAGTGGGTTTTCCCAAGGTGCGTCAAGGCATTTCCCGCAGAAGCAGAATGAGCAAAACTTGAGAGCCACAGACCAGCACGGCGGGTAATTCAGTGTCCATGTCATCAGTGATACATGCCTACAGCCGTGTTGAAATTGTGTCTGGAGAAGCACATGAACCAGACTCTCCCTGATTTACAAGGCTCTTCATCATCAGGTCCCTACTTAACTCTAATTTCATCTCTTGTCTTATCTGTAATTTAGTCTTATATCATACATTAATTATATACACTGTACATTGATACACAGCATTTATTTGAAAGACAAACCTCTTGGATGTGACTCTGGAGACAACACCAGCAGCTCGAGACCATTCAATCCAAGGTATAAAATGGAGGAAAATCAGCTCCATCATGGTCTGAATTGAGGATGAGGCAGAAGAGCAGAGAATAGCTGATGCCCAGGTGGCAGCAACTTCACTCTTTCCCTGTGGAGTTGCAGGGTCTCCCCACCTCCACTGCGTCGGGACATGCCGTGTGCCATCTCTTTATCCATAGCTGCCTCCGGCATCAGCAGAGAAAGTCATGGGCAGATGGAGCTTTGGATTAGTTCTTTTTTCCAGTCTTCCTTTACTTTATCTGGATAAGATTGGGCAGATTGAATTTGATCTTCTATACTGGGGCCAGGGAGCAGGGTGGATCTAGACCATGCAGCTTTTCCCTACTGTCACCAGATTGGGAGCAGGGATTGGCTGCCATTGTCCTCTCCAGCCTCTGTGTTCCTGGGACACCGCTGACTAGAGGCTGCTCCTCTTCTAAGGGGGTCTGGCACAGAGCGCCACCCAGAGCACATGGCACCTTCTCTCTCCTCCTGCACCAGTCTCCTTGACCTCTGTATTGCCATCATATTGAAGCAAACCATCCAACTCACCAGCCTCTCTCTGGAATCCAGTCTCATTGATTCCTCTCCCTGAGACTCTTCCTCAGTCTCCTTTTAGCCCCTCACATCCTCAGCCGAAGATCTCACTTCGTCCCAGAGGCCTTTGCTGACTGACCCCTCAGGTAGGCTAAATCCCCATCCTGCGCTTCCATGACAGCCTGTGGCAGATGCTATTTTCTGCAGGTGGCCACAGCCCTATCTCCCATCCCACACACTCCTCTCATAACATGACCTTGTCACTTCTTCCATCGCGTGGTCGGGGGTATGTCTCTTTTCCTTGAGCCTATGCACATCTTTGTGATTGCCCTGACCAATAAATAAAGTAGGACAGAAGCGACGCTATGAGATAGCCAGGCTGCACTGTAAAAATGTCATGCCTTTCTGCTGTGTTGTCATGGAATGCTTGCCCTTAGAAGTAAGCTGCCGGACTGTGATGAAGCCCAAACCAGCCCAAATGGGGAGACTGCGAGGGGCCACATGGACAGGTTCCAGCCCACAGGTCAGTTGAAGTCCTGGCTGACAGCCAGTATCAGCTCCTGGTTTTGTGAATGAAGATGCCTCTAAATGATTCCAGCCCCCTCCCACTGATCACACTTAAGACTCCATGTCTTCCCAGCTGAGGCCCCACATGTCGTGTGGACCAGAGACAAGCCAGGCCTGTTGGAATCACAGAATCCCTGATGATAATGATTGTTTTTTGCCACTATGTTTTAGATTGGTTTCTTATGCAATTAGTAACTGAAACAGACTTTACTTCTTTATACTCATTAAGGAATGAGACTGTGTCTTTTTTTTTTTTTTTTTTTTGAGTCCGAGTTTTTTGCTCTTGTTGCCCAGGCTGGAGTGCGATGGCATGATCTCGGCTCACCACAACCTCTGCCTCCCGGGTTCAAGCGATTCTCCTGCCTCAGCCTCCCAAGTAGCTGAGATTACAGGCATGCGCCACTATGCCCAGCTAATTTTGTATTTTTAGCAGAGTTGGGGTTTCTCCATGTTGGTTAGGCTGGTCTCAAACTCCGGACCTCAGGTGATCCGCCTGCCTCAGCCTCCCAAAGTGCTGAGATTATAGGCGTGAGCCACCACGCCTGGCCTGTATCTTTTTTTTTTTTTTTTAACTTTTTGTAGAGATAGGGTCTCTCTGTATTGCTGAGGATGGTCTTGAACTTCTGGCCTCAAGCGATCCTCCTACCTCAGCCTCCCAAAGTGCTGGGAGCACAGGTGTGAGCCACCATGCCTGGCCTGACACTGTCTCCAGTGTTTATTGGTGTTTCCTGTGTTGCACAAAGCAGGTGGTGGTGCACCGTCAATAGTGAGTTTGTGAGTAGAAGGTGTGGGTGTCACACAGTTGGTGTCTGTGCGCCTGGAAGCACACACCTGTTTCTGCTTCCAGAGTTGTCTCTGGCCTGCAGTTCTGTGCTTCCTAGCTTGATCCGTTCCTCTCCAGGAATCTCCTCTCCCTCCCCACCCTGACCCACCTGTTGGTGAGAGATGCAACTGACTGTTTCTGCCACACTTTTTACTGACAGGTGGTACCTGTATTATTCCCTCCACCTCTTCAGGGAAGAGGGTGAAGAGATGAGAGGCTAGGGGTTCCAAACACAAACTTGACCCATTTTACCATTTTGTTAGCAACAGTCTTGAGAGAATCAATACAAACTTTAGGTAGCTTGGTACTTTGCCCTTCAGGACAGTTCTTCCCTGGTAATGTTAGATTGTTGGGGTTAACCATTACTGTGCCATTACAGATGAGCTTCGGCTGCCCTCTAGTGGCAGCAGCAACCTGGATCTCGAACAAAGATCATTCTAGCATTGGGACCAGCTTTGTGTCATGAATACGTCATCAGTGCCTACCATATTACCTGACATCTATTCGGAGCTAATAACTAACTAATATTGATTAACAAACTAGCCAACATGCACTGTTTTTTTGTTTGTTTTTGAGATGAGTCTCACTCGCCTAGGCAAGTGGCACGATCTCGGCTCCTCCTCTGCCTCCCACCTCCCAGGTTCAAGTGATTCTTCTGCCTCATCCTCCCTAGTAGCTGGGATTACAGGTGTGCACCACTACACCCAGCTAAATTTTTTGTATTTTTAGTAGAGATGGGATTTCCCCATGTTGGCCAGGCTGGTCTTGAACTCCTGACCTCAGGTGATCCGCCTGCCTTGGCCTCCCAAAGCACTGGGATTACAGGTGTGAGCCACTGCACCCAGCCTTTTTGTTTTTTGAGGCGGAGTCTCACTCTGTCACCCAGGCTGGAGTGCAGCAGCGCGATCTCGGCCTACTACAACCTCCGCCTCCTGGGTTCAAGAGATTCTCCTGCCTCAGCCTCCCAAGTAGCTGAGATTATAGGTGCCCACCACCATGCCAGGCTAATTTTTATATTTTTAGTAGAGTAATTCAGTAATTTTTGTATTTTTAGTCTTGAACTCCTGAGCTCAGGTGATCCACCTGCCTTGGCCTCCCAAAGTGCTGTGATTACAGACGTGAGCCATCGTGCCTGGCGCTTTGCCCACTTTTTGATGGGGTTAATTGGTTTTTTCTGGTAAATTTGTTTAAGTTCCTTGTAGTTTCTGGATCTACAAGAATATACAAGATTCTGGATCTGACCTTTGTCAGATGGGTAGATTGCAAAAATTTTCTCTCGTTCTGTAGGCTGCCTATTCACTTGGATGCTAGTTTCTTTTGCTATGCAGAAGCTCTTTAGTTTAATTAGATCCCACTTGTCAATTTTGGCTTTTGTTGTAATTGCTTTTGGTGTTCTAGTCATGAAGACTTTGCCCATGCCTATGTCCTGAATGGTATTGCGTAGGTTTTTTTCTAGGATTTTTATGGTTTTGGATTTTACATTTAAGTCTTTAATCCATCTTGAGCTAATTTTTTATAAGGTGTTAAGGAAGGGGTCCAGTTTCAGTTTTCTGTATATGGCTAGCCAGTCTTCCCAGCACCATTAAATAGAGAATCCTTTCCCCATTGCTTGTTTTTGTCAGGTTTGTCGAAGATCAGATGGTTGTAGATGTGTGGTGTTATTTCTGAGGTCTCTGTTCTGTTCCATTGCTATATATCTGTTTTGGTACCAGTACCATGCTGTTTTGGTTACAGTAGCCTTGTAGTGTAGTTTGAAGTCAGGTAGCGTTATGCCTCCACCTTTGTTCTTTTTGCTTAGTATCGTCTTGGCTATATGGGCTCGTTTTTGGTTTCATATGAAATTTAAGGTAGTTTTTTCTAATTCTGTGAAGACAGTCAGTAGCTTGTTGGGAATAGCATTGAATCTGTAAATTACTTTGGGTAGTATAGCCATTTTCACAATATTGATTCTTCCTATCCATGAGCATGGAATGTGTTTCCATTTGTTTGTGTACTCTCTTATTTCCTTGAGCAGTGGTTTGTAGTTCTCCTTGAAGAGGTCCTTCACGATTTATAGAGTTTTTAAAAAGTCTTTGTCTGCTAAGTCCAATATCTGGGCTTCCTAAGGGCTGATTTCCATCAATTTATTTTGTTACTTTGAATACGTTCCCTTGTCTTTGCATGATTTGTGATTGTCATTGAAACACGGACATTTGAATATTGCAAGGTAGTAACTCTGGCATTTAGATAATTCTTCTCATTTATTTGCTATGTATTTGTGAGTGTGTCTGTTTTTAATCATTGAAGGCTGTAGTAGTACATACGTTTAGTGACTTCCAAACTATTTTTGCAAAGATTTATCATTTTCATGTGTGGTCACTGAAGTCTCTGATTCTTTTAGCATGTGTTCCGCTCACATTTTGATAAGAGATTTCCTTGAATACTAGGAGCTAAAAATGGAAGAAAGTACCTCTCCCAGTCTTTGAAGTTTGCCTTTGCACCACAGCTTTTCTTCAGCACTTAGCTAGGCCTGCACTGACCCTCGTGATCAGGCCAAGGTGAAAACTTAGGTCTTTGTCAGGTATTTCTGAGCAAGCATCCTGCCCTGGGCAAAGCCCGTGTAACAACTGAGTGCTTGTGACTGCCCTGCTTTCCCAGAGGAATTCTCCCCAGCTTTCCTGCTTTCTCAGAGGAATTCTCCCCAGCTTTCCTTCTCGGATTTAGGAAGTCTCTATTAGTTTGCTCGGGCTACCATAGCAAAATGCCACAGACCATGGCTTCAACAGCTGGAAGTTATTTTCTCACAGTTCTAGAGGCCAGAAGTCAAAGATCAAGGTGCCAGCAGGGCTTACTTCTTCAGAGTGTTCTCTCATTGGCTTGCAGATAGCTGCCTTCTTGCTGTGTCTTCATGTGACCTTTTCTCTGCACGTCTCTGGCATTTCTGCTTGTTTCTTTTGTGTTTTTTTGAGATGGAGTCATGCTCTGTCTCCAGGCTAGAGTGCAGTGGCACGATCTCGGCTCACTCAACCTCCACCTCCCGGGTTCAAGCGATTCTCCTGCCTCAGCCTCCCTAATAGCTGGGATTACAGGCACCTGTCACCACGCCTGGCTAATTTTTGTATTTTTAGTAGAGACGGGCCCGGCCATGTTGGCCAGGCTGGTCTCGAACTCCTAACTTCAGGCGATCTGCCTGCCTCAGCCTCCCAAAGTGCTGGGATTATAGGCATGAGCCACCGTGCCTGGCCATCCCTGGCATTTCTTCCTGTTCTTTAAGGACACCAGAGAATGGAACTCAGCTCTTTCCCCTACTGTTGCCGGGCATGGTAGCTCACACCTGTAATCCCAGCACTTTGGGAGACTGCGGGTGGGTGGATCACGAGGTCAGGAGATCGAGACCATCCTGGCTAACACGGTGAAACCCTGTCTCTATTAAAAAATACAAAAAAATTAGCCGGGCGTGGCAGCGGGCGCCTATAGTCTCAGCTACTCGGGAGGCTGAGGCAGGAGAATGGCATGAACCCGGGAGGTGGAGCTTGCAGTGAGCCGAGATTGTGCCACTGCACTCCAGCCTGGGTGACAGAGTGAGACTCAGTCTCAAAAAAAAAATAAAATAAAAGAGAGAGAACAGTGGAGTGTTGTGAGTCTCAACTGTCATGTTTTGCCCCAGTCCTGTGTAGATTGTTTGCCTTGCAATGTTTTTGAGCAATGCTCACCACTTTTCCAGCCTCAGTGAGTTTCCAGCAAGTAGACAGGCGTCTACATCATTCCCTCAGTAGCCCTCAGACGTGCGATAGCAGATTTACCAGTAATTTGAAGGTAAGGTCCGCCCCGTCCCTGTGGAATGCCAAGAGGCCCCACACTGCGAATGCAGCCTTCTGTCTTCAAGACTCCCGTAGAAGCCAGGTGCGGTGGCTCACGCCTGCAGTCCCAGCTGCTTGGAAGGCTGAGGTGAGAGAATCACTTGAGCCCAGGAGTTCAAGGGTAGAGTGAGCCACGATCACGCCACTGCATTCCAGCCTGGGCAACAGAGCAAGATCCTGTCTCTTAAAAAACATTGCCACAAAGGTTTTCTACCTTTCCTTTTTAAGTTGCCTTTTTCTTGATTCAGCATTCATTTGGTTGTTGTAAGGCTTTGGCTGTTTTTCAGAGTTGTTTCTAATAATTATTTGGTTTTTTTTTTGAGACAGAGTTTCACTCTTGTTGCCCAGGCTGGAGTGCAGTGGCGCCATCTCGGCTCACTGCAACCTCCGCCTCCCCGTTCAAGCGATTCTCCTGCCTCACCCTCCCGAGTAGCTGGGATTACAGGCATGTGCCACCACACTTGGCTAATTTTGTATTTTTAGTAGAGATGGGGTTTCACCATGTTGGTCAGTCTGGTCTCAAACTCCTGACCTCAGGTGATCCACCTGCCTCGGCCTCCCAAAGTGCTGGGATTATAGGTGTGAACCACTGCGCCTGGCCTTTTTTTTTTTTCTTTTCTGTTTCTGTTGGGTAATGGGAGCTTGGAGCTGTCTACTCTGCCCTTTTGCTGATATCAGTCCTCAATTATATTTTAAAGAGATTTAAATAATAAGGAAAAACAGGCACATATAAATATATGTAGTTACCATTTTCAATGCCTTTCATTCCTTTGTGTAGATCCAGATTTCCTTTGGTATTTTTCTTCTGCCTGAAGGACATCCGTTAACATTTCTTACTGTGTTTGTTGGTGATTAATTCTTTCAGCTTTTTATTTATTTGTTTGAGACAGAGTCTCGCTCTGTTACCCAGGCTGGAATGCAGTGGCACAATTATGGCTCACTGGAGCCTCGACCTCCCAGGCTCAAGGAAACCCCCCAGGCTCAAGTGAACCTCCCAGCTCAGCCTCCCGAGTAACTGAGACTCCAGGCATGTGCCACTATGCTTAGCTAATTTTTGTGTTTTTTGTTTGTTTGTTTGGTTGGTTTTTTTTTTTTTTTTTGAGATGGAGTCTAGCTCTGTTGCCCAGGCTGGAGTGCAGTGGCGCGATCTCGGCTCACTGCAAGCTCCACCTCCTGGGTTCACGCCATTCTCCTGCCTCAGGCTCCCGAGCAGCTGGGACTACAGGCGCCTGCCACCACACCTGGCTAATTTTTTTGTATTTTTAGTAGAGGCGGGGTTTCACCGTGTTAGCCAGGATGGTCTCGATCTCCTGACCTCGTGATCCACCTGCCTCGGCCTCCCAAAGTGCTGGGATTACAAGCATGAGCCACCGCTCCCGGCCTAATTTTTGTTTTTTTTTAGAGACAGGGTCTCACTATGTTGCCCAGGCTGGTCTCGAACTCTGGGGCTCAAGCGATCTGCCCAGCTCAGCCTCTCAAAGTGTCTCCCAGCTTTTATGTGTCTGAAAATATGTTTATTTAACTTTCTTAAAATATATTTTCATTGGGCATAAAATTCTAGGTTTGCAGTTTTTGCCTTCAGCACTTTAAAGATCAAGTTGCACTGCTGTTGTCTCACTTGCACTATTTCTGGCAAGAAATTTGGTATCATTCTTATCTTTGTTCCTGTGTAAAATAACATGTACTATTTTCCCAGCTGCCTTCAGGATTTGATCTATATCATTGGTTTTGAGCAATTTGATTATGTGATTTGTTACAGTTTTCTTTGTATTTCTTGTACTTGACATTGAGCTTCAGGTCTGTGGGTTTATATTTTTCATTACATTTGGAAAATGTTGGGCCATTATTTCTTCTAATATTTTTCCATGTCTCAACTTTGTAAACATATGGGATATAGTTAAAATTAATGTTAATGTCTTTCTCTGTTCATTTTAATATGTGTCAGTTTGGGGTTGGTTTGGATCAAAATAAGGATTGATTGGTTGTTATTATGGGCTGTGTTTTCTTGCTTATTTATATGCCTAGTAATAGGATGCCAGGATGCCAGACATTGGAGATTTTACCTTGTTGAGTAATGGTCATTTTTTTTTTTTTTTTTTTTTTTTTTGAGACGGAGTCTCGCTCTGTTGCCCAGGCTGGAGTGCAGTGGTGCCATATCGGCTAACTGCAAGCTCCGCCTCCCGGGTTCACGCCATTCTCTTGCCTCAGCCCCCCGAGTAGCTGGGACTACAGGCGCCCGCCACCATGCCTGGCTAATTTTTTGTATTTTAATAGAGATGGCGTTTCACCGTGTTAGCCAGGATGGTCTCGATCTCCTGACCTCATGATCCACCCACCTCGGCCCCGCAAAGTGCTGGGATTACAGGCGTGAGCCACCGCGCCCAGCCAATTTTTTATTCCTATATACATTTTCTTGAGCTTTGTTTTGGGATGTATTTAAGATCATTGGAAAGTTGGATCCTTTCAGGTCTTGTTTTGATGATTCATTAGGTGGGTCCAAAGCAATGCTCAATCTAAGACTGATTCTTTCCCATTCCTGGGGTGCTTGAGTACTCCACACAGAGCCCTATAAATTGTGAGTTTTTCCCATCTGATTTGTGGCGACCCCCATCTCTACAAAAAAATAAAGAGGCTGGGCACAGTGGCTCATGCCTATAATCCCAGTACTTTGAGAGGCTGAGGCAGGCAGATCACCTGAGGTCAGCAGTTTGAGACCAGCCTGTCCAACATGGTGAAACCCAGTCTCTACTAAAAATACAAAAATGTAGCCAGGTGTGGTGGTGGGTGCCTATAATCCCAGCTACTCCACTGAGGCTGAGGCAGGAGAATCTCTTGAACCTGGGAGGCAGAGGTTGCAGTGAGCTGAGATCACACCACTACACTCCAACCTGGGCGACAAGAGCAACACGCCATCTCAAAAAATAAAAATAAGTAATTAAATAAAAGACCATCTCATCCAGAAATGCCTGTATAGATACACCCATAAATAAATGTTTAACCAAGTATCTGTGCACCCCATGGTCCCTTCAAGTTGACACATGAAATTACCCATCACTCCAGCCTTCAGCCGTGGGTTTGCGTCATGCATAGATTTCTAGAACTCCCTCTTTGCATAGTGCCCTCCTTTCTTTTTTCTGCCCCATTTCTCTGCCATTTCAGCTGTCTCAGCATGATCTCTGCCTCCTCATCTCTGCCTCTTCAGCCCAGCGGGATCTCCCTACTGTGCTCAGACTCCAACTCTCTGCACTGCAGTTGGGAAACGATCCCCAGGTAGAGGAACTAGGTGACTTTGGGGCTCATCTCACAAGTTTCCTTACACTTAGGGATCAGTCTTTTGCTTCCTGTTGTCCTCTGCCTGAAAGTAGTTGCCAAGTTGTACTGTTTTATGTATCCACCATAGCATGCGTTAAACCAAAGTCTGGATCAGCAGACTGCCAGATTTTTTTAAACAAATTTATTAATCAATACATTTTGTCCATGTCTACAGTTGTTTGTGGTGGGAGGACTAACCTGCAGCTGGAAGGATTAATTTTCAGCTGCTTTATAGTATTTTATTATATGAATTATACCAGTTTGCCCATCCTTGTGTTGATAGACATTACCCATGAAGTGTGTTCACATTGTCTGTGATACAAATAATGCTTCAGTGACTATCTACCCAGAATGGGATTGCGGGTTTATAGGATACATACTTCTTCACCCTTATTTTTTACTAGTTATTGCCAAATTGCTTTCCAAATTGTACTGTTTCATATATCCACAACGGCATGAGTTCTGTTTGTTTCACATCCATGCTAAGACTTGATCTTGTTAAATTAATTTTTCTAGTGTATAAATGAGTGCAAAATATTGTTAGTCTCTCCTAGATTACTAGTGAGGTTAAATGTATATGTGTATGTACGTATATGCACATATGTATATATTATTAGGTATTTGTGTTTCCCATTCGATAGCTTTTTTATATCAATTGTCCTTTTTAAAAATTGGGTCATCTTTTTGTTATTGATTCTTTGGAGTTCTTTATAAATTCTACTTATGAATCCTCTTTTGGTTATGTGTGTTATGTTGTTTTTCCCAGTCTTGGCTTGTCTTTTAGATGTGTATCTTTTCTTTTCCCATACAGAAGTGTTAACTTTTTGTGTGTGTGTGATCTCGCTCTGTTGCCCAGGCTGGAGTGCAGTGGTGTGATCTCAGCTCACTGCAACCTCTGCCTTCTGGGTTCAAGCGATTCTCCAGCCTCAGCCTCCTGAGTAGTACTACAGGCACATGCCACCACACCAGGCAAATTTTTGTGTTTTTTTTTTTTTTAGTAGAGACTGGGTTTTACCATGTTGCCTAGGCTGGTCTCGAACTCCTGAGCTCAAAGCAATCTACCAGCCTCGCCTCCAAATGTGCTAGATTATGTATAAGCCATCACTCCCGGCCCAGAAGTACTAACTTTTAATGTAGTCATATTTATCTATATTTCCTACATGACTTGTGCCCTTTGTGTATTCATCTCTTAACCTCTAAACACAGGAGTGCCCCGAGGGCTCAGGCTATGGACCTCTCTATTTACATTAATTCTCAATCATCTTGCTTGGTTTCAGGACATCTGTACCCTGATGGCTTTTATGTGTAGCTCCTCCACTTAACTCCAGCCATACACAATAATTTAAAGAGCCCCTACTGACCTAGATACTATGTTTCTTCTTCCCCTATTACCCAGGTTTCTTGAGTAGGGAGTCTGCAGTCACTGCCTCCATTTCTTCACCTTCCAGTCACTGTTCAACCCAGGGCAGCCTGGCTTTTGTCCCACTAGTCTACTGATACTGAGATTTTTTTCTTAAGCAACACAGTCCCCCCTCCGCCCCCCCCCCTTTTTTTTTTCAAATTAAGTCTTATGTGAAATCACAGTATATTAAATAGAAGAATTACTTTGGCACTGGGTTGGGGAGGATCTGGAACCCAAACTGCACCTTCTTCTCATCTCTCTGAGTTGCCCCAGAGGCATCTATACCTTTCCAACTTTTCTATCCCCAAAACACCCTAATCTCCAGCGATACTGAACAATTCCATCTCTGGACTTCTGCACAGTGCTCCTTCATCTTCCTTGAACCTGCCAGACCTCTCAGCTCCAGGAGCACTTCCCTGCCTTCCTTCCCCTTTATCACAACTTTTTTTTTTGGGGGGGGGGGGATGGACTCGCTCTGTCGTCCAGGCTGGAGTGTGCAGTGGCATGATCTCAGCTCACTGCAACCTCCACCTCCCGGACTCAAGCAATTCTCCTGTCTCAGCCTCCCGAGTAGCTGGGACTACAGGCACGCGCCACCATGCCCAGCTAATTTTTGTATTTTTAGTAGAGACGGGGTTTCACCATATTGGTCAGGCCGGTCTTGAACTCCTGACCTCAGGTGATCCGCCCGCCTCCGCCTTCGAAGTGCTGGGAATACAGGCATGAGCCACTGCGTCTGGCCTCTTTTTTTGTTCCCGTTATCACACTGATAACATTGAATTGCAATCTTTTGCTTACACATCTTCCTTACTAAACAGAGCTTATAAAGATCAGAGATCCTCTATTTTCCCCCTTAATCTCTTTAATGTATATAAACAATGGAATGAATAAATCAATGAATGAATGTCTGAGGAAACAACTACACCAAAGTGTATTGGCAGACTACCAGACTTTTTAAACAGCTTTATTAAGATATAATTCACAAACCATACAGTTCATAGGGTGGTGCAACCGCCAACACAATCTAATTTTAAACTATGTTTATGCTGCTACGAGAAAGCCTATACCCATAAGCAGACATTTTCTATTCCCCACCCCCAAACCCACTCCTTAGCCCTAGGCAACCACTAATCTACTTTCTCAGACCGATAACTTTAGCATAGGTATAAATCGATCAGAGCCTCAAAATCCACCCGATATCTGGGCCATGATGTGAAATTTGGTAGGTAATCGTCCCACGTTATCAACTTGTAAAGTAGAAATGGAAGTGGGGGGGGGAAACTCAGCCGCCAGTGGCGTTTGTGAAAAGCACCTGGTAACAGGCTGTGCTGGAGGGGAGTTCAGCCCCTAGAAAAGATCACGGATTAGGAATTACATAAGCATAGGTCTCGGGCCCTTTTATTTTGGACGCGATCCTTTCACGGGATCGCCTCCGGATGGGAGCCGGATGGGATCCCGGACGGGATCGTCTCGCTGGGAGCCATGCAGGAAACCGCAAGAGTCAGAAACAGGCGTTGAAGGCAGGCGGCATTTTCCAAAACAGCTGTGTCTCGGGAGCTGCCGGGCTGTAGCGTCTCCCCGAGTCGCGCGCGCATGACGTGGCGGGCGCGCGATGACGCGACGCGTGGCGCGGTGCACGCTGGGATATTTAAGTCTCCTCCGCGGCGCGGAGCCGCGATGTCTCCGGCGGCTGCGGCGGCTGGAGCAGGCGAGCGGCGACGGCCGATAGCGAGTGTCAGGGACGGCCGGGGCCGGGGCTGCGGCGGGCCGGCCGGGGCGGCGCTTCTCGGCCTGTCGCTGGTCGGCCTCCTACTGTACCTCGTGCCTGCTGCGGCTGCGCTGGCCTGGCTGGCCGTGGGGACTACCGCGGCCTGGTGGGGACTGAGCCGCGAGCCCCGAGGTTCGCGCCCCTTGTCCTCCTTCGTTCAGAAGGCGCGACATCGGCGAACACTGTTCGCTTCGCCTCCGGCCAAGTCGACAGCCAACGGAAACCTCCTAGAGCCGCGGACCCTGCTCGAAGGACCTGACCCTGCCGAACTGCTCCTCATGGGCAGTTACCTGGGCAAGCCCGGGCCGCCGCAGCCCGCCCCCGCTCCGGAGGGCCAGGACCTGCGGAATAGGCCTGGCCGCCGCCCACCCGCCCGCCCGGCGCCGCGCTCCACACCGCCCTCCCCGCCGACCCATCGCGTTCACCACGTTTACCCCTCTCTCCCCACTCCTCTTCTCCGACCCTCCGGGAGGCCTTCCCCACGGTGAGATGCGCTGATTTTCCCAGATCATCCTCTGGCTCGGCTGGCTTGAAATCGAGGACTTGACTTTTAAATCCGATTTGCTTTTTCATCAAATCCGAAGGGAATTGTGTGTGGTGTTGCCCTCCTTAACACCTTGGTGTGTGCCAGCCGTCTCCTGGCCTCTGACTCTTGGTGTGAGATGTGTTGCCAAAACGATTCCCTTCTTTCCAGTTCTAAAAACTCCCCGAATTTTAGTGCAGTCTAGATTTAGTCTAGATTTAGATTTTCCCTCTCAAATTGTTGCAATCCATTGTTGAGACAGCTGTTAAGCAGCTGTCACTCTCTGCTCTTAGATGGAATAGGGGAAAGTTGCCATAAAAACAACGTGTTCTGTGTTGCGTAGAAAGAGATTTAAGTTCTTTGGAAAATGTCTTAACTGGTGGGTTTTTAACCGTCTAAAATTTTGACATTCTTTTATACTTTGTTTCGATGATTTGTCTCGCATTCTCTGCAGGGATCGTGGGACTTTACCAGATCGGTTTGTAATAACACCTCGAAGACGCTATCCGATCCATCAGGCCCAGTATTCCTGTCTGGGGGTACTTCCCACAGTGTGCTGGAATGGTTATCACAAGAAGGCTGTGCTGTCCCCTCGCAACTCCAGGATGGTGTGTAGCCCAGTGACTGTGAGGATCGCCCCTCCTGACAGAAGATTTTCGCGTTCTGCGATGTGAGTATTATCGTTGGAAGAATACTCTCCCTTTTCGTGTCCACTTTATTCTTCTCCAGTTGTTCCTATGACAACATGACTACAACGCAAAAAAGAAAGGACGAATCTGCTTGTTTGAATGAGAAATACCAAATTCTAGTAAAACCGTTTGTTTTTCACTTTTTGCCGTTAACGAAAAAGTAGCTTTACTTGCTAAGGGGAACTGTTGTGAGTGTATAAATTATACTTTGGCCTGTTGGTTAGCTTCTGATTTCTGTTTCTGATATGGCATGGGAATTAAAATATCTTACGGCTAGAATCTTGTCTTTCATTATAGACCAGAGCAGATAATCAGCTCAACACTGTCCTCACCATCAAGTAATGCCCCAGACCCATGTGCAAAGGAGACTGTACTGAGTGCCCTCAAAGAGAAGAAGAAGAAAAGGACAGTGGAGGAAGAAGACCAAATATTCCTTGATGGCCAGGAAAATAAAAGAAGGTAACAGGCTCAGGAGAGTACTAAGCCAGTTTCCTGCTTGGACTCCTATGGGATGAGATGTAGACATTCCCGTAAAGATACAGAGGCCACCTCCAGTTTGTGAGCCTTCATAGGCCTCCTCCTTTGGCTTTCATGAGAGAACCTAATAACAAGGGTTTTAATGCTGTTCATTTCAAGGCACAGGTTAGATCGATGTCATAATTTACCTTTTCTGTGAGTAGCAGAGATAAGCTGACAGCTATTAGCCATGTTAGCCTCATGCTTCTGTAGAAACGTGTTAAAAGTTTATTTTCAAGAAAGAAGGCTCTAAGTCTTCTGGTCGGAATTTTGTGGTGTTCAGTTATTTGGGTAACCACCAGTTCTAGTGTCTTTTTTTTTTTTTTTTTGAGTTGGAGTCTGTCTCTGTCCCCCAGGCTGGAGTGCAGTGGCCCGATCTCAGCTCACTGCAAGCTCAGCCTCCCAGGTTCATGCCATTCTCCTGCCTCAGCCTCCCGAGTAGCTGGGACTACAGGCGCCCGCCACCATGCCCAGCTAATTTTTTTGTATTTTTAGTAGAGACAGGGTTTCACCATGTTGGCCAGGATGGTCTCGAACTCCTGACCTCGTGATCCGCCCACCTTGGCCTCCCAAAGTGCTGGGATTACAGGCTTGAGCCACGGCGCCCGGCCCACCAGTTCTAGTGTCTTAATTGTGCTGAAGGAAATGCTTGGGAAAGAAAAATGAAAACTAGAGTTTGGTAGTTTTATCAATAATGAGATTAAAACCAATTTCCTGGCAGGGCAAGGTGGCTCACGCCTATAATCCCAGCACCTTGAGAGGCCAAGGCGGGTGGATCACCTGAGGTCAGGAGTTGGAGACCAGCCTGGCCAACATGGTGAAACCCTGTCTCTACTAAAAATACAAAAATTAGCTGGATGTGGTGGTGGGTGCCTATAGTCCCAGCTACTCCAGAGGCTGAGACAGGAGAATTGCTTGAACCCAGGAGGCAGAGGTTGCAGTGAGCCAAGACCATGCCAGTGCACTCTAGCCTGGGTGACAGAGCGAGACTGTCTCAAAAAAAAAAAAAAAATTCCTTATGTGGTTTGTAAAATAACCTAATGAAAATGGAATAGTTTTCTAATTACAGGAAGAAAAGAAGTTGAAGTGGGTGAGCATTTACTGAGCACCCACTGTGTATGAGACCCTACTGCAAGTACTGTGGATAGAGCAGTGGACAAGACAAAATCTCTGCTCTCATGGGACTCTTGAGGGAAACACCATTTTATAAGGCTGGGTATGGTGGTGCACGCCTGTATTCCTAACACTTTGACAGGCCAAGGTGGGAGGATTGCTGGAACCCAGGAGCTCAAGACCAGCCTGGGCAACATAGTGAGCCCTCGCCTGTACAAAAAATTAAGAAATTAGCCAGGTGTGGTGGTGCATACTTGTAGTCCCAGCTGCGCTGGAGGCTGAGGCAGGAGAATTGGTTGAACCCGGGAGGCAGAGGTTTGTTGCAGTGAGCCAAGATTGTGCTATTGCACTCCAGCCTAGGCAACAAGAGTGAAACTCTGTCTGAAAAAAAAATTTACCTTTCAGAAACTTAGGGATTTTAAACAACCATTTTCTGGTCTAGCATGGAATCTGTGCTCCATAGAGATAGTATAAGGTCCCAGAAATGTGTGAATACACTTTAAAGGGACAAACAAAGTCATGTCATTTCATTTGAGACTTTTTTGATTTGTCGCAGGCGCCATGATAGCAGTGGCAGTGGACATTCAGCATTTGAGCCCCTGGTGGCCAGTGGAGTCCCCGCTTCTTTTGTGCCTAAGTAAGTGCGAGTCCATCCAGATGAAATACCAACTGTTTGGAAAAAGGCCTGATCAGAGCTGTTGCCCTATAGATTTTCCTCTTTGTTTTTTGCATTGCTTAATTAGTTCAGGTTCATGTCTTTGAAATTAGGAATATTCTGAGTAACCTGTCACAATTAACTGCCTTCTGTCTAATTCCTTTTAATGTTCTTGCATTAATATGGATGAAATATGCTGAGACTTAAGAGGTTTTATAAATATATTTAATAACCAAGCACATACACAGAAGGATTGCAAAGTTTGTGCAGCGGATAAGACAGTATGAAACTTAAATGTTAAATTTCTACATGTCAGTTTAAAAACAAATTGGAGGAAG
The DNA here is from genome assembly GCF_029289425.2 of Pan paniscus. Taxonomy (NCBI): domain Eukaryota; kingdom Metazoa; phylum Chordata; class Mammalia; order Primates; family Hominidae; genus Pan; species Pan paniscus. The sequence continues at coordinate 89,324,108 of NC_073255.2, forward strand.
AATTGGGTGGAAAGGAAAGTGGCTCAAAAGTATGTGTGGAAAGACTTAGGATACCTTAGGTACCTCATCTGAGTCAGCAGTGTGATGTGGCCGCCAGGAAAGCTAAAGTGCTCCTGGTCTGTGCTGTTAGAAGAAAGACTAGAATGAGGCAGGTGGATGGTATTCCTGCCTTCCGTAGTTGTGCTCACTGTCCGTGGAGCACTGTGGTCAGATAAGTGTACTGCACTGCTAGGGAGGATGTACACAAACGGAAATTCATTCCCAGTGAAGCAACTAAGATGTTAAGGAGATTTGCAACAGCCCAAAGGGGTGGTGGTGGATGATGGGGTTTTGGAGGTATGGAAGTATTAGCCCAGAGGAGAAAAATCTCAGGAGGAATAAAGAAATAAGTGAGGGAAGGACAGTGGTCTCCAAAAAACCAAAGGACTGTCCCTTGAAAGAAGCGAAATAACTTGCTCTGTTTGACTTCAAATAGGATCCGTGGGTGAAAGTTAGAGGAAATACATTGTAATCCACTGTGAGAATAAACTGGTTCATGGTTGACGTGGGTCACTCTAGGAGAGCGTTGTCTATATTGTAACAGGTTGGATGACTGTCCTACAGGAAAGATGCATAGGAGATTTCTGTTTCCATTGGAGGTTTAGAAAAATGATGGGTTCCTCTTAACTCTGATTTTTTTTTAACAGCTTTGTTGAGGTATAATTGACATAAAATAAACTGTACTTATTTAAAGCATGTGACATTTTGACACGCATATACCTGTGGAACCATCCCACCACTAAGATAATGAACATCCATGACCTCCAAAAGTTCCCACATGCCTGTAATCCCTCTCTTTAGTTCCACCCGTGTCCCCAGGCATCCACTGATCTGTCTTCTATCACTGTAGATAAGTATGCATTTTCCAGAATATTCTATAAATCATACATTTAAGTTTTAAATATTTGGCTTTTCTTACTGACTTTGTCAGATAGATTTGGCCAGATTGTTAGCAGTAAAAATTAAAAGCATTATTCTCTTCCCTTCATCTTATTAAGAAAGATGTCATGACCATGGATGAAATCGTAAAAGAATGTTGCCTTCAATAAAGCATCTAACTGTCTTCTTCTCTTTTATTAGGCCTGGGTCTCTGAAGAGAGGCCTCAATTCTCAGAGCTCAGATGACCACTTGAATAAGAGATCCCGAAGCTCTTCCATGAGCTCCTTGACAGGCGCTTACACAAGTGGCATCCCTAGCTCCAGCCGCAATGCCATTACCAGTTCTTACAGCTCCACTCGAGGCATCTCACAGGTACAAGTACAGCTCTTGTAATGTGGGGGACATGAATTCCCAGCGTTCATTCATTGATTAGGGCCAGACATGGTAGCTTAGCCATGTAATCCCAGCACTTTGGAAGGCCAAAGCGGGAGGATTGCTTGAGCCCAGGAGTTCAAAACCAGCCTGGGCAATATAGTGAGACCTTGTCTGTACAAAAGAATCTTTAAAGAAATTTTTTTAAATAAAGTAATTGGTTAGCAAAAGTTTACTAATCACCTTCTATCTGTTGGACGTTAGGATTGTCTCTAACTAATAGAAAATACAGATCATTGAGTGATCAATATAGGCCAGCAGAACGGAGTAGAAAGCCCGGAATGTAAAGCAGTGCATGTGTGCGAGCTGATTCGAGACAGAGCTGTGATGTAGATAAACGGACAGAGGGTGATTCGAAAGGCAGACTGAGTCCAGCTTGTATTGGGTCATAAAAGAGATTTATAGGCATTTAGAATTGAGCGCAGGGTTTTTAAACAAGTGGTCATGATTTTTTGGAAAGGGGATTATCGCATAGTATAAGGAACAGAGCAGGCTTTGCTGCTGGACAGACTTAGATTCAAATCTTGGCTCTGAGGCTGGGCGGGATGGCTCATGCCTGTAATCCCATCACTTTGAGAGATCAAGGTGGGAGAACCTCTTGAGTCCAGGAGTTCAAGACTAGCCTGTGCAACAGAGCAAGACTGTGTCTCAAAGAAAAGGAAAAAAATGCTTGGCTCTGACATCTAGTAGCTATAAGGTCTTGGGCAGACAATCACATAACATCTCTTTTTCTTATCTCTGAAGTGCTGTTGCAATGATTGAGGGTAATATTTAAAAAGCACCTATTACAGTGGCTGTCAGTAAGTGGGTACCCAGTATACAGCAGCCAGACAAAAAGATGTAAAGCATGTAAGGAGAAACGTTTTTGAGACGAGGAAAATTTTGAGATGAGTTCATCAGCCCAGAAGGCTCTGAGTCATATAAATGAACATTAATAACCATAATACCATTATCCCTCTTAAATTATTAACCTTAATATTATTTAATATCTAGTTATTATTTTTGATATGCAAACTTTTCCAGCTTTGGACTATGGGAGCCAAACTGGCTCCTGTATCCTTTATTTTGATCCCAGCAATCTTCGACAGATAGCTTCATTGCTTTTTGCCCACCTTCCCAAAGTCCATTTTTAGCCTATACTGAAGTTGGTTGTTTCTTCAAAAAGCTTTGGTTTCTTCCAGTTAGAACTGTAGAGACTACAGTCTAAGTTTTAGGAGAGATAAGATAGATCCTCTAGAAAGAGGAATGTAAAGAATTAATTCATAATATTCCAAATTCAAATTTATGGTGGCAGGATTTTTTATGTAATCTATTTGATTTTATATTGTTATGTATTACACCAAAAATGTTGGTCTATAATTACTTTGATCCTAGTACATGCAATTTCTTTTTTTTTTTTTTGAGACGGAGTCTTACTCTGTTCCCCACGCTGGAGCGCAGTGGTGCGACCTTGGCTCGCTGCAATCTCTGCTTCCTGAATTCAAGCGATTCTCCTGCCTCAGCCTCCCAAGTAGCTGGGATTACAGGCTCTGGCCACCACGCCCAGCTAATTTTTGTATTTTTAGTTAGACATAAGGTTTCAACATGTTGGCCAGGCTGGCCTGGAACTCATGACCTCAGGGGATCCACTCACCTTGGCCTCCCAAAGTGCTGGGATTACAGGTGTGAGCCACCATGCCTGGCCATGCAATTTCAAAATAGCAATATCAGTGTCATTATTAACACTGTCATTATTAAGACTGCTGAAGTCAGTTTAAGAATTGTGATTCATTTTGTCTTTATATCCCTCTGTGAATCCTAGGGACATGTAATCAATATATCGTGTTTTAAAGTAATGTTAATTGTCCTTTGGGTACACCAACTTTATATACAGTGAGGTTCGTTTGTTCAGTATGTTTGAAAGTTACAGGGATTTCTATGTTTTCCTTTTTGAAATAGTTCTATTTTAAATTACATAAAATACTTGTTGTTTGAAAAAAAATACACTAAAACAAGATACACTCAAAAATTCAATTTCCATCCCTTTCCACTCTACATTTTTCCTTCCTCTCCATTTTTATTATTTTTTTATTATCCTTTGTTGTTCTTTTTTAAACGATATGCGTATCAGTGTATCTGAAAACTGCCACCTTCTAACATTTAAGGTAGTAGACAGTATATATAGATTTGAACCTTGCTTTTTCACATAATAGACAGTTGAGGTTATTCCATAGCAGTACACAGAAACTCATCTTTGGTCTTACAACTGCATAGGTACTCTAGTCCTCTGTTGACAAACGTTGGGTTGTTTCAGTCTTCTGCTATCACAAATAATGCTGCAAAGAATACATTTGTTCATATGTCCTTTCACCCTTGGCAGTTTTGCCTCTGGAAAAATTCCTAGAAGTCAGATTCCGGTCAAGGGTTAAATGCGCATGTAATTTTGCTGGGTATTGTTAAATCCCCCTACAGGGCATGTACCACTCAGCATTCCCCTCAGTATTGTATGAAAGGGACCATTTCTCCCTGGCCTCACCAGCAGATTTGGTTATTGTAGCTCTGGGCTTTTACCAATTTGACAGGTAAAAAATAGTATCTAGGATGGGCGTGGCGGCTCACGCCTGTAATCCCAGCACTTTGAGAGTCCGAGGCAGGCAGATCACCTGAGTTCGAGACCATCCTGGCCAACATGGTGAAATCCTGTCTCTACTAAAAATATAAAAATTAGCTGGGCATGGTGGTGCACGCCTGTAATCCCAGCTACTTGGGACGCTGAGGCAGGAGAATCTCAGGAACCCAGGAGGCACAGGCTGCAGTGAGCAGAGATAGCGCCACTGCACTCCAGCCTGGGCGACATAGTGAGACTCTGTCTCAAAAAAAAAAAAAAAAGCTAGCTGAGCGCCACCGTGGCTCACTCTTGTAATCCCAGCACTTTGGGAAGCCGAGGCAGGTGAATCACCTGAGATCAGGAGTTTGAGACCAGCCTGACCAACATGGCAAAACCCCATCTCTACTAAAAATACAAAAAATTTAACCAGGTGTGGTGGCGTGTGCCTATAATCCCAGCTACTTAGGAGGCTGAGGCGGGAGAACTGCTCGACCCCGGAAGGTGGAGGTCAGGTGAGCCGACCTCATGCCACTGCCCTCCAGCCTGGACAACAGAATGAGACTCCATCTTAAAAAAAAAAAAAAAAAAATAGTATTTAATTTTTGTCTCTTATGAGTAGTTTGATCATCTGTTCACATGTTGAATGATTATTTTCAGTTCTGTTTCCGTGAGTCTTAGTTCATATCCTTTACCCATTTTTCTGAAGGGCTACCAGCCAAATCTCACGTTCAAGAGTTTTTCCTATAGTAGAGAAACCTATTCCAAATGAAGCAAAGTTTTGAATGTAAAATAGAAGTGCAGTGTTACAAGAAACAGGCTCCTCACACGTTGCTAGTGGGAGTGTCAGTTGGTACAGCTCTCTAGAGGGCTGTGTGGCAGGAATTGTCTACATAAGAGATACACGCACCCTTTGATCAAGCAGCTTTACCTTTAGGAAGTTATCCTACACACATACTGGGAAATGGATACAAGGATTTAATGTAACATTGTTTTAATAACAGCAGCTTGGAAACAATCTACATGTTATCTTTTCAGGGAGCTGGTTGAATAACTTACAGTATTGGTGTAAGTTGAAATATACTATGTAACTATGAAAAAGAATAAGGCAACTGAAGACGTACTCATAAGAATGATTTCAAAGGAATTATATAAAAAACAAGGGTCAGAATTGTATAGTATCCTCTATTATTCGGGCTTTTAAAAATCTTTTGGCCAGGCACAGTGGCTCACGCCTGTAATCCCAGCACTTTGGGAGGCCGAGGTGGGCAGATCACCAGGTCAGGTGATTAAGACTATCCTGGCTAACATGGTGAAACCCCGCCTCTATTAGAAATATTTTTTAAAAATTAGCTGGGCGTGGTGGCGGGCACCTGTAGTCCCAGCTACTAGGGAGGCTGAGGCAGGAGAATGGCGTGAACCCGGGAGGCGGAGCTTGCAGTGAGCAGAGACCGCGCCACTACACTCCAGCCTGGGCGACAGAGCGAGATTCCATCTCAAAAATAGATAAATAAATAAATATATTTTAATATGCATAAAATAATTCTTACAGGATATATTAGAAACTGGTAATTGTTATTGAGATAAAAAGGAAATTTACTTTTTACTGTACATTCTTTTTTTTTTTTTTTTTTGAGACAGAGTCTCACACTGTCACTGGGGCTGGAGTGCAGTGGTGCGATCTCAGCTCACTGCAATCTCCGCCTCCTGGGTTCAAGCGATTCTCTTGCCTCAGCCTCCCAAGTAGTTGGGATTACAGGATCTGGCCACCACGCCCAGCTAATTTTTTGTATTTTTAGTAGAGACAGGGTTTCATCATGTTGGCCATGCTGGTCTTGAACTCTTCACCTCGTGATTCCACCCGCCCTGGCCTCCCAAAGTGCTGGGATTACAGGTGTGAGCCACCATGCCCAGTCTACTGTACATTCTTATTATTAGAATCGGTAACGTGCAAATATTACCTTTCCTAGTTTTGGCTTTTTTAAGTAAAAAAGTAAAATTCCTCTGTCCCAGCAATCCGAGTCTCCATCCAGTAGGTACCCATTGTTAACATTTTTACTGTGTGCAAACACAGATAATACCCAGAATTTTTTGACTGTTCTACATAGCAGGGTCACAGCATATTTGCTTTTTTAAAAGCATCTTCTTTTCTCTTTTATCCATTACATCTTGCATAGCATTTTGTATCGTGTAATTTGCCTCATTCTTTAGATGGCCTTTTTTACTAGAGTATAATACACAGAAAAACACAAATTGTAACCACCACTCAGGTCAAGTAATAAAACATTTTCATCACCAGAAACCTCCCTCCTGCCCACTCCCCATCATGCTTCTCCTTTCCTTATTAGCACCTTTTATAGTGTACCCTGTTTTTGAATTTTATATAGATGGAAATAGAGTATGCATTCTTTGGTGTTTGACTTAACATTTTACTTGTGAGATGTGTCCACCTTCATGCACATAGCAGTAGGTAATTCATTGTCATTGATGTATATACTGTTCCGCACTGGGAATATAACCACAGTTAATTTATCCATTCTGCCATTGGACATTTGGGTTTCCAGTTTGGAGCTATTATACATAATATTGCTATAGATAATTGTCTAAGTCTTTTGGTATACATAAAGTATTTGTACGTTCACTTTTAGTAGATATTGCTAACTTTTTTTTTTTTTTTTTTTTTTTTTGAGACAGATTCTCGCTCTGTCACCCAGGCTGGAGTGCAGTGGCGCGATCTCGGCTCACTGCAACCTCCACCTCCTGGGTTCAGCTATTCTGCTGCCTCAGCCTCCCTAGTAGCTGGGACTATAGGTGCAGGCGCATGCCACTGTGCCCAACAAATTCTTGTATTTTTAGTAGAGACAAGGTTTCACTATATTGGTCAGTCTGGTCTCGAACTCCTAACCTCAGGTGAGGCCTCGGCCTCCCAAAGTGCTGGGATTACAGCTACAGTGCAGTGGCACCGTATTGGCACTCACTGCAACCTCTGCCTCCTGGGTTCAAGTGATTCTCATGCCTCAGCCTCCCAAATAGCTGAGATTACAGGCATGCACCACCACACTGAGCTACATTTTAAAACTTTTAATAGAGATGGAGTTTTACCATGTTGGCCAGGCTGGTCTCAAACTCCTGACCTTAAGTAACCTGCCCACCTTAGCCTCCCAAAATGCTGGGATTACAGGCATGAGCCACTGCACCCAGCTGCTAAGCAATGTATTAAAGGGAGTGTTTCAGTTTATATTCTTTTTTTTTTTTTTTTTTTTTTTTTGAGACGGAGTTTCACTCTTGTTGCCCAGGCTGGAATGCAATGGCACAATCTTGGCTCATGGCAACCTCCACCTCCTGGGTTCAAGTGATTCTTCTGCCTCAGCCTCCCGAGTAGCTGGGACCACACGCATGCACCACCACGCCCAGCTAATTTTGTATTTTTAGTGGAGATGGGGTTTCTGCATGTTGGTCAGGCTGGTCTCAAACTCCCAACCTCAGGTGATCCAACTGCCTTGGCCTCCCAAAGTGCTGGGATTACAGGCGTGAGCCACTGCACCCAGCCCGGCTTATATTCTTACCAGCAGTATATGAGATTTTTATTTATGTTGTTCCATATCCTCACCAACACTTGGTATTGCCAGTCTCTTTAGCCATTCTGCTAAGTGTGAAGTAATATTTCATTGTGGTTTTAATTTGCATTTCCCTGATTACTGAAATACCAACTGTTTATTGGCTATTTGTATAGCCTCTTTTGTGAGATGCCTGTTCAAATTTCTTGGCTCTTTTTTTTTTTTTTTTTTTTGAGACAGAGTCTTGCTCTGTCACCAGGCTGGAGTGCAGTGATGCGATCTGGGCTCACTGCAAGCTCCGCCTCCCGGATTCACACCATTCTCCTGCCTCAGCCTCCCGAGTAGCTGGGACTGCGGGCACCTGCCACCACACCCAGCTAATTTTTTGTATTTTTAGTAAAGACAGGGTTTCACCATGTTAGCCAGGATGGTCTCAATCTCCTGACCTCGTGATCTGCCCACCTCGGCCTCCCAAAGTTCTGGGATTACAGGCATGAGCCACCGCGCCTGGCCTCTTGGTTCTTTTCTATTAAGTTGTCTTTTTCTCAGAGATTTGAATATACTTTTTATATATTCTAGATACAACAAAAGTGTCCCGCTCTTGCCATTCTACTTCCTTGTAGTTAGCATAGTTTGTGTAGTATTTAGGAAATCTTTGCCTGTCCAACCTAAGGTCATGATAATTTTCTTCTATGCTACCTTCCAGAAGCTTTATTATTTTATTAATATTTTCATATGTAAATCCATAATCCACCTGAAATTGATTTTTGTGTGTGGTGTGAGGTTGGGATCAAAATTAGTTTTTTTTGTTTGTTTGTTTGTTTTTTACTATAGAAATACCCATTTCTCTCAGCAACATTTATTGAAAGGACCATCCTTATTTCTCTGCAGCACTGCCTTTGTCTAATTTAAGTGTCCGTATATATGTGGGTCCATTTCTAGACTTTCTTTTGTTCCATTGGACTATTTTTCTTACTACCCTTGTGCCAGTCTTTGTTTTACCCCTACCCTTATACTTTAAGTCTTGATAGAGTCAGTCATCCCCCTTTCTCATTTCTTTTCAGGACTGTCTTGTTTCTTGGCCTTTTGCATTTTCATATAATTTTTAGATCAACTTGTCAATTTCCACACACACACAAAAAAGTTTTGAGATACTGATTGGGATTGCCTTTCATCTACTGATTACTTTGGATGGAATTAACATTGTTATAATATTGACCTTGTTTACTTCTAATCTATGAACATGGAATGTCATTCATTTCTTTATTTAACTTTTGAGACAAGGGGTCTTGCTCTGTGGCCCAGGCTGGAGTGCAGTGGCATGATCATAGCTCACTACTGCCTTGAAATCCCAGGCTCAAGCAATCCTCCTGCCTCAGCCTTTTGAGTACAGGCATGCATCACCACACCTAGCTAATTTTAAAAAACTTATAGTAGAGACAAGGTCTCACTATGTTGCGTAGGCTGGTCTCAAACTTTTGAGCTCAAGCAGTCTTCCCACCTTGGCCTCCCTGAGTGCTGGAATTATAGGCATGAACCACCATGTCCCACCTCTTTCATTTATTTACATTATCTCTAATTCATCTCTGTAGAAGTTTTACTTCTCTTGTATTAGATTTATTTCTAGGTATCTGGTTTTTGTTTTGTTTTGTGAGATGGAGTCTCGCTCTGTCGCCCAGGCTGGAGTGCAGTGGCACAGTCTCGACTCACTGCAACCTCCACCTCCCGGGTTCAAGTGATTCTCCTGCCTCAGCATTCCAAGTAGCTGAGATTACAGGCATGCGCCACCACACCTGGCTAATTTTGGAGTTTTAGTAGAGACAGGATTTCACCTTGTTGGCCAGGCTGGTCTCAAACTCCTGACCTCAAGTGATCCACCTGCCTCTGCTTCCCAGAGTGCTGGGATTATAGGCATGAGCCACAGTGCCTGGCCCTAGGTATATGGTTTTGATGCTATTATAACTAGTGTCTTCAAAATGTGATTGGCTGTGCTGGTGTCTAGAAATACAACTGATTTTGTATTCAGAAAGTTTGCTAAATCTGTATGTTCTTTAGGATTTTAGTACATACACTCATGTCTATGATAATGAGTTTTTCCTTCCCTCTGCAGTCTTATTCTGTTTATGTCTTACTGCACTTGGCTAGGACTTTGAGTTGAATAGACATAATAATAAACATCCTTGTCTTGTTATATCTGAAATGAGTGTGTACGTACAGTCAATGAAGTAGAGGAGTAATAACTTTTTTCCCCTAATTGTTAAGCCAGTTGTCTTCCAGTCCTAGCTAATCATTACAGTCACCTTTGGCTTTTTTTTTTTTTTTTCCCTTGGTAGAGAAGAGACCTCACTATGTTGCCTAGGCTGGTCTCAAAACTCTTGGGCTCAAGTGATCCTCCCACCTTGGCCTCCCAAAGTGTTGGGATTACAGGCATGCACCACCACACCTGGCTAATTTTTGTATTTCTAGTAGAGATGAAGTTTCACCATGTTGGCCACACTGTTCTCGAACTCCTGACCTCAGGTGATCCTCCTGCCTCAGCCTCCTGAAGTGCTGGGATTACAGGCGTGAGCCACCTCGTCCGGCCCCTTTGGCATTTCTGACCCTTGCTTGCTCAGTGATGTGTATCCCTCAGTGTCTGGAGTACATTGTGAACAAAAATGCAAGGTTTATGGTTTTGTTTTAATTTTATTACTTTAACTACAGATAGGGTCTTTCTGTGTTGCCCAGGCTGGTCTGAAACTCCTGGGCTCAAGGAGTTCTCCTGCCTCAGTCTCCCAAAGTGCTAGGATTACAGGCATGAGCCACCGCACTTGGCCATCTATGTGCTTTTAAAGTTCCACAGGTGGCTAAGCGTGGTGGCTCAAGCCTGTAATCCTAGTGCTTTGGGAGGCCAAGGCGGGCAGATCACGAGGTCAAGAGATCAAGACCATCCTGGCCAACATGGTGAAACCCCATCTCTACTAAAAATACAAAAATTAGCCGGCTGTGGTGGCATGCTCCTGTAGTCCCAGCTACTCAGGAGGCTGAGGCAGGAGAATCGCTTGAACCAGGGAGGCGGAGGTTGCAGTGAGGTGAGATCGTGCCACTGCACTCCAGCCTGGTGACAGAGCAAGGCTCCGTCTCAAAAAAAAAAAAAAAAGTTCCACAGGTGACTGATGAGCCGTCGTGTGAGAACCAGCGAGGTAGTGTCAGGGATCTGAAGTGATTGAAAATGCCGCTTATATATTCAATCCTTGGATCCCTTTGATGAGTTTTTGTATTCTGCTCTTTTATATGCCTGTAATCCCATGTTTTTTAAACCATTGTGCTCTGGCCTTTCTTGCTGTTTGAGCGTAACTTCAACTGTTATTGCCGTGAGCAGTCTTCTCAAGCTCCTCCTGGGCCCGGCTTCCTGATGATGGCCTCACTGAACTGTTCTGCTGCTTACCACTTGTCTGAAGCTTCCTCTTTTCCCTTTTTGAACTCTTATTAAGCTTGGCTTCCTGTTTGTACTTATTAAGCTTGTTGGCTTCCTGTTTGTACTTATATGATGTAGCTGGTACTGGGTAAGAAATCACTAGCAGCTTTTCAAGTAGGAAAGACGGTCTGAGGTGACAGTTTAGTGGCTTTGTAATTAGGCTCAGCACTTACGAGACTATTTGCAGTGTCCGCTCTGTGCCATCTACTTTGCTGCTGGTCTGTGGAGGAAGCAGAGATGAAAACACCGTCTTTGCTGTCAAGAACTCACCTGGTGGAAGAGGCAGATGTATGGATAATCATCACATGATGATAAATGCCATCGTTGTTGCAAAAGTCATAAATATTATGACAGTGCTTTTTTTGTTTTTGTTTTTGTTTTTTGTTTCTTTTTGAGACGGAGTCTCGCTCTGTCACCCAGGCTGGAGTGCAGTGGCACGATCTTGGCTCACTTCAAGCTCCGCCCCCCAGGTTTACGCCATTCTCCTGCCTCAGCCTCCCGAGTAGCTGGGACTACAAGCACCCGCCACCACGCCCAGCTAATTTTTTGTATTTTTTTGTATTTTTAGTAGAGATGGGATTTCACTGTGTTAGCCAAGATGGTCTCCATCTCCTGACCTCGTGATCCACCCCCCTTGGCCTCCCAAAGTGCTGGGATTACAGGCGTGAGCCACCACGCCTGGCCATGACAGCGTATTTTTAAAATGAAGTTACTAAATGAAAATCGAAAATTTAATGGAAGCAAGACTAAATTAGTTTACTGGGTTGTCTTCTTTAATTTACTTGTATCCTTTCCGTAGACAGTCTGGCACAGGTTTGAATGTGTCCTGGCTCTTCATTACTGAGGCTAATATATGCAAAAGTGTGTCCATCCCTTCTACCTTTATTCACATTCCATTACTTTTATAGACTTTTCTTTTTTTGCTTTCATAATTAATACTGGCAGTTGACTTTCTTTTCAGGGGTCTTTATTCACAAACAAATTTTTTTCATTTTCATTTTCTTTTTTTTTTCTTTTTTTTTTTGAGACAGAGTCTCACTCTGTCACCCAGGCTGGAGTGCAGTGGGGCAATCTCAGCTCACTGCAGCATCCTGAGTAGTTGGGACCACAGATGCAAACCACCACACCCAACTGATTTTTCAATTTTTTGTAGAGACGGGGGTCTCGCTATGTTACCCAGGCTGGTCTCAAACTCCTGGGCTCAAGCAATCCTCCCACCTTGGCCTCCCAGCATGCTAGGATTACAGGCATGACTAACCATTTAACCATAAAAAATATTTTTTTAGTCACTTAAAAAGAGACTTCGTCGTGTTGAGGGTTAGATGCTAAGTTATCAGCAGGCTCAGTCATGTCCCTCTTGATTTTTAGCTCTGGAAGAGAAATGGCCCCAGTTCATCACCCTTCTCTAGCCCAGCCTCATCCCGCTCCCAGACACCGGAGAGGCCAGCAAAGAAAATAAGGTACTCGGCATTCTCCTGCAGTTTTCATTTGCTACGTGGACAGACGGGGGTGAGGAAAGGTGGGAAACGAACCTGGCTCTTAGGCTTTGTGCTGCTGTGACTTGGAGAATCAAAGAAACTAAGTCCCTGAGAGGGACAATGCAGCATCCACCTGAACAACTATCATCCCTACAGTCTTGGATACTGACTCCAGTGGCCTCTGGCTGTCGCCTCCCACTCCAGCATGAGGGATCGGGTGCAAGCACAGAGGCCATGCAGAGTGGAGAGCAGAGAGAGTCAAGTCAGCGGGCAGTCGCCTTCAGGTTCTTGACTCGAGCTGATCCCCTAGGTGCTTGCAGTTGGTTGGAATGCCACTCCCTCAGGGATCACATCTGTGTCTAGAACTCCCAGGGACTTGGTAGGTTGTAAGTAAGGTTTGAAGATTATTGTTTTGTGCTTGTTTTAAGACAAAAGCTGTCTTCATGGCCTCTGTGAACAGCCTCCCTTCATTCTGTTGGAATTTCCTTTTGACTTTTTTTATCCTGGCATACTGAGATCTTAAATGATGGTTGTTTTAGACATTGGCCACTTGGTAGTTAGGAGGGTGTGAGAAATTATTTAATACTTCAGCCAAGAAGTCTTTCTAGACTAAATTGTTCCTTTTTTCCTGACAGAGAAGAGGAGCTGTGTCATCATTCCAGTTCTTCAACTCCATTGGCAGCAGACAAGGAGTCCCAGGGAGAAAAGGGTAGGTTGCTGAGCCAGGAGGAGGGGCTGCTGTTGGTGGTGGAGGTGTTTGTGGAGGATGTAGAGATTAATACCTATTGAAAAAAGGTCTTGAGCATTGCTATGTCTAAGGCATGTTAGATACAAAGAGAGAGATTTCCTCTCCTTCAGAAGTTTATAGTCTGATGAGGGAGAAAGGCTATAGACGGGGGCTAACGATTGGATAGAGGTAAGCTCAGTTTGAGTCACCTGTGGGTGATCCCAGTAATTACTGCACAGTAAGCGGTTTGTGTGCGCGCCTTAATCTTGCAAACACCATCCAAGCAACCAAACCATAGAAGATTGAATCTTTTCAGAGATACCATCATTGAAAACTCAGTGTGAAATGTGAAGTGGGTAGACACAACCATCCATTTCTGGAAGAGGGAAGGAAGCAAACGAATCTTGATTTCTTTCTTTAGCTGCAGATACAACCCCAAGGAAGAAACAAAACTCGAATTCTCAGTCTACACCTGGCAGCTCTGGGCAGCGTAAGCGGAAAGTTCAGCTGCTGCCTTCTCGGCGAGGGGAACAGCTGACCTTGGTATGGTCTTGTCCATCTACTCCTGCCCTCCCCGGCTTAGCTCTCCTAAGTCTTAGGAACACTAAGGACAAGTTTCTTCTGGTTTTTTTTCTAACTTATTTTTGTTTTTGTTTTTTGAGACAACATCCCTCTGTCACCCAGGCTGGAGTTCAGTGGCTCGATTTTGGCTAACTGTAACCGCTGCCTCCTGGGTTCAAGCAATTCTCCTGCCTCAGCCTCCCAAGTAGCTGGGATTACAGGTGCTTGCTACCACGCCTGACTAATTTTTTGTATTTTTAGTAGAGATGGGGTTTCACCATGTTGGCCAGGCCGGCCTCAAACTCCTGACCTCAAGTGATCCAGCTGGCTTGGCCTCCCAAAGTGCTGAGATTACCGGCGTGAGCCACCACGCCCAGCCTTCCCATTTTTTCTGATTGGCCTGACTTCTTCTTTTTCTCTTTGGTAGCCTCCACCTCCCCAGCTTGGCTATTCGATCACTGCCGAGGACCTAGACTTAGAGAAGAAGGCTGCATTACAGTGGTTCAACCAGGCCTTGGAGGACAAGAGTGGTAAGGAGCACAGATCGTTGCACACTCGAGAGGTTTCAGGTGTCTGTTTTCTTTGGTTTTATTTTGGTGTTTGGAAAAATGGGTTTCTCTGGGAAAATTCCAAGTAGGGTTCCATGTTTTCTTGTGGTCTTTCTCACCTGAGATATCCGTGTTGGTCTTCACGGGAACTGGACAGCAGGGACCACTGCAATTGAGGGCAGACATTCCTCCATGAGCTGTGCTGAGAGCCTGCTCTCCAACAGGCATGTGGAAAGAAGTCCCAGACAAGCCAGGACTGCTTCACCTTTCTTTCTTTCTTAGATGCTGCCTCGAACTCTGTCACTGAGACCCCACCTATCACTCAGCCTTCATTTACCTTTACCCTGCCTGCTGCTGCAACTGCCTCCCCACCCACCTCCCTCCTGGCCCCAAGCACCAACCCACTGTTAGAGAGCTTGAAGAAGATGCAGACTCCCCCGAGCCTGCCACCCTGCCCAGGTGAGCTGGAGTGGGGCCGTGGATCCAGCCTTCTGAGCAGCATCCCCGGCTTGGGTTGGAATAAGGGCGTCGTGCCTGTCAGTCGCTGGAGATTGCTCTGCAGGCCGAACGCACCCTGGCTCAGCACACTGGAGCGGGCTCACGTTTAACAGCGCCGGAGCCCGCATCAGGAAGTGTTAGAGAAGGGGTGCTGCGGCGCTCAGGATCTGAAGCCTGGCTCGTAGCTGCCCTGATCCTCGCCTTCCTCATCTGTCAGATGAGAATGATCTTCCCGGTGCAGCACCTCTGAAGTGTGAATGTGGTGGCGTGGTCAGGATATCCTTGCCTGTCAGAACCACCGGTCCAGAACAGCACTGCTTCCTTTCCCTCCAGCACTTCGAGGGCTGCTGGTGTTCCTGGCCCAGGCCTTCACGGCACTGCGCGCGCACACCTCTTTATCAGACAGTAACCTGGGGTTCGTACGCACCCTCCTTGCTCAAGGGCAGAGACTTCCCCATTCATAGTTGCGTGCTCTTAGCGCCTGGCAGGTGAGCTTAGTAGGCAAATAAAGTGTATCTAGATTCATACATGAACTTCAGAGTTCAGACAATTGGACTGTCTTAGTCTCTACACATTAGGCCCCCATTTAG
Source organism: Pan paniscus (assembly GCF_029289425.2). NCBI lineage: Eukaryota > Metazoa > Chordata > Mammalia > Primates > Hominidae > Pan > Pan paniscus. The sequence goes on from NC_073255.2 coordinate 89,339,459, forward strand.
GCCCCATTTTATCCCTTTCTGTCTGATGATCTGTGAGGTAGAAATAATGAACACTTCCTTGATTTACTGTACAGGCCTGTAGTGTAGACTTAGCTGAGTTTATTGACTGACTCTTGGATCCCAGGCTCTGTGGTAGGCATGGGGAGGACACTGAAATACTGAATACCATCATCTTTGAAGTGTTTATTCCAATTTCACATTTTCTATTCTTCTTCCAGAATCTGCTGGAGCAGCAACCACTGAGGCCCCCTCACCTCCAAAGACACCCAGCCTTCTACCCCCGCTGGGTTTATCACAGTCAGGGCCGCCAGGGCCGCTCCCCAGCCCCTCCTTTGACTCCAAACCCCCGACCACTTTGCTGGGGCTGATCCCTGCTCCATCCATGGTACCAGCCACTGACACCAAGGCACCTCCAACCCTTCAGGCAGAGACGGCTACCAAACCCCAAGCCACATCTGCCCCGTCCCCCGCCCCCAAGCAAAGCTTCCTGTTTGGAACACAGAACACCTCACCTTCCAGCCCTGCCGCCCCTGCTGCATCTTCAGCATCTCCCATGTTCAAGCCCATTTTCACGGCCCCACCCAAGAGTGAGAAGGAAGGCTCCACACCGCCTGGCCCTTCAGTCACAGCCACAGCGCCCTCCAGCTCCTCCCTCCCCACTACCACCAGCACCACAGCCCCGACCTTCCAGCCTGTCTTTAGCAGCATGGGGCCACCTGCATCTATGCCCTTGCCTGCTCCCTTCTTCAAGCAGACAACTACTCCCACCACTGCTCCCACCACAACTGCCCCGCTCTTCTCTGGCCTGGCCAGCGCCACCTCTGCTGTGGCTCCCATCACCTCTGCCAGTCCATCCACAGACTCTGCTTCGAAGCCTGCGTTTGGCTTTGGCATAAACAGTGTGAGCAGCAGCAGTGTGAGTACCACGACCAGCACCGCCACTGCCGCCTCACAGCCTTTCCTCTTCGGGGCGCCCCAGGCCTCTGCTGCCAGCTTCACCCCGGCCATGGGCTCCATATTCCAGTTTGGCAAACCTCCTGCCCTGCCCACAACCACCACAGTCACCACCTTCAGCCAGTCCCTGCCCACTGCTGTGCCAACGGCCACCAGCAGCAGCGTTGCCGACTTTAGTGGTTTTGGCAGCACCCTCGCCACCTCCGCCCCGGCCACCAGCAGCCAGCCCGCTCTGACGTTCAGTAACATGAGCACCCCAACGTTCAACATTCCCTTTGGCTCAAACGCCAAGTCCCCACTCCCATCATATCCGGGAGCCAACCCCCAGCCCGCATTTGGGGCCGCTGAGGGGCAGCCACCGGGGACCGCCAAGCCAGCCCTTACCCCCAGCTTTGGCAGCTCTTTCACTTTTGGAAACTCTGCAGCCCCGGCCCCGGCTACTGCACCCACACCTGCACCTGCGTCCACGATCAAGATCGTGCCTGCGCACGTGCCTACGCCCATCCAGCCTACCTTTGGCGGTGCCACGCACTCGGCGTTTGGGTTGAAAGCCACGGCTTCGGCCTTCGGCACTCCCGCCAGCTCACAGCCCGCCTTTGGCGGCTCCACTGCTGTCTTCTCCTTCGGTGCAGCCACCAGCTCCGGCTTTGGAGCCACCACCCAGACTGCCAGCAGCGGGAGCAGCAGCTCGGTGTTTGGCAGCACAACACCATCACCCTTCACGTTTGGGGGTTCGGCAGCCCCCGCTGGCAGTGGGAGCTTTGGGATCAACGTGGCCACCCCAGGCTCCAGCGCCACCGCCGGAGCTTTCAGCTTTGGAGCAGGACAGAGTGGGAGCACAGCCACCTCCACCCCCTTCGCAGGGGGCTTAGGTCAGAACTCCCTGGGCACCACCAGCCAGAGCACACCGTTTGCCTTCAACGTGGGCAGCACAACTGAGAGCAAACCTGTGTTTGGAGGTAAGGAGGGTCGTGGACTTGGGCTATGGGGCCAGACACTGAAAAGCTGTGCCTGCGAAGCCTGTGGTCTCGGGGAGCTTTTGCTGTGGCAGTGAAGAGACAGGCACTGAATATAGAACTCAGTGAGATGCCAGGGCATGATACATGTTTTGCTAACGTAGTAATGACTGGAGGAGCCATTGTGGATTTAACTGGTCAAAGGCCTTCTGAGTACTTAACAATTGTAAGCTGAAGGTTGGGCGTAGTGGCTCACGCTTGTAATCCCAATATTTTGGGAGGCCAAGGAGGGTGGATCACTTGAGGACAGGAGTTCAAGACCAGCCTGGGCAACTTGGCGAAACCCTGTCTCTACTAAAAATACCAAAAAATTAGCTGGGCGTGGTGGTACCCACCTGTAATCCCAGCTGCTCGGGAGGCTGAGGCACAAGAATGTTTCAACCCAGGAGGTGGAGGTGGCAGTGAGCCAAGATCATGCCACACTGTACTCTGGCCTGGGTGACAGAGCAAGACTCTGTCTCAAAAAACAAACCGTAAGCTGAGTATGGGGGTGGGGTGGGGGTGGGCACAGCACAAGTGGACATGCCTTTCAGGCCCAGGATGGCGCATGCAAAGGCCCAGAGGCAGAAACATGTTTGGTATGTTGAAGAGCAGAACAAAGACAAGCGTGGCAGGAGGGCAGGAGCTAAAGCAGTGGTGTGGAAGGAGGCCAAGAGGCAAGGATTGTTTGTGGCCAGGGTTGGGTGTTTGGGTCTTAAGTGTTCAGGAAAACCATTGCAGAATCAGGCAGAAGGATGCAGTGATGGTTCCTCCCGTGTGGAAGATGAGTGTAGATCCATGGCTTCTGTTTGCTTCGTGAAGTAGGAGAGAAAATCTGGGAGAGGGAAGGTCGGGATAAAGTGTATTAAAAAAGGGGTCTTTTGAAATAGTCATTTTGGACAGTGGGGGAAAGGAACATCATATTAAAAAGTGTGATCAGTTTCCAGGCAGTTTGTGGGCTGGAAAATTGTGATTGTGAAGTTAAAGTGAGGCCAGTTAGCATGGCGTGTGTTTCCCAGCGACACTGTGGGTGTAGATCTAAGGTCAGTGGACAGCTGGTGCCACCCGGCTGTGGAGACCCCAGCAAGCACAGCAGGAGGGGCAGCGGGTCAGTGCCCCGATGCAGCTCAGGGGGTGCAGGAGTGGAGAGTGGGTGAAGTCAGCTGCAGGAGGGGTGGTGCCTGCAGGAGATTCAGGAGCCGGAGCAGTTGTGGTGACAGTGTGGCTGCAGGAGTGGTGGCAGGGGTCGGGGAGAGGAGGTCATGGGGGTGGCAGGGTCGAGGGGCTGAGAGGACCATCAGTCAGCCCCACAGGGCGAAGTCACCGTGAGTGGTGATGGGGAGGAAGCCAGTGAGCCAAGGGTCCTCTGTGATCAGGGAGTGACCTGGCAGTTGACAGGTGACATGAGGACATGGCAGATTAAAGTGATCTGAACCTGAGTTACGGTATTTAGGGAAGGAAGAGAAACAGTGTGGAAGCAGCGTGGGAGCACAGGGAGCTTCCCCTTGTCCGGGCCGGAGGCCAAGCCCTGAGAGCAGCCAACCCTGCAGAGGGGCTGCCAGAGAGGGCATCGGGCAGGCAGCCAGAGCCAGTCAGGGCAAGGCCGGGGAAGGGAGGGGACCACGGGGCATCACAAAAGACGCGGGACGGACAAACCAGGCTTCAGAGGGGAGGGGACGGTGGCTAGGGGGAAAAGGCCTGAACAGAGGAGGTAGCCAACCCAGGTACGCTAGGAGGCGGGGGCCCCAGAGTACTCCCCTCTGTAGCGATGGTCAGGAGGCCCAGGAGGTGGCTGCGGGGCAGGGGGGCTTTTTCTCTGCCCTGGCGTGGCCGTTAGCGGGTGGGAGAAGCAGGCTGAGCTGGGGCACCAGGCATGAAGACTCGGTTGTCTGGCTCAGCTGCTGATGGAGGAGTGCCCCAGAAGCAGAAGTGGGGCTGAGGGTCCCGTGGGAAGTGCCCTGCGGAGCACAGGCTCCTGCCCGGCTCCTCGCCTGCCTCTGCCCTCTGCTCACTGGCCAGCTCTCTGTTCTCTTCATTCCAGGCACCGCCACCCCCACCTTTGGTCAGAACACCCCTGCGCCTGGAGTGGGCACATCGGGCAGCAGCCTCTCCTTTGGGGCATCCTCAGCACCCGCCCAAGGCTTTGTTGGTGTTGCACCTTTCGGTAAGCAGCAAGCCACCCTGTGGCCCTGCTCGTCTGTCTGAGGAGAGGTTGGGCGGGGTGGCAGGCTCCTGGCCCTCTGAGGCCCCGTGAAGATCAGGTTCAGCACAGGAAAGACATTTCGGGTTAGGAGTACAGCACAGCCCAGGGATGGGAGTTGGATGGCAGAGATCAGAGAGGAGCTGTCCGGGGTGGAAGTTTGCCTCCCATGGGAAGCCAGGTAAAAATGGATTCGTGGGCCTCGCTCTGAGACTCTCTGGGAGTTTGCATTTCAGGAGGCTCCTCCTGTACAGTGTTTCTGATGCAGCGGGGAAAGCCCTATTGAGGCACCCTGTGTTTTATTACTGGCCTGGCCTTCCAGAGATTTGGGCACCCAGAGCCAGAGTCTCAGGTAGCAGCTGCCCTGATGAGGTCTTGTTGAATCTTTCCAGGATCGGCGGCCCCTTCATTTTCCATTGGTGCAGGATCCAAGACCCCAGGGGCTCGACAGCGACTGCAGGCCCGAAGGCAGCACACCCGCAAAAAGTAGCCTTTGTCCCCTGTCCCTGTTCCCCCCACCCCCCCTTCCCTAAATCTGGACCTTGGCACCTGCTAGGAAGAGCCTTGGACCCTTCCAGTTGCGTAAAGCAAACCTACCCCGGATCTCTGGCTTCAGCTGCCAGGGGGTAGTGGCAGCCCTGGGGCCCTTTCCCTTCTCCTGGAGGAAGCACAAGCCTCAGGGATGGGGAAGCAGGATGCGGAGGGCCAAAGCCCGGGACCTCTACTTGAACAGTTCCACTGGGGAGGCTGGAGAACTAAGGAAACACCTGTACATAGTGTCCGCTGCCCTGACTCCGGCTTAGCACACCCTTAGGCAGGCGCCCCTTCCACCTTTCCCCGAGAGCCGTCGTCGCTGGAGGGTGCAGGGTCCAGCCCGCCTGGATCGGTGGTGTGCACCTGATGGGATTTGGGAAATGGGTTATCCCTAAAGCTTTATCTTGCTTGGCTTAGCTGTGAGAAGTGGTTCTTTTCCTCTGGTCCCTTCTGGGGACTCTGTTTCCCCATTTCTTGCTGCTGTGTCCCTCACCGGTTCCTTGCAGGATTCCCTCCTTTTTAAATGCCCTTGAATCTAGCTTTGCCTTGGAGACCCCAGTGGGTGCTGCTCCTGCCATTTTCTTCCTGCCAGGCCTGAATCAATGTTTCATCTCCAACCCTCTGCCAGTTTGGCCCCTCAGAGCTTGGTGGCTCAAGACTGTTAGCCTGGCAGAGCCAGGGGTGAGATACCTCGCTCCAGGAAGAAGCTCTTGGAGCAGGCAGGATGCCCACCGCTGCTTCAGCTGCCTCCTCGCCCAGCTACCCTTTGGCCCCATTGGGCCCTCGTCTGCCTCTCCAGGATTGTATGTTTCAAGCCTTGTCCTGTGTTCCTTTGTCTGACGCTCTGTGTATTGCTCTTTGAATCGAGTTTGGAGGAAGAGTTGAGTTGTATGAGTGGCGGCATGTTGGTAGTGCCGGACTTCCTGTTTCAAGTTTTCTGGGGCCTTGCTAATTGAATGTGGAAAGTAGCACCACTTGACGGCTACAAGTGCCGACTCCTGAATTTTCCCATGGTGTTCTGACTTCAAGGGCTGGCAGCCAGGGAGAATGGGCCCAGGGGAAGCAAAGACCTCTTCCCTCTGCTGTTTCTGTCCCACTTAACTGACCTCACTGGAGGCTACATCACCCAAAGTAGATGTTAGAAAACCTAAATTAATGAACCATATTTTTAAAATCCTATTTTTCCCAAACAGGGCCCTCTGCAGCCCATCCTTTCCTTCCGTCCTTCTGAAACCACATACCCCAGGCCCAAGCGCCTTGCTGCCACGCCCAACCTCTTTGGGAGAAGTATGAATGCGTGTGTCTAAATTGAAAGAAAAAAATATTTAAACGTTTTTTAACAAAAATTTATTTTTGTATTTAAGCTAAATTGCCTTTTAAATTCCTTCAAGCTTGGTTCATTGAGGTGGTTAAGTATAAATGCTATTAACTAGGAATTAGCTGTATAGTTAAGTTATGCCTGTGCAAAGAAGAGGCTCAAATGCTGTCCCCGGCAGCTTTCCTGGGGGACTAGAGCTCCTTCTGGCCATGTTATATGAAATGTAATTCTTATTTTATAAATAATGTGATGTAGATGTAACCGGTGCCCCCTCCCTGTTGTGACTGAGGGCGAGTGTTATACCTGGCTGCGTGTGCAGCTGAGGAGGGAGTGAACCTCAAGCCTAAATACCTGTTAGGATTGGAGGGTCAGGGTGGGCCTGGGCCTAGCAATCAAGCTTCTACCTGTACCTTACGTAAGGTAGACCCTCCTAGTGTCAGTACCTGAGCTAGTTTACCTCAGTTCCGCAGGCAGGACAGCCGGTCCAGGAACCCTGAGTGAGTGAGTGTGGATGTGTACAGTACACACACTGGACGGCAGCGGGAGGCTGGGACTTTCCATTACAAATAAATAGAGACTTCATTCCTGTTGAGTCTAGTTGGAATTTTTAGTGAGTCTAGTTGGAATTTTTAGTATGAATGTGAGATTTTTCTCCTGCTTGTGACATTAAGAATAAAAAACTGTGATCTATCATAGAGTACATTCTGCATTTTATTTCTGCAGGCAACACTTTTGCTCACCAGCAAGAACACAGCCCAAGGAAGGGACCCAGTAACCTTTCAAAATGCAAACTGCTGCCTGCGGTGAGGGCCCAGGGTCCTCCACGGAGAGGACAGGCATCTTCCTTTCCCACCAGGAAGGAGTCAGCCTGGAGCCTCTGCTTTGTGCAAGGCGGTGTGCAAGCACCGGCTGCGGCTCTTTGCTGTCTCTTCTTTCTCTTTGGGGCTGGGCTGGGTGTGCGTTCTGGTGCTGATGCTTTGGCCTGTGAGGCTGAGCTAGAGAAGTGTAGATGTTAGATGTGCCGGTGCCATCCTGTGCCTCCCAAGCATGCCCCCACTCACTCACCTCGGCACCTCGACCCATTCAATTACAGCAACGAAGAAGCCACCGCTAAGCGTGGTCTTGGGGGAGGCCCGGAGGCAGTGCTCGGCACCCGGGAACATGCTCAGGCCTCAGTGGGGCCAGGCAGGCAGGGCGGGAGCTAGCCTGCAAGAGAAACAGCCCCAATGCTGGGTAAGAGAGCAGTTCACCCCATCCCCCCCTCCACGACCCTGGCGCACGCCCTGTACCTGAAGGCGCCCGGGTTCTGCTGCAGCGCATCTCGTACCATGTCTTCATTCTCCTCCTGGCAGAGGGAGCACATGGAGTAGACGAGCCGCTGCAGGGAAGGGAAAGTGAGCGCGTGGCACAGGGCTCGCTGCTGGAACCCTGCCAGGGCATGCAGACGCGCCGGGCTAGGTGTCCCTGCCCCGGGCTCCTCCAGCTGTCTGCTCGGCATACCTAAGGAAAAGCGTGTCTCGGTTACACAGCTTCACAGGCTGCCTCAGTCCTGAAATCCTCACTTCACAGAGAACTTTTGCTCCAGGGTCCCAAGCCCATTAAAGTGTCAGAACTAAGACCAAAACAAATGACTCCAGGTCTAAGCTGCTGTGGACCTCCGAGTCCCTCAGCCACGCCTTCTCACCATCTCACCCGAGCCACTGCAGGAAGGATCCAGCAGGACATAGTGGACCTCACGATAGCGCGGATCTAAGGGGGAGACCGCCAGGAAGTCCTCCTCAGCCAGCTCACAGCAGGAGACGCCAGCCCGGGCCAGCAGCGTGGCCATGGATGCCAGCCGCTTGGCATCCAGGTCAAAGGCAAAGATCTTCCTAGGGCAGAGGGCAGAGCAGAGGTGAGCTGAGCATGCGTGGAGCAGCTAAGGGCCTGTCACAGCTGACACAGACAACCAGAACATGCAGGTTAAGCCAGGACACACAATATTGAAACGGCCTATGTTTAAGGGGCCCAGGGTCAGAGGTAACTGGCCTGGGGTCTCTGCCTCAAGGGCTAAGGGATCCACATCTCACACCTGCAGTGGGGAAAGCTTAGCTTGGGGCAAATACCGTGAACTGCTTTGGTGCAGCAGGAAAGAGTTAAGCAAAAGTCATCCTTTCAGCCTTTACCCACTGAAAGGCACAAAATCAAACCCCATGTCCTCCTCCTGCTCCTGACTGCGGCACTCACCCTTGGTTCTTCAGAAGAGCAGCCAAGTGACTGGTCTTATTGCCTGGGGCGGCACAGGCATCGATGACATGGGAGCCTGGCGGGGGGTCCAGCAGCATGGCTGGGAGACAGCTGGCCTGGCAGGCAGAGCACAGGGGCCAGGTAAACAGAGACCCCAGGCTAGGCCTTTCCCGTGCCTACACATTCTTCCCTTTTCTATTCCTCTTGCCTACCCTGTCCTGCAGAATGAGGTGTCCGGCCCGGTACAGTGGGTGTTCACGCAGATCTGTCTGGGTGGGAAACACCAGCAGCTCCGGCATCAAGGGGTCCAGGAGAAAATGCTTCCCCTTGAGGGCTCATAAGTCATCGAGGCTGCCAGGGAAGAACCATTCATTCATCATTTCCTGAATTTCTCCCTGCCAGGCCCCATTTCAACGGTCCATTCATGCAACAAATGTTACCACAGCTACGGAGAAATTAACAGGGTGATAAGGGAATCCGGGAATCCGCAGTTGAGGGAATGGGTTGTCAAGCCAGACTGATGGGTCAGGAGCCCCCTCTACTGTTTACCAGCAGTGGGAGCCTGGGCAAGTGATTCAATCTCAAGCCCCACTGGCATCTCTGTAAAATAGTAGGTGTGAGGATTCAATAAGCCAATATATCCAAGATACTTACGTGCCACAATTTAATAAATGTTAGCTATTCCTGTTGAAGCATAACCTTGGAGAAAGGTTACTTTACAGGGGGGTGAGGAGTGGGGAAGTGAGAGCTGAGCTCATTCTTGATGGATGAGGAGTTAGTCATCTGAGGCGCTTAGGTTAAAACTACATTCACTATAACTCAGTAAAGGAGTCCCGCCCACTCTCCGATCCATGCAGAAATAGGCCTAGAGAGTCACATGTCTCAGTTCAGAAATCTATCAAAGTGGCAGAGCTGGAATTCAAACACAAGCAGCCGTTCTCTGCTATTCCACCCTGGTGTCCAAGCAACATGGTAGGGCAGAAGGAAGAGGATCTTACAAAGAGTAGGGGAAAGGGAGAGGGGCAGAGGCTGCTTCTCAGAGCCACCAAAGGACAAAATAAGACAGGTGTGAGCCCAGTGGAGGAGGCACGGGGCAGGGACCAGCCACTGTTGCTGGCATGCTGGTGCACGTAGCACCGTGGCAGATGGACCTGGAGAGGAAGCAGGAGGGACAGCACAATGGAGCCAAGAAAGGACTTAGCATGGCCGGGCGCGGTGGTTCATGCCTGTAATCCCAGCATTTTGGGAGGCCAAGGTGGGCAGATCACCTGAGGTCAGGAGTTTGAGACCAGCCTGGCCAACATGGAGAAATCCCGTCTCTACTAAAAATACAAAATTAGCCAGGCATGGTGCTGCATGCCTGCAATCCTGTAGGGAAAAGAAAGAGAGATCAGACTGTTACTGTGTCTATGTAGAAAGGGAAGACATAAGAAATTCCATTTTGACCTGTACCTTGAACAATTGGTTGGCTGAGATGCTGTTAATTTGTGACTTTGCCTCAGCCACTTTGCCCCAAATTTGAGCTCACAAAAACGTGTTGTATGGAATCAAGGTTTAAAGGATCTAGGGCTGTGAAGGACATGCCTTGTTAATAAAATGTTTACAAGCAGTATGCTTGGTAAAAGTCTTCGCCATTCTCTAGTCTCAATAAACCAGAGGCACAATGTACTGTGAAAAGCTGCAGGGACCTCTGCCCTGGAAAGCCAGGTATTGTCCAAGGTTCTCCCCATGTGATAGTCTGAAATATAGCCTCATGGGATGAGAGGCCGTGCCCCAGCCCGACACCCGTAAAGGGTCTGTGCTGAGGTGGATCAGTAAAAGAGGAAAGCCTTGCAGTTGAGATAGAGGAAGGCCACTGTCCCCTGCCTGCCCCTGGGAACTGAATGTCTCGGTATAAAACCCGATTGTACATTTGTTCAATTCTGAGATAGGAGAAAAACCACCCTGTGGCGGGAGGCGAGACATGTTGGCAGCAATGCTGCCTTGTTGTTCTTTACTCCACAGATGTTTGGGCGGAGAGAAACATAAATCTGGCCTACGTGCACGTCCAGGCATAGTACCTCCCTTTGAACTTAATTATGACATAGATTCTTTTGCTCACATGTTTTTTTGCTGACCTTCTCCTTATTATCACCCTGCTCTCCTACCGCATTCCTTGTGCTGAGATAATGAAAATAATAATCAATAAAAACTGAGGGAACTCGGAGACCAGTGCTGGTGCAGGTCCTTGGTATGCTAAGTGCCAGTCTCCTGGGCCCACTGTTGTTTCTCTATACTTTGTCTCTGTGTCTTATTTCTTTTCTCAGTCTCTTGTCCCACCTGATGAGATATCCCACAGATGTGGAGGGGCAGGCCACCCCTTCATAATCCCAGCTACTCAGGAGGCTGAGGCAGGAGAATCGCTTGAACCCAGGAGGCAGAGGTTGCGGTGAGCCGAGATCGCGCCAGGGCACTCCATCCAGCCTGGGGAACGAGCAAAACTCTCTCAAAAAAAAAAAAAAAAAAAAAAAAAAAAACTTAGCAGAGGAGTAATGCATCAGATCTGCCTTTAGAGCTTCCTACAGTCAACCTCAAGGAAAACGCAGTGAGACAGTCTGGAAGCAGAGAGACCAGTCTGGGAAGTTCTTGTGGTCATCCCAATAAGAAATGAGTGCTTAACCTAGGCAGTGTCCGGGGGAATTAAGAGAAAGGAGTGGAGGCCGGGCACTGTGGCTCACGCCTGTAATCCCAGCACTGTGGGAGGCCAAGATGGGCAGATCACCTGACGTCAGGAGTTTGAGACCAGCCTGGTCAACATGGTGAAACCTCATCTCTACTAAAAATACAAAAATTAGCTGGACATGGTGGTGGGAGCCTCTAATCCCAGCTACGCAGGAGGCTGAGGAAGGAGCATTGCATGAACCTTGGAGGTAGTGAACCAAGATCATGCCACTGCACTCCAGCCTCGGTGAGAGTGACAGAGCGAGACTCAGTCCTTAAAAAAAAAAAAAAAAAAAAAAAAAAAAGGAGTGGAGCTGAGAAAGATGCTCAAGGTAGGGGAGTAAATGATTGGAGGGAGGGGAAGGAAGCACCTAGGATGACTCCGTTTCTGGCTTGACCAAATGGGTGGAAAACGGTGACATCTGTTAGATTAAACTGGGGATGTACTAAGTGTAAAGTCTGAGAGGAAAGATGACAAATGCAGCGACTGTGGCATCTGTGGTGCATTCATATGAACCTAAGGAGGGAAGAATGCAAAAGGGAAGTCTACACTGGGTGGTGAGAATCACCAGGTGGGAGGCAGGAGCTAAAGTTAGAGAAAAAACGGAGAGCTCCGGAAGAATGTAGGATGGGGCTCCTAGGAGTTCGATGTTTAAGGGATGCGAGGAAAACAAACCTTGGAGATGGAGAAACTGCTGGAAAGGTAGGAACAAAGCCCAGAGAGCAAAGTCACAACTATCCAACCACTTCTCTTCCCAGTACCCCAGACACCTCCCTAGATGAGGACAGCCAGGGCTCTAAGCTCTCACCTGGAAGCCCGACCCTGATAGGAGAAACCTTGTTTCTTGAAATAACTACATAAACGGAGCAGGTCTTGAGAGTGTTCACACGCACAAATCGAGGCAGCTGGGAGGCTAGGTAGGACGCAATGAGCAGTGAGTAGGCAGGAGCAAAGTTCCCCACCTCCCCCACCCCCCAACTCCTTCCAGCTCACCTGGACCAGGCCTGGATCCCACTTCCAACAGGTCCTCATTCCAGCTCACACCCTGAAGAACCTTGAGCCAAGCCAACTCAACACCTCGCCTGGTGCCGGCCCAACAGAGCCTTCCATTGGCCCCCACCCCCTCGAAAGCCCTTTCCCAACAACTCATACACTAGCACCTGGGGATGAGGGATCAAAGACAAAAACGCCCTAAGCAAGAAGTATGAATGCCTTAGAACTAACTCTAATAGAGCCCGGGCACTGGAATGGCTAAAGAGATCACCTGACTAGATGGTTACAGATAAAGGCGGGGTACCTTACTCAAGACCACACCAGAAATTAACTACACAACAGGATCGGAACCTGGCGTCTCGCTTCCCAGCCTTAGACCCTTTCCCCACAGATGTTCACCAGTAGACCTCTGCACCCAACTTCTTGCCAACATTACCCTTTCGTGGGTGTGGGTTTGGGGTTTTTGTTTTTTTTTAGAATGGGGTCTAGCTCTGTCGCCCAGGCTGAAGTGCAGTGGCCACATCACAGCTCACTGCAGCTTCGAACTCCTGGGCTCAAGTGATCCTCCCCCCTCAGCCTTCCAAGTAGCTGGGACCACAGGTGCGCGCCGCCACGCCCGACTTCCTTACAGTCTCCGCTACTACTACTTTGTACTTCGGTTATTTAATCCTTCAAAACACTCGAAGTTAAAGCATTTTCATCCCATCTCAATTCGTAACCCAGGGAAGGTCTGCTCATACTCATTTCAGGTGAGCGACTTGCTCCAGTCCCGCCGTGCACGGCAGCAGGGCTGAAACCAGATGACAAAGCGCTGACCGTCGGGGTTCACTTCCCCGTCCCTCCCCTCCCCTCACCTTGGCCAGGTGCGGCCGCAGCTTCTTCTCCGCACGGAGGAGGCCGGCGCTGGCGATCACAGCATCCAGCACGGCGGAGTAGCGCTGCGTTTCGCACACCAGCGCGTACAGCTGCTTCACGTTCTGTGTGGCCGAGGGAGACAAGCTGGGTCGGGGGCTCCCCCGTCCCTCCTCGCCGGGCCCCACCTCCCGACCCCACCCGGGCCCGTCCCACCCCACCCCGGGTTCCTCACCCCCCACCCCTACTACTCGCGCCCGGGCCCGCTACCTGGAAGTTGCTGGAGTACACCAGCCCCTTGATAGAGCCCTGGCGGCTCTCCACGCCGGCCAGCACGCCTGCCACCGCAGCGTACAGCCCCATGTTCCCGCGCGCCTTTACGGCTCTGTCGCAAAGCGCACCCGGCTCTGCCCCCGCCCGGACTTCCGGGGTCCAAGGGCACGCCCTTCCGGGACCGGAAGTGCCGGTCGAAGTCCCTCTGCAGGGTGTGTGTGTGATCGCGCACCTGCCGGGGTAGGGAGTGCGACGCTGCGAGCCCGTTTCGCCACTTCTTCTCTAGTTCTTCAGTCTTTGTCAATCTGATGGATAAATAATGGGATTTTACTGCTGTTTAACCGCAGTTATTGCGTTGAATATCTTCACATGTGTATTGGTCATTTCATATATATATATGTGTGTGTGTGTATACATGTGTGTATGTGTGTATATATATATATTTTTTCAGACAAAAAGTCTCACTCTGTCGCGCAGTGTCGCGATCTTGGCTCACTGCAACCTCCGCCTCCCAGGTTCAAGCAATTCTCCTGCCTCACCCTCTGGAGTAGCTAGGACTACAGGCCCGTGCCACCACGCCCGGCTAATTTTTGTATTTTTAGTAGAGACGGGGTTTCACCATATTGGCCAGGCTGGCCTCGAACTCCTGACCTTAGGTGATCTGCCCACCTCGGCCTCCCAAAGTTTTGGGATTACAGGCGTGAGCCCCCACGCTGGCCATAATTATGTGTCTCTGTTTATTGTCTTATCTTCCTCTGCCATGTGTCCTCCAATGGCTGTGTTCTCAGGGAGGATTTTTCTGTGTAATGGCAGAAAAGGTCCTAGCAACTCCAGGTCCACAATGTGGTTCATGATACCTGCCACTCACCCTGCACCAGTAACCACATTAGTCCCAGAGCCAAGCAAGAAAGCACACGGGGTATTTGGGTAGCTGAAATGGGCCGGTTTGGCCAAATTAAATGATGTAGTTATGATCCAGGCCTCAAAGCCACAATAACGGTTTTGTTTTTGCTTTTGATGAGGTCCCACTCTGTCACCCAGGCTGGAGTGCAGTGGCACCGTCATAGCTCACTGCAGCCTCAAACTCCAGGGCTCAAGTGATCCTCCCACTTCACCCTCCAAGTAGCTGGGACTACAGACGTGCACCACCACACCCAGCAAATTTTATCTTTTGTAGAAATGCGGTCTCACCCTGTTGCCCATGGATGGTCTCGAACTCCTGGCCTAAAGTGATCTTCCCACCTCGGCTTCCCAAAGCAGTGATTACAGGCATGAACCACTGTGCCCAGCGAGGATTTTGTTCTTTTATCTTGAGATAAATGGTAGTCCTCTTAAGGGTTTTAAGTCATGGAGTGCTGTGTTCATGTATACTTCTTTAAAGATCAGTCTGGCCAGGTGCGGTGGCTCACACCTGTAATCCTAGCACTTTGGGAGGCCAAGGCAGGTGGATCACTTGAGGTCAGGAGTTTGAGACCAGCCTGGCCAACATGACAAAACCCGTCTCTACTAAAAATACAAAGATTAGCCAGGCATGGTGGCAGACACCTGTAATCTCAGCTACTTGGGAGGCTGAGGCAGAATCGTTTGAACCTGGGAGGCGGAGGTTGCAGTAAGCTGAGATTGTGCCACCGCACTCCAGCCTGGGGGATAGAGCAAGCTTCTTTCCCCAAAAAATAAATAAATAAATAAATAATCAGTCTGGTTACAGTGTGGGGATATAGGATGGAGGGGACAGAGTCGAGGCAGGGAGAAACCAATGGGGGTCATGGCAGTCACCTAAACAAGAACTGGTGGCCTGGACTGAGTTGGTGGCAGTGGAGTTAGGTTGAAGTTGGCAGTGTGACCGCTAAGTTAAATCCACAGAACTTGCTCAGGAAAAAGGACAGGTCAAGAATAACTCATAGGTTTTCAGTTTGGGCAGTTGACACAATGCTGCTGTGTCTTTTGGTAGGATGGGGAAACCTGGGGTGGTGGAGTGAACAACGGCCACCCAGAGAGAGCAGGTCCTAATTCCTAGAGCCTGGAAATGTCACCTTCTATGGAAGAGATCTGTAGGAGTGATCAGGGGAAGGATTTGGAGAGAAGGTTATCCTGGATTATCTGGGCAGGTCCTGCATGGCATCACAAGTATCCCTATAAGAGAGAGGCAGAGGAAGGCCTCTCTTATAGGGAGAAGCGCAGTGGGTCACACCTGTAATCCCAGCACTTTGGGAGGCTGATGCTGGTGGATCCCTTGAGCCCAGGAGTTCACAACCAGCCTAGCCAACATGGTGAAACCGCGTCTCTACTAAAAATACAAAACTTTGCTGAGTGCACGCCTGTAATCCCAGCTACTCGGGGGGCTAAGTTAAGGGAATTGCTTGAACCTGGGAAGCGGCGGTTGCAGTGAGCCGAGATCACACCACTGCACTCCAGCCTGGGCAACAGAGTGAGACTCTGTCTCAAAAAACAAAAAATAAGAGAGAAGCAGAGGAAGATTAGACCGGCACATACAGAAAAGGCCACGTGAAGACGGAGGCAGAGATTGGAATGATGCAGCCACAGGCCAGGAAACACCAGGGCATGGCAGCCACCACCTGAAGCTGAAGAGGAAAGGGGCAGGTTTTCCCCGACAGTCTCCAGAGGGAGCGCGGCCTTGCTGTCATCATGATCTTGGACATCTGGCCTTCAGAACCATGAGAGATTAAATTTGTTTGAAGCCACCAAGTTTGTGGTCATTTGTTACAGTAGCCACAGGACACCACAGCCACAGGATAAATCTCAGGGATGGGGGAGTAGGAAGATTATGAGCGCGGTTTTGGACATGCCCTTGATGTCCAGGCGGAGCTGCTGAATGGCTGGAGCTCTAGTGGATGTGGCATGTAAGGGACGGGTCTCCTGGAGAGGGAACTTCTGAGTCATCCCTGTGGAAGTGATGACTGGAGCTGTGGGTGTGGAGGGGTAGACAGCCAGAAGAGGAGCCTGGAGGCCCTCAGACCATAAGTGGTGAGGACGAGAGGCTGAATCCTCAAAGGAGACCGAGGAGAGGCAGGAGGAGAGGCAGGGCTGTGGGGAGGCTGAGGGTTGCTGTTCACCCCTGCTAGGCTCCCTCATGCCCTCTCACTGGTCTGTGCACCCAGTTTGACTTCCAGTGGCCAGAGCCAGCATCTTGGTTAGAAGGCTACCCCGGAGCTTCCAGGACCCACTTAGCCTGTGAGTATCGTGAATCAAAGGGTTATGGGAGGCTAAGCACAGTGGCTCACACCTATAATCCCAACACTTTGGGAGGCCAAGGTGGGAGGATTGCTTGAGGCCCAGACCAGCCTGGGTAACATAGCAAGATCCCATCTCTACTAAAAATTTAAATATTAGCTGGGTATGGTGGCAGACACTTGTCGTCCCAGCTACTCAGGAGGCTGAGGCAGGAGGATCACTTGAGCCTGGGAGGTCAAGGCTGCAGTGAGCTACAGTTGCACCACTGCGCTCCAGCCTGGGTGACAGAACAAGATCCTGTCTCTAAAAATAAGGACTCAAGGCTGGGCACGGTGGCTCACGCCTGTAATCCCAGCACTTTGGGAGGCCGAGGCAGGCGAATCATTTGAGGTCAGGAGTTCGAGACCAGCATGGCCAACATGGCAAAACCCCATCTCTATTAAAAATAAAAAAATTAGCTGAGCATGGGGTGCACACCTGTAATCCCAGCTACTCGGGAGGCTGAGGCAGGAGATCACTTGAACCTGAGAGGTGTAGGTTGCAGTGAGCTGAGATCGTGCCACTGCACTCCAGCCTGGGTGACAGAGCGAGACTCCATCTCAAAAAAAAAAAAAAAAAGCAGACTTGAGCATAAAGTGCTGGGATTATAGGCATGAGCCACCATGCCCGGACTTTTTTTTTTTCTTTTTTTCTTTTCTTTTTTTTTTGAGATGGAGTCTTGCTCTGTCGCCCAGGCTGGAGTGCAGTGGAGCAATCTCAGCTCACTGCAACCTCCACCTCCCAGGTTCAAGAGATTCTCGTGCCTCAGCCTCCCGAGTAGCTGGGATTACAGGTATGTGCCACCACACCCAGCTAATTTTTGTATTTTTCATAGAGACAGGGTTTCACCATGTTGGCCAGGCTGGTCTTGATCTCCTGACCTCAAGTCATCCTTCTGCCTTGGCCTTCCAAAGTGCTGGGATTACAGGTGTAAGCTGCCGTGCCCAGGCTCTGTGCCTTCATTTAAACCCATGTCTCCTGACCAAATTGTCTCTAAGACTAAAAGAAATGTGAGAAACAAGGAGTCTCCCATAAACAGGGAGTGAGGAAGGCTTGGGAACTGCACGTGTTCGTTTGTTGGGTCTAGAACATGGATCCGCTCTCTTCCCACAATCTGCAGAGCAAGTTTCAGGCAGGGCTGATACTGCCTGCTGCGCAAGGGTGAGGACGGTAAGCAAGGGATGCTCGGTGCTCCTGGATGTTGCTTCTGGCCATTTCCCACCTCTCCCAGCTCCCACTCCTCCTGATATCCTGCCTTACATCCAGCCACCCTGAACTTCTCATAACCAGAGTCCACATGCCACTCCCCCTTTTACAGGACTGTTCCCTCGGCTTGCCTGGCAAACTCGGGTCCTGGGCCCTTCTCAGCCATCAGGCGTGTGCCCCTCTGCCAGGCCTCCCAGACACCTGCTCCTCCTCTAGTGTTTTGTTTTCTGAGACAGGGTCTCGCTCTGTCACCCAGGCTGGATCATGCAGTAGCATGATCATGACTCACTGCAGCATCAAACTTTGGGCTCAAGCAATCCTCCCACCTCAGCCTTATGAGTAGCAGGGACTATAAGCGCATGCCACCATGCCCAACTAATTTTTTTATTTTTGTATTTTTTGTAGAGACGGGGGTGTTACTACATTGGCCAGGCTGGTCTCGAACTCCTGGCCTCCAGCAATACTCCTGCCTTGGCCTCCCAAAGTACTGGGATTGCAGGCATGAGCTACCCTCCTCTAGTATTTCTGTAGCTTGAGTGAACTTCTGCTGTTCTAGGTACCCACAGTTCACCATCTGCCTCCCCACCTGTCTGCGAGACCCTTGAAGGCAGGGACGTGACTTTCCTCTGTCTTCCCCAGGCTCAGTTATAGAGCCAGCTGTGGGCAGCTGCTTGGGAGGCGCTGGTTAAACCGAATGGAGGAACCAGTGGAGCTGAGATGCCCGTGCCCGCAGCCACCAGACCCTGGCTGAGCTCTCTCCAAGGTTATTACCTGGAGGCCATGGAGTGGAACTTCTGGAAGGCAAGAGACAGGGAGGTTAAGGCTAGAAGGTGGGAAGCCAGGGCACTGTTGGGAAGGGGAAGGCCCTGGCGGGTATGGGGATGGGACGCCTCCCTGTCCACTCACCCGGATGAACTCGTGGTGGTCCTCATTGCTGAACTGTTCCAGCACACACTCGGCTTGGGCCAGCCGCTCCCGGGTTCCCTGGGCCTGCTCCAGCTGCATGTCCAGGGAGGCCACCAGGCCACGGGTGTGACCCCCTATCCCCTCCAGGCAGCGGGCCTTCTCCTCGTCCACTGGGTGGCGCAGCTCCTGGAACTCGTGGCGGATCACCCAGCTGAAGACATCCGACTCATTTTGGGACAGGGAGGGCTGGTCACTGCAGAGTCACAGCCGAGCTGCCAGGCTCTGTCTGGCTGGCCTCGGTGTCCCCAGGGCCTTCCTAACCAGGCTGGTCCTGGGACCTGAGTCTCAGGGGAGGCTGCATGGCCTGGCGCCGGGCAGGGAGTTCACCCCATGCATGGGGAGCCCTGGCGGTGGCCGTGGGGAGGGTGGCCCCAGCTCCCATTTCAAATGGAGAGGCTCTGTTTTGGCCTGTTTTAATTTTTTTTTTTTAAGAGACAGGGTCTCACTCTGTTGCCCAGGCTGGAGCACAGTGGCACGATCATAGCTTACTGTAGCCTTG
Source organism: Pan paniscus (assembly GCF_029289425.2). Taxonomy (NCBI): domain Eukaryota; kingdom Metazoa; phylum Chordata; class Mammalia; order Primates; family Hominidae; genus Pan; species Pan paniscus. The sequence goes on from NC_073255.2 coordinate 89,358,407, forward strand.
ACCTCCCAGCCTCAAGCAATCCTCCCGCCTCAGCCTCCCGAGTTGCTGGGATTACAGATGCACGCCACCACACCCCACTTTGCCTATTTCAGCTATTAAATGTGCATATCCCAGAGTTCCACAACTGAAGGAAAGCAGGAAGGCCCTGGGCGAGCAGGCTTTGCTGTGAGGGAGCCAGAACTCCCTGCAGAACCCTGAGCTCCGCCTCCACCAGGCAGGGCTGGTACCGCCTGCCGCGCAAGGGTGAGGAGGGTAAATGAGGGAGGCCGAGTGCTTCTGGATCTTGCCCGGCTCCTGTTTCTGTTTCACAGCCACCTCCAGGGCCGGGGCACTATGCCTCCCAGCCCCATGTGCCTCTCATTTCGGGAGATCAGCCAGGGCCCAGGGCTGCCAGCCTCTCCACGCCTGCGCACCCAGGTACTGGGAGGGCACCATGACAGGCTGGCAAGGTCAAGCAGACACAGGTGGCACAGGGGCGGAGGAGTCACGCCCATGCTTTGAGCTGTTTACCCCCGAGACTCAAGTCCTGGGTTATCTCAGTCTCAAGGACACAGAGGACAAAAGCCAACTTGGAGCCAGTCCTAACGACAACTGGGTTGAATTCCCCTGAGAGGATTTGCGCTTTCCCCACCCCGCCCCGGAATGCTTTGAGTTCTGGCTTTATATGGAAGGCATGGTTTTCTGTAAAGGACCAATGAGAACTGAGCTCTACAGGAAAGTGAAGGTGGCCGGTCCCAGGCAGGGGCAGAGGGAAGGGGCACTCATGACGATTCGGGTCCGGTTGTTCACCAGTTTGGCGATGAGCTCATCCACCTTTTTCTGCTCCTGCTTCAGCTCAGCGATGAGGGCTGCGAGCTCCTCCTGGAGGCAACAGGCCATGGCCCCATGAGCAGCTGATCCCTCCCCTTCTCAGCTCCTTGGATCACCTTCTTGGGAGTATCCCAATGGCCACAAGCACTCCCAGGGAAACCAGGGCGGGAACCAGAGCCACCCAGGTACCCTTGAGTCCAAAACAGGTTAAATTGTTCAAGAATAGTCTGGGCGCAGAAGCTCACGCCTGTAATTCCAGCACTTTGGGAGACTGAGGTGGGACTTCACTTGAGGTCAGGAGTTTGAGACTAGCCTGGCCAACATAGTGAAACCCCATTTCTATTAAAAATACAAAAATTAGCCAGGTGTGGTGGCACACACCTGTAGTCCCAGCTACTTGGGAGGCTGAGGCACAAGAATCGCTTGAACCTGGGAGATTGATGTTGCAGTGAGCTGAGATCATGCCATTGCATTCCAGCCTGGGTGTCACAGTGAGACTCTGTCTCAAAAAATAAAAATAAAAAATAAAATAATTCAAGAATATTCTAAGGGCCGGGCGCGGTGGCTCACGCCTGTAATCCCAGCACTTTGGGAGGCCGAGGCTGGCTGATCACGAGGTCAGGAGATCGAGACCATCCTGGCTAACACAGTGAAACCCTGTCTCTACTAAAAATACAAAAAAAATTAGCCGGGCATGGTGGCGGGCACCTGTAGTCCCAGCTACTCGGGAGGCTGAGTCAGGAGAATGGCATGAACTCGGGAGGAGGAGGTGGCAGTGAGCCGAGATTGTGCCACAGCACTCCAACCTGGGCAACAGAGCAAGACTCCATCTCAAGAAAAAAAAAAAGAATATTCTAGGCTGGGCACAGTGGCTCATGCCTGTAATCCCAGCACTTTAGGAGGCCAAGATGGGAGGATCACTTGAGGCTAGGAATTTGAGACCAGACTGGGCAACACAGTGAAATCCCATCTCTAATGTTTTTTTTTTTCAAAGAATATTCTGGGCCAGGCGCGGTGGCTCACGCCTGTAATCCCAACACTCTGGGAGGCTGAGGCGGGCGGATCACGAGGTCAGGAGATCGAAACCATCCTGGCTAACACAGTGAAACCCTGTCTCTACTAAAAATACAAAAAATTAGCCAGGCGCAGTGGCAGGCGCCTGTAGTCCCAGCTACTCGGGAGGCTGAGGCAGGAGAATGGCGTGAACCCAGGAGGCGGAGCTTGCAGTGAGCCGAGATCACGCCACTGCACTCCAGCCTGGGTGACAGGGCAGGACTCCGTCTCAAAAAAAAAACAAAAGACAAAAAAAAGAGAATATTCTGCATTGACAGCAGGAACTTCCCAGGCATAAGAGGGTCTCGATGTCACCCCTGTGCATGACATGGAGACAGTCACTAAATGTTACAGCTACCAGAAGTCACCATGTGATGCTGGCACTTCCTGGATTGAATGCTGCCTGTAGGGGACCCATCAGGTGAACTCTGTGGTCACCAGCAGATCCAGAATTAGTGGGTATTTAATCAGGAGCCATCACAAAAAGGCCGGCGCCAGGTGAGGCTAATTCTAGGGCCAGTGGTGCTCACACGGGCCTGGGTTAAACCTGGTGAATCCCTACACCTATGAACACCTGAATCCATTCCTGGTGGGCTTGGACACAGCACGGATTTGCGACCTCCCCAAGCTGACATAAATGCACTTCTCCTGGACTGCCCGGGCCCCAAATCTGACCTAGCCTTGGGGGTGCCAACCAGGACTCCTGGACCACCATCTACTCCATGACTTGACCAGAGCCCCCGTCGGTTTGTACCCATGCAATGTACAGAATTTTTGGCTTGGATCGTGCCCAAGCACCAGAGAGCTGCAAGGGGCTTTCAGGAAGGGAGTTGGGTAAAGAATCAAGCACTTGCTGGCATAAATGGACAGAGTCCTTGCTCTGGAGAATGAGACATCAGAACATCTCACAGAGGCCTAAGAACGGCATTCCAATGTCACCCTCCCCAGGCAGACAGACGGGACTCATTCCTTCCCCGTGAGAAGAACTAAGTTATGCAAATCAATGCACCCATCAATCGAGCATCTCAAGATCTCAATAAACAGGAGGCAACGGGAACACCTTAAAGAGGGCAATAAAGGAGTGCAATTTAGTTGTATTCTGTGTTGCAACAGAGAAGAGCCTCGGGATCATCAAAACCCAAATCTGGCCGGGAACAGTGGCTCATGCCTGGAATCCCAGCACTTTGGGAGGCCGAGATGGGAGGATCACTTGAGGCCAGGAGTTTGAGTCCAGCCTGGACAAAATAGTGAGACCCTGTCTCTACCAAAAACAAAAAAAAAATTAAGCCCAAATCTAAAACAGGGACCCAAGCTGAGCTGCTGGATCCTAACTACAAAGGACAGAAAAGCTCCCAACCTGTTCCCTCCCTCCTTCCCATCAACTAATAAAACATAAACTCGGCTTCCTCACCTGCAGTTGGCTTCCACCTTCCATACTCCCCTAAACCTGCTCTTGCCAAGATAATCAGTTCTTACTGCTACATTTAACACTTTTCAGTCCTCAGAGACATTTCACACACGTGATCTCCTCCTTCAGTCTGTCTCTCTGATTTCCGGGAGGCCACACTCAGCCGGTGTTCCTGCTCTGAGGATTCTTTCTATTCCTTTTTCAGGGCTCTCTCTCTCTCAATCCAGATTTTAAGCCTGGTACCCCTTGGGGTCATCATCAGTGTCTTCCCTTATCACTATGTAGACTCTCCTGGGTTGGTCTTCTCCACCAAAGGGGACTTCAGTGACCACCAGGAGGAAGGACCCTCCACACCTCTTGCCCTGAGCCCCGCCGCTGTCCTGGTCTGCACACCCCTCGACCCGACTGCACATATCCAGGCACCTCCCGCTCCACCTGCCCACGCTGGATCCTCCCCTGCGATCACTTCCTCTGTGCAAGGGGGAATTACAGAGCTGGAGTCAACCTCCCCGTCCCTCACCCTCCTTGCCACACACAGTTGTCAGGGTTTTTTTCTTTTCGAAATTTGTCTTTGGTCTGCCCCAGGCCTTTGTCCTAGTTACCATCGACTTAGGTCCTGGCACCCTCATCTCTCACTGTCCTTTTGCCTCACCCTCAAAGCTCCCCTCTGCCAGAGAGATCTGAGCATGTCATCACTGGCTTAAAACCCTCCAGCCCCCGCCTTTCTCCCTCATCCTGTGAATAAACTCCAAATCCCTTCCCGGGTCACACTGGCCTCTCCATGCCCCAGCCGCAGCTTACCTCGCTGGCCCTATCTCGCCCCCACCCATGCTCCCTCCAGCTTTATGCTGGGATTACAGGAGTGGCCACTGCGCCTGGCCAACCAGGCTAATTTTGAAACTTTTGTAGAGGCAGGGTCTCACTATGTTGCCCAGGCTGGTCTCAAACTCCTGGACTCAAGTGATCCACCCACCTCGGCCTCCCAAAGTGCTGTTATTATAGGCATAAGCCACCCAGTCACGTGTTTTATAACAGGTGTTTTGTATATATAACACCCAGCCAGGTATTATTATTACTCGTCTTAAAGAATGATCTGCTAGGTTTGGTGATGGCCTATAATGGCAGGAATTCACTGATTCAGCATTTTGGACATTTACAATGTGCCAGGCATGGCTCCAGGCACTGAAATACACCAGGGGACAAAATGAAGTCCCCACCCTCATGCACCAGAGAGTGCAAACAGGGGAGTGTCCAGACACAAACAAGGGGCCTAGGGCAGTGGTGCATGCCTATAATTCCAGCACTTTGGGAGGCCCAGGCAGGAAGATCGTTGGAGGCCAAGGAATTCAACACCAGCCTGGGCAACATAACAAGACCCCATTTCTACAAAATATGAAAAATGAGCTGGGCATGGTGGTGTGCACCTGTAGTCCCAGCTGCTCGGGAGGCTGAGGTGGGAGGATTGCTTGAGCCTAGGAGTTGGAGGCTGCAGTGAGCCATGATCACACCACTGCACTCCAGCCTGGGCAAGAGTGAGACGCTATCTCCAAAAAGAAAGAAGAAAAAGAAAGGGGGGGCGGGCGAGGGAGGGGGAGAGAGAGAGAGAGGAAGGGAAAGGGGCGGGAGAGAGAGAAAGAAAAAAAGAGAAAGGAACAAACCAGAACTGCAAACAAAAAACAGGAAGGGGTGAGCACGTGACACCAGGGAGCTCCCATCCTGTGCGTGTAGCTTCAATCCCCGGCACCTGGGTTTAGCTGCCGCTCAAACACTAAGGAATGAATGTGCCAGGGCAGGGCTGCAGGGAAATCGAGGATAGCTGGATCCATTTTGGTGCCAGGTGATAGCGCCAGAGAGCACAGGATCCAGTCCCCGCGGGCCCCGCCGCCCCGCCTGCACCCTCACTCCCCACCTTCATGCGGCTGCAGACGGTGGAGACGGGCGTGACCGGGTGGTGTTGGTGGGAGCCCAGCAGACCGCAGAGGCCACAGATGAGCTCCTGGTCCTTCTCGCAGAAAAGGCTGAGCGGGTTCCGGTGGTGCACGCAGACCTTGGGCTCCGGGTCCCCAGGTAGCCTCAGGGCTTCGATCACCCGGGCCAGGGAGACGTTGGGTGGGGAACTGCTGCCGTCCACCACCTGCCAGCACACGGGGCAGCGCAGCTCGGCATCCAGGTGGTAGGACAGGGAAACCAGGCAGCCCTTGCAGTAGGAGTGGCCGCACTGTAGCATTAGGGGCTCCTTGAAGACCTCCAGGCAGATGGGACACTGAAGCCGGTCCTCCAGCTCTGGCAGGCTCACCTGCCAAGCCATCCACACTCACTGCCCGGGCTGAAACACAGGCATCCAACCTCAGTCCTGTCCCCTCCCCTCCCCCTGTCCAGCACTCATCCACCACCCTCAACCCTAAGGAGCACCAGAATTTTAGAGGAAACACTTTGAGTCCTGGATCCCAGTCCTAACCCACATGACCTTGGGCCCCAGTTTCCGCAGCTGTAAAACAAAAGACTGCAGTGAAAAAACTGGTCCCTTGAAGATACGTGTGTGTGTGTGTGTGTGTGTGTGTGTGTGTGTGTGTGTCTACATTTTTTACTCAAATTTGGAGACAAGCATGAAAGGGGCCATCTGCAGGGTCATTTGCAGTGACACTAATAATGCAAGGTCCAGCCCCAGCATGCATCCGGACCTAGAACTGGACAGCAAAACCCAGGCAAGCTCCCCACCTTCTAGATCAGTTCCCAAACTTTCGGGAAACTGTTGAAAGCATAGGTGTAATAGAGATTCTAGAGGCCCACCTTCAAAGGATCTGCTTCAGGGGGTCTCCAGTGAGACCCAGAACTCTACACTTATAGGTGACACTCCCAAGTAATTCTAGAGAGCCTGGAACCTACAAGGCCTCTACCCTGATCTCCCATCTGCTCCCCTATGAAAGCTTGTCAGTGAGACAGAAGAAGCACCAGAAGCCCCCAGCAAGAGCCCGACATTGGAATACCTGGCTTCTCAGGATCCACTGGGCCTCCCACTATGGCCTCAAGCCAGCATCACTGGCTTTTCTTCTTCCCAGCAGGGAACAGCAGGCACAGAGTCAGAAGTGGGAAGTGCAGCTGGACGCCTGCACCACTGCCTGGTCTCTGCCCCTTCTCTCCTCCCCTTCCCCAGCAACACCCCTGTGTCCCCAAGGTCACCAGAATCAGGTGGAAACTGGGTTACATCACAGGACTGGGGAGGCAGCCTTTGTTGGGCCTGCTCTGATAACATTCAAGTGCTGGCCTTGGCCACTGTGGAGGAGGGGCAGAAACAGAGGGACTAGGCACACTGTCCACACCTCACGACCCCGACAGGAGCAGACAGGTGCTGGGAAACAGTTCTTTCTGAATCTCAATCTCTTGCTCTTACTATCCTTTTTTGGGGGGGGTGGGGGGCTGGGGGGCAGGGGAAGACAGTGTCTTGCTCTGTTGCCCAGGCTGGAGTGCAGTGGCGTGGTCACAGCTCACTGCAGCCTCCAACTCCTAGGCTCAAGCCATCCTCCTACCTTAGCTGCCTGAGTAGCTGGGACTACAGGCACGTGCCACCATGCCAAGCTAATTTTAAAAAATTTTTTTGTAGATACCGGGTCTTGCTTTGTTGCCCAGGCTGATCTTCAACTTCTGGGCTCAAGCAATCCTCCCACCTTGGCCTCCCAAAGTGCTGGGATTACAGGCATGAGCCTTATTGCACCCAGTCTTCCTTCTCTCTCTCTTTTTTTCTAATACAAACTGGCAGATGATGGTTCGATCTCTCGAATTTTTTTTTTATTTTATTGTTTTATTTACTTTAGTAGAGACAGGGGTCTCACTTTGTTGCCTGGGCTGGTTTTGAACTCCTGGCCTCAAGCAATCCTCCTACCTCAGCCTCCCAAATTGCTGGGATTACAGGTGTGAGCCGCCGAAACTGGCCTCTTGTTTTTTTTTTTTTTTTTTTTTAAGAGATTTGAAGGTATCTTTATTTACTTATTTAGATTTTTTAAATCGAGGTATAACATATACAAGTGTGCAAATCTTAACCACACAGCTTGATAAACACTTGATGTATATACATGCACTCTCAAGAGCAAGATGTAGAGTGTTTCCAGAAAGCTCCCTCCTGCCTCCTTCCAGTCATAACTCCTAACAAGGACAGCCACTGTCCTTATTACCATGTTGTCATGTGGCCTGTTTTTGAATGTCACATAAACAGCATCATATAGAATGTACCCTTTTGTGTCTGGTTTCTTTCACTCAATAATATTAAATTGTGAGTTTTTTTTTAATGTGAAGTCTTTCAACGTTTAGAAATTCAATGACACTCTGTTATACAGGTTTTGTTTGTTTGTTTGTTTATTGAGACAGAGTTTTGCTCTTGTTGCCCAGGCTGGAGTGCAGTGGTGCAATCAGGCTCACTGCAACCTCCACCTCCCGGATGCAAGTGATTCTCCTGCCTCAGCCTCCCAAGTAGCTGAGGTTACAGGCGCCTGCCACCACACCGGCTAATTTTTTGTATTTTTAGTAGAGATGCGGTTTCATCATGTGGGCCAGGCTGGTCTCAAACTCCTGACCTCGAGTGATCTACCCACTCTGGTCTCCCAAAGTGCTGGGATTACAGGTGTGAGCCACCGCGCCCAGCCTGTTACACAGTTAATGAATATTATGGTCATAATATACTGCTGTGGTTTGAATGTATCCTCCTAATTTCATGTGTTGGAAACGTAACCCCCAATGGGGCAGTATTGAAAGTTGGCTGTAGCCTACGCCTATAATCCCAGCACTTTGGGAGGTCAAGACTGGGGGATCGCTTGAAGCCAGGAGTTCAAGACCAGCCTAGGCAACAAAGCTACAAACCATCTTACCAGCAAATTAAAAACTAAAAAATAAATTAGCTGGGCCTGGTGGTGCACGTCTGTAATCCCAGCTACTTGGGAGGCCGAGGCAGGAGGATCTCTTGAGCCCAGGAGGTGGCGGCTGCGGTGAGCTGAGATCCATCACTGAACTCCAGCCTGGGCTCAGAGCGAGCCTCTGTCAATCAATCAATCAATCAATCAATCAGTGTCTTGTCTGGGCCTAAATTCTCTAGAATACAATGGAAGAGGGAAAGTGAAAGAAGGTGGAAGTAACCCACAGCTGGGAGCCCTGAACCCTGCTGGTGGCAGGTGGCTCTCGTGTCCTCACCAGGTTGCCCTGCAATCACATGCTGCATCCTTTTTCCTGAACCTGCCCCACGTGCCCCACCACGCAGCCACTCCGAGGGCTCCTTCAAGGGCGGCAGCCCTGTCACTCACGTGTTCCAAAAGTGCTTCCCCTGTGCCCTGACGGCCTCGCCATGTGTCCCATCATGCCCCACGCGCTCCCACTGTGCGCCCCACCTCGCACCCGTGCCCCATCATGCTCTGCGTGCTCGTTAGGTGCCCCATCATTTCCCGCGCGCTCCCGTTACGTACCCAGCCTCGCGCCCCTGCAAGTGCCCCATCATGCCCCGCGCGCTCCAATTACGTGCCCCACCTAACCCCCCACGTCCGTGCCCCATCATGCCCCGCACGCTCTGGTTACATGCCCCGCCTGGCGCTCCCGCACATGCCCCATCATGCTCAGCGCGCTCCCATTACGTGCCGCCACCTCACGCCCCTGCAAGTGCCCAATGTGCCCTGTGTGGTCCCGTTACGTGTCCCATCATGTTTTGTGCGCTCCGATTACGGGCCACACCTGGCACCTCACCGTGCGACCTCTGTAGTTCCAGAGCTCGCGAGGGCCAGGGCCGTTGGCGGCGGTTGGAACGAAACGATGAGTGCCTCCTCGTGGCCCCAGAATGGAATGCCGCCGTCGGTAGGGGTCTGCCGGGCATAAAGGGGCCTTCGGAACCCCACCAGAGTCACAGCCAAGGAGGGCAGCGGGGCGCACCAGGCCGAAGGCTCACGCCACAGGGAGGGCAGCAAGGACATGGGGGGAAGCGCCTTAAACCAGGGAGTCCTGGAAGGGGACGACGCCCCCGGCCAGGTGAGGGCCCGGACGCTTCGGGGCGTAGACGCTGAGGGGTGGCCGGGTGGGTCTGCGGCTCTGAGGCCTGGCTTTCATTCTCCCCCAGTCCCTGTACGAGCGGTTAAGTCAGAGGATGTTGGACATCTCGGGGGACCGGGGCGTGCTGAAGGACGTCATCCGAGAAGGAGCTGGAGACCTGGTGGCACCTGATGCTTCGGTGCTAGGTACGCCCTGGGGCGGTTTGTCCGCAGGATCCATGTCATCGCACTCTCTGTTGGGGAGAGAGAGGCCACATTTTCAAAAAGCATTTAATGGGGATGGAAATGCTTTGTTTGAAGTGGATTTTTGTTTTTGAAACGGGGTCTCGCTCAGTTCCCCAGGCTGGAGTGCAGTGGTGCGATCATAGCTCACTGCAGCCTCTGCTTCCTGGGCTCAAGTGATTCTCCAGCCTCAGCCTCCCAAATAAGAGATTTACAGGCGCAATCCACCATGCCCGGCTAATTTTTAATATTTTTGTAGAGATGGGGCACTTTCTATGTTGCCCAGGCTGGTCTCAGACTCCTGGTCCCAAGTGATCCTCCCACCTCAGCCTCCCCAGTAGCTGGGATTACAAGCGTGAGCCGCTGCTTCTGCCATGAATTAGTTTTTTTAAGAGGAAAGCTAAGGACCCCCATGTCCCCTTTGCATGATGCTTCCATGAAGCTCTTGAACCTCTGAGCCGAAGGGCAGGCTCCCAAAATGCAGAGAGATTTATTCCTGTACCTCGTGGTGTCGGGCAGCTTAAGCTCACCTGATCGCATTGTTTCTGTGTGATCATGAGAGACTCGATATTATGGAGGCGTGGGTGTTTTGGGTCCATTTTCCTTACATTCTTTCCTCTATTCTAGTGAAATACTCTGGATACCTGGAACACTTGGACAGACCCTTCTATTCTAATTACTTTAGGAAAACTCCTCGGCTAATGAAACTTGGAGAGGGTAAATTCAGAGTAGGAGCTGGAGAAGAAGGGATTGTTTAGGAGCGAGATGAGGCACCATGCCTCAGGCTGGGAAGACTGCTCAGAGCGCAGGTTCTTTGAATTGACTTTGCTGAGGCTGGGTTTTGGTAAAACAGCCATGTTCTCTCCCCTTGAGACCTAGGCATTTGGGAGATGGCTTAATGGGCAAGGTATAATCTTTGCACTCTGACTTAACTCACCACTGGGAATGTTTCTTTGTTCATTTACTAAGTAAAAATCGACGAATGCTTACTTCCCACAATACATGGTGAAAAGAGAGGTTGTACTCAGAAGATTAGAACATCTCCACCCTTAAGGACCTCACAATGTAGTAGAGGAGACTGACCTGCACTCAGCTCACTTGGTAGAATCGGATGAGTGCCTGGGAGGTGAAAGCAGTGTTGTGGGTGTGCTTAATGAAGGCATGATTAATTCTAGCTGGGAGGTTCAGGGAAGGCTTCCTGGAAGAGGGGGCATTTGAACTGAGCCCGGAAGTTTGAATAAAATTTCTATCACCAGAAGCTGGGCACAGGCTCAGGAGGAAGACATTGCAGGAAGAGGGAACTGTGTGAGGGAGACATGGAGGCCAGAGAAGAAACTGATAGCATTAAGCAGGATACTGAGCAAGCTTCACCCACCTTCTTTGTCCCTTCTTACAGATATTACATTGTGGGGCATGGAGCTGGGCCTTCTGAGCATGCGGAGAGGAGAGCTGGCCAGGTTTCTGTTCAAACCGAACTACGCCTATGGAACGCTGGGCTCCCCTCCCTTGATCCCCCCAAACACCACTGTCCTGTTCGAGATTGAGCTGCTTGACTTCCTAGACTGTGCTGAGTCAGACAAGTTTTGTGCTCTCTCAGCTGTACGTTGCAGAGCACAGATGTCAGCACTTTATAGAGAGACGAATGGGTTGGTGTTTTTGGTAATTCTTCTAGATGGCCTGCCCTGAAGCTGATCGTCCGCCACTGCACTCCAGCATGGGCAACAGAGCGAGACTCCATCTCAAAAAAAAAAAAAAGCCAGCTGGGATTTTTTTTTGAGACATGACCTTGCACTGTTGCCCAGGCCGGAGAGCAGTGATGTGATCATAGCCCACTGCAGCCTCAAACTCCTGGGCTCAAGCGATCCTCCTTCCTCAGCCTCCTGGGTAGCTGGGACTACAGGCTGACACCACCACGCCTGGCTAATTTCTATATTTTTTGTAGAGATCATGTTGCCAGGCTGGTCTCAAATTTCTCGGCTCAAACAATCCTCCCACCTTGGCTCTTGAAGTGCCAGGATTACAGAAGTGAGCCGCCACACCCGGCCACAGCTGGGATTTTGATAGGGATTGTGTTGAATCTGTAGATCACTTCTGAAGTAATGAAATTTTAATAATATTAAGTCTTTTAATCCATGAACATGATTTCCTTCCATTTATTTAGGTCTTCTTTAGTTTCTTTCAATGATGTTTGTAGTTTCTTTTTCTTTTGGAGATGGAGTCTTGCTCTGTCACCCAGGCTGGAGTGCAGTGGCATGATCTCGGCTCACTGTAACCTCTGCCTCTCGGGTTCAAGTGATTCTTGTGCCTCAGCCTCCCGAGTAGCTGGGATTACAGGTGCACTGTACCCGGCTAATATTTGTATTTTTAGTAGAGAAGGGGTTTCACCATATTGACCAGGCTGGTCTCGAACTCCTGACCACAGATGATCCGCCCACCTCGGCCTCCCAAAGCGCTTGGTTTACAGGCGTGAGCCACTGCACCCAGCCTTGTCTTTTCTTCCACACAGATGCTTCGTCTTGGGTAAACTCCTCGACTCCCAAGGCCCCAGCCTCCATCTTTACCTCAGAGCCTCCTGAACCTCCTCCTCCAGCCTCACCTTCCTCCAGCCTCACTGCTCCTCCTTGGACCTGCAGCTCTGCACCCCCGAGGGCCTCAGAACTACCCCTTCCAGGGCTTCAGAACTACCCCTACGGTTTCTCCTGCGTAACCTTCTGCCTACCTTCCTGAGAGTGGTTGGTGACAGCAGCCGGGGCTAGAAACCTCGAGGCGACTGTGCTTGAGTCCTCTCTTGCTCTTTACATCCCAAATCCCATCAATTGTCACGCCTTGTGCCTTCCGCCTCTCAAATATTCAGAAAGCAGATGTATGCTGGGCACGGTGGTGACTCAAGCCTATAATCCCAGCACTTCGGAAGGCGGAGGCAGGAGGATCGCTTGAGGCCAGGAATTTTAGACCAGCCGGGGCAACATAGTGAAACCCCATCTCTACAAAATAAAAATAAAATAAAAATTAGCTGGGCGTGGTGGTGTGTGCCTGTAGTTTCAGCTACTGGAGAGGCTGAAGCGGGAGGATCACTTGAGCCCGGAGTTCAAGGCTGCAGTGGGCTATAGTCGTGCCACTTCACTCCAGTCTGGGCAACAGAGCAAGATCCTGTTTAAAAAAAAAAAAAAGCAGATCTAAAGAGGGGCCTGGCGTGGTGGCTCACGCCTGTAATTCCAGCACTTTGGGAGGACAAGGCGGGCGAATCACCTGAGGTCAGGAGTTCAAGACCAACCTGGCCAACATGGTGAAACCCCATCTCTACTAAAAAATACAAAAATTAGCCAGGCGTGGCGGTGGATTCCTGTAACCCCAGCTACTCGGGAGGCTGAGGCAGGGAGAATCGCTTGAACCCAGGAGGCAGAGGTTGCAGTGAGCCGAGATCGTGCCACTGCATTCCAGCCTGGGCAACAGATTTGAGACTCCGTCTCAAAAAATAATAATAATTGGCCAGGCGCAGTGGCTCATGCCTGTAATCCCAGCACTTTGGGAGGCCAAGGCGGGCAGATCACCTGAGGTCAGGAGTTGGAGAGCAGCCTGACCAACATGGAGAAACCCCGTCTCTATTAAAAATACAAAATTAGCCAGGCGTGGTGGCGCATGCCTGTAATCCGAGTTACTCGGGAGGCTGAGGCAGGACAATCGCTTGAACCTGGGAGGCGGAGGTTGCGGTGAGCCGAGATCGTGCCATTGCACTCCAGCCTGAGCAACAAGAACAAAACTCCGTCTCAAATAATAATAATAACAATAATTTAAAAATTTTAAAAAGAGGTATAGAGCAGGCTCGTGCCTCCAGCACCCAATTCTGCACACTGGGTAACAAGATGGGTGGCAGCCACCCAGCCCTAAGCATCGGGAGCTCAGGTGTCAACACCTGAGGCAGGTGCAGGACCAGGGCAGGAGAAGGGGCTTCTACAGAAAGCACCTAGGGGAGGTGGCACACACTGAGCTGGTCTGAATCAGCAGAGGAGAGAAGGAAGCATTTGAGTCACACTGCACGGTGAAGATGCCCAAGTGCAGAGGTCAGGAACAGTCAGTCCTCAGGGGAAGAGGGAGAGCAGGGGAGTGAAGGTGAGAGTGGGGGGTGGAGTCAGATGAGGGGCTCAAGTTCATTCTCACCCCCCACTGCCTGCGTGACGTGGGGTACAGTACTTCCTACTGAAGCCTCGGTTTCCTTATCCGAAACCTGGGGTGTGGTGGGGTCACCTCCATTCATGCTTGTGAAAGTCCTTTGTAAATGAAATGTACAGGACAAGCTTAAGGGGGGCCCAAGGAGGGGAACGCATCTTACACCTTGCAAAGGCCACCAATACCAAGCCCAAGTGCCCAGGCTTTATTTTTCAGATGGGGTGACCTTCACTGCATGAAGGTATTCCGTGGGACTTCTTTTTTTTTTTTTTTTAGACAGGGTCTTGCTCTGTCACCCAGGCTGGAGTACAGTGGTGCCATCATAGCTCACTGCAGCCTCCACTTCCTGGGCTCAAGCGATCCTCCCACCTCAGCCTCCCCAGTAGCTGGGACCACAGGCACGCACCACCACACCTAGCTAGTTTTTTTTCTTTTCGTAAAGACAGCATCTTGATAGGTTGCCCAGGCTGCTCTGGGACTCTTGGCCTCAAGCAATCTTCCTACCTCCACCTCCCCAGTTGTTGCGCCATGGTGCCTAGCCAAGATGGGACTCTCATTCAAACAGTCAAAAACCCGACTTAAAGTAGCTCAGACATGCATAGAATGGATTGACTGCTGTTGTGGACTCTCCGAGGGTGGCTCCATCTGCAGGCACTGTTGGAACCAGTACCCAAGGATGATGTCCCAGCATCTGTCTCTCCGGGATCTCGCCTTTGTCCCCTGCCCTCACTGGCTGCCTCTCATTTCTGCTTCCCTCTGTGTGGCTTCCTGTTGGTGGCAGGGTGAGGCCCCCAGGACAGCAGGCAGCCTCAGCCTCACCCTTTCCCAGTACTGAGACCCAGAATCTCACTGCGGACTCCTTGAGACAATCCCAGGGAAGGCTTTGATTGGCTTAGCTTGAGGCATCACTGCTCATCCCTGGACCATTCAGAACCTCGGTGGTGCTCCCTGATTGACCACCTGGTTTAGTGCCGCTTCTGCGCTGGAGGTAGGAGCCACGTGAGGAGGTCCTGGAATTGGGGAGGCAGGGTCTTGGGAGGCCAGGCTGTGACCTCCTCCCCCAGGGAGTCCTGGGGATTCTGAACAGAGTGATGAACCCTCTGTGAGGGGCAGGGAGCCACAGATGGAGAGGGATGATGGCGGCGGATCTGGGCTGTGCCCGGAGAGGGGACCCTGCCAGGAGTGAGTGTCTTATGGAGGCAGGACGGGCTCCTGCAGTTCCCAAGGTGCCCTTAGGCCCCAACAGCCCCTGTCCCCAGCCTTACACAGAGTCCTGAGACTTCGGGGAAATGACTTCACTGTGCCCGTTTCACCGGTGAGGTTCAACGACTTTCCCAACATGACGGGAGTCAGAGGCCCCAGGTCGCAAATCACTAGAGCACCCAGCCGCCACTCAGTCCAGGGGGACTTCCACGGGAAACCAGCACTGGGTGTCCAGGGCCAGTGGCAGAACCATGGGCCCTTCCTTCATCGCACCAATACGTTTGGGTGGGGGCGAGCTCCTCTCGCCCTAGTTGGTGGCGGGGCTGCAGGAGAGGCACAGACCTTGCAGGGGGTGGGGGAATTGGGGCCAACAGGGGCCGCGAGGAAGGCCCAGGGGTATTGCCTGTGGGAGTCCAGCGGAACCTGGGCGGGCTCCCCGGAGGCGGCGGCCTCCGAGCCCCTGGGCACCCATGATCCGCCAAGGCCTGGAAGAAAACGGATGGCACAGGAGCAGAGGGAGGGGAGACGGGCAGGGGTGCGGCCCCCACCCGGGGACTCGGGGCGCACCCGGGTCCCCGCCGCCCTCCCGGCCGCCCCGCGATTCCTGCGCGTCAGCAGAGCGGAAACGCGGAGCAGCGCCAGCCGGGGCGGGCTGGATGGGGCCTGGCAGCGCGGCCGGCGCTCCGCGGGTTCGGTTCCGCCCGCGTTTGTGTTGGCAGCGGCCCGCGGCTGGCGGCCGGGCGCATGAAAGGGGCCTCTGTCTGCGCCCCAGCCGCCCCGCTTGCCTTTCACTCTTAATATAATCTTCACTTCATTTTTAACCCAGCGGAGGTTCTCTTGGAATTTTTCCCCTTCTTCCAAAAATACATGTGCGTGCGTGTGTGTTTGCAAAAGGCCTTGACGGTGAAGGTCGGGATTGTCCCCGGGAAGGGAAGGGCGAAACCCGAGGCGGAGAGGGAGGGAGACAGAAATGTCTTTCTTTCTTCCTGTGCCCGGGCCTCCTCGGGGTCGCCACCGCTGCTAAGGTCCCCCATCCTGCGCCCCCCCGGGGACTGGGGGTGCAGGACAGGATGCGGGGGGTCCTCCTCCGACCACCCCCACACCCCCAACCCCGGGATGAATGAATGGGCTTTTTGGAAATTGGGGTCAGCAGGGAGGGGTGGGCGCCTCCTCCAGGGGTCCCTCCCCGGAGCTGGTCAGAGAATGGTGTCACCAGGTGTGGCCAGCGGGGGCTGTCCTCCCAGAGCGGGTAGGAAGGGAGACAGGACATCAGTCCTGCTAGGAAAGACCCTACTCTTTTTTATTTTTATTTTTTTTCTCTGAGACAGGGTCTTGGTCTGTCACCCATGCTGGAGTGCAGTGGTGCAATCATAGCTCACTGCAGCCTCTACCTCCTAGGCTCAGATGATCCTCCTGCCTCAGCCTCCCAAGTAACTAGGACTCCAGGCAGTGCCACCATGCCCAGCTAATTTTTTTTTTTTTTTTTTTAGAGATGGGGTCTCACTATGTTGCCCAGGCTGGTCTTGAACTCCCAGCCTTAAGCAATCCTCCTGCCTTGGCCTCCCAAATTGCTGGGATTACAGGCATGAGCCACCGTGCCCAGCCCTAGACCCTACTCTGTGTTGATGCTTGCTTGCGGGCTTAAATAGCCTGCGACAGTGTCCAGAAACTGTCACCAGTCAGCCCTTTGTTCACTTGCTGGGCAGAGGGGCGTTACACCTGAGGGAATTTTCCAGATTATGCCCACAGTGGCTGTTTGGAGAGTTCTCACTTCAAACATCTCAGGGCTCATCACAGAGCTTTCCATGCATGTTCCCAGGCAAGTCTCTTGTGGTCAGGGAAGTCAAGTAAGATTATCCCCGCAGAAGGGAAAAAGAAGGCTCAGAGAAAACAACTAACTTGTCCCCAAGTTGTGGAGCATGAGGGTGCTAGGGTAGGGATGAAAAAGCGGGTGATGGGAAGCCCAG
Organism: Pan paniscus; assembly: GCF_029289425.2. Lineage (NCBI taxonomy): Eukaryota > Metazoa > Chordata > Mammalia > Primates > Hominidae > Pan > Pan paniscus. The sequence goes on from NC_073255.2 coordinate 89,375,257, forward strand.
GTTCTCCCTGCTGGATGCCTGGTTTTCAAACTGTTTTCTGCAGAGCTTCTGTTCATATTGGGGGTCTTGGAAATGTATGATTCTAATTATTTAAATATATATATTTAGGCCAGACACAGTGGCTCATGCTGGTAATCCCAGCACTTTGGGAGGTCCAGGTGGGAGGACTGCTCGAGCCCAGGAGTTTGAGACCAGCCTGGCAACATAGTGAGACCCCATCTACAAAAGTAACCTTCTGCCGAGTGCAGTGGCTCACACCTGTAATGCCAGCACTTTGGGAGACTCAGGCAGCCAGATCACCTGAGGTCAGGAGTTTGAGACCAGCCTGGCCAACATGGTGAAACCCCATCTCTACTAAAAATACAAAAATTAGCCTGGCGTGGTGGCACACCTGTAATCACAACTACTCGGGAGTGTGAGGCAGGAGAATCGCTTGAACCTGGGAAGAGGAGGTTGCAGTAGCTGAGATCGGCACAGCAGTTTGGGTAACAGAGTGAGACTTGGTCTCAGAAAAAAAAAAAAAAAGACTTATTTTAAAAAAAAAAAAATAGCTGGGCATGGCCATGGTGGCACATGCCTGTAGTCCCAGCTACTCGGGAGACTGAGGCAAGAGGATCCCTTGAGCCCAGAAATTGGAGGAGGCAGTGAGCTATGATTGTGCCACTGCACTCCATCCTGGGTGACAAAGCAAGACTCCATCTCAAAAAAATATATTTAATTTGTGTGTATATTTGTACTTCTGGTGTGAGCAATATAGTAGTAAATTCGATAGCCTGAAAACCATCCTACTTTAAACGTCTTGGTTACAAAACACCAACCACATCCTGTTTTTTGTTTTAATTCCAGAGTCGGGGTCTTGGTCTGTTACCCAGGCTGGTCTCCAACCTTTTTTTTTTTTTTGAGACGGAGTCTCGCTCTGTCGCCCAGGCTGGAATGCAGTGGCGCGAACTTGGCTCACTGCAAGCTCTGCCTCCCGGGTTCACGCCATTCTCCTGCCTCAGCCTCCCGAGTAGCTGGGATTACAGGCGCCCGCCACCACGCCCGGCTAATTTTTGTATTTTTAGTAGAGATGGGGTTTCACCGTGTTGGCCAGGCTGGTCTTGAACTCCTGACCTCAGGTGATCGCCCACCTCGGCCTCCCAAAGTGCTAGGATTACAGGCGTGAGCCACTGCACCCGGCCTGTTGTTGTTTGTTGACACAGAGTCTTGCTCTGTTGCCCAGGCTGGAGTGCAGTGGAGCCATCTCAGCTCACTGCAGCCTCCGTCTCCCCAGCTCGTGATCCTCCCACCTCAGCCTCCTGAGTAGCTGGGACTACAGCCTCCACCACCACACCCAGCTTATTTATTTATTTATTTATTTAGTATTTTTAGTAGAGATGGGGTTTCACCATGTTAGCCAGGCTGGTCTCAAACTCCTGACTTCAGGTAATCCACCCACCTCAGCCTCCTAAAGTGCTGGGATTACAGGCATGAGCCACCTCACCCAGCAGTCAGGTGGTTGGTAACTGTCTCTCTTAAAATAATAATTGTTTGCAACCAACACCAGGGAAAGGCCGTTTCCCAATAGATAGAAAGCACCTGGAACTGGTGATCAGCAGCTTCCCGATAAGATCTCAGGAGCTGGGCGAGTGGGCTCAAGCATGTGCACTAAGAGGCAACATGGTGGAGTTTAACTGGCATATGACCTGGGAGCATTTGACTGGTAAAGGAAGAATGCCTCAAGTGAGCATGCGCACTTCAGTAAACACGCTGCGCATGAGGCCCCTCCCGAGCGCTGAAAGGCCACTGCGCATGCGGACAGACCACCCCAAGGGAAGAATCGGGGAAAGTTAACGCAAGCCCCGGAAGGATGCCAACCTATCAAACCCCAAGTCCAAGATCAAACAGTGCACTTGACTCTCTCAAGTCACCTGCTTGACCCTCTTCCAAGTGTACTTTACCTCCTTTCCTTACTGCCCTAAAACTTTTTCTTTGTTTGGTTGGTTTTGTTTTTGTTTTGAGATGGAGTCTTGCTCTGTTGCCCAGGTTGGAGTGCAGTGGTGTGATCTCGGCTGACTGCAACCTCCACCTCCTGGGTTCAAGCAATTCTCCCACCTCAGCCTCCCCAGTAGCTGGGATTATAGGCATGTGCCACTATGTCTGGCTAATTTTTGTATTTTTAGTAGAGACAGGGTTTGGCCATGTTGGCCAGGCTGGTCTCAAACTCCTGACCTCAACTGATCCAACCACCTCGGCCTCCCAAAGTGCTGGGATTACAGGCGTGAGCTACCGTGCCCAGCACCTGCCCCAAAACATTTTAATAAACTTTCACTCCTGCTCTAAAACTTGCCTCGGTCCCTCACTCTGCCTCATGCCCCTTGGTGGAATTCTTTCTTCTGAGGAGGCAAGGACTGAGGTGAATCCATATGGATTCACCACCACTAACACTTCCCCCATATATCTCCCCACTGCTGGGCCCAGATCACCTCAGTCCCCAAGGCCTCAGTGTGAGTGAGTTTATCAGATGCATTCATGAGTGGCAGGTGTCTGGGAGCCGATTCTGATGAGGGAAGAGAAAGAGAGGGGCTTTGAATTTGAGGTTCACACTTTCTTCAAGGAACAGGTTTAGCTGGGCATAATGGTATACCTGTAATCCCAGTACTTTGGGAGGCCGAGGCAGGAGGATCACTTGAGGCCAGGAGTTTGAGACCAGCCTGGGCAACATAGCGAGACCCCCATCTCTACCAAAAAAAAAAAAGAAAAATAAGCCAGGCACAGTGGTGTGTTCCTGTAGTCCCAGCTACTCTGGAGGCTGAGGTGGGAGGATCACTTGAGCCCAGGAGTTTGAGGCTGCAGTGAGCTATGATAGCACCACGGCACTCCAGCCTGGGCCACAGGGTGAGACCCTGGCTCTAAAATAAATAAATAAATAAATAAATAAATAAATAAATAAAGTATCCCATGTGGGTTGATGTGGGTGAAATTCAGGCCAGGCTGGACAGACAAGGGTGATTTTCAGGGCAGGCAGCTACTGTCAGACATCACCCTCTCCTCTCAGGATCCCTGGTCCCTCCTCCGTGAAGTGGGGGCACAAGCAGCTGGAAACGGGTCCCCACCACTGCTCTGCCCCGGAAGGAAGGCTGGGCTGCTTCCCTTTGAGCTCCCCGGGCACTCAGTTCCTTTGCTCAATTCAATGCAGCATCCAGTCCAGAGAAGTGGGTCTTCCAACTTGGCTGAAAGGCCGGGAAAGGTCCCTCACAGACACTCGAAGCTTCCAGGGGCCTCAGGGTTCATCTGATTGTACCCGTCAGCCACTGCCCCAGTGAGGCTGCCTAACACACCACCCCAAAACCCAGAAGCTTAAAACAAGCATTTATCACCAGGCGAATTGGCTCATGCCTGTAATCCCAGCACTTTGGGAGGCCGAGCCGGGTGGATCACTTGAGGTCAGCAGTTTGAGACTAGCCTGGCCAATGTGGTGAAACCTCATCTCTACTAAAAATACAAAAATTACCTGATCGTGGTGGTGCACACCTATAGTCCCAGCTACTTGGGAGGCTGAAGCAGGAGAATAGCTTGAACCTGGGAGGTGGAGGTTGCAATGAGCTGAGATTGTGCCACACTGCACTCCAGCCTGGGCGATAGAGCGAGACTTAGTCTCAAACAAAAACAAAAACAAAAAACAAACAAACAAAAAAACCAAGCATTTATCTCTCGCTCAAGCTTCCAGGCTTGCTCCCAGCCACGGCTGGGTCCAGGACTGTGCCACATGCCTCTCATTCTCCCCAGGGCCAGAGGGCTAAGGAGGGGCTGGGGTGTGTGCTTCCCCTGGCTAAAGGCAGGAGCCCCGGAGGACCAGCACCAAGCACAAGCCCACTGCAAATCTCTGCTCACCTTGTCAGTTACATTCCGTTGGCCAAAGCGATTCACCTGGCCAAGCCTAACAGGAATGGGTGGGGAGGTACATTCCTCCTAGAGAGGGGAGTTTGTGGGAAAGGAGTGGTTACTGCTGAGCAATAATCTAGTCTTCTAATAATCGAACTAACTGATTTTTCCTTTTTTCTTTCTTTTTGTGTTTTGTTTTGTTTTGTTTTTTGAGACAGTTTCACTCTTATTGCGCAGGCTGGAGTACAATGCTGCAGTCTCGGCTCACTGCAAGCTCCGCCTCCCAGGTTCACGCCATTCTCCTGCCTCAGCCTCCAGAGTAGCTGGGATTACAGGTGCCCATCACCACGCCCAGCTAATTTTTTGTATTTTTAGTAGAGACGGGGTTTCACTGTGCTGGCCAGGCTGGTCTCCAACTCCTGGCCTCAGGTGATCTGCCCGCCTCAGCCTCCCAAAGTGCTGGGATTACAGACATGAGCCACTGCACCCAGCTGAACTAACTGATTTTTCAATTGCTCCCTGCACAATGGCAGAAATTCCTGGAGATTCTCTGAAAGGGGAGGGAGAAGGGGCAGGGAGGGCTTGATGTCTCCATTGAGAGCCAGAGCGCTTTTGGTTTTAAGGTGGGGAGTGAGTTGGGTGCAATGGCTTACGCCTGTAATCCCAGCACTTTGGGAGGCCAAAGCAGGTGGATCACTTGAGGTCAGGAGTTCAAGACCAGCCTGGCCAACATGGCAAAACCCCATCTCTACTAAAAATAAATAAATAAATAAGAAAATTAGCCGGGTGTGGTGGCGGGGACCTGTAATCCCAGCTACTCAGGAGGCTACGGCAGGAGAATCGCTTGAACCCAGGAGGCAGAGGTTGCAGTGAGCCAAGATCGCACCACTGTACTCCAGCCTGGGCAACAGAGCGAGACTCAGTCTCAAAAAAAAAAAAAAAGTGGGGAGCGAAGGGAAGACGCCTAATGATTCATGATTCATGACGTTTCACGATGACTGTTTTGCACTTCGAAGCCATGCCCTTCGCCTTGTCAGCCTGGAGAAGACTGCGATTTGCTACAGAGGGAACACAAAGAGAAAGAAACAATTGTGGGTTTCTGACATTCAAATGTACAATTTCGCCTCCTTGATAATGGACTTAACACCAATACCTCCCACTTTTTTTCTTTTCCTTTTTAAATTCTTTCATAAAGACAGGGTCTCGCTATGTTGCCCAGGCTGGTCTCAGACTCCTGGCCTCAAGCGATCCTCCTGCCTCAGCCTCCCAAAGTGCTAGGCTTACAGGCATGAGCCACTGTGCCTGGGCCAGTATCTCCCACTTTGACTCAGGTCCAGGCTTCATGAACTGGAGTAGACCATAGGGTTTTCCATAGAGTTTATTTATTCATTTATTTATTTGTTTGTTTATTTAGTCAGTTTGTCACCCAGGCTAGAGTGCAGTGGCGTGATCTTGGCTCACTGCAGCCTCAACCTTCCAGGCTCAGGCCAGGCGCGGTGGCTTATGCCTGTAATCCCAGCACTTTGAGAGGCCAAGGTGGGAGGATCACCTGAGGTCAGGAGATCGAGACCAGCCTGACCAACATGGAGAAACCCTGTCTCTACTAAAAATACAAAATTAGCTGGGCACGGTGGCACATGCCTGTAATCCCAGCTACTCGGGGGGCTGAAGCGGGAGAATCGCCTGAACCCGGGAGGAGGAGGTTGTGGTGAGCTGAGATCTCACCATTGCACTCCAGCCTGGGCAACAAGAGCAAAACTCGGTTTAAAAAAACAAACAAAAAACAGACAAACAAACAAAAAAACACCAAAAAAAAAAAAAACCTTCCAGGCTCAAGAGATCCTCCTACCTCAGCCTCCCAAGTAGCTGGGACTACAGGTTGTACCTCCATGCCTGGCTAATTTTTGCTTCTTTTTTTTTTTTTTGGTAGAGATGGGATTTCACCATATTGCCCAGGCTGGTCTCGAACTCCTGGGCTCGAGTGATCCGCCCACCTTGGCCTCCTACAGCACTGGGACTAGAGGCATGAGCCACTGTGACCTGCCTATTTATTTATTTATTTGTGTTCGGCTCGTCCAGTGAAGCAGTGGGAGTGGAGAAGGAACAAAAAAATCTGTAAGTCGTTGTGATCAATTAACTGTAACCACCACTGCACTCGGGCCAGCTCCATCGAGTTCATTATGAGGAAGGAGAGAAGAGGGGAGAACCTTCTACTTTCTAGACCCTGGGGTTTGTGGGGAGAGGAAGGCCGAGGGAGGAGAGGAAGAGATTGGATCCGGCGCCCTGCTATGGGTGTCTCCATCTGGGCTGCTGCTAGAAGGGGCGGTTGTTCTCTTTTTTTTCTTTTTTAGACGGAGTTTTTTTGCTCTGTCACCCAGGCTGGAATGCAGTGGCATGATCTCAACTCACTGCAACCTCCGCCTCCCAGGTTCAAGCGATTCTCCTGCCTCAGCCTCCTGAGTAGCTGGGACTACAGGTGCCCACCACCACGCCCAGCTAATGTTTGTATTTTTAATAGAGACGGGGTTTCACCATGTTGACCAGGCTGGTCTCGAACTCCTGACCTTAAGTGATCCGCCCGCCTTGGCCTCCCAAAATGCTGGAATTACAGGCGTGAGCCACTGCGCCTAGCCAGTTGTTCTCTTAAGAGGGGCAGGATTCTCTGGCCCTGCTGCCCTGGGGACCCATGGAGGAGACCCATGCAGGCTGCTGCACCATCCTGGGCTGAGAAGCATCAAAGCAGATGTGGGGCCAGCATGCTTACAGCGGGGACACCACTTCCCAACAGCCTGAAAAACTCCCATTTCACCTTAAAAACTCATCAGACCTGGCTGGGTGCGGTGGCTCACGCCTGTAATCCCAGCACTTTGGGAGGCTGAGTCAGGCGGATCACGAGGTCAGGAGTTCAAGACCAGCCTGGCCAACATGGTGAAACCCCGTTTCTACTAAAAATACAAAAATTAGCCAGGTGTGGTGGCAGGCGCCTGTAATCCCAGCTACTTGGGAGGCTGAGGCAGGAGAATTGCTTGAAACTGGAAGGCCGAGGTTGCTGTGAGCAGAGATCCAGCCACTGCACTCCAGCCTGGGCGAAAGAGCGAAACTCTGTCTCAAAACAAAAATAAAAAAAAAAAAACTCATCAGACATCTTTTCTGCAAGGCCCCCCTCCCCAAACTCTCATAGACAGAGCTAGCTGCTCCCCATTGTGGGTCCCCTACTCCACTGTCAGAGTCATTGAAAGGCCTGTCCCTCCAGCCAAGCAAACGCAGGGCAGGCAAGGGGGTCACACCCTAGGCTGTGCCAGACATGGTGTGGGGCTGTGAGAGCCCCAGGCAGAGCCTCCGCGGTCTCCTTAGGGAGCCTCTGGGAAGAGGTTCTGGACAGAGAAGACCAAGGGGCTGTGGTGGTGTCAGGGCTGGGGAGGAGAGGGAAGGGCTGCACCAGGGAAGTGCCAACTCCTCTCCCTAGAACCTTCCACCGCCCACCCCTGGGCAGACACAGTCCAGGCATCATTGCTGCAGCTGTAGGAAGGACCTGCTAGGTAAGCTCATCTCTCTGAGCACTGACTGGCAAGGGAACCCCCTTCGTAGCTAGTGTTCCTCTGAAACAGCGATGCTATCAGAGGGCTGGCTTCAAGTCCCTGGGGCCTCACCCTTCCTGGGCACTTGCTGTTTCCCCGCCTCCTCTTTCACTGTGTGTCCAGAGAGGAGGAACCCCTGTCTTGAGGACTGGCCCCTTGCACTGCAGGGAGAGGAGCAGGGCCCTGACACCAATGGCGGGCACCTGGTGTCTGGCCTCAGGGATCCACATGTTTTGAGAACAGATATGGTCCCAACTTCAGACTGAGCCCTGCTGTTCTAAGCATATCCACATGTGGCTGGGTTGAAGTCAATATTCCAGAGAAAAAATCCATCTGTCCCTAAAATTTCCGTTTGTTTGTTGGTTTGTTTGTTTGTTGGTTTGTTTTTGAAATGGAGTCTCGCTCTGTCACCCAGGCTGGAGTGCAGTGGCACGATCTCGGCTGACCGCAACCTCCACCTCCCAGGTTCAAGCGATTCTCCTGCCTCAGCCTCCTGAGTAGCTGGGATTACAGGCATGCACCACCACACCCAGATAATTTTCTATTTTTAGTAGAGACGGGGTTTCTCCACATTGGTCAGGCTGGTCTTGAACTCCCGACCTCAGGTGATCCTCCCACCTCGGCCTCATAAAGTGCTGGGATTACAGGCATGTGCCACCACGCCCGGCCTAATTTTCTAATTTTTTTTTTTAACTGAAGAAGGACCCCAGGAAGTCAAAAGTGCCTATAACCCATGAAAGTCTAAATGAGGACAACGGAGGCTGGGCGTGGTGGCTCACTCCTGTAATCCCAGCACTTTGGGAGGCCAAGGTGGGTGGATCACCTGAGGTCAGGAGTTCGAGACCAGCCTGGCCAACATGGTGAAACCCTGTCTCTACTAAAAAACACAAAAATTAGTCGGGTGTGGTGGCGGGCACCTATGATCACAGCTACTCAGGAGGGTGAGGCAGGAGAATCGCTTGAACCTAGGAGGCGGAGGCTGCAGTGGGCTGAGATCGCACCACTGCACTCCAGCCTGGGGGACAGAGCGAGACCCCATCTCAAACAAACAAAACAAAACAAAATGAGGACAATGGGGCTTCCAATGGCAACTCGAGACGTTAGTTTACTCCACAGTCATGGAGACAGTGAATGGAGTGTGTGTGTGTGTGCGTGTGTGTGCGTGTGTGTGTGCGTGTGCGTGTGAGTGAGAGAGAGAGAGAGAGGAAGAAGGGAGGGAGGGAGGGTTACAGGAGTGTGGGAAAGTCAACAGGAAAAGGAGGGAAGGTTCGCTGTGAACTGACAGTAACTGTGACATCACAGGCATGTGCGGAGTCCCCGCCCCCCCAGGCACTGTGCCAAGGCCAGTACCTTCATGTCATGAGACCCTCTCAGCAACTCTGTAACCTTGTCCCCACCAGAATATTCCTTTCACAGCTGAGAAAACAACAGCACAGAGAGGATGAATTAAAAATTGTCTAACATGCTGGGCGCAGTGGCTCACGCCTGTAATCCCAGCACTTTGGGATGATGAGGCAGGTGGATCACAAGGTCAAGAGATCAAGACCATCCTGGCTAACACAGTGAAAACCCGTCTCTACTAAAAATACAAAAAAGTTAGCCGGGCGTGGTGGCAGGCGCCTGTAGTCCCAGCTGCTCGGGAGGCTGAGGCAGGAGTTGCTGGGCACTGGACACAAGGATTTCTATCAGTGTGCTCTCCTGCACATCACCCAGGTCTGGAGTGCCAGGAGGATCAAAAACATAGAATCAAAGATTAGCCACCTTCCAACTCCAAGTTCCCCCCACCCCATGCCACCGTTCCTGCCTTGTACAAGTGAAGCAAGCAATCTCTCCTGGTTTCACCCTAGGAGGTGGAAGGTCCCTGGCCCTGGCTCCATGTGGCACGTGCTCTGGTCCTTCTCCAGCAGCAGGCTTGTCAGACCCTCCCAGTCCTTCAGCTGAGTCCCTGCACAGTCCCACAGGTTGTCTACTAAGTAAGCAGCGTGGTGGTGGAGCTGGGGAAGGAGGTGCATGGGGATTTAGTGATGGCATGTTAAAATACCCTAGGAAGTGGTTACTGATTAAATATCGCTCTCCTTCCTACAGTGTACACCCCCATCCTTCTCCATTTGTCTTTTTTTTTTTTTTTTTTGGTAGAGACAGGGTCTCACTATGTTGCCCAAGCTGGTCTCAAACTCCTGGGCTCAAAGGATCCTCCCACCTCAGCCTCCCAAAGTGCTGGGCTTACAGGTGTGAGCCACCAACCCCAGCCCACTTGTAGGTCCTATGCACAACAGCCAGAGTTCTCTCTGTGTATGTCACCTTGCTCTCCACAAAGAAGGACAGCAGAAGCTGGAAGAAAGTCCTCTGGGCGCCTGGGCTCTGGCATTGCTCTCTTCCACCCATCGTTCTTATCTCGCACTCAGGGTAGAAAAGTCTGGTGGAATGGACACAAGGAAAGGGCTCAGCACAGGAGGAAACAAGGAGGTGTAATGATGACCACAGAGGGAGGAGATGGCCCAAGGAGATGATAAAGGAAAAGGAGGTGCAGAGCTAAGGAAAGCCCCAAGGAGCCGAGAGAGGAAAAGAGACACCAGAGAGACTTCCACGGAGATGGGGAGGCCTTAAGTAGGGCAGCAGCAGATGTGGGAGAGAAACCGAGAGGGTGGTGTTAAAGAAACGTAAAAGGAGCCCCACTCACTTCCAGTACAGAAATTCACCCACAGCAGAGGCCAGGCCTCAATTAGAGGCCTACACAATGGGGTAGACGCTCTCACAGTCCACGTCCATCAGCACCCCTTCCATGTTCCTGCCCACAGAAAAGCAGAAAGAGTGTGTGAATAGGGACATTGTCTTCTGGCACAATCAAGGCTAGAAAGAAAAAGAGGCAAAAGCAACAAGGACATAACTCACAAAAAACTCCTAAATGGAGAGTGGAAGACAAGGGAGTATGGGGAGTTAGAGAAGACAGAAATATTACCCCCTCAACGTACTGCAACTCAGGAATGACCTCAGTCAACCTGCACAGATGGAAGAGTCAGCTATGACAGGTGGAGGGAGATGACCCTGGAAGGGCAAAGGTCTGAGACACTGGCCTCCCCTCTTCCCAGGACTCACTTAAGGATAAGTATCAGTAATCTGACGGCCTCCACTGCTACACTGTACTCTCTGTCCACGATCATGGAAACCATCCAGTCCTGCAGAAAGGAGAAAGTCACTCAGTATCTCATTACGCCCATTCCAAATATTCTGTTCTCTTAGAATCAGAGACTCCTAAAGAGAGTGCCTACATAGAGGCAGATGCTGGGATAGCCAAGACATCTTAGAGCATGAGGGGTAGAAAGATACAAGGTGGGGAAACGGGAACCACGACAAAGAGCCAAGCCAAGGAGCACCACCCGTCTCACCTTGAAGCGGCCAGTGAAGAGCTCCAGGCGTGCGGTCAGGTCCCGGTTACCGTACAGCCCTTTCAGAGCCTTCACGCACTTCACGCGGACTTCTCGGTGCTGGTGAGGAGGGAAAACCAAGAGAATGGAAATAAGACCAACCACACTCTACTCGCCCCTACTGAGCGTCCAGACTCCCCTCTCCGATCCCTCATTCTAGCTTGGGTGTCCCCTCTACTGAGGACTCTGAGATGTCAGAAACAATGAACAGCTGTCTTCATACTTAAAAAAAAAAAGTATCACAGCAGTACTCATGATGAGAAGGATCGTTTGGCTGCCCCTTAGCACCTGCATTACCATCCATCAATAACTCTCTTCCATTGGAAAGTCTCTCTCCCCGTACCTCATGTTTTGGGTCATTTCATCTCCTGGGTATGTCTCTCTCTACCTTATCCTACCCTCCCCAGTGCTAGCGGAGTTTCAAGGTTCAGCGCCTTGATGGGTTAATCATTGGTCACTAGGTAAAATATCTCAGTGGCAGGCCCAGGAAAAGGTGAAGTGTCCTAGGACAGGAAAAAGATGAAGGAAACGGAAAGGGAAACTGACTCGAATCCCACCTTATCATGCAGAGTCCAACCAATATATTTTAAATAGCTGTCGGTGAGGAAAGACGTGCTGTAGCTTTGCATCCAACACCCAATTTCCTCAATGCAGATAGCACGGATCTCAGGAAGGACATCCCTAGACACAGACAGATAAGTTGACTCTTAGAGCCACCCTCTCTCCAAACTCACTTTCCATCCTACCAGTTAACTCCCTCTCATGGAAGAATTTTCTTGAAATGCCATGTACCCCATGCCTTTCATTTCTTCCTCCCGATGTAAATACTATATATATAGTAAAATACATGTAAATATTTTTTCTTTTTTTTTTAAGGGATGGGATCTCTTGCTGTGTTGCCCAAGCTGGCCTTGAACTCCTGGGTTCAAGTCATCTTCCCACTTTGGCCTCTCAAGTAGCTAGGACTACAAAAATGTGCCATACCCAGTTAGTAAATATTTTCTTTCTGTTACCAAACCATAAAATAGTTAAACACCAGCCTTGTACAGCCTAATTCTCCACTCCACCTGTTGCCCAGGCTGGAGTGCAGCGGCACAATCTCAGCTCACTGCAACCTCTACCTCTCGGGTTCAAGTGATTCTCCTGCCTCAGCCTCCTGAGTAGCTGGGATTACAGGTGCACCACCACGCCCAGCTACCTTTTTGTATTTTTAGTAGAGATGGGGTTTCACCATGTTGGCCAGGCTGGTCTCGAACTCCTGACCTCAAGTGATCTGCCCGTCTTGGCCTCCCAAAGTGCTGGAGTTACAGGTGTGAGCCACTGCACCCGGCCTCCATACCTCTTTTAAAAACCAATTTTGAAAGTTCATTCAGGCTGGGCATGGTGGCCAAAAATTAGCCAAGCATGGTGGCGGGTGCCTGTAGTCCCAGCTACTTGGCAGGCTGAGGCAGGAGAATCACCTGAACCCGGGAGGCGGAGGTGCAGTGAGCCAAGATCGCGTCACTGCACTCCAGCCTGGTGACAGAGCAAGACTCCGTTTCAAATAAAAAACTAACACACTGTACAACTGCATGTAAGGTGGAAAAGACAACTGGAATTAAAACGTGCTCAGGTCCTTGTAGAAGATAAGAAATCCAGAGGAAAGCAAGCAAAGGGGGAAAAAGAAACAGAAAAGATAAAACGATTGTACCAACTCAATACTAGGCCATAAGGCTAAGTCTCCATAAATGTCTTTTTTTTTTTTTTTTTTTTTTTTTGAGACAGAGTATCACTCTGTCACCCAGGCTGGAGTGCCGTGGCACAATCTCAGCTCACTGCAACCTCCACCTCCTGGGTTCAAGCAATTCTCATGCCTCAGCCTCCCAAGTGGCTGGGATTACAGACAAATGCCACCACATGCAGCTAATTTGTGTATTTTTAGTAGAGATGGGGTTTCGCCATGTTGGCCAGGCTGGTCTCGAACTCCTGGCCTCAAGTGATCTGCCTGCCTCAGCCTCCCCAAGTGCTGGGATCACAGATGTGAGCCACTGTGCCCAGCCCCTACATAAATTTCAAACACCACATTCCCTGACTACAACACAATAAAGTTAGAAATCAAATAACGAAAATATAACTAGCAAAATTCTGTATGTTTGAAAATTTTAAATATTTTCCCAGAAACTATAAAACTACATGTTAATGTGGATAAATCTCAAACAATCTTAACTGAAATAATTAAATCACAGAAGCCTGAATAATGGATTCATTTACATAATTAAAGAACACATTCATAGTGGTAACACTATAATGAAAGATGAGAAAGATTAACACAAAGTTCACCCTAGTGTTTACCTATGGGTAATAAGGGGACTGTGAGGTAGAGTAGAAAGAAGGTACACAAAGGATCTCTACAGCACTATTAATGTTTCATTTCTTGAGCTGGGGCTAGAGATCTGGGTGATATCTCATTTTTATTTTTTAAACTACATATACGCTTTGTACACTTTCAGATATTAGAACTTCAATAAAATTATAAAAAAAGAAACAGGGAAAAAATAATTAAGTATAATTGTCAAGATGGAGCTAAAAAATAACATGGGTGAACAAGGTGCCACCCACATCTAAGCTTCCTTCCCATGTCATGCAATGCCTCTCCTCATCTGCTCCATCAATCAATAAAGGCATAATCACTCCTGTGATACCTTTAAGAAAAGAACACGCTTTAAGAAAAGAAACGCTCTCTCGAAGCCGGGTGCGGTGGCTCACACCTGTAATCCCAGCACTTTGGGAGGCCGAGGCAGGCGGATCACCTGAGGTCAGGAGTTGGAGACCAGCCTGGCCGACATGGCGAAACCCCATCTCTACTAAAAATACAAAAATTAGCTAGGCATGGTGGCACATGCCTGTAAGCCCAGCTACTTGGGAGGCCTCAGCCTCCCAAGACCATGAGAATCGCTTGAACCCAGGAGGCAGAGGCTGCAGTGAGCTGAGACTGTGCCACTGCACTCCAGCCTGGGCAACAGAAAGAGACTGTCTCAAAAAAAAAAAAAAAAAAAAGAACATGCTCTCTTATTCAAGGTTACCCTTCTATCACTCCAAGGATTCACCCCATAATCTTATCTTTCTTGCTATGTTACACTCACTAAAATGTTCACATCAAATCAAGTTTGTAGACACTTGTCCTTACCACCTTACAAAAAGTGAGATGGTATCAACAGAGGTAAGACACTGCTTTACCTGCATGTCACTTTTGGCAGCTTTCGCAGCATTGAAAAGATCATTGGCTGGTGGCTCTGACTGTTTCCGGCTATGACGATGTACCACTTGGGACCCTTTCTTTGGATATTTTGCCACCTGATACACATAAAAAGATCAGAAATATGAAAAAAAGGTAACAGTGACATTAACACTTGGTTTCATCATTATCACACAAGTAGGCTTACGCTGCCAATTCCACAGCAGTCTGAGTTAGACTCAGTCCTGAAATAATTGATTTTTATATTATGAAGTTTATTAACTTTTTTCCCTTTAAAAAAAAAATTCCTTGAGTCTCCTTCCCGTATCTCTATAACCAAACATCCTTTTCTTTTCTTTTCTCTTCGAAATTTCTCTTCTTCCTATTTCCGTCCCTTAATACTTTGTAAATCTTGTCCTTTTTTGAACCATATCACCTGAACCTCTTAGGTTTTCTCTTTTTTTTGAGACGGAGTCTCGCTCTGTCGCCCAGGCTGGCGTGCAGTGGCGTGATCTCGGCTCACTGCCAGCTCTGCCCCCGGGGTTCGTGCCATTCTCCTGCCTCAGCCTCCTGAATAGCTGGGCTGCTTCCCCCACAAGATTCAAAAACAAAAGAAAACTGGCTGACTCACCGGCGTTGTTTTCAGTGGTCGTTTTGCTGCTTTCTTCTTCACACCGCGATTGAAGCTGTCCTCAAACCATTTTCTTGTCTTCTTGTCTATTTGTATGAATTACTGAGTTACATTCTCATTGCTACTTATTTAAGCAAAGTATTCTTAGTTTGTTAAGAACAAAGAACTACAAATTGTGTTCATTTTCTGTCCTTTCCTGTTCTTAGACTAAATTACCTGAAATACATCAAAATATATGTTGTATGCTTACCTATATCAAAACTATGTTGTTTAGGTGCCGGGCACGGTGGCTCACACCTGTAATCCCAGCACTTTGGGAGTTCAAGGGGGGCGGATTGCCTGAGGTCAGGAGTTCAAGACCAGCCTGGTCAACATGACAAAACCCCGTCTCTACTAAAAATACAAAAATTAGCCAGGTGCAGTGGACAGCGCCTGTAATCTCAGCTACTCATGAGGCTGAGGCCTGAGAATTGCTTGAACCCAGGAGGCCAAGGTGGCAGTGAGCCGAGATCATGCCACTGCACTCCAGCCTGGGTGACAGAGTGAAACTCCGTCTGAAAAAAACAAAACAAACAAACAAACAAAAAACCAGACCATATTGTTTAGGGATACTTAGCTGACAAAATAATAGAGACAAGCATGACATAATTACCATGAAAATCAGGCCCTGGGGTGTTGGTGGGGAAGGTTTAAGTGGAAAGAATGGAGCGGTGACAATGTGTGTCAACCTGGGAGGTGGTGACCCTGGGGTTCGCTTTGTAATTCCTCAAAATGAGCATTTATGTGCTATTCACTTTTCAGAGGATAGAATTCTGAACTAAAATGTTTAAGCAGCCATACGCAAAAAAAAAAAGAAAAAATATGGATAGATTTTTATTTTAATTAAAACATTTTAAAAATAGAGACAAGGCAGCTGGGCGTGGTGGCTCACGCCTGTAATCCCAGCAATTTGGGAGGCCGAGGCAGGCGAATCACGAGGTCAGGAGATCGAGACCATCCTGGCTAACACGATGAAACCATGTCTCTACTAAAAATACAAAATAACGTTAGCCAGGCGTGGTGGCGGGCGCCTGTAGTCCCAGCTACTGGGGAGGCTGAGGCAGGAGAATGGCGGGAACCCGGGAGGTGGAGCTTGCAGTGAGCCGAGATCAGGCCACTGCATTCCAGCCTGGGCGACAGAGCAAGACTTCAACTCAAAAAAAAAAAAAAAAAACATAGAGACAAGGGTCTTGCTATGTTGCTCAGGGTGGTCTCAAACTCTCTGGGCTCAAGCAATCCTCCCGCTTCGGTCTCCCAAGCAATCCTCCCGCTTCGGTCTCCCAAAGCGCTGAGATTCCAGGCGTGAACCACCGCGCTCGACCAGGAAAAAAAAAATATATATATATATAATATATAATATATTTTATAATATATTATGTCATATATTACACATAATATACAATATATATAATACGCATAATAAAGGTATATTTAATATATATAAAGATATATATGTATATAATAATTTTTTTTTTTGAGACGGAGTTTCACTCTTGCTGCCCAGGCTCGAGTGCAATGGCTCGATCTCAGCTCACTGCAAGCTCCGCCTCCAGGGTTCAAACCATTCTCCTGCCTCAGCCTCCCGAGTAGCTGGGATTACAGGCGCCCGACACACGTCCGGCTAATTTTTGCATTTTTAGTAGACACGAGGTTTCACCATGTTGGCCAGACTGGTCTCGAACTCCTGATCTCAGGTGATCCGCCCGCCTCGGCCTCCCAAAGTGCCGGGATTACAGGCGTGAGCCACGGCGCCCGGCCTGAATAAATCTTTTAAAACATAAAAATCTGGGTGAGCCCCTGGCCGGCCGGCACAGATGCCGGGGTGGGGCCGCGAATCGGTTGGGACGCACTCTATCCGGCCTAGGGGCACCGGGGCCAGCACCCGGCCGCCGCGCGTGCGCAGTGGGCGGGGGGCCCCGCGCTCCTACGTGCAAGTGGCCAGTGCCGAGTGCTGGGCCGCCGCTCCTGCCGTGCATGTTGGGGAGCCAGTACATGCAGGTGGGCTCCACACGGAGAGGGGCGCCGACCCCGTGATAGGGCTTTACCTGGTACATCGGGGTGGCGCGTGCCAGACACCAACGGTCGGAAACCGCCAGACACCAACGCTCGGAATCCACGCCAGGCCACGACGGAGGGCGACCACCTCCCTTCTGACCCTGCTGCCGGCGTTCGGAAAAAAACGCAGTCCGGTGTGCTCTGATTGGTCCAGGCTCTTTGACGTCACGGACTCGACCTTTGACAGAGCCACTAGGCGAAAAGGAGAGACGGGAAGTATTTTTTCCGCCCCGCCTGGAAAGGGTGGAGCACAACGTCGAAAGCAGCCGTTGGGAGCCCAGGAGGCGGGGCGCCTGTGGGAGCCATGGAGGGAACTTTCCCAGTCTCCGAGGCGGATCCGGTGTTGCATCCTTGGAGCGAGCTGAGAGCTCGAGGTGAGCTGGGCTCGCGGTCGCCCCTCTCGCGCGCCCTCTTTGAGAACCATGGCGTCCAACCTCCCTGGAAATGGGGGGAACATGGCCGAGGCGCGTGGCGAGGCCGCCTCGTGGAGGCCCCGGAGCGGCATCCTCAGCGCCCCAGCGATCCGGTGCCCATTAGGTGCGCCTTGAAGCCGAGGCAAGCTCCTTCGGGGTGCTGGGCTGCGGGCAAAGAATTCGGCCCTGTGAAGAGTTGGGTTCGGCCTGTCTCAGGCCCTGCCCACATCCCATCACAGGGCCGTGGACTTGAAGCCGGAACGTGAAATCCCCATAGACTGAATGCATTTCCTTTCTACCTGTTCTCTCTCCCCTTTTATTTTTATTTTTATATTATTTTATTTTTAATTTTTACTTTATTTTTTTGTAGAGACGGGGATTTAGCTATGTTGCCCAAGCTGGTCTGGAACTCCGGAGCTCAAGCAGTCCGCCGGCCTTGGCCCCCCAAAGCGCTGGAATTACAGGCATAATGCACTGTGCCTGGCCTTTAAAAAAAAATTGAGGTCATTTTGGGGACAGTAGAGCGTCCAGACACATCCTAATTTGCATAGCTGCGCAGTTTTAAAAAATGCAATGCATTTTTACCTGTTAGGGTATGTGATTTCTGGCTAGTAAGCTACACCGAATCTTGGCTAGCACAGTTGAATTCCATGTCAGATTTGTAAACGCAAATTTGCTCTCTGCATTTAAATATATTAGATATATTTAGGTAACTACATTTAAATGTATTGAGACATTTAAATAAATTTGCCGTCTGTATCTAAATATCTGAAGTGGACCAGGTGCGGTGGCTCACACCTATAATCCCATCACTTTGGGAGGCCAAGGCAAGTGGATCATGAGGTCAGGAGTTCACGACCAGCCTGGCCAACATGGTGAAATCCCATTTCTACTAAAAATACAAAAATTAGCTGGGCGTGGTGGCAGGTGCCTGTAATCCTAGCTACTTGGGAGGCTGAGGCAGGAGAATCGCTGGAACCCAGGCGACAGAGGTTGCAGTGAGCTGAGATTGCACCACTGCAGTCTAGCCTAGGTGACACAGCAAGACTCCATCTCAAAAAAAAAAAGAAAAAAAATCAGAACTGGACCTGTAGCCTGTAGTGTGTTGCCAAATAAACTTATTTTTAGAGATACTTCTTTCCATTTTCTGTGAGGTCATCTGCAGTTTCACATGGTAGACAGACTTTGGTGAGATTCTTAGCAACATAGAATGAAGAGTAAAGAGGTTTGTTTATTTCACAAGAGTTTATTTAAGGCCTACAATGTGTTAAATGCTGTAGGAAATACCCACTGATTTCTCTTTTCATGGAGGTTTCCTGCCTTCTCTTAACGAGTGATCAATTAAACTGTTTACTGGAACTTGCTAAGTTAATGAACACATGGGATACATTCTTTGGATGAGCAGACATTGGTTGGGCAGAGGAGCAAGAGGAGAGCAGTTTAGACAGAGACCTGCTTATACACTGTAGTGTCTAAAAGAGCTTGTGATGTTCAGGAAACAGTTGTTCACTGTGCTGCAATATAGGGGACGGCCAGTTGCGGTGGCTCACACCTGTACTCCTAGTGCTTTGGAAGGCCAAGGCGGGCAGATCACCTGAGGTCAGGAGTTAGAAACCAGCCTGGCCAACATGGTGAAACCCCATCTCTACTAAAAACACAAAAATTAGCTGAGTGTAACGGTGGGTGCCTATAATCCCAGCAACTTGGGAGGCTGAGACAGGAGAATCACTTGAACTTGGGAGGTGGAGGTTGCAGTGAGCCGAGATCATGCCATTGCACTCTAGCCCAGGTGACAGGGTGAGACTCTGTCTCAAATAATAATAATAGTAATAATAATAATAATAATAATAATGTAGGGGACTTGATGAAGGGAAAGGATTAGAGAGATTCTGAAAAGAAGGTAGTTTGGGGCCCAGTGATGACTAGA
Organism: Pan paniscus; assembly: GCF_029289425.2. Lineage (NCBI taxonomy): Eukaryota > Metazoa > Chordata > Mammalia > Primates > Hominidae > Pan > Pan paniscus. Next base: position 89,394,403 of record NC_073255.2, read on the forward strand.
TTTTAAGTTTCATATAGTAGGAAGTGGGGCACTAGTAATTTTTCAAGCAGAAAAATTATTTGACCAGATTCGTGATTTCAAAAATAGCTCTGGTGATAGAGTGGAGGATGGGTTGGAGCAGGGAATAAGGGGAAATGAAACCGTTATAAAACTCTTAAAGCGGGCCGGGCGTGGTGGCTCACGCCTGTAATCCCAGCACTTTGGGAGGCTGAGGCGGGCGGATCACGAAGTCAGGAGATCGAGACCATCCTGGCTAAAACGGTGAAACCCTGTCTCTACTAAAAATACAAAAAATTAGCTGGGCATGGTGGTGGGCGCCTGTAGTCCCAGCTACTCAGGAGGCTGAGGCAGGAGAATGGCGTGAACCCGGGAGGCAGAGCTTGCAGTGAGCCAAGATCGTGCCACTGCACTCCAGCCTGGGCGACAGGGCGACAGAGCAAGACTCCATCTCAAAAAAACAAAAAAACAAAAACAAAAAAACAAAAAAAAAACTCTTAAAGCAAGTACAGCAAGAACTTTGAGGGTCTTTGCTAAGACAGCAGCTGGCAGCTTCAATTTGGAGTAGGGTATCAAAGGCAACTGTGTATAAGGAATAGTTATATAACTGGTATCCAATTTCTGAGATGATTTTGACTTAAACATTGTGTATTTCCCAGCATACTGTTGGTTTTTCTAATTATGTGGGAAATTATGTTGCTTTTACTTTTTTTTTTGCTCATTGCCCAGCCTGGGGTGCAATGCTGCAATCTCAGCTCACTGCAACCTCTGCCTCCCAGGTTTAAGCGATTCTCCTGCCCCAGCCTCCCAAGTAGCTGGCATTACAGGCGCCCACCACCATGCCTGGCTAATTTTTTATATTTTTGGTAGAGACGGGGTTTCACGATGTTGGCCAGGCTGGTCTCAAACTCCTGATCTCAAGTGATCCGCCTGCCTCTGTGTCCCAAATTGCTGGGATTACAGGCATGAGCCACCACACGGGCCATGCTTTCAGTTTTCAAGAAAGAAGACACCATTATTGCCAAAGATTTTGGTAATTTGAGAGATACAATGTATGTTTTCTCCATGTGGATACTAGATAGTAAGGATCTGTTGAATTTGAAGTGTCTATCCAGAAGTATTTTGGGTACTTGTTTAAGGATTGTAAAACAATGTTTCCATTTCTGGATATGATAAATGTATTTGTTAATATAATAAATGAATAGTTTAGACCCATAAACTATTTGCAGTGTTGAGTCATTTCCCACAGTTAAAATCAGGATGAAAATATATAGCTGAATACTTGCTTTGTTTCTTGTAACATTTCTTTAGTACAGAACCTGCTAAGGCCATCAAACCTATTGATTGGAAGTCAGTCCATCAGATTTGCTCTGGGCCGGTGGTACTGAGTCTAAGCACTGCGGTGAAGGAGTTAGTAGAAAACAGTCTGGATGCTGGTGCCACTAATATTGGTAAGTTTGGGAGAGTTTTAAGCCACAAGAAATGATCAGTGAATGTTGTTGTAGTCAAGAAACATTTGTTATTGAAATAAGACTATCAAGTGTTGATGTACTAATAAATTATTATTTTTAAGTTAAAGTTAGCACCTATTATGTGCCTAGTACTTAGCTAGGTAGTAATAATAATAACAACAGCTTTTATTGTGTTCTTATGGTGCGCCAGGCAGGTGTTACGCTAAGAATTGCACAGAAATATCTCATTTAATTTGCAGAATAGCTGGGCGTGGTGTTTCACACCTGTAATCCTAGCCCTTTGAGAGGCTGAGGTGGGGGGATTGCTTGAAGCCAAGAGTTCAAGACCAACCTGGCCAACATGGTGAGACCTCGTCTCTATTAAAAAATAAAGTAGGCCGAGTGTGGTGGCTCACGCCTGTAATCCCAGCACTTTGGGAGGCCAAGGCGGGTGGATACCTGAGGTCAGGAATTCGAGACCAGCCTGTCCAAAATGGTGAAACTCTGTCTCCACTAAAAATACAAAAATTTGCCAGACCTGGTGGCAGAAGCCTGTAATCCCAGCTACTGGGGAGGCTCAGGAATGAGAATTGTTTAAACCTGGGAGGTGGAGGTTGCAGTGAACCGAGATTGTGCCACTGCACCGCAGCCTGGGGACAGAGCAAGACTCCATCTCAAAACAATAAAATAAAATAAAATAAAATAAATCCTGGAGTAGTGGCTCACATCTGTAATCCCAGCACTTTGGGAGGCTGAGGGGGGCTGATGCTTTGAGGTCAGCAGTTCAAGACCAGCCTAACCAATGTGGTAAAACCCTGTCTCTACTAAAAATACAAAAATTAGCCAGATGTGATGGTGCATGGCTGTAATCTCAGCTCCTCAGAAGGCTGAGGGAGGAGAATTGCTTAAACCTGGGAGGTGGAGGTTGCAGTGAGCCAAGATCGATTGTGCCACTGCATTCCAGCCTGGGTGACAAGAGCAAAAGTCAATCTCAAAAAATTAAAAAAAAAAAAAGGAAAGAAAAAAAAGAAAATGACAAAATAAAAAAACAAAAAATTATTAATCTGCCAAATAACTTTATGAGATAGAAATTATTACCTCCATTTTACAGTTGAGGAAATTAAGGGACAGTAAATTTCCTTTTTTTGAGATTATAAAGCTAATAAAATAGAATCTAGGAAGTATGATTCCAGAACCAGTTCTGTTTTTTTTTCTTTTTTTTTTTTTTTTTGACATGGAGTTTTGCTCTTGTTGCCGAGGCTGCGGTGCAATGGCACGATCTCAACTCACTGCAACCTCCGCCTCCCACGTTCAAGCGATTCTCCTGCCTCAGCCTCACCAGTAGCTGGGATTACAGGCATGCACCACCACACCTGGCTAATTTTGTATTTTTAGTAGAGATAGAGTTTCTCCATGTTGGTCAGGCTGGTCTCGAACTACTGACCTCAGGTGATCCGCTCGCTTTGGTCTCCCAAAGTGCTGGGATTACAGGCATGAACCACTGCACCCGGCCCCCGTTCTCCTTACTGGGTATGTTAAAATTATTTCTTTCAAAGGAAAAGGCTGGTCAAAGTGCAACGGTCTTTACAACTAATTGATCACAACCAGTTACAGATTTTTTTGTTCCTTCTCCACTCCAACTGCTTCACTTGACTAGTGTAAGGAAAAAAAAAAAAAAAGGAAAGAAAGAAAATGCTAAATTATTTAATCTGGTCTAGTAAATGGCCAGAAAGAACTTTATAAAAATGAAATATACAAAATGACACTAGTATGTTTAACTAAAGGTATAGTTACGACACTTAAATTTGCACATTATAAATAATATCAATATAAAAACTGATAGCGTGGGTCCATTTTTAATAAATATATAAATATTTTAAACTTTCTAGATCTAAAGCTTAAGGACTATGGAGTGGATCTCATTGAAGTTTCAGGCAATGGATGTGGGGTAGAAGAAGAAAACGTCGAAGGCTTAAGTAAGTTAACTTTTTCTAATCCTATTATAAAATAATTGGGCCACATGTCTTAGAATTTTGAGTAACACTGTCTTCGGAAACACAAAAACACTTTTTTAAAGCCAGTTACTAGATATCATATATATTTGTTGTTATAGCACTTGAGATATCTTAGTCCTTACTTTACAGTCTCTTTCAGCTCTGAAACATCACACATCTAAGATTCAAGAGTTTGCCGACCTAACTCAGGTTGAAACTTTTGGCTTTCGGGGGGAAGCTCTGAGCTCACTTTGTGCACTGAGGTGATAAAATATTTTTATCCATTCACTTGACCCCTTAGTAAAACCTCTCTGAAAATTAATTGGAATCATTATTATTTACAATTTTCTATCTCAATATCTCAGCTTCTAGCTTCTGAATTCTGTTTTGTCTCACTGCCAATCTAAGTCCTAGTACTTCTGAAATGTGAGCAATAAATGAATGAAATGAAGCAAATAGTATTGTTAAAAAAATTGGTTACCCTTATTAGAACAGTAACTTCTCAATTTGAACATAACATATAGATAATAAATGATAGTTACCATTGGTTTTCATTATCAATTTTTAGGGAAACACTTCACCAAAGCACTATTTAATTATAGCACAGATACTAAATTTTTATAAATAACTACATGCAAACACATACACACACACATATATATATATATATATATATTTTTAGACAGAGTCGCACTCTGTCACCCAGGCTGGAGTGCAGTGGCACAGTCTCAGCTCACTGCAGTTTCTGCCTCCCAGGTTCAAGTGACTTTCTTGCCTCAGCCTCCTGAAGAGCTTGGACTATAGCGTGCACCACCACTCCTGGCTAATTTTTGTATTTTTAATAGAGGTGGGGTTTTGCCATGTTGCCCAGGCTGGTCTGGAACTCCAGGCCTCAAGTGATCTGCCCTCCTTGGCCTCCCAAAGTGCTGGAATTACAGGCACGAGCCACCGCACCCTGCCCTACATATACATTTTAATTATAATATCTTTTGGATTCTTTAAAAAATTTTTTTAAAATTTTAAAAAATTCTTTAAAAAAATTCTTTTAAAAAATTTTGTTTGAAGAGTAATAACAAAACAAATCTCTATTTGAGAATCAATAAATCTTGAGATCATTTATGGTTTTGCAATTCAACCTGAAAAATGAAGTCAAAGCTTTTATCAAAACAAAGCATGTTTAGTGCTCTCTGTCTCACTGTCTTTTAGATGCCAGACCTTAGATTTTATGATGACTCCTCAACCGTTTAGATCTCGGTTATCTCAGAGGGATCATCAGCTTTTTAAGAAAATTTTGAGAGAAAATCAAGTGAAGAAAAGAGTAGTCAGTGCCCAACATCACGGATCTCTCACTGAACACACCATGCCTGGTATTCTCTCACAGCGATGTCACCATTTCTACCTGCCACGTATCGGCGAAGGTTGGGACTCGACTGGTGTTTGATCACGATGGGAAAATCATCCAGAAAACCCCCTACCCCCACCCCAGAGGGATGACAGTCAGCGTGAAGCAGTTATTTTCTACGCTACCTCTGCACCATAAAGAATTTCAAAGGAATATTAAGAAGGTACAGTAAATTAATCCCAGTTTTCAAGAGTATTGGTTAATGCACATGAGCAAAAGATTTTACTAAAGATGTTTATTCTTCAGTTGATTCTCTTCCCCTAATTTATTGAGAAATGCTTTATTTGCATTTCTCATTAAAGACTTAACTTCAGGATGATTTACTTTTTTCTTTTTATCACATAGTGTTTATTAGGACTGGGAAACATAGTGAGACTCTGTCTCTATGAAAAATTAAAAAAAAAATTGACTGGGCATGGTGGCATGCACCTGTAGTTCCAGCTACTTGGGAGGCTGAAGTGGGAGGATCACTTGAGCCCAGGAACCTGAGACTGCAGTGAGCTATGATTGCGTCACTACACTTCAGACTGTGAGACAGAGTAAGACCCTGTCTGGAAAAATATATATACATATATATACATATTTTTTATTTTTTATTTTTATCTTTTTTTGAGATAGAGTCTCACCTTGGCGCCCTGGTTGCAGTGCAGTGGCGCGATCTCAGTTCACTGCAACCTCCACCTGCCAAGTTCAAGTGATTCTCCTGCTTCAGCCTTCTGAGTAGCTACCATTACAGGCACGCGCCACCACGCCCAGCTAATTTTTGTATTTTCAGTGGAGACGGGGTTCCACCATGTTGTCCAGGCTGGCCAGGCTGGTCTCGAATTCCTGCCCTCAGGTGATCCGCCCACCTCGGCCTCTCAAAGTGCTGGGATTACAGGCGTGAGCCACCATGCCTGACCTTATGTACTTATATTTTTATGAGAATATTTCTCTTGGTTTTCTGATAAATGAGTTACTGGAACCCTTATGAATTTGAATGCAAATGAAACAGCTAAATGTTGTATAATTGTTGTGTTTAAAAAGCAGATTATAAAACTGTCTGTATTATATGATTACAGTTTTATGAAAACAAAACAACGGGCCTAAATGTGTATAGTATAAAGACTGGAAGAGTCAGCACTTCCATGTTCTCAGCAGTTATCCTCGGATGTGAGATCTCATGCACTTTTTGCTCTCTTCTTTGTGCCTTTCCATTTTGCATGCATATTTCTTATAATCTAAAAAGTTACTTAAACATATGCAGCTAAAAACTTTTTTTACTTGTAAAGCATTCGGTGCTAATTTTAACTTTTTTTGTTTAGACGGAGTCTTCTCACTCTGTCGCCCAGGCTGGAGTGCAGTGGTGTGATCTTGGCTCACTGCAACCTCTGCCTCCTGGGTTCAAGTGATTCTCCTACCTCAGCCTCCCAAGTAGCTGGGATTATAGGTGTGTGTCACCACACCCAGCTAATTTTTGTATTTTTAATAGAGATGGGGTTTCACCATGTTGGCCAGGCTGGTCTTGCACCCCTGATCTCAAGTGATCTGCCCACCTCAGCCTCCCAAAGTGCTGGGATTTCAGGCGTGAGCCACCACGCCCGGCTTTTTTTTTACAGCTTTTTTATAAGTCAGCAAGCAAGAACACAAGAGGAAGTACTCAAATCTCCCTTACACAGCTGGGGGCTATGTCAGGTTTTATAAGCGTAGGGTAATGAGGTGTGATTTGATTGGATCTTGCAATAAAGTAATGCTGGGAGGTGTGATCTGAGTGGACCCTGCCATGGGGTGACACCAAAACTCAATGTGATTGGATCCTGGCTCCTGCCTTGGGGTGTCTGGTTCTTAAATCGGTCCGAGCTCTTCAGGCTGAGCTCTTAGGTTCCACTCCATGGTGGCACGCTTGGTTAACCTGGGCATGCACAGGGTACATGACCTTCAACCTGCGGGTCGATGGCAATTGAAAAACAACTGACAACTTCATTACATAAAAGTTGAACTGATTCGGGTGCGGTGACTCACGCCTGTAATCCCAGCACTTTGGGAGGCCAAGGCAGGTGGATCACCTGAGGTCGAGGAGTTCAAGACCAGCCTGGCCAAAATGGTGAAACCCCGTCTCTACTAAAAATATAAATATTAGCCAGGCGTGGTGGCGCACCCTTGTAATCGCAGCTACCCCAGAGGCTGAGGCAGCAGAATGCTTGAACCTAGGACGTGGAGGTTGCAGTGAGCTGAGATCGTGCCATTGCACTCCAGCCTGGGTGACAAGAGTGAAACTCCATCAAAAAAAAAAAAAGTTGAACTAGATTTGGTCTGATGCAGTTACAGATTTACAAACCGCGTCCCACCCTCCTGCCAACACCTTCCACTCCTCATTCTTGAGGGATTAGGGATGGAGGTCATGCTTCTGTATCGACTTCATGCTGACCAGGGGCACTTAGTCCCCTAAAGTGAGAGGAATGAAACTCTTGGGCTTCTGAGTTCAGATGAGTTCTGGGGTCACCCGGAGTAGCTTGAAAGGCTGGTGTTGTTGTAATACAAGCTGAAGGTGGAAGTGTTGGATCCTGGAGGACAAACAGCTCACCATCCATTTAAATAAATAGGACCAAAAAGTAACAGAACAGTGGCCACGAGGGGCCCCAACAGAGGAAGAAACCAGGTGAGGTGTGGTATAGTGGACTCGACTGCCTTCTAAATCTCAGTGGTTGTCCGGGTGCGGTGGCTCACGCCTGTAATTCCAGCAAAAGAAGAGCCGAGGCAGGGTGATCACGAGGTCAGGAGTTCAAGACCAGCCGGGCAAACATGGTGAAACCCCGTCTCTACTGAAAATACAAAAATTAGCCAGGTGTGGTGGCGTGTGCTGTAGTCCCAGCTACTAGGGAGGCTGAGGCAGGAGAATTGCTTGAACCTGGGAGGCGGAGGTTGCAGTGAGCCGAGATTGTGCCACTGCACTCCAGCCTAGGTAACAGAGCGGGACTCCATCTCAGTCAATCAATCAATCTCAGTGGTTGAACTACCCTTGATATGGTTCAGCTCTGTATCCCCAACCAAATCTCATGTCAAATTGCAATTCCCAGTGTTGAGGGAGGGACCTGGTGGGAGGTGATTGGCTCATGGCGGCTGACGTCCCCCTTGCTGTTCTCGTGATAGTGAGTGAGCGCTCATGGGATCTGGTTGTTTAGAAGCGTGCAGCCCTCCCACTTCACTCTCTCTGTCTCTCCTGCTCCACCATGGCCAGAAACGTGCCTGCTTCCCCTTCGCCTTCTGCCGTGATTGTCAGTTTCTTGAGGCCTCCCCAGCCATGCTTCCTGTACAGCCTGCAGAACTGTGAGTCAATTAAACCTCTTTTCTTCATAAATTCCCCAGTTTCCAGTAGTTCTTTAGAGCAGTGTGAAAACAGACTAATGGACCCTTCTGGTTGAAGGAATGTAGCCATTCTGCTTGTTTAACTATTTCCTTTCTGTTCATCTCTATTTCCCGGGAGGTGTTTATCCAAGTGCAATAGGAGATATTGGTGACTGCAGAGTCCCCTCAGTGTTCTGCTAGTAAATAGTTGAAGGTTGATCAGTGATCTCCAGCATTTTCAGTCTGGCATGGAAAAGCCCCCATGTAACTGGTAAAGGTATCAGTAAGCACCAGGAGGTATCTAAATCCACCAGGAGCCATAGGCATCATGTTGATGTCCATTTACCAGTCTTCCCTGGCAAGATCCTCTGAATTGTACTGCCTTGGCCAAAAGAGGTATGGGAGGGGCTGGGCACAGTGGCTCACGCCTGTAATCCCAGCATTTTGGGAGACCAATTCGGGTAGATCATTAGAGGTCAGGGGTTCAAGACCATCCTGGCCAACATGGTGACATTCCATCTCTACTGAAAATACAAAAAGTTAGCTGGGTTTGGTGTTGGGTGCCTGTAATCCCAGCTACTCGGGAGGCTGAGGCAGGATAATCACTTGAACCTGGGAGGAGGAGGTGGCAGTGAGCTGAGATCTCGCCATTGCACTCCAGCCTGGGCAACAAGAGCGAAACTTCATCTCAAAAAATAAAAAAAGAAGTCTGGGTGTGGTGGCTCGTGCCTGTAATCCCAGGACTTTGGGAGGCCAAGATGGGTGGATCATGAGGTCAGGAGTTCAAGACCAGCCTGGCCTAGATGGTGAAACCCTGTCTCGAGTAAAAATACAAATATTAGCTGGGCATGGTGGCACACACCTGTAATCTCAGCTACTCAGAAGTCTGAGACAGAAGAATTGCCAAAACCCGGGAGGGAGAGGTTGCAGTGAGCCGAGATCGCGCCACTGCACTCTAGCCTGGGTGACAGAGCAAGACTCCGTCTCAAAAGAAAGAAAGAGAAAGGAAATTCCCCAGGGAAGTACCTCAGCCTATTTCATGAAGAGGTACTGAAGGAAGCAGAGGCACGTGGAGGACTTCCCCACCTCGTGCAGCTATTTGGGCCATGGCGTCTGAAATGTATTATTTCAGAGTCACCCCTTTGATGACCTTGGCAGTGGACTGCAGTCATCTGTTTAGGCCTTTCCATGGCCCGTGTCAATGCCGGTATTTCTGTCTGTTGCACATTTGATTTCCTTGCTGTTGGCATTTAGAAGGCCCCCTGTTTCCCAGATCACACCACGGGCATGGACTGCAGAGATTGCGTCTTGTGAGTCTGTAGAAACAGTCAAGGCCTTGTCCTCTCTTAGGTCCAGAGCTCAGGTTAATGCAGATTTTCCCAGCCGTCTGTGCTGAAGTCCCTGTGGGGAGGCTCCCGGCTGGTTTCCTGTAGGTAGACAGCTACACATCCTGCCCTTCATTGGCTTCTTTTCATGAAGCTCCTGCTGTCTACAAAACATGTCTCCCTTTTCTTCTTGAACCACATCTCTGTTATTGAAACTCTAGAAGTCAGCCAGGCACAGTGGCTATGCCTGTAATCCCAGCGCTTTGGGAGGCCAAGGTGGGCGGATCACCTGAGGTCAGGAGTTCAAGACCAGCCTGGCCAACATGGCGAAACCCTGTCTCTAATACAAATACTAAAATTAGCCAAGCATGGTGGCCACTGCACTCCAGCCTGGGTGACAGAGCAAGACTCTGTCTCAAATAAAGAAAGAGAAAGTATCATGCTTTTCAGAGTTCTGTGGGTTGTTATAGTGAATTATCAAACCTGAGGACGTGGTGGGAACCTCCAAATTTGCAGCCAGTTGGTGAGAAGTACATGCGGTCTGTGGATACCCAAGCTTGCAGCTGCATCTGAAGCGAGGGCAGCCTAGCGGGGGCTGGTGGCCTTAACCTGTGGCATTTGATGTAACATCAGGGAGTTGACATCAGAATTACGTCACACAGGCCAGGTGCAGTGGCTCATGCTTATAATCCCAGCAATTAGAAAGGCAAGATAAGAAGATCGCTTGAGCTTGAGTCTGAGCCCGCAGTGAGCTATGACCGCACCACTGTACCCCAGTCTGGGTGACAGCACAAGACCCCGACTCCAAAAATAAAAAAGAAAAATCACAAAGAATTGCATGGCAGAGTGCCTGCCTTTCACAGCTTGAACTGTTGCAGGAACTTTCTTTTTTTCTTTCTTTCTTTTTTTTTTTTTTGTGATGGAGTCTCACTCTTTCACCCAGGCTGGAGTGCAGTGGCACCATCTCGGCTCACTGCAGGCTCCGCCTCCTGGGTTCACACCATTCTCCTGCCTCAGCCTCCGGAGTAGCTGGGACTACAGGCGCCTGCCACCGCGCCCAGCTAATTTTTTGTATTTTTAGCAGAGATGGGGTTTCACCGTATTAGCCAGGGTGGTCTTGATCTCCTGACCTCATGATCCGCCCACCTCAGCCTCCCAAAGTGCTGGGATTACAGTCCTGAGCCACCGCGCCTGGACTTTTTTGTTTTTTTTTTTTTTGAGAGGGGTTGGGGAGACATATTCTCTGCTAGTGATTCTCCTGCCTGGTCTCGAACTCCTGCTGGGATCACAGGCGTGAGCCACCACGCCCAGCCACCTTTACAGTTTTCTTACCACCTGGTTTTCCTCTCTCAATATCTTTCTCCCATTTCCTGCTTTAAAGCTCTAGCTTGGGGTCTGGGCACAGTAGCTCATGCCTATAATCCCAGCAGTTTGGGAGACTGAGGCGGGTGGATCACTTGAGGTCAGGAGTTTGAGACCAGCCTGGCCAACATGGTGAAACCTTGTCTCTACTATTTTTACAAAAGTTAGTCAGACGTACAGGCGGGTGCCTGTAGTCCCAGCTACTTGGGAGGCTGAGGCAGGAGAATTTGCTTGAACGCGGAGGTGAAAGTTGCAGGGAGCCGAGGTTGTGCCACTGCACTCCAGCCTGGGAGACAGAGCGAGACTGTCTCCAAAACAAACAAACAAACAAACAAAAAAACCCTGTAGCTTGGGATCAGCCTTCTCTTCTGTTGTTTTTCTTTAAAAAATAAAAATTAAAAATAGGCTTCAAGTGATCCTCCCGCCATGACCTCCAAAACTGCTGGGATTGTAGGTGTGAGCACTGCACCCAGCCTTATGTTTTTTTCTACATAAAAAACAGCACAGGATTATCTTCCAAAGCTAATAAATATGTTCAAATAACCACAACCCCATTAAGGAAAAATGTCACTTGACAGCAAATAATCAATCCAGACCACAATATGATCACACTCACTGTGAAGGTGAGAAAAGTTCATCTTTATTATGTTTCCCCAAGAGATGCACTGCACTGTTCTCTTGAAAACACACAGCTCGTGTCCTCCTTTAGAACACACATCCTCTTTAAAGTAACATACAAACATGCCAAAACAAGATAAAAAATTCCATCTGAATTCTCACATTTCAAACATACACTAAATATCAAATAAAAATTTATTTTTACAAGAATTTAGGGGAACTACCACATAGCTATAAATGTAATATATATGTTAACTAAGTATCATAGATAAAAACCATGCTCCCTTCAGCAGCACGTGTAATAATAGATACCAAGATTGAAAGGTAAAAGATTTAGGATGAAAAGAATCCTCTCTTATAAAGGAAAACAAAATTATATGTATGTGTATACAACAGTTATAACACCCATCACACAGCTTTATAGAAACAGCATCTATTCAAAAATACCAGTATTTCCAAAATATTTAAAATAATATTGAAAGTAATAATAATATTTAAATAAATATGTTTAATAAATATTTCAATAAATAAAATAATGTTTAAATAATTCTATACCCATGTTTTTCAAAATAAACCAATAAAATAGATAGTATGTATTAGACGTGTTAGTATATATATCTGAGACATGTTAAAAATCACAACTGAATTCTCACAATTCAGTCACAAACCTAAACAGCAAATAAAAATTTCTATCACCAGAATTATGTTTTTTTCTGGTGGGGAACTACCAATAGCTATAAATAGAAGAGATTATTATGGAAGTATCATAGATAAAAAGAGTGCTCGCTTCAGGAGCACATATAATAATACAGAAAAAAATTTAAAGATAATAAAAGATTTAGGATAAAAAGAATTCTCACTTAAAAATGAAAAGAAAATTATCTTTATGTATATATAACAACTATAACTCTCATCAAAAAACTCTACAGGAACAGCATGTTTTCAAAAGTACAACAATTTCCAAACTATTTGAAATAAACCTATTAATAATTCAATGGCCAACATTTTCCAAACAAACCAATAAAATACAGAGTGTGCATGAAGCTATCTGTTACAGTCTGTGGCACTCATATTTCAGAAAGAATTCTGTGCCAATCTGAGCCCCTGCACTGTGCCTTCAAATGCTCCTGGACTGTGGCAAGCAAGTCCGTAAGAAACAGGACCTCCAGGTTCCGTCCCAGGGAGGTTGGCATTCAGCAATATAAAAAGGGAGGTGGTGCCGCAGGAAAGGGTGGAACTGGAAACACTCCTGGTTTCTTACTTTTCTCCAAGGACTCCTAGAAGTACCCCACCCCACCCCTGCTCCTTGGAGGACAACGTGATCACTGTATTCAGCTCTGTCAAGGATGGTCCAGGTTCTTCTAGATGATCTGCACAAATGGTTCCTCTCCTCCTTCCTGATGTCTGCCATTAGCACTGGAATAAAGTTCCTGCTGAAAATCCACATCTCCCCTGGGTCCGGTGTTCTGGAAGTGAGAGAGACAATGTCACACCTCAAGGAGGCAGCTCTCTAGACAGGAAGGTTATTCACGTCCCATGTCAAGTCTAGCTAGAGTTCAGAGCAATTGAGAAGTGCAATTTTATCTCCTGCCTTTCATTCTATACCCTGCTTGTGAACCATCGTGTTCAACTGTGAAACTCACACTTTGGTGACCCTGACTCCAAAACTTAATACACCCAAGGTCAGCCCCAGTGCTCTGCTTCATAGCAAGGACTTTGGGTGGGTCTTCCCAGGGAGTAGGGCACCCTCAGAGAATGTGGCTTTGGACTTCATCACAGCTGGGGCCTTTTGTGTCACTTCAGATCTAAACTTGTAACCGTGCTAGATCTGTTTCTAATGTGACAACATCAGGAACCACGAGTCCAGAAGCCTAATCCATAATCCTCCCTCCTCATGACGAAGTCTCATGCTCTGTGCTCAACATGGTTAGCTGCACAAGATGTAAACCAAAGCTTCACTGAACCCTCGACCCAAATCGGTAACTCAAGTGCGTCAATCATAATGAACCTCCCCGAACTCAGTATTTATGATTATTTTTGAGGCAGGGTCTCACTCTGTCACCCGGGCTGGAGTGCAGTGGCAGGATCAGGGCTCCCTGCAGCCCCGACCTCCCAGGCTCCAGCGATCCTCCTGCCTCAGCCTCCTGAGTAGTTGGGAGTAGAGATGCCTCCCACATCGCCTGGCTAATTTTTGTATTTTTGTGGAGAGGGGATATCTCGCCACGTTGCCCAGGCTTGAAGCCAGATCAAGCAATTGGGTTCCTTGGATTTCCGAAATAGACCCCAATATTCTGCCTTTACCCCGGAGGATGCAGATGTACCTTCTCTCAGGCCGATGACCTCAGGCCTCCACGGTCCCTGGAGCTCTAGGAAAGGTGGGCGCGATCTCGCGCCCACACCCAGTGCTCTGGGTCATAAGCCTGGATCTGGAAAAACAAACGCGCTTTGAGAAGACGGGGACTCCCCAGGATACCCCTCTCTCCCCTCGTCCAGCCTCCAGCCCACCCGATTCCTCCCCACATCCTCCACGTCCCCAGGTCTCACCCACCTCTTCCAACTCCTCCAGGGAAACCCAAGCCCTGCAGTGCATGTAACAGAAGAAGTGGAACCGATGCTTCCGGAACAAGGCTATCTGAGAGCAGTTCTTCCTGGCCCTCGGGTTCATGTAACGGCATAACTGGAACCAAAGCTCATGGAGCAAGGATATATGAGAGCGGGTCTCCTCGTACAGGAAGCAGATGATGTTTTGTTTGGGGGCCTCGTCGTCCTCCTCCATGTCATTGGCCAGATAGCTGAGGACAGAAATCAGGTTGCTGCTCAGGGGCACCACCAGGAGAGACCTCCGGCTGAGGTCAGCTTCCCAGAGAGGAAGGTAAGGGACCGTCCCTAGCTCAGGACTGGCACCCACCCTGCAGAGAGCCATGCCTTCCTCAGGAGGGCTCTGCTGGACAGAGACCTGATCAAGGGCGTCTCCCACTCCTTCAGGATGGAGACAAAAACCCAACTGGTGACCAAGAGTGGTGGCTTAGGCCTGGAATCCCAGCACACTGGGAGGCCGAAGCAGGAGGATCACATGAGGCCAGGAGTTTGAGACAGGCCTGGGCAACATAGCAAGAGCCTCGTCTCTATTAAAAATATAAAAAATACGCCAGACGTGGTGGCTCATGCCTGTAATCCCAGCGCTTTGGAAGGCTGAAGCAGGTGGATTGCTTGAGACCAGGAGTTTGAGACCAGCCTGGTCAACACAGAGGAACCCCATCTATACTAAAAATACAAAAATCAGCCTGGTGCGGTGGCACACCCATTAGTCCTAGCTACTCAAGAGGCTGAAGCATAAGAATTGTGTGAACCCAGGAGGCGGAGGTTGCAGTGAGCCAAGATTGGGCCCCTCCATTCCAGCCTGAGAGACACAGCAACACTCTTGTCTTCATAAATAAATAAATAAATAAATAAATAAATAAATAACTGTCCAGGTGTGGTGGTACAGCCCTGTAGTCGGAGCTAATCAAGAGGCTGAGGTGGGAGGATCGCTTGAGCCCAGGATATGGAGGCTGCGGTGAGCTATGATCTCACCACTGCACTCCAGCTTAGGGGACAGGGCAAGTCTGTCTCAAAAAAAAAAAAAAGCAATTGAATACACTGATATTTTGCCAGGACCCTGTCTTCTACAGGCATCTAGTCAAATGGGACTGGGAGTAATCAGGGGAGATGACCTAATCCCAATGTCACATTATAATAGGATGTAACTGGAGAGCTACGGGCATGCAGAAGTTGGAAGATGAGGGAAGGCATCACAGAGGCTGTAGGGTGAACCGACTTCAAGGAATGGGTCCTTCCCTTCAGAACCACATGTGTGCGGGACACCCAGACAGAAAACACAAATGCAAAGTCAAGTGGAGGGCATTTGGAAGGAGCAGTGAAGCCAAGCCAGGAAACACCAAGATGGCGAGCCAGTGTGGTTGTAGAGATTGTAGAGAGGGTGGAATTGGCACTGTGGACCCTGGCCTCGATAGAGAAAGACATCAGCTAAGGAAGTTATTCAGGTGGGCGGTGAGGTTGTCGTGCTTTGGAAAGATGTTCAGGCTGCACTAGGAAGCCCCTTGGCTTGGGGAGAGACTCCAGGAAACCCCAGCAGGGAGCATTTGACAGTGGATTCGAGTGATGCAAGGGGGACCTGGACTGTGACCTCTGTCACGGGAACCTGCAGGAGGTTGATGGCTTTTGCGGTTGATGTGGGAAGGAGAGAGAGAGAAGAACCGGAAACGTCTGCTTGCTGGGGGAAGTGTCATGTCCGCTCCTCCGCTCCTTTTCTTCTCCCCTTAGGAGCGGTTCATGGTTCCTTTTGTTTTTTGTTCTTTTTTTTTTTTTTTTTTTTTTTTTGAGACGGAGTCTCATTCTGTCGCCCAGGCTGGAGTGCAGTGGTGCGATCTCGGTTCACTGCAAGCTCCGCCTCCCAGGTTCACGCCATTCTCCTCCCTCAGCCTCCCGAGTAGCTGGGACTACAGGCGCCCGCCACCACACCCGGCTAATTTTTGTATTTTTTTTTTTTTAAGTGGAGACAGGGTTTCACCATGTTAGCCAGGATGGTCTCGCTCTCCTGACCTTGTGATCCGCCCACCTCGGCCTCCCAAACTGTTGAGATTACAGGCGTGAGCCACCGCACCTGGCCTGTTTTACTCTTTTATTTGTACACTGGCATTGGAGTTTGTTTTGTTTGCCTGTTTTTTTTTTTTTTTTTTTTTTTTGAGAAAAAGTCTCACTCTGTTGCCCAGGCTGGAGTGCAGTGGCTCAACCTTAGCTTACTGCAACCTCCACCTCCTGGGTTCAAGGGGTTCTCTTGCCTCAGCCTCCCAAGTAGCTTGGATTACAGGTGCACACCAACATGCCCGACTGTTTTTTCTATTTTTAGTAGAGACGGGGTTTTGCCATGTTGGCCAGGCTGGTCTCAAACTCCTGACCTCAGGTGATCCGCTTGCCTCAGCCTCCCAAAGTGCTGGGATTACAGGCCTGAGCCACCATGCACAGCCTGAGTTTCTTTTTAGAAATAACAGTCTAAGATACTATAATCCTGTCTTTTTTGTACACAGAATAAAGAGGACAAATAGGTGAAAGAATAAATGAAAGGCTGGAATCCCACTGCCCCCGCTGTCCCAGGGCATTGGATATTGATGGATAGGAGGCAGCAAACCACTCACAGAGCCAGGAAGAAGTGAATGCGTTGGTATTGCCAGGAGGGGAGGCCGGCCCGGCTGAAATACGCTATGACCATAGCCAGGAGATACTGATGGAGAGAAAGGAACACAGAGAGGGAGAGGTCACATCTTGGGAGAGGAAGATTGTGGAGATAGTGGAATGGGGGTCTGGGGAGGGGTTGCCCATCAGAGAAGGGACCTCAGCATTGGGGTGACTGTGCTCATGTGGAAATTGCGGGGTGGAGGGGTATTCGAAGGTCGGATGCAAATCCGAGAAGCCAGAGGAAGGGTTTTCGGTGATGCTCCCAGGATGGTGGGCTCCGATGGGATCTTGGGAGGGGGTGTGTCTATGTCAGCTGGTGTCAGGAGGGTCTTTTGTGTGCCAGGCAGAGAACTGTCCCAAGGAGCTGAGAGTAGAGGGCCCAGGAGCTTCAGGGCTGCAGCCAGACTGTGGCCCAGGGCTCAGATCCCAAAGGACCCATAGGAGAGGCAGAGGCCACTCATTCACTCTGCAAGAGACCAGCAGAATCCTGATGGAGATGCTGACAAATCATAAAAAGACAAAGAATAGCCGGGAGTGGCAGCTCAAGCCTGTGATCCCAGTACTTTTTGAGAGGTGGAGACAGGAGTATCACATGAGCCCAACAGTTGGAGAACAACGTGGGCAACACAGCGAGACCCTGTTTCTACGAAGATTTCAAAAATTCATCGAGCATGGTGGCATGTGCCTAGTCCCAGCTCCTCAGGAGTCTAAGGAAAGAGGATTGCTTGAGCCCAGGAGTGAGAGTGAGCTATGATCATGCCACTGTACTCCATCCTGGGGAGCAGAGCTGGACTCTGTCTCAGAAAAACAAATGTGTGGGTGCCAAGACTCAAGACCATGGGAGCTGGTCAGACACAGTGCTGATGTCTGTAATCTCAGCACTTTGGGAGGCCAAGGCGGGTGGATCACCTGAGGTCAGGTGTTCGGCACCAATCTGGCCAACAGGGCAAAACCCCGTCTCTACTAAAAACACAAAAATTAGCCAGGCGTGGTGGTTCACGTTTGTAATCCCAGCTGCTTGGAGGCTGAGGCACGAGAATCGCTTGAACCCAGGAGGCATCAGCTGCAGTGAGTCAAGACCGAGACACTGCCCTCCAGCCTGGGCAACAGAGCAAGACTGTGTCTCACAAAACAAAAACAAAAACAAAAACAAAAACAAAAACAAACTGTAGGAGCATCTGGTGGGAGGTGGTGGAGGGAGAACTGTGGGTTTGGAAGCTGCGCCCTCCCCCTGGCCGTGCGTTAGAACAGGAACACAGTTACATAGAGAACAACCTTACCTTGTCCGACACCCTCAGATCTTTGTCCCAGGCCAGGAGTCTTTTAATGACAGGATCCTCTGTGATTAGAGAGCAGATATCAGCGTGAGAAGCAGGACAGGGTTTCCGTGGGAGCAGCAGGGCAGTGAGGAGAAGTGTGCCTCCCGGGGGAAAGTCTCAGGATTGTGGCCGCGGGTGAGGTGGATGGGAGAGGGGAGAATGACTTTCACTGGGCAAGGGAGAGAGGCTCCTGCTCTGAGACTCCCCTGAGAAGAGGCCGAAGGAGGCCCTGGGTGTGAGAATCTACAGGATGTAGAGCTGGGAATCAGCCAGGACCCCCTCCAGCAGACACGGAGGGACCACTGCAGAGTCATAAAGGAATTCCCAGCATTTCCTCATGAGGCAGTCACACATCAGGGTGTGACCATGGCCTTGGTATCCCTCACTATGGATGGAAACACTTAGGTTTAGAAAAGTCAGTAAGAAACATTAAGTTTCAGAGGGCACAGCTGAAACCACTTTTTTGATTTTTGATTTTGTTTTTCTTTATTTGATTTTTATTTTTATTTATTTATTAATTTATTTTGAGACAGAGTCTTGCTCTGTGGGCCAGGCTGGAATGCATTGGCCTGATCTTGGCTCACTGCAACCTCTGCCTCCTGGGTTTAAGCAATTCTCCTGTCTCAGCCTCCCGAGTAGCTGGAACTACAGGGATGAGCTACTGTGCCCAGCCTTGGTTTTTCTTTTGACGCAGACTTTTGCTCTGTCACCCAGGCTGGAGTGCAGTGGTGCAGTCATAGCTCACTGCAGCCTCAAAGTCCTGAGTTCAAGCAATCCTCTTGCCTCAGCCTCCCAACGTGCTGGGATCTCAGGCGGGAGCCACAGCGCCTGGCCCAAAACCAAGCTTTCTTATCCCAAGCACCGACCTTTATCAAGTCTACCTAATCCTCTGTTGTCTCCTAAGTGTCCCTCATGAGTGATCACTTCAGAGTCCTCCCGCATGGAGAGCTCACCCACTGGGGCATATTTTTCCCATTGGAAAAGTGTGGTTATTGGAAGTTTCCTCTTTAGAAAGAACAGGATTGGAGGTGCTCTCTGGGGTGTCCTCCTACCAAGCAGCCTGTTGAAGGCCTCGTAGTACTCAGGGAGCACGAGCGACACTCGCCGTCGCTTCGCCTTCATCTTGAGGCCACACAGCGTCTCCGCCACCCAGGTCTCCTCAGGCTCAGGGGCGAGCTCCTGCTCTGGCTCATCGTCAGATTCATCCAAACACTCCCTCTTCCTTTTCCAGCCAAGGGACCTACGTGGGGGGCTGGGATCTACCCCAGGGGCTGAGTAAAGAAACCAGGCCACCGTGTAATGCTTCTGCAACTGATCACGTTAGACCCCGACCCCAAACCCCAAACCACTCTCCATCCTCCCCAGCCTCGCAGACTGCTGGCTTCTCCAAGCCACCTTTCTGACTTTCTCCTCTGCTCAACCCCATGTGCCACTCCTTCCCCTCCCCATTCTTCCCTCTCTCTGTCCTCAGAACACTGCCTCATATCCTTCCCTGGTCCCTGGCTCTCTGAGTCCCTCTTTTTTTTTTTTTTTTGTTTCGAGACAGAATCTTGCTTTGTCACCCAGGCTGGAGTGTAGTGGTGCAATCTCAGCTCACTGCAACATCCATCTCCCGGATTCCAGTTATTCTCCTGCCTCAGCCTCTCAGGTAGCTGGGATTACAGGTGCCTGCCATAATGCCCAGCTCAATTTTGTACTTTTAGTAGAGACAGGGTTTCACCATGTTGGCCAGGCTGGTCTCAAACTCCTGGCCTCAAGTGATCCGCCTGCCTTGGCTTCCCAAAGTGCTGGGATTACAAGTGTGAGCCACTGCACCCAGCCTGAATTTCTCCATTCTTCCCACACACCCTCCCCAGGTTCTCCTTCCTGACCTCTGACCCTTCTTTTTTTCTTCCTCTTTTTTTTTTTTGAGACAGCATCTCACTCTGTCACCCAGACTGGAGTGCAGTAGCACGATCTCGGCTCACTGCAACCTCTTCCTCCCAGGCTCAAGTGATTCTCCTGTCTCAGCCTCCCAAGTAGCTGGGATTATAGGCACACACCACTACCGCCTGGCTAATTTTTGTACTTTTAGTAGAGATGGGGTTTCACCATGTTGGCCAGGCTGGTCTTGAACTCCTGACCTCAGGTGATCTGCCCGCCTCAGCCTCCCAAAGTGTTGGGGTTACAGGGGTGAGCCACCACGCCTGGCCCCCTTCCTTCGTCTTAGTCAATCGTATGCCACCTCTTCTTCCTCCAGTCCCCTCACCTGATGGTCCCGACACTTCATCATCCACCACCTCCTGGAGGGGGTACCCTGAGGTGCTCCGCTGGGGGCTCTGCTCTTCCTGGGGCTGCGGTTGATGGCTCATCATGATCTTTCCCAAAATCTGTCCCATCTCACCGAACCTAGTCTCTGTTCTGTCCTTGGTCTTCTTCTGGACACTGCTGGGATCCAGAAGAGTGTGTTATCAATTCTCGAGGCTGGGAGAAGTCAGGAGTGGAGAACAGCTCTGAGAAGTTACTGTTGTCCAACTGAACTGCCAGGTGCCGACAGAGTCCGGTCCCTCCAATCAGGAAGGTCGGAATCTCTGATGTCATCGTTCATGCCAACCTGGCAACTAGTTTGAACAAAAACACATGTAACTGCCAGGCTGATCTCTTGTCCTGGAGATCCTGGGTGAATGGTATCTCCTGCCACTGTCCCAACCTCAGACCACTGTCCAAAAGCATCTTCAGGGTCTCCGCATCCCTCTGTTCCCTGTCCCAGCAGAGGCTGTGTCCTCTCCGCTCAAAGCTTGAAGCGTATTGGGGTCTCCTCTTCTCTGTACATGCCCGTTTCAGAGTCCGGTCTGGTGGGAGAGGGATCAGGATGGGAAAGAAAAGTAGGGTAAGCAGAAACGATGAAACCTTACAAGAGTGAGATTATCATGTACAAGAGATCCCAGGAACATTGACTTGATGAAAAAGTCACATCAGAGCACTCAATTTGGCAGAGCTTTTCTGCCGAATGTCTACTGACATTCACTGTCCGAGATTCTGTACTGGGGGTACACGCGTCCTCTGCCCTAAGGCATCTTTGAGTCCAAGAGATATTTTGAGGACTGGAAATCATAGGAAACTGCCCATGAGTTCACACATATTTCCAATGGTGTCCCCAATTTCAGGGAGTCCACGGATCACCTAAAGCCAGCCCCTCCAGTTTGGCTAAGAAACTCTATATATCAAGTTTTGTATCATATGTATTGCTCTTAACTCAGAAAATTCCACCATTTTTGGCAGTGGTTTATTTATTTATACCATTGAAGGAAATGGTTTATTTATGAATCTATATTATGGATATTCTATAAGATACTGGGTGTACAAAAAGACTAAGTCGAAAAATCTCAGCTGTGCACAGTGGCTCATGCTTGTAATCCCATCTCTTTGGGTGGCCAAGGGAGGAAGACTGCCTGAGGCCAGCAGTTCGAGACCAGTATAGGCAACATAGCAAGAGCCCATCTCTAAAACAAAACAAAACAAAACAAAATTAGCCAGGTGTCGTGGCTGGCACCTGTGTTCCAACAACTTGAGAGACTGAGGTGGCAGGAGGATTGCTTGAGCCTAGGAGTTAGGGGCTGCGGTGAGCTGTGATCGTGACACCGCACTCCAGCCTGGGCAACACAGCAAGACCTTGTGTCAAAAAAATTCTTTTAATTAAATATAAAAGAGTTTCATGACATTCAGAGACCATCCAAAGAACCTGTGGGTTCCGGCCAGGCACAGTGGCTCACACCTGTAATCCCAGCGCTTTGGGAGGCCATAGCAGGTGGATCGCTTGAGGTCAGGAGTTTAAGAGCAGCCTGGCCAACATGGTGAAACCCCATCTCTTCTAAAAATACAAAAAATTAGTCAGGCATGGTGGTGGGTGCCTGTAATCCCAGCCACTCAGGAGGCGGGGGCAGCAGAATGGCTTAAACTTGGGAGGCGGAGGTTGCAGTGAGCCAAGGTCGCACCATTGCACTCCAGCCTGGGCAACAAGAGCAAAACTACATCTCAAAAAAAAAAAAAAAAAAAAAAAAAAGAGAACCTGTGGATGAGTTCCCACATGGCTTCCTAACGGGCTGCGGCTCTCCTAGGAGTCTCTCGCTCATGGGAAAGGCACAAACTGAATGCGGGAGGAAATCCCATTGCTGTGGAAGTCCCATTGTTAGGAAGCTCTGCTTTTCTGGAGTTCAAATTTGCATTCATGATGCTTTAAACCGTCAGAGCTGGGTGTGTCCTCCTACAACAAATCACTTTACTCTCTCTCTCTCCTAGTTAACAGGCTTTCAAATATTAGAACATCCATGTTCTGACCTCATTAAAATTGCTCTTTTGTGGAATGAAAAGCTCTGATTTAACCCGTCTTTAAGCCTGGTATGCATATTCCTCTCTGTTCCGGCCACCTTGTCTAGACACACTACACTGAGGCAGTGCCCATCTTAGATGATGTTGACACATTGTCAAAAAATGGGCAAACCAGGTGCGGTGGCTCACACTTGTAATCCCAGCACTTTTGGAAGCCGATGCCGACAGATAACCAGAGGTGAGGAGGTTGAGATCAGCCTGGCCAACATGGTGAAACCTGTCTGTTTTTCTGTAAAAATACAGAAACAATGAGCTGGGCGTGGGAGTGCACTTCTGTAATCCCAGCTACTTGTGGGGCTGAGGCAGGAGAATCACTTGAACCGGGAAGGTGGAGGTTCCAGTGAGCCGAGATCACGACACTACACTCCAGCCTGGGCGACAGAGTGAGACTCCGACTCAAAAAAAAAAAAAAGTGCCAGACAGCCCAGGTTTGGTCTGATATGTTCAGAAAAAAGCAAAACAGTCACCTCTCACCTTTTCTTTTCCTGCAATGATGCCGTTTAATACAACAATGGCTGTAGGTATGCTGCAGAAATATCATTCAAGTGAAACAGAAGGGCTTTCCTGGCTGGACACAGCGGTCACTCCTGCAATCCCAACACTTTGGTTGGCTAAGGTGGGAGGATTTCTTGCGGCCAGGAGTTCGAGGCTGCAGTGAGCTGTGATCCACCACTGCATTCCAGGCTGGGCATCAGAGTGAGGCCTCTCTCTAAAAAAAACCCTTCACTCCCCAAAAAAAGGGATTTTCAAATACCAGCCTTTCAGCATGAGGATCACATGGAGGAACATTAAGACACAGATGCTGGGACCCAGCCCTATTGATTGTAATTTAAAAACTGAGGTGAGGCCTGATTTAGCTCCGTCATTGGAATCCATTCAGATTTGAAATTCTCTGAGTTGGACAGTGCAAGAGAGATCCTAAAGAAAACAAAGTCACTGTGGACTGAAATGAGCTGACAAGGTTTTCTGAGCGTGGTGAAATATGATCTGGGCCTCACTTGGGAGGGCTGTGGCCAGGCCTTGAGTCCGTGGCTCAGTGGGGCCTTCTGAAACAGCCTCCAAGCCGCGCCCCCCCCTTCATTTGCTAGTGGATGACCCCCTCCAGCAGCTTTGGTGCTGATGGGAATAAGTCGACCTGCAGCGGAAGTTCAGCCCAAGTCTCAGCCCAGCAGCTTCTCCACACCTGTCCGGGGTCTGGTCATGCTGCCGTCTCTGCGGTTCTCTGCGGAGTCGTGGTTTCTGTACCTTGAAGAGAACTTCCCCTTTGGGACCCAGAAACCCAGTGAATCCTCAGGAAAAAAGGGAATGAAATTACTGAAGACAACTCTGTGGCGGGGAGATGGAAAAGAGGCTCTCTCTTTTTTTTTTTCCTAATATTTTGAGACAGAGTTTCGCTTTTGTCACCCAGGCTGCAGTGCAGTGGCTCCATCTCGGCTCACTGCAACCTCTGCCTCCCAGGTTCAAGCGATTCTCCTGCCTCAGCCTCCCGAGTAGCTGAGATTACAGGCACCCACCACCACTCCCGCCTAATTTTTGTATTTTTTTAGTAGGGACAGGGTTTCGTCATGTTTGCCAGGCTGGTCTTGAACACCTGACTTCAAATGATCCACCCGCCTCTGCCTCTCAAAGTGCTAGGAATACAGGCATAAGACACTGCACCCGGCCTGTTTTTGTTTTTTAGAGACAAGGTCTCTGTTGCCTTGGCTGGGGTGCAGTGGTACAATCAGCTCTCTGTTGCCTCCTGGGCTCAAGCAATCCTCTTCTCTCAGCCTCCCAAGTAGCTGAGACTACAGGTGCATGCCTGTAGTAGATATAGCATCTTGCTCTGTTGCCCAGACTGGTCTTGAACTCTTGGTCACAAGCGATCCTCTTGCCTTGGCCTCTCAAAGTGCTGGAATTACACGCGTGAGCCATTGAGCCCAACCAGATAAGATGATCTTTAAGGGCCCTTCCCATGGTACCATATCCAAGTCAGCGAGACTGTGGCTATAGCAAGTTTAACATAACCAGATACGCTAGTATTATGGGCTGCATGGTGTGCCCCCCACCCCTAATTCGTGTATTGAAGCCATGACCCTCCAGACCTTAGAGGTGACCTTATTGGAACCAGAGTCTTTACAGAGGTGATCAAGTTAAAATGAGGTCACTAGAGGCCAGGCACGGTGGCTCACACCTGTAATCCCAGCACTTTGGGAGGCCGAGGCAGGCAGATAATGAGCCCAAGAGACCGAGACCATGATGTCCAACATGGTGAAACCCTGTCTCTACTAAAAATACAAAAATTAGCCAGGCGTGGTGGTGTGGGCCTGTAGTCCCAGCTACTCAGGAGGCTGAGGCAAGAGAATCACTTGAACCCGGAAGGCAGAGATTGCAGTCAGCCAAGATCATGCCACTACACTCCAGCCTGGGTGACAGAGTGAGACTCTATCTCAAAAAAATAAAAATTAAAAAACTAAAAACCTACAGCACCACCTTTTACATAATGCAATGGTTTGGTAAGCACATGCACCCCAGGGAGGTAGTGGCAGATTCAGTCAACCTTCCCAGCAGCGTGGAGACGCAGTCAGGCATAGCAGGTGTTGATGTGGTTTGAACCCACAGCTTGGCTCAAATCCACACTCCCCTACTTAGTACCGAGTGAAGCCACTTACCCTCTAAGTGCCTTACTTTTCTTTTCTTTTCTTTTCTTTTTTCTTTTTTCGAGATAGAGTCTCGCTCTGTCACCCAGGCTGGAGTGCAGTGGCATGATCTTGGCTCACTGCAAACTTCGCCTTCCAGGTTCAAGCAATTCTCCTGCCTCAGCCTCCCAAGTAGCTGGGATTACAGGTGCCCACCACCATGCCGGGCTAATTTTTGTATTTTTGATAGAGATGGGGTTTCACCATAGTGCCCAGGCTGGTCTCGAACTCCTGACCTCAAGTGATCTGTCTGCCTCGGCCTCCCAAAGTACTAGGATTAGAGGCATGAGCCACCACACCTGGCCACTTTTCTTATCTATATTTGTTATGTGGATGACTTGTGTTAACGCAAATAAGATGCTGCTCGTCATCTTTAAAGAAAATAGGTGGCAACCTGTTATAGCAAGTCCTGTTTTTATTTGTACTTATGAGGCTTTAATTAAACGCTAAGAATTAAAATGCACATAATATTAGACTTTACCTCACAAACTGGCTTCAATTATTCGATGAGACTTATATGTATTACTTAAATGAGGTTAAATTTAACCTTTAAAAAATGATTTATTGTGGCTGGGCACAGTGGCTCACACCTGTAATCCCAGCACTTGGGAGGCCAAGGCAGACGGATCACTTGAGGCCAGGAGTTGAAGACCAGCCTGACCAACACGGCAAAACCCCATCTCCGCTAAAAATACAAAAATTAGCCAGGCATGGTGGTGCACACCTGTAATCCTAGCTACTCAGGAGCCTGAGACACAAGAATCGCTTGAACCCGGGAGGCAGAGGTTGCAAGGAGGTGAGATCACACCACTGCACTCCAGCCTGGGCAATAGAGTGAGGCTCTGCCTTAAAACAAAGAAAAATGATTTTGGGGGATGATGGGGTGTCACTATGTTGACCAGGCTTGTCTCAAACTCCTTGCCTCAAGCAATCCACCCACCTCAGCCTCCCAAGTAGCTGGAATTACAGGCACATGCCACCACGCCTGGCTAGTGTGTGTGTGTGTGTGTGTGTGTGTGTGTGTGTGTGTGTGTGTAGAAACAAGGTCTTACTGTGTTGTTTAAGCTGCTCTCAAACTCCTGGGCTCAAGTGATCCTCCCACCTCGGCCTCCCAAAGCATTGGAATTACAGGTGTGAGCCACCTCACTGAGCCCTCCACCTTTCAGCTGAACACAGAAAAGTACAATCTTTTAACCCAAAGCGTTCCTCACACTTAGGGTCAGGAAGAGCCCTTCATGCCCTGGAGGCAACTACTAACCCTCTGCTAAACACTCTGACTCTGGGTGTGAGAAACACACCTACTGTGCCCCACATATTTTTCCAAATACAACTTAATTTAGCCTTCACGACAACCCTGGAGTGAAGGATCATTAACTTTATTTCATAGATGTGGAAACTGAGACTCAGAGGCAGGAAATGACCTCCTTCTGGAGGCTGCAAATTCTTTGATGCTCCTTTGATCAACAGGTGGGAGCTGGCCAGAGGTGGTGGCTCACACGTATAATCCCAGCACTTTGGGAGGCCAAGGTGGGAGGATTGACTGAGGCCAGGAGTTTGAAACTAGCCTGGGCAACATAGCAAGACCTCATCTCTACAAAAAATACACAAATTAGCAGGGTGTGGTGGTGCACACCTGTAGTCGCAGCCACTCGGGAGGCTGAAGTGGTAGCATTGCTTGAGCCCAGGAGGTTGAGGCTGGAGTGAGCCATGATCAAGCCACTGCTCTCCAGCCGAGGAGATGGAGATAGACCCTGTCTCAAACAACAACAAAAAAATAGGTGAGGGTCAGCCAGGCATGGTGGCTCACGCCTGTAATCCTAGAACTTTGGGAGGCCAAGGTGGGAGGATTGCTTGAGACCAGGACTTCAAGACCAGCCTGGGCAGCCTAGCAAGATCCCATATATCCAGGCCTCATATAATCCGCCCACCTTGACCTTTCACTTAGCATAACATCCCCAAGTTCAATCATAGTGTTACAAGTGACAGGATCTCCTTATTTTTAAGGCTGAATTAAATACTCCATTGTATGTATATATCACATTTTCTTTATCCATTCATGTGCGGATGGACATTTTTTTCTTGCTCCTTTAAAATAAGTTCACTATCTATTAGCCTGGGCAACGTGGCAAGACCCCATGTCCACAAACAATAAAAACGATTAGCTGGGTGTGGTGGTCTGTGCCCCGTAGTCCCAGCTACTCAGGAGGCTGAGGCAGGGGAGCACTTGAACCTGGAAGGTGGAGGCCGCAGTGAGCCATGATCACACCACTGCACTCCAGCCTGGGTGGCAGTGGTGTCTTCAAGAAAGAAATAATAAAATAAAATAATTTCATCATTTATCTCACCTAAATATGTATTCTTGAATACTATTGTTTTGCCTGGTCTTTTTTTTTTTTTTTTTTTTTTTTTTTTTTTTTTTTTGAGACGGAGTCTTGCTTTGTTGCCCAGGCCAGAGTGCAGTGGTGTGTTCTCGGCTCACTGCAAGCTCCGTCTCCTGGGTTCACGCCATTCTCCTGCCTCAGCCTCCCGAGTAGCTGGGACTACAGGTGCCCGCCACCACGTCCGGCTAATTTTTTGTATTTTTAGTAGAGACAGGGTTTCACCGTGTTAGCCAGGATGGTCTCAATCTCCTGACCTCGTGATCCGCCTGCCTCAGCCTTCCAAAGTGCTGGGATTACAGGCATGAACCACCGCGCCCGGCCCCCGTTCTCCTTACTGGGTATGTTAAAATTATTTCTTTCAAAGGAAAAGGCTGGTCAAAGTGCAACGGTCTTTACAACTAATTGATCACAACCAGTTACAGATTTTTTTGTTCCTTCTCCACTCCAACTGCTTCACTTGACTAGCATAAGGGAAAAAAAAAAAAGAGGAAAGAAAGAAAATGCTAAACTATTTAATCTGGGCTAGTAAATAGCCAGAAAGAACTTTATAAAAATGAAATATACAAAATGACACTAGTATGTTTAACTAAAGGTCTAGTTATGACACTTAAATTTGCACATGTTATAGATAATATCAATATAAAAACTGATAGCATGGGTCCATTTTTAATAAATATATAAATATTTTAAACTTTCTAGATCTAAAGCTTAAGGACTATGGAGTGGATCTCATTGAAGTTTCAGGCAATGGATGTGGGGTAGAAGAAGAAAAGTTCGAAGGCTTAAGTAAGTTAACTTTTTCTAATCCTATTATAAAATAATTGGGCCACATGTCTTAGAATTTTGAGTAACACTGTCTTGGGAAACACAAAAACAGTTTTTTTAAAGCCAGTTACTAGATATCATGTATATTTATTGTTATAGCACTTGAAATATCTTAGTCCTTACTTTATACTCTCTTTCAGCTCTGAAACATCACACATCTAAGATTCAAGAGTTTGCCGACGTACCTCAGGTTGAAACTTTTGGCTTTCGGGGGGAAGCTCTGAGCTCACTTTGTGCACTGAGGTGATAAAATATTTTTATCCATTCACTTGACCCCTTAGAAAAACCTCTCTGAAAATTAATTGGAATCATTATTATTTACAATTTTCTGTCTCAATATCTCAGCTTCTAGCTTCTGAATTCTGTTTTGTCTCACTGCCAATCTAAGTCCTAGTACTTCTGAAATGTGAGCAATAAATGAATGAAATGAAGCAAATAGTATTGTTAAAAAAATTGGTTACCCTTATTAGAACAGTAACTTCTCAATTTGAACATAACATATAGGTAATAAATGATAGTTACCATTGGTTTTCATTATCAATTTTTAGGGAAACATTTCACCAAAGCACTACTTAATTATAGCACAGATACTAAATTTTTATAAATAACTACATGCACACACACACACGCACACACACATATATATACATACATATATATATATATATTTTTTAGAGTCACACACTGTCACCCAGGCTGGAGTGCAGTGGCACAGTCTCAGCTCACTGCAATCTCTGCCTCCCAGGTTCAAGTGATTCTTGTGCCTCAGCCTCCTGAAGAGCTTGGGCTATAGCGTGCACCACCACCCTTGGCTAATTTTTGTATTTTTAATAGAGGTGGGGTTTTGCCATGTTGCCCAGGCTGGTCTGGAACTCCAGGCCTCAAGTGATCTGCCCTCCTTGGCCTCCCAAAGTGCTGGAATTACAGGCACGAGCCACCGCACCCTGCCCTACATATACCTTTTAATTATAATATCTTTTGGATTCTTTAAAACATTTTTTTAAAATTTTAAAAAATTCTTTAAAAAAATTCTTTTAAAAAATTTTGTTTGAAGAGTAATAACAAAACAAATCTCTGAGAATCAATAAATCTTGAGATCATTTATGGTTTTGCAATTCAACCTGAAAAACGAAGTCAAAGTTTTTATCAAAACAAAGCATGTTTAGTGCTCTCTGTCTCACTGTCTTTTAGATGCCAGACCTTAGATTTTATGATGACTCCTCAACTGTTTAGATCTCAGTTATCTCAGAGGGATCATCAGCTTTTTAAGAAAGTTTTGAGAGAAAATCAAGTGAAGAAAAGAGTAGTCAGTGCCCAACATCACGGATCTCTCACTGAACACACCATGCCTGGTATTCTCTCACAGCGATGTCACCATTTCTACCTGCCACGTATCGGCGAAGGTTGGGACTCGACTGGTGTTTGATCACGATGGGAAAATCATCCAGAAAACCCCCTACCCCCACCCCAGAGGGACCACAGTCAGCGTGAAGCAGTTATTTTCTACGCTACCTGTGCGCCATAAGGAATTTCAAAGGAATATTAAGAAGGTACAGTAAATTAATCCCGGTTTTCAAGAGTATTGGTTAATGCACATGAGCAAAAGATTTTACTAAAGATGTTTATTCTTCAGTTGATTCTCTTCCCCTAATTTATTGAGAAATGCTTTATTTGCATTTCTCATTAAAGACTTAACTTCAGGGTGATTTACTTTTTTCTTTTTATCACATAGTGTTTATTAGGACTGAGAAACATAGTGAGACTCTGTCTCTATGAAAAATTAAAAAAAAAATTGACTGGGCATGGTGGCATGCACCTGTAGTTCCAGCTACTTGGGAGGCTGAAGTGGGAGGATCACTTGAGCCCAGGAACCTGAGACTGCAGTGAGCTATGATTGCGTCACTACACTTCAGACTGTGAGACAGAGTAAGACCCTGTCTGGAAAAATATATATACATAGATATACATTTTCTTTATTTTTTATTTTTATCTTTTTTTGAGATGGAGTCTCACTTTGGCGCCCTGGTTGCAGTGCAGTGGCGCGATCTCAGTTCACTGCAACCTCCACCTGCCAAGTTCAAGCGATTCTCCTGCTTCAGCCTTCTGAGTAGCTACCATTACAGGCACGCGCCACCACGCCCAGCTAATTTTTGTATTTTCAGTGGAGACGGGGTTCCACCATGTTGTCCAGGCTGGCCAGGCTGGTCTCGAATTCCTGCCCTCAGGTGATCCGCCCACCTCGGCCTCTCAAAGTGCTGGGATTACAGGCGTGAGCCACCATGCCTGACCTTATGTACTTATATTTTTATGAGAATATTTCTCTTGGTTTTCTGATAAATGAGTTACTGGAACCCTTATGAATTTGAATGCAAATGAAACAGCTAAATGTTATATAATTGTTGTGTTTAAAAAGCAGATTATAAAACTGTCTGTATTATATGATCACAGTTTTATGAAAACAAAACAACAGGCCTAAATGTGTATAGTATAAAGACTGGAAGAGTCAGCACTTCCATGTTCTCAGCGGTTATCCTTGGATGTGAGATCTCATGCACTTTTTGCTCTCTTCTTTGTGCCTTTCCATTTTGCATGCATATTTCTTATAATCTAAAAAGTTACTTAAACATATGCAGCTAAAAACTTTTTTTACCTGTAAAGCATTCGGTGCTAATTTTAACTTTTTTTGTTTAGACGGAGTCTTCTCACTCTGTCGCCCAGGCTGGAGTGCAGTGGTGTGATCTTGGCTCACTGCAACCTCCGCCTCCTGGGTTCAAGTGATTCTCCTACCTCAGCCTCCCAAGTAGCTGGGATTATAGGTGTGTGTCACCACACCCAGCTAATTTTTGTATTTTTAGTAGAGATGGGGTTTCACCATGTTGGCCAGGCTGGTCTTGCACCCCTGATCTCAAGTGATCTGCCCACCTCAGCCTCCCAAAGTGCTGGGATTTCAGGCGTGAGCCACCACGCCCGGCTTTTTTTTTAAAGCTTTTTTGTAAGTCAGCCAGCAAGAACACAGGAGGAAGTACTCAAATCTCCCTTACACAGCTGGGGGCTATGTCAGGTTTTATAAGCGTAGGGTAATGAGGTGTGATTTGATTGGATCTTGCAATAAAGTAACGCTGGGAGGTGTGATCTGACTGGATCCTGCCATGGGGTGACACCAAAACTCAATGTGATTGGATCCTGGCTCCTGCCTTGGGGTGTCTGGTTCTTAAATCGGTCCGAGCTCTTCAGGCTGAGCTCTTAGGTTCCACTCCACGGTGGCACGCTTGGTTAACCTGGGCATGCACAGGGTACATGACCTTCAACCTGCGGGTCGATGGCAATTGAAAAACAACTGACAACTTCATTACATAAAAGTTGAACTGATTCGGGTGCGGTGACTCACGCCTGTAATCCCAGCACTTTGGGAGGCCAAGGCAGGTGGATCACCTGAGGTCGAGGAGTTCAAGACCAGCCTGGCCAAAATGGTGAAACCCCGTCTCTACTAAAAATATAAATATTAGCCAGGCGTGGTGGCGCACCCTTGTAATCGCAGCTACCCCAGAGGCTGAGGCAGCAGAATGCTTGAACCTAGGACGTGGAGGTTGCAGTGAGCTGAGATCGTGCCATTGCACTCCAGCCTGGGTGACAAGAGTGAAACTCCATCAAAAAAAAAAAAAAAGTTGAACTAGATTTGGTCTGATGCAGTTACAGATTTACAAACCGCGTCCCACCCTCCTGCCAACACCTTCCACTCCTCATTCTTGAGGGATTAGGGATGGAGGTCATGCTTCTGTATCGACTTCATGCTGACCAGGGGCACTTAGTCCCCTAAAGTGAGAGGAATGAAACTCTTGGGCTTCTGAGTTCAGATGAGTTCTGGGGTCACCCGGAGTAGCTTGAAAGGCTGGTATTGTTGTAATACCAGCTGAAGGTGGAAGTGTTGGATCCTGGAGGACAAACAGCTCACCATCCATTTAAATAAATAGGACCAAAAAGTAACAGAACAGTGGCCACGAGGGGCCCCAACAGAGGAAGAAACCAGGTGAGGTGTGGTATAGTGGACTCGACTGCCTTCTAAATCTCAGTGGTTGTCCGGGTGCGGTGGCTCACGCCTGTAATTCCAGCAAAAGAAGAGCCGAGGCAGGGTGATCACGAGGTCAGGAGTTCAAGACCAGCCGGGCAAACATGGTGAAACCCCGTCTCTACTGAAAATACAAAAATTAGCCAGGTGTGGTGGCGTGTGCTGTAGTCCCAGCTACTAGGGAGGCTGAGGCAGGAGAATTGCTTGAACCTGGGAGGCGGAGGTTGCAGTGAGCCGAGATTGTGCCACTGCACTCCAGCCTAGGTAACAGAGCGGGACTCCATCTCAGTCAATCAATCAATCTCAGTGGTTGAACTACCCTTGATATGGTTCAGCTCTGTATCCCCAACCAAATCTCATGTCAAATTGCAATTCCCAGTGTTGAGGGAGGGACCTGGTGGGAGGTGATTGGCTCGTGGCGGCTGACGTCCCCCTTGCTGTTCTCGTGATAGTGAGTGAGCGCTCATGGGATCTGGTTGTTTAGAAGCGTGCAGCCCTCCCACTTCACTCTCTCTGTCTCTCCTGCTCCACCATGGCCAGAAACGTGCCTGCTTCCCCTTCGCCTTCTGCCGTGATTGTCAGTTTCTTGAGGCCTCCCCAGCCATGCTTCCTGTACAGCCTGCAGAACTGTGAGTCAATTAAACCTCTTTTCTTCATAAATTCCCCAGTTTCCAGTAGTTCTTTAGAGCAGTGTGAAAACAGACTAATGGACCCTTCTGGTTGAAGGAATGTAGCCATTCTGCTTGTTTAACTATTTCCTTTCTGTTCATCTCTATTTCCCGGGAGGTGTTTATCCAAGTGCAATAGGAGATATTGGTGACTGCAGAGTCCCCTCAGTGTTCTGCTAGTAAATAGTTGAAGGTTGATCAGTGATCTCCAGCATTTTCAGTCTGGCATGGAAAAGCCCCCATGTAACTGGTAAAGGTATCAGTAAGCACCAGGAGGTATCTAAATCCACCAGGAGCCATAGGCATCATGTTGATGTCCATTTACCAGTCTTCCCTGGCAAGATCCTCTGAATTGTACTGCCTTGGCCAAAAGAGGTATGGGAGGGGCTGGGCACAGTGGCTCATGCCTGTAATCCCAGCATTTTGGGAGACCAATTCGGGTAGATCATTAGAGGTCAGGGGTTCAAGACCATCCTGGCCAACATGGTGACATTCCATCTCTACTGAAAATACAAAAAGTTAGCTGGGTTTGGTGTTGGGTGCCTGTAATCCCAGCTACTCGGGAGGCTGAGGCAGGATAATCACTTGAACCTGGGAGGAGGAGGTGGCAGTGAGCTGAGATCTCGCCATTGCACTCCAGCCTGGGCAACAAGAGCGAAACTTCATCTCAAAAAATAAAAAAAGAAGTCTGGGTGTGGTGGCTCGTGCCTGTAATCCCAGGACTTTGGGAGGCCAAGATGGGTGGATCATGAGGTCAGGAGTTCAAGACCAGCCTGGCCTAGATGGTGAAACCCTGTCTCGAGTAAAAATACAAATATTAGCTGGGCATGGTGGCACACACCTGTAATCTCAGCTACTCAGAAGTCTGAGACAGAAGAATTGCCAAAACCCGGGAGGGAGAGGTTGCAGTGAGCCGAGATCGCACCACTGCACTCTAGCCTGGGTGACAGAGCAAGACTCCGTCTCAAAAGAAAGAAAGAGAAAGGAAATTCCCCAGGGAAGTACCTCAGCTTATTTCATGAAGAGGTACTGAAGGAAGCAGAGGCACGTGGAGGACTTCCCCACCTCGTGCAGCTATTTGGGCCATGGCGTCTGAAATGTATTATTTCAGAGTCACCCCTTTGATGACCTTGGCAGTGGACTGCAGTCATCTGTTTAGGCCTTTCCATGGCCCGTGTCAGTGCCGGTATTTCTGTCTGTTGCACATTTGATTTCCTTGCTGTTGGCATTTAGAAGGCCCCCTGTTTCCCAGATCACACCACGGGCATGGACTGCAGAGATTGCGTCTTGTGAGTCTGTAGAAACAGTCAAGGCCTTGTCCTCTCTTAGGTCCAGAGCTCAGGTTAATGCAGATTTTCCCAGCCGTCTGTGCTGAAGTCCCTGTGGGGAGGCTCCCGGCTGGTTTCCTGTAGGTAGACAGCTACACATCCTGCCCTTCATTGGCTTCTTTTCATGAAGCTCCTGCTGTCTACAAAACATGTCTCCCTTTTCTTCTTGAACCACATCTCTGTTATTGAAACTCTAGAAGTCAGCCAGGCACAGTGGCTATGCCTGTAATCCCAGCGCTTTGGGAGGCCAAGGTGGGCGGATCACCTGAGGTCAGGAGTTCAAGACCAGCCTGGCCAACATGGCGAAACCCTGTCTCTAATACAAATACTAAAATTAGCCAAGCATGGTGGCCACTGCACTCCAGCCTGGGTGACAGAGCAAGACTCTGTCTCAAATAAAGAAAGAGAAAGTATCATGCTTTTCAGAGTTCTGTGGGTTGTTATAGTGAATTATCAAACCTGAGGACGTGGTGGGAACCTCCAAATTTGCAGCCAGTTGGTGAGAAGTACATGCGGTCTGTGGATACCCAAGCTTGCAGCTGCATCTGAAGCGAGGGCAGCCTAGCGGGGGCTGGTGGCCTTAACCTGTGGCATTTGATGTAACATCAGGGAGTTGACATCAGAATTACGTCACACAGGCCAGGTGCAGTGGCTCATGCTTATAATCCCAGCAATTAGAAAGGCAAGATAAGAAGATCGCTTGAGCTTGAGTCTGAGCCCGCAGTGAGCTATGACCGCACCACTGTACCCCAGTCTGGGTGACAGCACAAGACCCCGACTCCAAAAATAAAAAAGAAAAATCACAAAGAATTGCATGGCAGAGTGCCTGCCTTTCACAGCTTGAACTGTTGCAGGAACTTTCTTTTTTTCTTTCTTTCTTTCTTTTTTTTTTTTTTTGTGATGGAGTCTCGCCCTTTCACCCAGGCTGGAGTGCAGTGGCACGATCTCGGCTCACTGCAGGCTCCGCCTCCTGGGTTCACACCATTCTCCTGCCTCAGCCTCCGGAGTAGCTGGGACTACAGGCGCCTGCCACCGCGCCCAGCTAATTTTTTGTATTTTTAGCAGAGATGGGGTTTCACCGTATTAGCCAGGGTGGTCTTGATCTCCTGACCTCATGATCCGCCCACCTCAGCCTCCCAAAGTGCTGGGATTACAGTCCTGAGCCACCGCGCCTGGACTTTTTTTTTTTTTTTTTTTTTTTTTGAGAGGGGTTGGGGAGACATATTCTCTGCTAGTGATTCTCCTGCCTGGTCTCGAACTCCTGCTGGGATCACAGGCGTGAGCCACCACGCCCAGCCACCTTTAGAGTTTTCTTACCACCTGGTTTTCCTCTCTCAATATCTTTCTCCCATTTCCTGCTTTAAAACTCTAGCTTGGGGTCTGGGCACAGTAGCTCATGCGTATAATCCCAGCAGTTTGGGAGACTGAGGCGGGTGGATCACTTGAGGTCAGGAGTTTGAGACCAGCCTGGCCAACATGGTGAAACCTTGTCTCTACTATTTTTACAAAAGTTAGTCAGACGTACAGGCGGGTGCCTGTAGTCCCAGCTACTTGGGAGGCTGAGGCAGGAGAATTTGCTTGAACGCGGAGGTGAAAGTTGCAGGGAGCCGAGGTTGTGCCACTGCACTCCAGCCTGGGAGACAGAGCGAGACTGTCTCCAAAACAAACAAACAAACAAGCAAAAAAACCCTGTAGCTTGGGATCAGCCTTCTCTTCTGTTGTTTTTCTTTAAAAAATAAAAATTAAAAATAGGCTTCAAGTGATCCTCCCGCCATGACCTCCAAAACTGCTGGGATTGTAGGTGTGAGCACTGCACCCAGCCTTATGTTTTTTTCTACATAAAAAACAGCACAGGATTATCTTCCAAAGCTAATAAATATGTTCAAATAACCACAACCCCATTAAGGAAAAATGTCACTTGACAGCAAATAATCAATCCAGACCACAATATGATCACACTCACTGT
The DNA here is from genome assembly GCF_029289425.2 of Pan paniscus. Classification (NCBI taxonomy): domain Eukaryota; kingdom Metazoa; phylum Chordata; class Mammalia; order Primates; family Hominidae; genus Pan; species Pan paniscus. Next base: position 89,430,710 of record NC_073255.2, read on the forward strand.
GAAGGTGAGAAAAGTTCATCTTTATTATGTTTCCCCAAGAGATGCACTGCACTGTTCTCTTGAAAACACACAGCTCGTGTCCTCCTTTAGAACACACATCCTCTTTAAAGTAACATACAAACATGCCAAAACAAGATAAAAAATTCCATCTGAATTCTCACATTTCAAACATACACTAAATATCAAATAAAAATTTATTTTTACAAGAATTTAGGGGAACTACCACATAGCTATAAATGTAATATATATGTTAACTAAGTATCATAGATAAAAACCATGCTCCCTTCAGCAGCACGTGTAATAATAGATACCAAGATTGAAAGGTAAAAGATTTAGGATGAAAAGAATCCTCTCTTAAAAAGGAAAACAAAATTATATGTATGTGTATACAACAGTTATAACACCCATCACACAGCTTTATAGAAACAGCATCTATTCAAAAATACCAGTATTTCCAAAATATTTAAAATAATATTGAAAGTAATAATAATATTTAAATAAATATATTTAATAAATATTTCAATAAATAAAATAATGTTTAAATAATTCTATACCCATGTTTTTCAAAATAAACCAATAAAATAGATAGTATATATTAGACATGTTAGTATATATATCTGAGACATGTTAAAAATCACAACTGAATTCTCACAATTCAGTCACAAACCTAAACAGCAAATAAAAATTTCTATCACCAGAATTATGTTTTTTTCTGGTGGGGAACTACCAATAGCTATAAATAGAAGAGATTATTATGGAAGTATCATAGATAAAAAGAGTGCTCGCTTCAGGAGCACATATAATAATACAGAAAAAAATTTAAAGATAATAAAAGATTTAGGATAAAAAGAATTCTCACTTAAAAATGAAAAGAAAATTATCTTTATGTATATATAACAACTATAACTCTCATCAAAAAACTCTACAGGAACAGCATGTTTTCAAAAGTACAACAATTTCCAAACTATTTGAAATAAACCTATTAATAATTCAATGGCCAACATTTTCCAAACAAACCAATAAAATGCATAGTGTGCATGAAGCTATCTGTTACAGTCTGTGGCACTCATATTTCAGAAAGAATTCTGTGCCAATCTGAGCCCCTGCACTGTGCCTTCAAATGCTCCTGGACTGTGGCAAGCAAGTCCGTAAGAAACAGGACCTCCAGGTTCCGTCCCAGGGAGGTTGGCATTCAGCAATATAAAAAGGGAGGTGGTGCCGCAGGAAAGGGTGGAACTGGAAACACTCCTGGTTTCTTACTTTTCTCCAAGGACTCCTAGAAGTACCCCACCCCACCCCTGCTCCTTGGAGGACAACGTGATCACTGTATTCAGCTCTGTCAAGGATGGTCCAGGTTCTTCTAGATGATCTGCACAAATGGTTCCTCTCCTCCTTCCTGATGTCTGCCATTAGCACTGGAATAAAGTTCCTGCTGAAAATCCACATCTCCCCTGGGTCCGGTGTTCTGGAAGTGAGAGAGACAATGTCACACCTCAAGGAGGCAGCTCTCTAGACAGGAAGGTTATTCACGTCCCATGTCAAGTCTAGCTAGAGTTCAGAGCAATTGAGAAGTGCAATTTTATCTCCTGCCTTTCATTCTATACCCTGCTTGTGAACCATCGTGTTCAACTGTGAAACTCACACTTTGGTGACCCTGACTCCAAAACTTAATACACCCAAGGTCAGCCCCAGTGCTCTGCTTCATAGCAAGGACTTTGGGTGGGTCTTCCCAGGGAGTAGGGCACCCTCAGAGAATGTGGCTTTGGACTTCATCACAGCTGGGGCCTTTTGTGTCACTTCAGATCTAAACTTGTAACCGTGCTAGATCTGTTTCTAATGTGACAACATCAGGAACCACGAGTCCAGAAGCCTAATCCATAATCCTCCCTCCTCATGACGAAGTCTCATGCTCTGTGCTCAACATGGTTAGCTGCACAAGATGTAAACCAAAGCTTCACTGAACCCTCGACCCAAATCGGTAACTCAAGTGCGTCAATCATAATGAACCTCCCCGAACTCAGTATTTATGATTATTTTTGAGGCAGGGTCTCACTCTGTCACCCGGGCTGGAGTGCAGTGGCAGGATCAGGGCTCCCTGCAGCCCCGACCTCCCAGGCTCCAGCGATCCTCCTGCCTCAGCCTCCTGAGTAGTTGGGAGTAGAGATGCCTCCCACATCGCCTGGCTAATTTTTGTATTTTTGTGGAGAGGGGATATCTCGCCACGTTGCCCAGGCTTGAAGCCAGATCAAGCAATTGGGTTCCTTGGATTTCCGAAATAGACCCCAATATTCTGCCTTTACCCCGGAGGATGCAGATGTACCTTCTCTCAGGCCGATGACCTCAGGCCTCCACGGTCCCTGGAGCTCTAGGAAAGGTGGGCGCGATCTCGCGCCCACACCCAGTGCTCTGGGTCATAAGCCTGGATCTGGAAAAACAAACGCGCTTTGAGAAGACGGGGACTCCCCAGGATACCCCTCTCTCCCCTCGTCCAGCCTCCAGCCCACCCGATTCCTCCCCACATCCTCCACGTCCCCAGGCCCCACCCACCTCTTCCAACTCCTCCAGGGAAACCCAAGCCCTGCAGTGCATGTAACAGAAGAAGTGGAACCGATGCTTCCGGAACAAGGCTATCTGAGAGCAGTTCTTCCTGGCCCTCGGGTTCATGTAACGGCATAACTGGAACCAAAGCTCATGGAGCAAGGATATATGAGAGCGGGTCTCCTCGTACAGGAAGCAGATGATGTTTTGTTTGGGGGCCTCGTCATCCTCCTCCATGTCATTGGCCAGATAGCTGAGGACAGAAATCAGGTTGCTGCTCAGGGGCACCACCAGGAGAGACCTCCGGCTGAGATCAGCTTCCCAGAGAGGAAGATAAGGGACCGTCCCTAGCTCAGGACTGGCACCCACCCTGCAGAGAGCCATGCCTTCCTCAGGAGGGCTCTGCTGGACAGAGACCTGATCAAGGGCGTCTCCCACTCCTTCAGGATGGAGACAAAAACCCAACTGGTGACCAAGAGTGGTGGCTTAGGCCTGGAATCCCAGCACACTGGGAGGCCGAAGCAGGAGGATCACTTGAGGCCAGGAGTTTGAGACAGGCCTGGGCACCATAGCAAGACCCTTGTCTCTATTAAAAATATAAAAAATACGCCAGACGCGGTGGCTCATGCCTGTAATCCCAGCGCTTTGGAAGGCTGAAGCAGGTGGATTGCTTGAGACCAGGAGTTTGAGACCAGCCTGGTCAACACAGAGAAACCCCATCTATACTAAAAATACAAAAATCAGCCTGGTGCGGTGGCACACCCATTAGTCCTAGCTACTCAAGAGGCTGAAGCATAAGAATTGTGTGAACCCAGGAGGCGGAGGTTGCAGTGAGCCAAGATTGGGCCCCTCCATTCCAGCCTGAGACACACAGCAACACTCTTGTCTTGATAAATAAATAAATAAATAAATAAATAAATAAATAAATAAAAACTGTCCAGGTGTGGTGGCACAGCCCTGTAGTCGGAGCTAATCAAGAGGCTGAGGTGGGAGGATCGCTTGAGCCCAGGATATGGAGGCTGCGGTGAGCTATGATCTCACCACTGCACTCCAGCTTAGGGGACAGGGCAAGTCTGTCTCAAAAAAAAAAAAAAGCAATTGAATACATTGATACTTTGCCAGGACCCTGCCTTCTACAGGCATCTAGTCTAATGGCACTGGGAGTAATCAGAGGAGATGTCCTAATCCCAATGTCACATTATAATAGGATGTAACTGGAGAGCTACGGGCATGCAGAAGTTGGAAGATGAGGGAAGGCATCACAGAGGCTGTAGGGTGAACCGACTTCAAGGAATGGGTGCTTCCCTTCAGAACCACGTGTGTGGGACACCCAGACAGAAAACACAAATGCAAAGTCAAGTGGAGGGCATTTGGAAGGAGCAGTGAAGCCAAGCCAGGAAACACCAAGATGGCGAGCCAGTGTGGTTGTAGAGATTGTAGAGAGGGTGGAATTGGCACTGTGGACCCTGGCCTCGATAGAGAAAGACATCAGCTAAGGAAGTTGTTCAGGTGGGCGGTGAGGTTGTCGTGCTTTGGAAAGATGTTCAGGCTGCACTAGGAAGCCCCTTGGCTTGGGGAGAGACTCCAGGAAACCCCAGCAGGGAGCATTTGACAGTGGATTCGAGTGATGCAAGGGGGACCTGGACTGTGACCTCTGTCACGGGAACCCAGAGGAGGTTGATGGCTTTTGCGGTTGATGTGGGAAGGAGAGAGAGAGAAGAACCGGAAACGTCTGCTTGCTGGGGGAAGTGTCATGTCCGCTCCTCCGCTCCTTTTCTTCTCCCCTTAGGAGCGGTTCATGGTTCCTTTTGTTTTTTGTTCTTTTTTTGTTTTTTTTTTGTTGTTTTTTTTTTTTTTTTGAGACGGAGTCTCATTCCGTCGCCCAGGCTGGAGTGCAGTGGTGCGATCTCGGCTCACTGCAAGCTCCGCCTCCCAGGTTCATGCCATTCTCCTCCCTCAGCCTCCCGAGTAGCTGGGACTACGGGAGCCCGCCACCACACCCGGCTAATTTTTGTATTTTTTTTTTTTAAGTGGAGACAGGGTTTCACCATGTTAGCCAGGATGGTCTCGCTCTCCTGACCTTGTGATCCGCCCACCTCGTCCTCCCAAACTGTTGAGATTACAGGCGTGAGCCACCGCACCTGGCCTGTTTTACTCTTTTATTTGTACACTGGCATTGGAGTTTGTTTTGTTTGCCTGTTTCTTTTTTTTTTTTTTGAAAAAAAGTCTCACTCTGTTGCCCAGGCTGGAGTGCAGTGGCTCAACCTTAGCTTACTGCAACCTCCACCTCCTGGGTTCAAGGGGTTCTCTTGCCTCAGCCTCCCAAGTAGCTTGGATAACAGGTGCACACCAACATGCCCGACTGATTTTTCTATTTTTAGTAGAGACGGGGTTTTGCCATGTTGGCCAGGCTGGTCTCAAACTCCTGATCTCAGGTGATCCGCTTGCCTCGGCCTCCCAAAGTGCTGGGATTACAGGCCTGAGCCACCACGCCCAGCCTGAGTTTCTTTTTAGAGACAACAGTCTAAGATACTATAATCCTGTCTTTTTTGTACACAGAATAAAGAGGACAAATAGGTGAAAGAATAAATGAAAGGCTGCAATCCCACTTCCCCCGCTGTCCCAGGGCATTGGATATTGATGGATAGGAGGCAGCAAACCACTCACAGAGCCAGGAAGAAATGAATGCGTTGGTATTGCCAGGAGGGGAGGCCGGCCCGGCTGAAATACGCTATGACCATAGCCAGGAGATACTGATGGAGAGAAAGGAACACAGAGAGGGAGAGGTCACATCTTGGGAGAGGAAGATTGTGGAGATAGTGGAATGGGGGTCTGGGGAGGGGTTGCCCATCAGAGAAGGGACCTCAGCATTGGGGTGACTGTGCTCATGTGGAAATTGCGGGGTGGAGGGGTATTCGAAGGTCGGATGCAAATCCGAGAAGCCGGAGGAAGGGTTTTCGGTGATGCTCCCAGGATGGTGGGCTCTGATGGGATCTTGGGAGGGGGTGTGTCTAGGTCGGCTGGTGTCAGGAGGGTCTTTTGTGTGCCAGGCAGAGAACTGTCCCAAGGAGCTGAGAGTAGAGGGCCCAGGAGCTTCAGGACTGCAGCCAGACTGTGGCCCAGGGCTCAGATCCCAAAGGACCCATAGGAGAGGCAGGGGCCACTCATTCACTCTGCAAGAGACCAGCAGAGTCCTGAGAGAGATGCTGACAAATCATAAAAAGACAAAGAATAGCCGGGAGTGGCAGCTCAAGCCTGTGATCCCAGTACTTTTTGAGAGGTGGAGACAGGAGTATCACATGAGCCCAACAGTTGGAGAACAACCTGGGCAACACAGCGAGACCCTGTTTCTACGAAGATTTCAAAAATTCATCGAGCATGGTGGCATGTGCCTAGTCCCAGCTCCTCAGGAGTCTAAGGAAAGAGGATTGCTTGAGCCCAGGAGTGAGAGTGAGCTATGATCATGCCACTGTACTCCATCCTGGGGAGCAGAGCTGGACTCTGTCTCAGAAAAAAAAATGTGTGGGTGCCAAGACTCAAGACCATGGGAGCTGGTCAGACACAGTGCTGATGTCTGTAATCTCAGCACTTTGGGAGGCCAAGGCGGGTGGATCACCTGAGGTCAGGTGTTCGGCACCAATCTGGCCAACAGGGCAAAACCCCGTCTCTACTAAAAACACAAAAATTAGCCAGGCGTGGTGGTTCACGTTTGTAATCCCAGCTGCTTGGAGGCTGAGGCACGAGAATCGCTTGAACCCAGGAGGCATCAGCTGCAGTGAGTCAAGACCGAGACACTGCCCTCCAGCCTGGGCAACAGAGCAAGACTGTGTCTCACAAAACAAAAACAAAAACAAAAACAAACTGTAGGAGCATCTGGTGGGAGGTGGTGGAGGGAGAACTGTGGGTTTGGAAGCTGCGCCCTCCCGCTGGCCGTGCGTTAGAACAGGAACACAGTTACATAGAGAACAACCTTACCTTGTCCGACACCCTCAGATCTTTGTCCCAGGCCAGGAATCTTTTAATGACAGGATCCTCTGTGATTAGAGAGCAGATATCAGCGTGAGAAGCAGGACAGGGTTTCCGTGGGAGCAGCAGGGCAGTGAGGAGAAGTGTGCCTCCCGGGGGAAAGTCTCAGGATTGTGGCCGCGGGTGAGGTGGATGGGAGAGGGGAGAATGACTTTCACTGGGCAAGGGAGAGAGGCTCCTGCTCTGAGACTCCCCTGAGAAGAGGCCGAAGGAGGCCCTGGGTGTGAGAATCTACAGGATGTAGAGCTGGGAATCAGCCAGGACCCCCTCCAGCAGACACGGAGGGACCACTGCAGAGTCATAAAGGAATTCCCATCATTTCCTCATGAGGCAGTCACACATCAGGGTGTGACCATGGCCTTGGTATCCCTCACTATGGATGGAAACACTTAGGTTTAGAAAAGTCGGTAAGAAACATTAAGTTTCAGAGGGCACAGCTGAAACCACTTTTTTGATTTTTGATTTTGTTTTTCTTTATTTGATTTTTATTTTTATTTATTTATTAATTTATTTTGAGACAGAGTCTTGCTCTGTGGGCCAGGCTGGAATGCATTGGCCTGATCTTGGCTCACTGCAACCTCTGCCTCCTGGGTTTAAGCAATTCTCCTGTCTCAGCCTCCCGAGTAGCTGGAACTACAGGGATGAGCTACTGTGCCCAGCCTTGGTTTTTCTTTTGACGCAGACTTTTGCTCTGTCACCCAGGCTGGAGTGCAGTGGTGCAGTCATAGCTCACTGCAGCCTCAAAGTCCTGAGTTCAAGCAATCCTCTTGCCTCAGCCTCCCAACGTGCTGGGATCTCAGGCGGGAGCCACAGCGCCTGGCCCAAAACCAAGCTTTCTTATCCCAAGCACCGACCTTTATCAAGTCTACCTAATCCTCTGTTGTCTCCTAAGTGTCCCTCATGAGTGATCACTTCAGAGTCCTCCCGCATGGAGAGCTCACCCACTGGGGCATATTTTTCCCATTGGAAAAGTGTGGTTATTGGAAGTTTCCTCTTTAGAAAGAACAGGATTGGAGGTGCTCTCTGGGGTGTCCTCCTACCAAGCAGCCTGTTGAAGGCCTCGTAGTACTCAGGGAGCACGAGCGACACTCGCCGTCGCTTCGCCTTCATCTTGAGGCCACACAGCGTCTCCGCCACCCAGGTCTCCTCAGGCTCAGGGGCGAGCTCCTGCTCTGGCTCATCGTCAGATTCATCCAAACACTCCCTCTTCCTTTTCCAGCCAAGGGACTTACGTGGGGGGCTGGGATCTACCCCAGGGGCTGAGTAAAGAAACCAGGCCACCGTGTAATGCTTCTGCAACTGATCACGTTAGACCCCGACCCCAAACCCCAAACCACTCTCCATCCTCCCCAGCCTCGCAGACTGCTGGCTTCTCCAAGCCACCTTTCTGACTTTCTCCTCTGCTCAACCCCATGTGCCACTCCTTCCCCTCCCCATTCTTCCCTCTCTCTGTCCTCAGAACACTGCCTCATATCCTTCCCTGGTCCCTGGCTCTCTGAGTCCCTCTTTTTTTTTTTTTTGTTTCGAGACAGAATCTTGCTTTGTCACCCAGGCTGGAGTGTAGTGGTGCAATCTCAGCTCACTGCAACATCCATCTCCCGGATTCCAGTTATTCTCCTGCCTCAGCCTCTCAGGTAGCTGGGATTACAGGTGCCTGCCATAATGCCCAGCTCAATTTTGTACTTTTAGTAGAGACAGGGTTTCACCATGTTGCCCAGGCTGGTCTCAAACTCCTGGCCTCAAGTGATCCGCCTGCCTTGGCTTCCCAAAGTGCTGGGATTACAAGTGTGAGCCACTGCACCCAACCTGAATTTCTCCATTCTTCCCACACACCCTCCCCAGGTTCTCCTTCCTGACCTCTGACCCTTCTTTTTTTCTTCCTCTTTTTTTTTTTTGAGACAGCATCTCACTCTGTCACCCAGACTGGAGTGCAGTAGCACGATCTCGGCTCACTGCAACCTCTTCCTCCCAGGCTCAAGTGATTCTCCTGTCTCAGCCTCCCAAGTAGCTGGGATTATAGGCACACACCACTACCGCCTGGCTAATTTTTGTACTTTTAGTAGAGATGGGGTTTCACCATGTTGGCCAGGCTGGTCTTGAACTCCTGACCTCAGGTGATCTGCCCGCCTCAGCCTCCCAAAGTGTTGGGGTTACAGGGGTGAGCCACCACGCCTGGCCCCCTTCCTTCGTCTTAGTCAATCGTATGCCACCTCTTCTTCCTCCAGTCCCCTCACCTGATGGTCCCGACACTTCATCATCCACCACCTCCTGGAGGGGGTACCCTGAGGTGCTCCGCTGGGGGCTCTGCTCTTCCTGGGGCTGCGGTTGATGGCTCATCATGATCTTTCCCAAAATCTGTCCCATCTCACCGAACCTAGTCTCTGTTCTGTCCTTGGTCTTCTTCTGGACACTGCTGGGATCCAGAAGAGTGTGTTATCAATTCTCGAGGCTGGGAGAAGTCAGGAGTGGAGAACAGCTCTGAGAAGTTACTGTTGTCCAACTGAACTGCCAGGTGCCGACAGAGTCCGGTCCCTCCAATCAGGAAGGTCGGAATCTCTGATGTCATCGTTCATGCCAACCTGGCAACTAGTTTGAACAAAAACACATGTAACTGCCAGGCTGATCTCTTGTCCTGGAGATCCTGGGTGAATGGTATCTCCTGCCACTGTCCCAACCTCAGACCACTGTCCAAAAGCATCTTCAGGGTCTCCGCATCCCTCTGTTCCCTGTCCCAGCAGAGGCTGTGTCCTCTCCGCTCAAAGCTTGAAGCGTATTGGGGTCTCCTCTTCTCTGTACATGCCCGTTTCAGAGTCCGGTCTGGTGGGAGAGGGATCAGGATGGGAAAGAAAAGTAGGGTAAGCAGAAACGATGAAACCTTACAAGAGTGAGATTATCATGTACAAGAGATCCCAGGAACATTGACTTGATGAAAAAGTCACATCAGAGCACTCAATTTGGCAGAGCTTTTCTGCCGAATGTCTACTGACATTCACTGTCCGAGATTCTGTACTGGGGGTACACGCGTCCTCTGCCCTAAGGCATCTTTGAGTCCAAGAGATATTTTGAGGACTGGAAATCATAGGAAACTGCCCATGAGTTCACACATATTTCCAATGGTGTCCCCAATTTCAGGGAGTCCACGGATCACCTAAAGCCAGCCCCTCCAGTTTGGCTAAGAAACTCTATATATCAAGTTTTGTATCATATGTATTGCTCTTAACTCAGAAAATTCCACCATTTTTGGCAGTGGTTTATTTATTTATACCATTGAAGGAAATGGTTTATTTATGAATCTATATTATGGATATTCTATAAGATACTGGGTGTACAAAAAGACTAAGTCGAAAAATCTCAGCTGTGCACAGTGGCTCATGCTTGTAATCCCATCTCTTTGGGTGGCCAAGGGAGGAAGACTGCCTGAGGCCAGCAGTTCGAGACCAGTATAGGCAACATAGCAAGAGCCCATCTCTAAAACAAAACAAAACAAAACAAAATTAGCCAGGTGTCGTGGCTGGCACCTGTGTTCCAACAACTTGAGAGACTGAGGTGGCAGGAGGATTGCTTGAGCCTAGGAGTTAGGGGCTGCGGTGAGCTGTGATCATGACACCGCACTCCAGCCTGGGCAACACAGCAAGACCTTGTGTCAAAAAATTTCTTTTAATTAAATATAAAAGAGTTTCATGACATTCAGAGACCATCCAAAGAACCTGTGGGTTCCGGCCAGGCACAGTGGCTCACACCTGTAATCCCAGCGCTTTGGGAGGCCATAGCAGGTGGATCGCTTGAGGTCAGGAGTTTAAGAGCAGCCTGGCCAACATGGTGAAACCCCATCTCTTCTAAAAATACAAAAAATTAGTCAGGCATGGTGGTGGGTGCCTGTAATCCCAGCCACTCAGGAGGCGGGGGCAGCAGAATGGCTTAAACTTGGGAGGCGGAGGTTGCAGTGAGCCAAGGTCGCACCATTGCACTCCAGCCTGGGCAACAAGAGCAAAACTACATCTCAAAAAAAAAAAAAAAAAAAAAAAAAAGAGAACCTGTGGATGAGTTCCCACATGGCTTCCTAACGGGCTGCGGCTCTCCTAGGAGTCTCTCGCTCATGGGAAAGGCACAAACTGAATGCGGGAGGAAATCCCATTGCTGTGGAAGTCCCATTGTTAGGAAGCTCTGCTTTTCTGGAGTTCAAATTTGCATTCATGATGCTTTAAACCGTCAGAGCTGGGTGTGTCCTCCTACAACAAATCACTTTACTCTCTCTCTCTCCTAGTTAACAGGCTTTCAAATATTAGAACATCCATGTTCTGACCTCATTAAAATTGCTCTTTTGTGGAATGAAAAGCTCTGATTTAACCCGTCTTTAAGCCTGGTATGCATATTCCTCTCTGTTCCGGCCACCTTGTCTAGACACACTACACTGAGGCAGTGCCCATCTTAGATGATGTTGACACATTGTCAAAAAATGGGCAAACCAGGTGCGGTGGCTCACACTTGTAATCCCAGCACTTTTGGAAGCCGATGCCGACAGATAACCAGAGGTGAGGAGGTTGAGATCAGCCTGGCCAACATGGTGAAACCTGTCTGTTTTTCTGTAAAAATACAGAAACAATGAGCTGGGCGTGGGAGTGCACTTCTGTAATCCCAGCTACTTGTGGGGCTGAGGCAGGAGAATCACTTGAACCGGGAAGGTGGAGGTTCCAGTGAGCCGAGATCACGACACTACACTCCAGCCTGGGCGACAGAGTGAGACTCCGACTCAAAAAAAAAAAAAGTGCCAGACAGCCCAGGTTTGGTCTGATATGTTCAGAAAAAAGCAAAACAGTCACCTCTCACCTTTTCTTTTCCTGCAATGATGCCGTTTAATACAACAATGGCTGTAGGTATGCTGCAGAAATATCATTCAAGTGAAACAGAAGGGCTTTCCTGGCTGGACACAGCGGTCACTCCTGCAATCCCAACACTTTGGTTGGCTAAGGTGGGAGGATTTCTTGCGGCCAGGAGTTCGAGGCTGCAGTGAGCTGTGATCCACCACTGCATTCCAGGCTGGGCATCAGAGTGAGGCCTCTCTCTAAAAAAAACCCTTCACTCCCCAAAAAAAGGGATTTTCAAATACCAGCCTTTCAGCATGAGGATCACATGGAGGAACATTAAGACACAGATGCTGGGACCCAGCCCTATTGATTGTAATTTAAAAACTGAGGTGAGGCCTGATTTAGCTCCGTCATTGGAATCCATTCAGATTTGAAATTCTCTGAGTTGGACAGTGCAAGAGAGATCCTAAAGAAAACAAAGTCACTGTGGACTGAAATGAGCTGACAAGGTTTTCTGAGCGTGGTGAAATATGATCTGGGCCTCACTTGGGAGGGCTGTGGCCAGGCCTTGAGTCCGTGGCTCAGTGGGGCCTTCTGAAACAGCCTCCAAGCCGCGCCCCCCCCCCTTCATTTGCTAGTGGATGACCCCCTCCAGCAGCTTTGGTGCTGATGGGAATAAGTCGACCTGCAGCGGAAGTTCAGCCCAAGTCTCAGCCCAGCAGCTTCTCCACACCTGTCCGGGGTCTGGTCATGCTGCCGTCTCTGCGGTTCTCTGCGGAGTCGTGGTTTCTGTACCTTGAAGAGAACTTCCCCTCTGGGACCCAGAAACCCAGTGAATCCTCAGGAAAAAAGGGAATGAAATTACTGAAGACAACTCTGTGGCGGGGAGATGGAAAAGAGGCTCTCTCTTTTTTTTTTTCCTAATATTTTGAGACAGAGTTTCGCTTTTGTCACCCAGGCTGCAGTGCAGTGGCTCCATCTCGGCTCACTGCAACCTCTGCCTCCCAGGTTCAAGCGATTCTCCTGCCTCAGCCTCCCGAGTAGCTGAGATTACAGGCACCCACCACCACTCCCGCCTAATTTTTGTATTTTTTTAGTAGGGACAGGGTTTCGTCATGTTTGCCAGGCTGGTCTTGAACACCTGACTTCAAATGATCCACCCGCCTCTGCCTCTCAAAGTGCTAGGAATACAGGCATAAGACACTGCACCCGGCCTGTTTTTGTTTTTTAGAGACAAGGTCTCTGTTGCCTTGGCTGGGGTGCAGTGGTACAATCAGCTCTCTGTTGCCTCCTGGGCTCAAGCAATCCTCTTCTCTCAGCCTCCCAAGTAGCTGAGACTACAGGTGCATGCCTGTAGTAGATATAGCATCTTGCTCTGTTGCCCAGACTGGTCTTGAACTCTTGGTCACAAGCGATCCTCTTGCCTTGGCCTCTCAAAGTGCTGGAATTACACGCGTGAGCCATTGAGCCCAACCAGATAAGATGATCTTTAAGGGCCCTTCCCATGGTACCATATCCAAGTCAGCGAGACTGTGGCTATAGCAAGTTTAACATAACCAGATACGCTAGTATTATGGGCTGCATGGTGTGCCCCCCACCCCTAATTCGTGTATTGAAGCCATGACCCTCCAGACCTTAGAGGTGACCTTATTGGAACCAGAGTCTTTACAGAGGTGATCAAGTTAAAATGAGGTCACTAGAGGCCAGGCACGGTGGCTCACACCTGTAATCCCAGCACTTTGGGAGGCCGAGGCAGGCAGATAATGAGCCCAAGAGACCGAGACCATGATGTCCAACATGGTGAAACCCTGTCTCTACTAAAAATACAAAAATTAGCCAGGCGTGGTGGTGTGGGCCTGTAGTCCCAGCTACTCAGGAGGCTGAGGCAAGAGAATCACTTGAACCCGGAAGGCAGAGATTGCAGTCAGCCAAGATCATGCCACTACACTCCAGCCTGGGTGACAGAGTGAGACTCTATCTCAAAAAAATAAAAATTAAAAAACTAAAAACCTACAGCACCGCCTTTTACATAATGCAATGGTTTGGTAAGCACATGCACCCCAGGGAGGTAGTGGCAGATTCAGTCAACCTTCCCAGCAGCGTGGAGACGCAGTCAGGCATAGCAGGTGTTGATGTGGTTTGAACCCACAGCTTGGCTCAAATCCACACTCCCCTACTTAGTACCGAGTGAAGCCACTTACCCTCTAAGTGCCTTACTTTTCTTTTCTTTTCTTTTCTTTTTTCTTTTTTCGAGATAGAGTCTCGCTCTGTCACCCAGGCTGGAGTGCAGTGGCATGATCTTGGCTCACTGCAAACTTCGCCTTCCAGGTTCAAGCAATTCTCCTGCCTCAGCCTCCCAAGTAGCTGGGATTACAGGTGCCCACCACCATGCCGGGCTAATTTTTGTATTTTTGATAGAGATGGGGTTTCACCATAGTGCCCAGGCTGGTCTCGAACTCCTGACCTCAAGTGATCTGTCTGCCTCGGCCTCCCAAAGTACTAGGATTAGAGGCATGAGCCACCACACCTGGCCACTTTTCTTATCTATATTTGTTATGTGGATGACTTGTGTTAACGCAAATAAGATGCTGCTCGTCATCTTTAAAGAAAATAGGTGGCAACCTGTTATAGCAAGTCCTGTTTTTATTTGTACTTATGAGGCTTTAATTAAACGCTAAGAATTAAAATGCACATAATATTAGACTTTACCTCACAAACTGGCTTCAATTATTCGATGAGACTTATATGTATTACTTAAATGAGGTTAAATTTAACCTTTAAAAAATGATTTATTGTGGCTGGGCACAGTGGCTCACACCTGTAATCCCAGCACTTGGGAGGCCAAGGCAGACGGATCACTTGAGGCCAGGAGTTGAAGACCAGCCTGACCAACACGGCAAAACCCCATCTCCGCTAAAAATACAAAAATTAGCCAGGCATGGTGGTGCACACCTGTAATCCTAGCTACTCAGGAGCCTGAGACACAAGAATCGCTTGAACCCGGGAGGCAGAGGTTGCAAGGAGGTGAGATCACACCACTGCACTCCAGCCTGGGCAATAGAGTGAGGCTCTGCCTTAAAACAAAGAAAAATGATTTTGGGGGATGATGGGGTGTCACTATGTTGACCAGGCTTGTCTCAAACTCCTTGCCTCAAGCAATCCACCCACCTCAGCCTCCCAAGTAGCTGGAATTACAGGCACATGCCACCACGCCTGGCTAGTGTGTGTGTGTGTGTGTGTGTGTGTGTGTGTGTGTGTGTAGAAACAAGGTCTTACTGTGTTGTTTAAGCTGCTCTCAAACTCCTGGGCTCAAGTGATCCTCCCACCTCGGCCTCCCAAAGCATTGGAATTACAGGTGTGAGCCACCTCACTGAGCCCTCCACCTTTCAGCTGAACGCAGAAAAGTACAATCTTTTAACCCAAAGCGTTCCTCACACTTAGGGTCAGGAAGAGCCCTTCATGCCCTGGAGGCAACTACTAACCCTCTGCTAAACACTCTGACTCTGGGTGTGAGAAACACACCTACTGTGCCCCACATATTTTTCCAAATACAACTTAATTTAGCCTTCACGACAACCCTGGAGTGAAGGATCATTAACTTTATTTCATAGATGTGGAAACTGAGACTCAGAGGCAGGAAATGACCTCCTTCTGGAGGCTGCAAATTCTTTGATGCTCCTTTGATCAACAGGTGGGAGCTGGCCAGAGGTGGTGGCTCACACGTATAATCCCAGCACTTTGGGAGGCCAAGGTGGGAGGATTGACTGAGGCCAGGAGTTTGAAACTAGCCTGGGCAACATAGCAAGACCTCATCTCTACAAAAAATACACAAATTAGCAGGGTGTGGTGGTGCACACCTGTAGTCGCAGCCACTCGGGAGGCTGAAGTGGTAGCATTGCTTGAGCCCAGGAGGTTGAGGCTGGAGTGAGCCATGATCAAGCCACTGCTCTCCAGCCGAGGAGATGGAGATAGACCCTGTCTCAAACAACAACAAAAAAATAGGTGAGGGTCAGCCAGGCGTGGTGGCTCACGCCTGTAATCCTAGAACTTTGGGAGGCCAAGGTGGGAGGATTGCTTGAGACCAGGACTTCAAGACCAGCCTGGGCAGCCTAGCAAGATCCCATATATCCAGGCCTCATATAATCCGCCCACCTTGACCTTTCACTTAGCATAACATCCCCAAGTTCAATCATAGTGTTACAAGTGACAGGATCTCCTTATTTTTAAGGCTGAATTAAATACTCCATTGTATGTATATATCACATTTTCTTTATCCATTCATGTGCGGATGGACATTTTTTTCTTGCTCCTTTAAAATAAGTTCACTATCTATTAGCCTGGGCAACGTGGCAAGACCCCATGTCCACAAACAATAAAAACGATTAGCTGGGTGTGGTGGTCTGTGCCCCGTAGTCCCAGCTACTCAGGAGGCTGAGGCAGGGGAGCACTTGAACCTGGAAGGTGGAGGCCGCAGTGAGCCATGATCACACCACTGCACTCCAGCCTGGGTGGCAGTGGTGTCTTCAAGAAAGAAATAATAAAATAAAATAATTTCATCATTTATCTCACCTAAATATGTATTCTTGAATACTATTGTTTTGCCTGGTCTTTTTTTTTTTTTTTTTGAGACGGAGTCTTGCTCTGTTGCCCAGGCCAGAGTGCAGTGGTGTGTTCTCGGCTCACTGCAAGCTCCGTCTCCTGGGTTCACGCCATTCTCCTGCCTCAGCCTCCCGAGTAGCTGGGACTACAGGTGCCCGCCACCACGTCCGGCTAATTTTTTGTATTTTTAGTAGAGACAGGGTTTCACCGTGTTAGCCAGGATGGTCTCAATCTCCTGACCTCGTGATCCGCCTGCCTCAGCCTTCCAAAGTGCTGGGATTACAGGCATGAACCACCGCGCCCGGCCCCCGTTCTCCTTACTGGGTATGTTAAAATTATTTCTTTCAAAGGAAAAGGCTGGTCAAAGTGCAACGGTCTTTACAACTAATTGATCACAACCAGTTACAGATTTTTTTGTTCCTTCTCCACTCCAACTGCTTCACTTGACTAGCATAAGGGAAAAAAAAAAAAGAGGAAAGAAAGAAAATGCTAAACTATTTAATCTGGGCTAGTAAATAGCCAGAAAGAACTTTATAAAAATGAAATATACAAAATGACACTAGTATGTTTAACTAAAGGTCTAGTTATGACACTTAAATTTGCACATGTTATAGATAATATCAATATAAAAACTGATAGCATGGGTCCATTTTTAATAAATATATAAATATTTTAAACTTTCTAGATCTAAAGCTTAAGGACTATGGAGTGGATCTCATTGAAGTTTCAGGCAATGGATGTGGGGTAGAAGAAGAAAAGTTCGAAGGCTTAAGTAAGTTAACTTTTTCTAATCCTATTATAAAATAATTGGGCCACATGTCTTAGAATTTTGAGTAACACTGTCTTGGGAAACACAAAAACAGTTTTTTTAAAGCCAGTTACTAGATATCATGTATATTTATTGTTATAGCACTTGAAATATCTTAGTCCTTACTTTATACTCTCTTTCAGCTCTGAAACATCACACATCTAAGATTCAAGAGTTTGCCGACGTACCTCAGGTTGAAACTTTTGGCTTTCGGGGGGAAGCTCTGAGCTCACTTTGTGCACTGAGGTGATAAAATATTTTTATCCATTCACTTGACCCCTTAGAAAAACCTCTCTGAAAATTAATTGGAATCATTATTATTTACAATTTTCTGTCTCAATATCTCAGCTTCTAGCTTCTGAATTCTGTTTTGTCTCACTGCCAATCTAAGTCCTAGTACTTCTGAAATGTGAGCAATAAATGAATGAAATGAAGCAAATAGTATTGTTAAAAAAATTGGTTACCCTTATTAGAACAGTAACTTCTCAATTTGAACATAACATATAGGTAATAAATGATAGTTACCATTGGTTTTCATTATCAATTTTTAGGGAAACATTTCACCAAAGCACTACTTAATTATAGCACAGATACTAAATTTTTATAAATAACTACATGCACACACACACACGCACACACACATATATATACATACATATATATATATATATTTTTTAGAGTCACACACTGTCACCCAGGCTGGAGTGCAGTGGCACAGTCTCAGCTCACTGCAATCTCTGCCTCCCAGGTTCAAGTGATTCTTGTGCCTCAGCCTCCTGAAGAGCTTGGGCTATAGCGTGCACCACCACTCTTGGCTAATTTTTGTATTTTTAATAGAGGTGGGGTTTTGCCATGTTGCCCAGGCTGGTCTGGAACTCCAGGCCTCAAGTGATCTGCCCTCCTTGGCCTCCCAAAGTGCTGGAATTACAGGCACGAGCCACCGCACCCTGCCCTACATATACCTTTTAATTATAATATCTTTTGGATTCTTTAAAACATTTTTTTAAAATTTTAAAAAATTCTTTAAAAAAATTCTTTTAAAAAATTTTGTTTGAAGAGTAATAACAAAACAAATCTCTGAGAATCAATAAATCTTGAGATCATTTATGGTTTTGCAATTCAACCTGAAAAACGAAGTCAAAGTTTTTATCAAAACAAAGCATGTTTAGTGCTCTCTGTCTCACTGTCTTTTAGATGCCAGACCTTAGATTTTATGATGACTCCTCAACTGTTTAGATCTCAGTTATCTCAGAGGGATCATCAGCTTTTTAAGAAAGTTTTGAGAGAAAATCAAGTGAAGAAAAGAGTAGTCAGTGCCCAACATCACGGATCTCTCACTGAACACACCATGCCTGGTATTCTCTCACAGCGATGTCACCATTTCTACCTGCCACGTATCGGCGAAGGTTGGGACTCGACTGGTGTTTGATCACGATGGGAAAATCATCCAGAAAACCCCCTACCCCCACCCCAGAGGGACCACAGTCAGCGTGAAGCAGTTATTTTCTACGCTACCTGTGCGCCATAAGGAATTTCAAAGGAATATTAAGAAGGTACAGTAAATTAATCCCGGTTTTCAAGAGTATTGGTTAATGCACATGAGCAAAAGATTTTACTAAAGATGTTTATTCTTCAGTTGATTCTCTTCCCCTAATTTATTGAGAAATGCTTTATTTGCATTTCTCATTAAAGACTTAACTTCAGGGTGATTTACTTTTTTCTTTTTATCACATAGTGTTTATTAGGACTGAGAAACATAGTGAGACTCTGTCTCTATGAAAAATTAAAAAAAAAATTGACTGGGCATGGTGGCATGCACCTGTAGTTCCAGCTACTTGGGAGGCTGAAGTGGGAGGATCACTTGAGCCCAGGAACCTGAGACTGCAGTGAGCTATGATTGCGTCACTACACTTCAGACTGTGAGACAGAGTAAGACCCTGTCTGGAAAAATATATATACATAGATATACATTTTCTTTATTTTTTATTTTTATCTTTTTTTGAGATGGAGTCTCACTTTGGCGCCCTGGTTGCAGTGCAGTGGCGCGATCTCAGTTCACTGCAACCTCCACCTGCCAAGTTCAAGCGATTCTCCTGCTTCAGCCTTCTGAGTAGCTACCATTACAGGCACGCGCCACCACGCCCAGCTAATTTTTGTATTTTCAGTGGAGACGGGGTTCCACCATGTTGTCCAGGCTGGCCAGGCTGGTCTCGAATTCCTGCCCTCAGGTGATCCGCCCACCTCGGCCTCTCAAAGTGCTGGGATTACAGGCGTGAGCCACCATGCCTGACCTTATGTACTTATATTTTTATGAGAATATTTCTCTTGGTTTTCTGATAAATGAGTTACTGGAACCCTTATGAATTTGAATGCAAATGAAACAGCTAAATGTTATATAATTGTTGTGTTTAAAAAGCAGATTATAAAACTGTCTGTATTATATGATCACAGTTTTATGAAAACAAAACAACAGGCCTAAATGTGTATAGTATAAAGACTGGAAGAGTCAGCACTTCCATGTTCTCAGCGGTTATCCTTGGATGTGAGATCTCATGCACTTTTTGCTCTCTTCTTTGTGCCTTTCCATTTTGCATGCATATTTCTTATAATCTAAAAAGTTACTTAAACATATGCAGCTAAAAACTTTTTTTACCTGTAAAGCATTCGGTGCTAATTTTAACTTTTTTTGTTTAGACGGAGTCTTCTCACTCTGTCGCCCAGGCTGGAGTGCAGTGGTGTGATCTTGGCTCACTGCAACCTCCGCCTCCTGGGTTCAAGTGATTCTCCTACCTCAGCCTCCCAAGTAGCTGGGATTATAGGTGTGTGTCACCACACCCAGCTAATTTTTGTATTTTTAGTAGAGATGGGGTTTCACCATGTTGGCCAGGCTGGTCTTGCACCCCTGATCTCAAGTGATCTGCCCACCTCAGCCTCCCAAAGTGCTGGGATTTCAGGCGTGAGCCACCACGCCCGGCTTTTTTTTTAAAGCTTTTTTGTAAGTCAGCCAGCAAGAACACAGGAGGAAGTACTCAAATCTCCCTTACACAGCTGGGGGCTATGTCAGGTTTTATAAGCGTAGGGTAATGAGGTGTGATTTGATTGGATCTTGCAATAAAGTAACGCTGGGAGGTGTGATCTGACTGGATCCTGCCATGGGGTGACACCAAAACTCAATGTGATTGGATCCTGGCTCCTGCCTTGGGGTGTCTGGTTCTTAAATCGGTCCGAGCTCTTCAGGCTGAGCTCTTAGGTTCCACTCCACGGTGGCACGCTTGGTTAACCTGGGCATGCACAGGGTACATGACCTTCAACCTGCGGGTCGATGGCAATTGAAAAACAACTGACAACTTCATTACATAAAAGTTGAACTGATTCGGGTGCGGTGACTCACGCCTGTAATCCCAGCACTTTGGGAGGCCAAGGCAGGTGGATCACCTGAGGTCGAGGAGTTCAAGACCAGCCTGGCCAAAATGGTGAAACCCCGTCTCTACTAAAAATATAAATATTAGCCAGGCGTGGTGGCGCACCCTTGTAATCGCAGCTACCCCAGAGGCTGAGGCAGCAGAATGCTTGAACCTAGGACGTGGAGGTTGCAGTGAGCTGAGATCGTGCCATTGCACTCCAGCCTGGGTGACAAGAGTGAAACTCCATCAAAAAAAAAAAAAAAGTTGAACTAGATTTGGTCTGATGCAGTTACAGATTTACAAACCGCGTCCCACCCTCCTGCCAACACCTTCCACTCCTCATTCTTGAGGGATTAGGGATGGAGGTCATGCTTCTGTATCGACTTCATGCTGACCAGGGGCACTTAGTCCCCTAAAGTGAGAGGAATGAAACTCTTGGGCTTCTGAGTTCAGATGAGTTCTGGGGTCACCCGGAGTAGCTTGAAAGGCTGGTATTGTTGTAATACCAGCTGAAGGTGGAAGTGTTGGATCCTGGAGGACAAACAGCTCACCATCCATTTAAATAAATAGGACCAAAAAGTAACAGAACAGTGGCCACGAGGGGCCCCAACAGAGGAAGAAACCAGGTGAGGTGTGGTATAGTGGACTCGACTGCCTTCTAAATCTCAGTGGTTGTCCGGGTGCGGTGGCTCACGCCTGTAATTCCAGCAAAAGAAGAGCCGAGGCAGGGTGATCACGAGGTCAGGAGTTCAAGACCAGCCGGGCAAACATGGTGAAACCCCGTCTCTACTGAAAATACAAAAATTAGCCAGGTGTGGTGGCGTGTGCTGTAGTCCCAGCTACTAGGGAGGCTGAGGCAGGAGAATTGCTTGAACCTGGGAGGCGGAGGTTGCAGTGAGCCGAGATTGTGCCACTGCACTCCAGCCTAGGTAGCAGAGCGGGACTCCATCTCAGTCAATCAATCAATCTCAGTGGTTGAACTACCCTTGATATGGTTCAGCTCTGTATCCCCAACCAAATCTCATGTCAAATTGCAATTCCCAGTGTTGAGGGAGGGACCTGGTGGGAGGTGATTGGCTCGTGGCGGCTGACGTCCCCCTTGCTGTTCTCGTGATAGTGAGTGAGCGCTCATGGGATCTGGTTGTTTAGAAGCGTGCAGCCCTCCCACTTCACTCTCTCTGTCTCTCCTGCTCCACCATGGCCAGAAACGTGCCTGCTTCCCCTTCGCCTTCTGCCGTGATTGTCAGTTTCTTGAGGCCTCCCCAGCCATGCTTCCTGTACAGCCTGCAGAACTGTGAGTCAATTAAACCTCTTTTCTTCATAAATTCCCCAGTTTCCAGTAGTTCTTTAGAGCAGTGTGAAAACAGACTAATGGACCCTTCTGGTTGAAGGAATGTAGCCATTCTGCTTGTTTAACTATTTCCTTTCTGTTCATCTCTATTTCCCGGGAGGTGTTTATCCAAGTGCAATAGGAGATATTGGTGACTGCAGAGTCCCCTCAGTGTTCTGCTAGTAAATAGTTGAAGGTTGATCAGTGATCTCCAGCATTTTCAGTCTGGCATGGAAAAGCCCCCATGTAACTGGTAAAGGTATCAGTAAGCACCAGGAGGTATCTAAATCCACCAGGAGCCATAGGCATCATGTTGATGTCCATTTACCAGTCTTCCCTGGCAAGATTCTCTGAATTGTACTGCCTTGGCCAAAAGAGGTATGGGAGGGGCTGGGCACAGTGGCTCACGCCTGTAATCCCAGCATTTTGGGAGACCAATTCGGGTAGATCATTAGAGGTCAGGGGTTCAAGACCATCCTGGCCAACATGGTGACATTCCATCTCTACTGAAAATACAAAAAGTTAGCTGGGTTTGGTGTTGGGTGCCTGTAATCCCAGCTACTCGGGAGGCTGAGGCAGGATAATCACTTGAACCTGGGAGGAGGAGGTGGCAGTGAGCTGAGATCTCACCATTGCACTCCAGCCTGGGCAACAAGAGCGAAACTTCATCTCAAAAAATAAAAAAAGAAGTCTGGGTGTGGTGGCTCGTGCCTGTAATCCCAGGACTTTGGGAGGCCAAGATGGGTGGATCATGAGGTCAGGAGTTCAAGACCAGCCTGGCCTAGATGGTGAAACCCTGTCTCGAGTAAAAATACAAATATTAGCTGGGCATGGTGGCACACACCTGTAATCTCAGCTACTCAGAAGTCTGAGACAGAAGAATTGCCAAAACCCGGGAGGGAGAGGTTGCAGTGAGCCGAGATCGCGCCACTGCACTCTAGCCTGGGTGACAGAGCAAGACTCCGTCTCAAAAGAAAGAAAGAGAAAGGAAATTCCCCAGGGAAGTACCTCAGCTTATTTCATGAAGAGGTACTGAAGGAAGCAGAGGCACGTGGAGGACTTCCCCACCTCGTGCAGCTATTTGGGCCATGGCGTCTGAAATGTATTATTTCAGAGTCACCCCTTTGATGACCTTGGCAGTGGACTGCAGTCATCTGTTTAGGCCTTTCCATGGCCCGTGTCAGTGCCGGTATTTCTGTCTGTTGCACATTTGATTTCCTTGCTGTTGGCATTTAGAAGGCCCCCTGTTTCCCAGATCACACCACGGGCATGGACTGCAGAGATTGCGTCTTGTGAGTCTGTAGAAACAGTCAAGGCCTTGTCCTCTCTTAGGTCCAGAGCTCAGGTTAATGCAGATTTTCCCAGCCGTCTGTGCTGAAGTCCCTGTGGGGAGGCTCCCGGCTGGTTTCCTGTAGGTAGACAGCTACACATCCTGCCCTTCATTGGCTTCTTTTCATGAAGCTCCTGCTGTCTACAAAACATGTCTCCCTTTTCTTCTTGAACCACATCTCTGTTATTGAAACTCTAGAAGTCAGCCAGGCACAGTGGCTATGCCTGTAATCCCAGCGCTTTGGGAGGCCAAGGTGGGCGGATCACCTGAGGTCAGGAGTTCAAGACCAGCCTGGCCAACATGGCGAAACCCTGTCTCTAATACAAATACTAAAATTAGCCAAGCATGGTGGCCACTGCACTCCAGCCTGGGTGACAGAGCAAGACTCTGTCTCAAATAAAGAAAGAGAAAGTATCATGCTTTTCAGAGTTCTGTGGGTTGTTATAGTGAATTATCAAACCTGAGGACGTGGTGGGAACCTCCAAATTTGCAGCCAGTTGGTGAGAAGTACATGCGGTCTGTGGATACCCAAGCTTGCAGCTGCATCTGAAGCGAGGGCAGCCTAGCGGGGGCTGGTGGCCTTAACCTGTGGCATTTGATGTAACATCAGGGAGTTGACATCAGAATTACGTCACACAGGCCAGGTGCAGTGGCTCATGCTTATAATCCCAGCAATTAGAAAGGCAAGATAAGAAGATCGCTTGAGCTTGAGTCTGAGCCCGCAGTGAGCTATGACCGCACCACTGTACCCCAGTCTGGGTGACAGCACAAGACCCCGACTCCAAAAATAAAAAAGAAAAATCACAAAGAATTGCATGGCAGAGTGCCTGCCTTTCACAGCTTGAACTGTTGCAGGAACTTTCTTTTTTTCTTTCTTTCTTTCTTTTTTTTTTTTTTTGTGATGGAGTCTCGCCCTTTCACCCAGGCTGGAGTGCAGTGGCACCATCTCGGCTCACTGCAGGCTCCGCCTCCTGGGTTCACACCATTCTCCTGCCTCAGCCTCCGGAGTAGCTGGGACTACAGGCGCCTGCCACCGCGCCCAGCTAATTTTTTGTATTTTTAGCAGAGATGGGGTTTCACCGTATTAGCCAGGGTGGTCTTGATCTCCTGACCTCATGATCCGCCCACCTCAGCCTCCCAAAGTGCTGGGATTACAGTCCTGAGCCACCGCGCCTGGACTTTTTTTTTTTTTTTTTTTTTTTGAGAGGGGTTGGGGAGACATATTCTCTGCTAGTGATTCTCCTGCCTGGTCTCGAACTCCTGCTGGGATCACAGGCGTGAGCCACCACGCCCAGCCACCTTTAGAGTTTTCTTACCACCTGGTTTTCCTCTCTCAATATCTTTCTCCCATTTCCTGCTTTAAAACTCTAGCTTGGGGTCTGGGCACAGTAGCTCATGCGTATAATCCCAGCAGTTTGGGAGACTGAGGCGGGTGGATCACTTGAGGTCAGGAGTTTGAGACCAGCCTGGCCAACATGGTGAAACCTTGTCTCTACTATTTTTACAAAAGTTAGTCAGACGTACAGGCGGGTGCCTGTAGTCCCAGCTACTTGGGAGGCTGAGGCAGGAGAATTTGCTTGAACGCGGAGGTGAAAGTTGCAGGGAGCCGAGGTTGTGCCACTGCACTCCAGCCTGGGAGACAGAGCGAGACTGTCTCCAAAACAAACAAACAAACAAGCAAAAAAACCCTGTAGCTTGGGATCAGCCTTCTCTTCTGTTGTTTTTCTTTAAAAAATAAAAATTAAAAATAGGCTTCAAGTGATCCTCCCGCCATGACCTCCAAAACTGCTGGGATTGTAGGTGTGAGCACTGCACCCAGCCTTATGTTTTTTTCTACATAAAAAACAGCACAGGATTATCTTCCAAAGCTAATAAATATGTTCAAATAACCACAACCCCATTAAGGAAAAATGTCACTTGACAGCAAATAATCAATCCAGACCACAATATGATCACACTCACTGTGAAGGTGAGAAAAGTTCATCTTTATTATGTTTCCCCAAGAGATGCACTGCACTGTTCTCTTCAAAACACACAGCTCGTGTCCTCCTTTAGAACACACATCCTCTTTAAAGTAACATACAAACATGCCAAAACAAGATAAAAAATTCCATCTGAATTCTCACATTTCAAACATACACTAAATATCAAATAAAAATTTATTTTTACAAGAATTTAGGGGAACTACCACATAGCTATTAATGTAATATATATGTTAACTAAGTATCATAGATAAAAACCATGCTCCCTTCAGCAGCACGTGTAATAATAGATACCAAGATTGAAAGG
The DNA here is from genome assembly GCF_029289425.2 of Pan paniscus. Classification (NCBI taxonomy): domain Eukaryota; kingdom Metazoa; phylum Chordata; class Mammalia; order Primates; family Hominidae; genus Pan; species Pan paniscus. The sequence continues at coordinate 89,455,839 of NC_073255.2, forward strand.
TAAAAGATTTAGGATGAAAAGAATCCTCTCTTAAAAAGGAAAACAAAATTATATGTATGTGTATACAACAGTTATAACACCCATCACACAGCTTTATAGAAACAGCATCTATTCAAAAATACCAGTATTTCCAAAATATTTAAAATAATATTGAAAGTAATAATAATATTTAAATAAATATATTTAATAAATATTTCAATAAATAAAATAATGTTTAAATAATTCTATACCCATGTTTTTCAAAATAAACCAATAAAATAGATAGTATATATTAGACATGTTAGTATATATATCTGAGACATGTTAAAAATCACAACTGAATTCTCACAATTCAGTCACAAACCTAAACAGCAAATAAAAATTTCTATCACCAGAATTATGTTTTTTTCTGGTGGGGAACTACCAATAGCTATAAATAGAAGAGATTATTATGGAAGTATCATAGATAAAAAGAGTGCTCGCTTCAGGAGCACATATAATAATACAGAAAAAAATTTAAAGATAATAAAAGATTTAGGATAAAAAGAATTCTCACTTAAAAATGAAAAGAAAATTATCTTTATGTATATATAACAACTATAACTCTCATCAAAAAACTCTACAGGAACAGCATGTTTTCAAAAGTACAACAATTTCCAAACTATTTGAAATAAACCTATTAATAATTCAATGGCCAACATTTTCCAAACAAACCAATAAAATGCATAGTGTGCATGAAGCTATCTGTTACAGTCTGTGGCACTCATATTTCAGAAAGAATTCTGTGCCAATCTGAGCCCCTGCACTGTGCCTTCAAATGCTCCTGGACTGTGGCAAGCAAGTCCGTAAGAAACAGGACCTCCAGGTTCCGTCCCAGGGAGGTTGGCATTCAGCAATATAAAAAGGGAGGTGGTGCCGCAGGAAAGGGTGGAACTGGAAACACTCCTGGTTTCTTACTTTTCTCCAAGGACTCCTAGAAGTACCCCACCCCACCCCTGCTCCTTGGAGGACAACGTGATCACTGTATTCAGCTCTGTCAAGAATGGTCCAGGTTCTTCTAGATGATCTGCACAAATGGTTCCTCTCCTCCTTCCTGATGTCTGCCATTAGCACTGGAATAAAGTTCCTGCTGAAAATCCACATCTCCCCTGGGTCCGGTGTTCTGGAAGTGAGAGAGACAATGTCACACCTCAAGGAGGCAGCTCTCTAGACAGGAAGGTTATTCACGTCCCATGTCAAGTCTAGCTAGAGTTCAGAGCAATTGAGAAGTGCAATTTTATCTCCTGCCTTTCATTCTATACCCTGCTTGTGAACCATCGTGTTCAACTGTGAAACTCACACTTTGGTGACCCTGACTCCAAAACTTAATACACCCAAGGTCAGCCCCAGTGCTCTGCTTCATAGCAAGGACTTTGGGTGGGTCTTCCCAGGGAGTAGGGCACCCTCAGAGAATGTGGCTTTGGACTTCATCACAGCTGGGGCCTTTTGTGTCACTTCAGATCTAAACTTGTAACCGTGCTAGATCTGTTTCTAATGTGACAACATCAGGAACCACGAGTCCAGAAGCCTAATCCATAATCCTCCCTCCTCATGACGAAGTCTCATGCTCTGTGCTCAACATGGTTAGCTGCACAAGATGTAAACCAAAGCTTCACTGAACCCTCGACCCAAATCGGTAACTCAAGTGCGTCAATCATAATGAACCTCCCCGAACTCAGTATTTATGATTATTTTTGAGGCAGGGTCTCACTCTGTCACCCGGGCTGGAGTGCAGTGGCAGGATCAGGGCTCCCTGCAGCCCCGACCTCCCAGGCTCCAGCGATCCTCCTGCCTCAGCCTCCTGAGTAGTTGGGAGTAGAGATGCCTCCCACATCGCCTGGCTAATTTTTGTATTTTTGTGGAGAGGGGATATCTCGCCACGTTGCCCAGGCTTGAAGCCAGATCAAGCAATTGGGTTCCTTGGATTTCCGAAATAGACCCCAATATTCTGCCTTTACCCCGGAGGATGCAGATGTACCTTCTCTCAGGCCGATGACCTCAGGCCTCCACGGTCCCTGGAGCTCTAGGAAAGGTGGGCGCGATCTCGCGCCCACACCCAGTGCTCTGGGTCATAAGCCTGGATCTGGAAAAACAAACGCGCTTTGAGAAGACGGGGACTCCCCAGGATACCCCTCTCTCCCCTCGTCCAGCCTCCAGCCCACCCGATTCCTCCCCACATCCTCCACGTCCCCAGGCCCCACCCACCTCTTCCAACTCCTCCAGGGAAACCCAAGCCCTGCAGTGCATGTAACAGAAGAAGTGGAACCGATGCTTCCGGAACAAGGCTATCTGAGAGCAGTTCTTCCTGGCCCTCGGGTTCATGTAACGGCATAACTGGAACCAAAGCTCATGGAGCAAGGATATATGAGAGCGGGTCTCCTCGTACAGGAAGCAGATGATGTTTTGTTTGGGGGCCTCGTCATCCTCCTCCATGTCATTGGCCAGATAGCTGAGGACAGAAATCAGGTTGCTGCTCAGGGGCACCACCAGGAGAGACCTCCGGCTGAGATCAGCTTCCCAGAGAGGAAGATAAGGGACCGTCCCTAGCTCAGGACTGGCACCCACCCTGCAGAGAGCCATGCCTTCCTCAGGAGGGCTCTGCTGGACAGAGACCTGATCAAGGGCGTCTCCCACTCCTTCAGGATGGAGACAAAAACCCAACTGGTGACCAAGAGTGGTGGCTTAGGCCTGGAATCCCAGCACACTGGGAGGCCGAAGCAGGAGGATCACTTGAGGCCAGGAGTTTGAGACAGGCCTGGGCACCATAGCAAGACCCTTGTCTCTATTAAAAATATAAAAAATACGCCAGACGCGGTGGCTCATGCCTGTAATCCCAGCGCTTTGGAAGGCTGAAGCAGGTGGATTGCTTGAGACCAGGAGTTTGAGACCAGCCTGGTCAACACAGAGAAACCCCATCTATACTAAAAATACAAAAATCAGCCTGGTGCGGTGGCACACCCATTAGTCCTAGCTACTCAAGAGGCTGAAGCATAAGAATTGTGTGAACCCAGGAGGCGGAGGTTGCAGTGAGCCAAGATTGGGCCCCTCCATTCCAGCCTGAGACACACAGCAACACTCTTGTCTTGATAAATAAATAAATAAATAAATAAATAAATAAAAACTGTCCAGGTGTGGTGGCACAGCCCTGTAGTCGGAGCTAATCAAGAGGCTGAGGTGGGAGGATCGCTTGAGCCCAGGATATGGAGGCTGCGGTGAGCTATGATCTCACCACTGCACTCCAGCTTAGGGGACAGGGCAAGTCTGTCTCAAAAAAAAAAAAAAGCAATTGAATACATTGATATTTTGCCAGGACCCTGCCTTCTACAGGCATCTAGTCTAATGGCACTGGGAGTAATCAGAGGAGATGTCCTAATCCCAATGTCACATTATAATAGGATGTAACTGGAGAGCTACGGGCATGCAGAAGTTGGAAGATGAGGGAAGGCATCACAGAGGCTGTAGGGTGAACCGACTTCAAGGAATGGGTGCTTCCCTTCAGAACCACGTGTGTGGGACACCCAGACAGAAAACACAAATGCAAAGTCAAGTGGAGGGCATTTGGAAGGAGCAGTGAAGCCAAGCCAGGAAACACCAAGATGGCGAGCCAGTGTGGTTGTAGAGATTGTAGAGAGGGTGGAATTGGCACTGTGGACCCTGGCCTCGATAGAGAAAGACATCAGCTAAGGAAGTTGTTCAGGTGGGCGGTGAGGTTGTCGTGCTTTGGAAAGATGTTCAGGCTGCACTAGGAAGCCCCTTGGCTTGGGGAGAGACTCCAGGAAACCCCAGCAGGGAGCATTTGACAGTGGATTCGAGTGATGCAAGGGGGACCTGGACTGTGACCTCTGTCACGGGAACCCAGAGGAGGTTGATGGCTTTTGCGGTTGATGTGGGAAGGAGAGAGAGAGAAGAACCGGAAACGTCTGCTTGCTGGGGGAAGTGTCATGTCCGCTCCTCCGCTCCTTTTCTTCTCCCCTTAGGAGCGGTTCATGGTTCCTTTTGTTTTTTGTTCTTTTTTTGTTTTTTTTTTGTTGTTTTTTTTTTTTTTTTGAGACGGAGTCTCATTCCGTCGCCCAGGCTGGAGTGCAGTGGTGCGATCTCGGCTCACTGCAAGCTCCGCCTCCCAGGTTCATGCCATTCTCCTCCCTCAGCCTCCCGAGTAGCTGGGACTACGGGAGCCCGCCACCACACCCGGCTAATTTTTGTATTTTTTTTTTTTAAGTGGAGACAGGGTTTCACCATGTTAGCCAGGATGGTCTCGCTCTCCTGACCTTGTGATCCGCCCACCTCGGCCTCCCAAACTGTTGAGATTACAGGTGTGAGCCACCGCACCTGGCCTGTTTTACTCTTTTATTTGTACACTGGCATTGGAGTTTGTTTTGTTTGCCTGTTTTTTTTTTTTTTTTTTGAAAAAAAGTCTCACTCTGTTGCCCAGGCTGGAGTGCAGTGGCTCAACCTTAGCTTACTGCAACCTCCACCTCCTGGGTTCAAGGGGTTCTCTTGCCTCAGCCTCCCAAGTAGCTTGGATAACAGGTGCACACCAACATGCCCGACTGATTTTTCTATTTTTAGTAGAGACGGGGTTTTGCCATGTTGGCCAGGCTGGTCTCAAACTCCTGATCTCAGGTGATCCGCTTGCCTCGGCCTCCCAAAGTGCTGGGATTACAGGCCTGAGCCACCACGCCCAGCCTGAGTTTCTTTTTAGAGACAACAGTCTAAGATACTATAATCCTGTCTTTTTTGTACACAGAATAAAGAGGACAAATAGGTGAAAGAATAAATGAAAGGCTGCAATCCCACTTCCCCCGCTGTCCCAGGGCATTGGATATTGATGGATAGGAGGCAGCAAACCACTCACAGAGCCAGGAAGAAATGAATGCGTTGGTATTGCCAGGAGGGGAGGCCGGCCCGGCTGAAATACGCTATGACCATAGCCAGGAGATACTGATGGAGAGAAAGGAACACAGAGAGGGAGAGGTCACATCTTGGGAGAGGAAGATTGTGGAGATAGTGGAATGGGGGTCTGGGGAGGGGTTGCCCATCAGAGAAGGGACCTCAGCATTGGGGTGACTGTGCTCATGTGGAAATTGCGGGGTGGAGGGGTATTCGAAGGTCGGATGCAAATCCGAGAAGCCGGAGGAAGGGTTTTCGGTGATGCTCCCAGGATGGTGGGCTCTGATGGGATCTTGGGAGGGGGTGTGTCTAGGTCGGCTGGTGTCAGGAGGGTCTTTTGTGTGCCAGGCAGAGAACTGTCCCAAGGAGCTGAGAGTAGAGGGCCCAGGAGCTTCAGGACTGCAGCCAGACTGTGGCCCAGGGCTCAGATCCCAAAGGACCCATAGGAGAGGCAGGGGCCACTCATTCACTCTGCAAGAGACCAGCAGAGTCCTGAGAGAGATGCTGACAAATCATAAAAAGACAAAGAATAGCCGGGAGTGGCAGCTCAAGCCTGTGATCCCAGTACTTTTTGAGAGGTGGAGACAGGAGTATCACATGAGCCCAACAGTTGGAGAACAACCTGGGCAACACAGCGAGACCCTGTTTCTACGAAGATTTCAAAAATTCATCGAGCATGGTGGCATGTGCCTAGTCCCAGCTCCTCAGGAGTCTAAGGAAAGAGGATTGCTTGAGCCCAGGAGTTAGAGTGAGCTATGATCATGCCACTGTACTCCATCCTGGGGAGCAGAGCTGGACTCTGTCTCAGAAAAAAAAATGTGTGGGTGCCAAGACTCAAGACCATGGGAGCTGGTCAGACACAGTGCTGATGTCTGTAATCTCAGCACTTTGGGAGGCCAAGGCGGGTGGATCACCTGAGGTCAGGTGTTCGGCACCAATCTGGCCAACAGGGCAAAACCCCGTCTCTACTAAAAACACAAAAATTAGCCAGGCGTGGTGGTTCACGTTTGTAATCCCAGCTGCTTGGAGGCTGAGGCACGAGAATCGCTTGAACCCAGGAGGCATCAGCTGCAGTGAGTCAAGACCGAGACACTGCCCTCCAGCCTGGGCAACAGAGCAAGACTGTGTCTCACAAAACAAAAACAAAAACAAAAACAAACTGTAGGAGCATCTGGTGGGAGGTGGTGGAGGGAGAACTGTGGGTTTGGAAGCTGCGCCCTCCCGCTGGCCGTGCGTTAGAACAGGAACACAGTTACATAGAGAACAACCTTACCTTGTCCGACACCCTCAGATCTTTGTCCCAGGCCAGGAATCTTTTAATGACAGGATCCTCTGTGATTAGAGAGCAGATATCAGCGTGAGAAGCAGGACAGGGTTTCCGTGGGAGCAGCAGGGCAGTGAGGAGAAGTGTGCCTCCCGGGGGAAAGTCTCAGGATTGTGGCCGCGGGTGAGGTGGATGGGAGAGGGGAGAATGACTTTCACTGGGCAAGGGAGAGAGGCTCCTGCTCTGAGACTCCCCTGAGAAGAGGCCGAAGGAGGCCCTGGGTGTGAGAATCTACAGGATGTAGAGCTGGGAATCAGCCAGGACCCCCTCCAGCAGACACGGAGGGACCACTGCAGAGTCATAAAGGAATTCCCATCATTTCCTCATGAGGCAGTCACACATCAGGGTGTGACCATGGCCTTGGTATCCCTCACTATGGATGGAAACACTTAGGTTTAGAAAAGTCGGTAAGAAACATTAAGTTTCAGAGGGCACAGCTGAAACCACTTTTTTGATTTTTGATTTTGTTTTTCTTTATTTGATTTTTATTTTTATTTATTTATTAATTTATTTTGAGACAGAGTCTTGCTCTGTGGGCCAGGCTGGAATGCATTGGCCTGATCTTGGCTCACTGCAACCTCTGCCTCCTGGGTTTAAGCAATTCTCCTGTCTCAGCCTCCCGAGTAGCTGGAACTACAGGGATGAGCTACTGTGCCCAGCCTTGGTTTTTCTTTTGACGCAGACTTTTGCTCTGTCACCCAGGCTGGAGTGCAGTGGTGCAGTCATAGCTCACTGCAGCCTCAAAGTCCTGAGTTCAAGCAATCCTCTTGCCTCAGCCTCCCAACGTGCTGGGATCTCAGGCGGGAGCCACAGCGCCTGGCCCAAAACCAAGCTTTCTTATCCCAAGCACCGACCTTTATCAAGTCTACCTAATCCTCTGTTGTCTCCTAAGTGTCCCTCATGAGTGATCACTTCAGAGTCCTCCCGCATGGAGAGCTCACCCACTGGGGCATATTTTTCCCATTGGAAAAGTGTGGTTATTGGAAGTTTCCTCTTTAGAAAGAACAGGATTGGAGGTGCTCTCTGGGGTGTCCTCCTACCAAGCAGCCTGTTGAAGGCCTCGTAGTACTCAGGGAGCACGAGCGACACTCGCCGTCGCTTCGCCTTCATCTTGAGGCCACACAGCGTCTCCGCCACCCAGGTCTCCTCAGGCTCAGGGGCGAGCTCCTGCTCTGGCTCATCGTCAGATTCATCCAAACACTCCCTCTTCCTTTTCCAGCCAAGGGACTTACGTGGGGGGCTGGGATCTACCCCAGGGGCTGAGTAAAGAAACCAGGCCACCGTGTAATGCTTCTGCAACTGATCACGTTAGACCCCGACCCCAAACCCCAAACCACTCTCCATCCTCCCCAGCCTCGCAGACTGCTGGCTTCTCCAAGCCACCTTTCTGACTTTCTCCTCTGCTCAACCCCATGTGCCACTCCTTCCCCTCCCCATTCTTCCCTCTCTCTGTCCTCAGAACACTGCCTCATATCCTTCCCTGGTCCCTGGCTCTCTGAGTCCCTCTTTTTTTTTTTTTTTTTGTTTCGAGACAGAATCTTGCTTTGTCACCCAGGCTGGAGTGTAGTGGTGCAATCTCAGCTCACTGCAACATCCATCTCCCGGATTCCAGTTATTCTCCTGCCTCAGCCTCTCAGGTAGCTGGGATTACAGGTGCCTGCCATAATGCCCAGCTCAATTTTGTACTTTTAGTAGAGACAGGGTTTCACCATGTTGGCCAGGCTGGTCTCAAACTCCTGGCCTCAAGTGATCCGCCTGCCTTGGCTTCCCAAAGTGCTGGGATTACAAGTGTGAGCCACTGCACCCAGCCTGAATTTCTCCATTCTTCCCACACACCCTCCCCAGGTTCTCCTTCCTGACCTCTGACCCTTCTTTTTTTCTTCCTCTTTTTTTTTTTTTTTTTGAGACAGCATCTCACTCTGTCACCCAGACTGGAGTGCAGTAGCACGATCTCGGCTCACTGCAACCTCTTCCTCCCAGGCTCAAGTGATTCTCCTGTCTCAGCCTCCCAAGTAGCTGGGATTATAGGCACACACCACTACCGCCTGGCTAATTTTTGTACTTTTAGTAGAGATGGGGTTTCACCATGTTGGCCAGGCTGGTCTTGAACTCCTGACCTCAGGTGATCTGCCCGCCTCAGCCTCCCAAAGTGTTGGGGTTACAGGGGTGAGCCACCACGCCTGGCCCCCTTCCTTCGTCTTAGTCAATCGTATGCCACCTCTTCTTCCTCCAGTCCCCTCACCTGATGGTCCCGACACTTCATCATCCACCACCTCCTGGAGGGGGTACCCTGAGGTGCTCCGCTGGGGGCTCTGCTCTTCCTGGGGCTGCGGTTGATGGCTCATCATGATCTTTCCCAAAATCTGTCCCATCTCACCGAACCTAGTCTCTGTTCTGTCCTTGGTCTTCTTCTGGACACTGCTGGGATCCAGAAGAGTGTGTTATCAATTCTCGAGGCTGGGAGAAGTCAGGAGTGGAGAACAGCTCTGAGAAGTTACTGTTGTCCAACTGAACTGCCAGGTGCCGACAGAGTCCGGTCCCTCCAATCAGGAAGGTCGGAATCTCTGATGTCATCGTTCATGCCAACCTGGCAACTAGTTTGAACAAAAACACATGTAACTGCCAGGCTGATCTCTTGTCCTGGAGATCCTGGGTGAATGGTATCTCCTGCCACTGTCCCAACCTCAGACCACTGTCCAAAAGCATCTTCAGGGTCTCCGCATCCCTCTGTTCCCTGTCCCAGCAGAGGCTGTGTCCTCTCCGCTCAAAGCTTGAAGCGTATTGGGGTCTCCTCTTCTCTGTACATGCCCGTTTCAGAGTCCGGTCTGGTGGGAGAGGGATCAGGATGGGAAAGAAAAGTAGGGTAAGCAGAAACGATGAAACCTTACAAGAGTGAGATTATCATGTACAAGAGATCCCAGGAACATTGACTTGATGAAAAAGTCACATCAGAGCACTCAATTTGGCAGAGCTTTTCTGCCGAATGTCTACTGACATTCACTGTCCGAGATTCTGTACTGGGGGTACACGCGTCCTCTGCCCTAAGGCATCTTTGAGTCCAAGAGATATTTTGAGGACTGGAAATCATAGGAAACTGCCCATGAGTTCACACATATTTCCAATGGTGTCCCCAATTTCAGGGAGTCCACGGATCACCTAAAGCCAGCCCCTCCAGTTTGGCTAAGAAACTCTATATATCAAGTTTTGTATCATATGTATTGCTCTTAACTCAGAAAATTCCACCATTTTTGGCAGTGGTTTATTTATTTATACCATTGAAGGAAATGGTTTATTTATGAATCTATATTATGGATATTCTATAAGATACTGGGTGTACAAAAAGACTAAGTCGAAAAATCTCAGCTGTGCACAGTGGCTCATGCTTGTAATCCCATCTCTTTGGGTGGCCAAGGGAGGAAGACTGCCTGAGGCCAGCAGTTCGAGACCAGTATAGGCAACATAGCAAGAGCCCATCTCTAAAACAAAACAAAACAAAACAAAATTAGCCAGGTGTCGTGGCTGGCACCTGTGTTCCAACAACTTGAGAGACTGAGGTGGCAGGAGGATTGCTTGAGCCTAGGAGTTAGGGGCTGCGGTGAGCTGTGATCGTGACACCGCACTCCAGCCTGGGCAACACAGCAAGACCTTGTGTCAAAAAAATTCTTTTAATTAAATATAAAAGAGTTTCATGACATTCAGAGACCATCCAAAGAACCTGTGGGTTCCGGCCAGGCACAGTGGCTCACACCTGTAATCCCAGCGCTTTGGGAGGCCATAGCAGGTGGATCGCTTGAGGTCAGGAGTTTAAGAGCAGCCTGGCCAACATGGTGAAACCCCATCTCTTCTAAAAATACAAAAAATTAGTCAGGCATGGTGGTGGGTGCCTGTAATCCCAGCCACTCAGGAGGCGGGGGCAGCAGAATGGCTTAAACTTGGGAGGCGGAGGTTGCAGTGAGCCAAGGTCGCACCATTGCACTCCAGCCTGGGCAACAAGAGCAAAACTACATCTCAAAAAAAAAAAAAAAAAAAAAAAAAAGAGAACCTGTGGATGAGTTCCCACATGGCTTCCTAACGGGCTGCGGCTCTCCTAGGAGTCTCTCGCTCATGGGAAAGGCACAAACTGAATGCGGGAGGAAATCCCATTGCTGTGGAAGTCCCATTGTTAGGAAGCTCTGCTTTTCTGGAGTTCAAATTTGCATTCATGATGCTTTAAACCGTCAGAGCTGGGTGTGTCCTCCTACAACAAATCACTTTACTCTCTCTCTCTCCTAGTTAACAGGCTTTCAAATATTAGAACATCCATGTTCTGACCTCATTAAAATTGCTCTTTTGTGGAATGAAAAGCTCTGATTTAACCCGTCTTTAAGCCTGGTATGCATATTCCTCTCTGTTCCGGCCACCTTGTCTAGACACACTACACTGAGGCAGTGCCCATCTTAGATGATGTTGACACATTGTCAAAAAATGGGCAAACCAGGTGCGGTGGCTCACACTTGTAATCCCAGCACTTTTGGAAGCCGATGCCGACAGATAACCAGAGGTGAGGAGGTTGAGATCAGCCTGGCCAACATGGTGAAACCTGTCTGTTTTTCTGTAAAAATACAGAAACAATGAGCTGGGCGTGGGAGTGCACTTCTGTAATCCCAGCTACTTGTGGGGCTGAGGCAGGAGAATCACTTGAACCGGGAAGGTGGAGGTTCCAGTGAGCCGAGATCACGACACTACACTCCAGCCTGGGCGACAGAGTGAGACTCCGACTCAAAAAAAAAAAAAAGTGCCAGACAGCCCAGGTTTGGTCTGATATGTTCAGAAAAAAGCAAAACAGTCACCTCTCACCTTTTCTTTTCCTGCAATGATGCCGTTTAATACAACAATGGCTGTAGGTATGCTGCAGAAATATCATTCAAGTGAAACAGAAGGGCTTTCCTGGCTGGACACAGCGGTCACTCCTGCAATCCCAACACTTTGGTTGGCTAAGGTGGGAGGATTTCTTGCGGCCAGGAGTTCGAGGCTGCAGTGAGCTGTGATCCACCACTGCATTCCAGGCTGGGCATCAGAGTGAGGCCTCTCTCTAAAAAAAACCCTTCACTCCCCAAAAAAAGGGATTTTCAAATACCAGCCTTTCAGCATGAGGATCACATGGAGGAACATTAAGACACAGATGCTGGGACCCAGCCCTATTGATTGTAATTTAAAAACTGAGGTGAGGCCTGATTTAGCTCCGTCATTGGAATCCATTCAGATTTGAAATTCTCTGAGTTGGACAGTGCAAGAGAGATCCTAAAGAAAACAAAGTCACTGTGGACTGAAATGAGCTGACAAGGTTTTCTGAGCGTGGTGAAATATGATCTGGGCCTCACTTGGGAGGGCTGTGGCCAGGCCTTGAGTCCGTGGCTCAGTGGGGCCTTCTGAAACAGCCTCCAAGCCGCGCCCCCCCCCTTCATTTGCTAGTGGATGACCCCCTCCAGCAGCTTTGGTGCTGATGGGAATAAGTCGACCTGCAGCGGAAGTTCAGCCCAAGTCTCAGCCCAGCAGCTTCTCCACACCTGTCCGGGGTCTGGTCATGCTGCCGTCTCTGCGGTTCTCTGCGGAGTCGTGGTTTCTGTACCTTGAAGAGAACTTCCCCTTTGGGACCCAGAAACCCAGTGAATCCTCAGGAAAAAAGGGAATGAAATTACTGAAGACAACTCTGTGGCGGGGAGATGGAAAAGAGGCTCTCTCTTTTTTTTTTTCCTAATATTTTGAGACAGAGTTTCGCTTTTGTCACCCAGGCTGCAGTGCAGTGGCTCCATCTCGGCTCACTGCAACCTCTGCCTCCCAGGTTCAAGCGATTCTCCTGCCTCAGCCTCCCGAGTAGCTGAGATTACAGGCACCCACCACCACTCCCGCCTAATTTTTGTATTTTTTTAGTAGGGACAGGGTTTCGTCATGTTTGCCAGGCTGGTCTTGAACACCTGACTTCAAATGATCCACCCGCCTCTGCCTCTCAAAGTGCTAGGAATACAGGCATAAGACACTGCACCCGGCCTGTTTTTGTTTTTTAGAGACAAGGTCTCTGTTGCCTTGGCTGGGGTGCAGTGGTACAATCAGCTCTCTGTTGCCTCCTGGGCTCAAGCAATCCTCTTCTCTCAGCCTCCCAAGTAGCTGAGACTACAGGTGCATGCCTGTAGTAGATATAGCATCTTGCTCTGTTGCCCAGACTGGTCTTGAACTCTTGGTCACAAGCGATCCTCTTGCCTTGGCCTCTCAAAGTGCTGGAATTACACGCGTGAGCCATTGAGCCCAACCAGATAAGATGATCTTTAAGGGCCCTTCCCATGGTACCATATCCAAGTCAGCGAGACTGTGGCTATAGCAAGTTTAACATAACCAGATACGCTAGTATTATGGGCTGCATGGTGTGCCCCCCACCCCTAATTCGTGTATTGAAGCCATGACCCTCCAGACCTTAGAGGTGACCTTATTGGAACCAGAGTCTTTACAGAGGTGATCAAGTTAAAATGAGGTCACTAGAGGCCAGGCACGGTGGCTCACACCTGTAATCCCAGCACTTTGGGAGGCCGAGGCAGGCAGATAATGAGCCCAAGAGACCGAGACCATGATGTCCAACATGGTGAAACCCTGTCTCTACTAAAAATACAAAAATTAGCCAGGCGTGGTGGTGTGGGCCTGTAGTCCCAGCTACTCAGGAGGCTGAGGCAAGAGAATCACTTGAACCCGGAAGGCAGAGATTGCAGTCAGCCAAGATCATGCCACTACACTCCAGCCTGGGTGACAGAGTGAGACTCTATCTCAAAAAAATAAAAATTAAAAAACTAAAAACCTACAGCACCACCTTTTACATAATGCAATGGTTTGGTAAGCACATGCACCCCAGGGAGGTAGTGGCAGATTCAGTCAACCTTCCCAGCAGCGTGGAGACGCAGTCAGGCATAGCAGGTGTTGATGTGGTTTGAACCCACAGCTTGGCTCAAATGCACACTCCCCTACTTAGTACCGAGTGAAGCCACTTACCCTCTAAGTGCCTTACTTTTCTTTTCTTTTCTTTTCTTTTTTCTTTTTTCGAGATAGAGTCTCGCTCTGTCACCCAGGCTGGAGTGCAGTGGCATGATCTTGGCTCACTGCAAACTTCGCCTTCCAGGTTCAAGCAATTCTCCTGCCTCAGCCTCCCAAGTAGCTGGGATTACAGGTGCCCACCACCATGCCGGGCTAATTTTTGTATTTTTGATAGAGATGGGGTTTCACCATAGTGCCCAGGCTGGTCTCGAACTCCTGACCTCAAGTGATCTGTCTGCCTCGGCCTCCCAAAGTACTAGGATTAGAGGCATGAGCCACCACACCTGGCCACTTTTCTTATCTATATTTGTTATGTGGATGACTTGTGTTAACGCAAATAAGATGCTGCTCGTCATCTTTAAAGAAAATAGGTGGCAACCTGTTATAGCAAGTCCTGTTTTTATTTGTACTTATGAGGCTTTAATTAAACGCTAAGAATTAAAATGCACATAATATTAGACTTTACCTCACAAACTGGCTTCAATTATTCGATGAGACTTATATGTATTACTTAAATGAGGTTAAATTTAACCTTTAAAAAATGATTTATTGTGGCTGGGCACAGTGGCTCACACCTGTAATCCCAGCACTTGGGAGGCCAAGGCAGACGGATCACTTGAGGCCAGGAGTTGAAGACCAGCCTGACCAACACGGCAAAACCCCATCTCCGCTAAAAATACAAAAATTAGCCAGGCATGGTGGTGCACACCTGTAATCCTAGCTACTCAGGAGCCTGAGACACAAGAATCGCTTGAACCCGGGAGGCAGAGGTTGCAAGGAGGTGAGATCACACCACTGCACTCCAGCCTGGGCAATAGAGTGAGGCTCTGCCTTAAAACAAAGAAAAATGATTTTGGGGGATGATGGGGTGTCACTATGTTGACCAGGCTTGTCTCAAACTCCTTGCCTCAAGCAATCCACCCACCTCAGCCTCCCAAGTAGCTGGAATTACAGGCACATGCCACCACGCCTGGCTAGTGTGTGTGTGTGTGTGTGTGTGTGTGTGTGTAGAAACAAGGTCTTACTGTGTTGTTTAAGCTGCTCTGAAACTCCTGGGCTCAAGTGATCCTCCCACCTCGGCCTCCCAAAGCATTGGAATTACAGGTGTGAGCCACCTCACTGAGCCCTCCACCTTTCAGCTGAACGCAGAAAAGTACAATCTTTTAACCCAAAGCGTTCCTCACACTTAGGGTCAGGAAGAGCCCTTCATGCCCTGGAGGCAACTACTAACCCTCTGCTAAACACTCTGACTCTGGGTGTGAGAAACACACCTACTGTGCCCCACATATTTTTCCAAATACAACTTAATTTAGCCTTCACGACAACCCTGGAGTGAAGGATCATTAACTTTATTTCATAGATGTGGAAACTGAGACTCAGAGGCAGGAAATGACCTCCTTCTGGAGGCTGCAAATTCTTTGATGCTCCTTTGATCAACAGGTGGGAGCTGGCCAGAGGTGGTGGCTCACACGTATAATCCCAGCACTTTGGGAGGCCAAGGTGGGAGGATTGACTGAGGCCAGGAGTTTGAAACTAGCCTGGGCAACATAGCAAGACCTCATCTCTACAAAAAATACACAAATTAGCAGGGTGTGGTGGTGCACACCTGTAGTCGCAGCCACTCGGGAGGCTGAAGTGGTAGCATTGCTTGAGCCCAGGAGGTTGAGGCTGGAGTGAGCCATGATCAAGCCACTGCTCTCCAGCCGAGGAGATGGAGATAGACCCTGTCTCAAACAACAACAAAAAAATAGGTGAGGGTCAGCCAGGCATGGTGGCTCACGCCTGTAATCCTAGAACTTTGGGAGGCCAAGGTGGGAGGATTGCTTGAGACCAGGACTTCAAGACCAGCCTGGGCAGCCTAGCAAGATCCCATATATCCAGGCCTCATATAATCCGCCCACCTTGACCTTTCACTTAGCATAACATCCCCAAGTTCAATCATAGTGTTACAAGTGACAGGATCTCCTTATTTTTAAGGCTGAATTAAATACTCCATTGTATGTATATATCACATTTTCTTTATCCATTCATGTGCGGATGGACATTTTTTTCTTGCTCCTTTAAAATAAGTTCACTATCTATTAGCCTGGGCAACGTGGCAAGACCCCATGTCCACAAACAATAAAAACGATTAGCTGGGTGTGGTGGTCTGTGCCCCGTAGTCCCAGCTACTCAGGAGGCTGAGGCAGGGGAGCACTTGAACCTGGAAGGTGGAGGCCGCAGTGAGCCATGATCACACCACTGCACTCCAGCCTGGGTGGCAGTGGTGTCTTCAAGAAAGAAATAATAAAATAAAATAATTTCATCATTTATCTCACCTAAATATGTATTCTTGAATACTATTGTTTTGCCTGGTCTTTTTTTTTTTTTTTTTTTTTTTTTTTTTTTTTTTTTGAGACGGAGTCTTGCTCTGTTGCCCAGGCCAGAGTGCAGTGGTGTGTTCTCGGCTCACTGCAAGCTCCGTCTCCTGGGTTCACGCCATTCTCCTGCCTCAGCCTCCCGAGTAGCTGGGACTACAGGTGCCCGCCACCACGTCCGGCTAATTTTTTGTATTTTTAGTAGAGACAGGGTTTCACCGTGTTAGCCAGGATGGTCTCAATCTCCTGACCTCGTGATCCGCCTGCCTCAGCCTTCCAAAGTGCTGGGATTACAGGCATGAACCACCGCGCCCGGCCCCCGTTCTCCTTACTGGGTATGTTAAAATTATTTCTTTCAAAGGAAAAGGCTGGTCAAAGTGCAACGGTCTTTACAACTAATTGATCACAACCAGTTACAGATTTTTTTGTTCCTTCTCCACTCCAACTGCTTCACTTGACTAGCATAAGGGAAAAAAAAAAAAGAGGAAAGAAAGAAAATGCTAAACTATTTAATCTGGGCTAGTAAATAGCCAGAAAGAACTTTATAAAAATGAAATATACAAAATGACACTAGTATGTTTAACTAAAGGTCTAGTTATGACACTTAAATTTGCACATGTTATAGATAATATCAATATAAAAACTGATAGCATGGGTCCATTTTTAATAAATATATAAATATTTTAAACTTTCTAGATCTAAAGCTTAAGGACTATGGAGTGGATCTCATTGAAGTTTCAGGCAATGGATGTGGGGTAGAAGAAGAAAAGTTCGAAGGCTTAAGTAAGTTAACTTTTTCTAATCCTATTATAAAATAATTGGGCCACATGTCTTAGAATTTTGAGTAACACTGTCTTGGGAAACACAAAAACAGTTTTTTTAAAGCCAGTTACTAGATATCATGTATATTTATTGTTATAGCACTTGAAATATCTTAGTCCTTACTTTATACTCTCTTTCAGCTCTGAAACATCACACATCTAAGATTCAAGAGTTTGCCGACGTACCTCAGGTTGA